>NW_027362762.1:367367966-367990239 GCF_046119375.1 Phyllobates terribilis | reverse complement strand
AAACATTGAAGCCACGACTGTGTCACTGGACCCTTGCTCTTTTTGGGCTTCCAATCTGGATAAATGGCCGGAGCTAGCCACTTACGCCTTGGAGATCTTGTCATGCCCCGCAGCCAGCGTTCTGTCTGAACGTGTGTTCAGCGCTGCTGGTGGTGTGCTGACAGATAAGCGCACGCGGCTCTCCACTGATAATGTAGACAGACTCACGTTCATAAAGATGAACAAATCATGGATCCGAAACGACTTTTCTACCCCTGTGTCATCCTGGGGAGAGTAAAAGCTTGATGATTGTTTAAAATCACCCTACCAACCGTTTTAAGCTTTCAAATTACTAATCATGTTTATCTGTATCTTGACTGGAAAATAATTTGGGCTTTGTAGCAGTGTGCAGCACTGATCCTATTAGGCCATCTATAATAAGCTCCACCAGATTTAAAATTAAAAATAATTTTTAGCTGCATCTAGCCCGGAAAATAATTTTGGGGCTCCGAGATGCGCAAGACACATAAGTGCCTTCTTGCTGCACTACCTGCAGCATGACCCTCATATTGTCAGAATTCGAAGTAATCATGACTACTGGGTTGCCACACTCTTAGATCCCCCAAACTTTTCGATCAACCTTTTCATTTTAATAAAGACCAAAAAAATGGTCATTTTTGAAATTATAAGCATTAACAGGTTGTTAGAAACTGAAATCAAACAGTTTTCAACTCAAAACTTTATTCTAGGTGATGTTACATTTTCACATAGGACCACTTGTTCGAAAGGAGCTTCTGAACTCTCTCGTCCATTGAATTTGTCAGGTTTTGGATGGTTTCTGCTTCAATTGTTTTGCATGAGGACAGAATACCCTCCCAGAGCTGTTGCTTAGATGTGAACTGCCTCCCGCCATCATAGACACTCCTTTTAATGATGCTCCAAAGGTTCTGAATGGGGTAGAGGTCAGGGGAGCATGGGGGTCACACCATAAGTTTGTCCCCTTTTATGCCCATATCAGCCAGAGATGCAGATGTTTTATGTGCAGCATGAGATGGTGCATTATCATGCAGAAAAATGATCTTGCTGTGAAATACACGGTTCTTCTTCTTGAACCATGGCAGGAAGTGCTGTTTGAGAAAATCCACATACATTATGGAGTTCATCTTTAGCGCCTTCAGGGATCCTAAAGGGGCCGACAATCTCTCTCCCCATGATTCCAGCCCAAAACATTACTCCACCTTCTCCTTGTTGACGCTGTAGCCGTGTTTGCGTGGGGTGTCCATCAACCAGCCATCCTCCACTCCATCCATCTGGACCATCGAGCGCTGCACGGCACTCATCCGTGAACAAAACAGTTTTGAAATCAGTCTTCATGTAATGTTTGGCCCACTGGAGCCTTTTCTGCTTGTGTGAAGTGGATAGAGGAGGTCGACAGGATGGCGTATGCACAGCTGCAAACCTCTGAAGGACCCTGCATCTTGTTGTTCGGGGGACGTTGGAGGCACAAGCAGCTTCAAAAACTTGTCTGCTGCTATGACAAGGCTTTTTTGCCGCTGCTCTTTCAACCTGACGTAATTGCCTGTAGGAAAGAGTCCTCAATTTGCCCTTATCAGCACGCACACGTGTGTACTGTGAATCAGCTACATACTTCTTGATTGCCAAGACACTTCATCCTGATCATCGCACAATGTTGATTGTAGTCATGCCTTGACCTAAACACTCCACAATTTGTTGCTTCTCAGCAGCCGACACATCCTTTTTCTTTCCCATTTTGGCAGAAAATGTAGGCTGCTGAATAATGTGAGAGAGCCTTCTTAAGTAGTCTTGCCTTTCATTGGACACACCTGCCAAACTAATTAGCACTGGTGTCTGCAATTGCTTACAGTGATATAAAGAGCCCTGACACACATCACCATCAATGAGTTTAACTGACAAACAAACAAATTCTTCCCTTATCACTCCTAAACACTTTTTGCATAATAATTTGAAACACAGTGTACATGTGCTTTTCCACAAAACACCAGTGGTTCACGTAGTGAATCTTACAGTTCTAACTTGCCAACCGTGGTCTGTATGGAGTTGTTCAATAAAGGGCCCAAAATTAAGATAACATAGATGGGAGAGGTCTCTATGAATAGGAATTCCTAAGTATTTGATACCCTGTGAGGGCCAGGCAAAGGGAAAGTTGGACTGGATGGAATCCTATATGGATTTGGGGAGGGAGACATCGAGGGCCTCAGACTTCGCTGCATTGATTTTAAAATTTGACCATGTAACAAAGTGATCTATTTCAGCCATAACAGCATGGATGGATATATGTGGTTGAGTGATATATACTAGGACATCATCAGCAAATAGAGAGCACTTGTACTCGGTGCCTCCCACCTCAATCCACCTAATATTGGGGTTATGGCGAATTGATGAGAGCAGGTGCTCCGTCACTAGGATGTATAAGAGAGGGGACAGAGAACATCCCTGCCTTGTCCCATTGGTGATTGAGAAAGGTGATGAAAATGTTCTGACGCGCCCCCTGGGCCTTGGGACACCCGGAGCCGGACCCTTTTTGGTGGATGCTGGTGGTTGTAGTCTCCGTGGCGGCAACCCGGTTCCGTGGCTCAGGGCGGTCAAACCAGTGGCGGAACTATTTATGTGGTTTTGATGTTTAAATGTCCGACTACGCCACCCGTGGATTGCGGTCAGAGTGAACCGCCGCTGCAGGGCAGACCGCTGAGGCTGGTGTTGTGGGTGCAGCAGAGTGTAGCATAACTCCCCACGGGAGGAGTATAGCCTCAGGGCAGTGTATGCGGAGGATGGGGGTGATGGTGCAGGGCAGCAGCAGTAATGACACGGAGTCAGTGATGCAGTCCAGGGCCTTAACTCACAGTTCTTATTATCCAGACCACGTCTGCAGGTAACGGCTGCCCACGTCGTACTGTGCTCACCAGGTGAGGGGCTCAGACAACTCCCAGATAACTTTGGAGTGCTTCACAGGACCCCCTTTGTGTGTCCTTTGTCTGGCCTTTCTTACCAACCCTTCTGTCCGGCTGCCTCGGGCCTCCTCTTGGAAAACTTGGCGCCAGTTTCCCTGACCCTATGTGGTGCCTTCCTAGCGGGTGTAGCGAGGGGCTGCGCCACATAAAATGTCACAGCCTCCTGTTTCTAGCTGAGGGTCGTTTCCTGCCTCCACTAGTTTCGGGGACCGGTCTCCCCCTTTGGCCTGACCCCTCCACGCAGGTGGATTCTGGCGTGCGGTGGCGACTCGCCTGTTCGCACCCCTGAGATCCCTTCGTTCCTCGTTCCTGGAGCCTTCTCCACTCCTCTTCCTTCCTTCTCCCTCTTCCAGGCCTGGGCCTCTGTTACTAGGCCTGCCTCCGGAGCAGAGCTCATGCAGAGCCCCTGCTCCCTGCCACTTCTGCTCAGACTTCTCTGCACTGAACTAAGATGGTGCCCACCTTTTATTCTCCCTTCTCAATGCACCCAGGAACTGCTTCCTCCCTGCTCCTGCACTACAGGGTTCCCCTTCCTCAGTGTTCCCTCCCCCCACTCCAGCCAGGGACAGGGACTGTCGTGCCCATCTCAGGGGCATATTGGTCGCCCTGCCCCACGGCAATGTGGTGTAATGCATGCAGGTGTCGGGTCCTGATCCACACTACATCCTTACCTGAGAGTGAGATATCACACCTCTGGGTGAGGTGCAATACCTCTGTAGCAACCGAGCCCTCAGGGTGCGACAGTTCCATTTATCTTCAGCCTAGGTGACGTATTGCGATACAGGGCCGTGATTTTGGCTATAAAAGGGTCCCCTAGACCCCTACCCCAAGCTTTTTAAGAGAATCATATATGGCGTGCCAGGAGACTCTATGGAATGCTTTCTCAGCATCCAACGAGAGTATCTAATTACAAATTTTTAACTGCATCTAGCCCAGGAAATACTTTGTGCCTAGTAGCAGTGTCTGCTAGTCAGCGGATTATCCCGGCTGTTAAGCAAGCTAAACCACCTGTAGTTTGGACACTTCATTTTTTCAAAGGAAATGCTTCGAGACCACGGGATACTCAGTGAAGAGCATCAGGAGGCACCCCAAGGCATAGGGGCTGGGACTGGCAGTAGGATGCCTTGCGGTGGACAGCCGAGCTCGATCCTTATAAAAGCTTTTTAACTGCAGCAGCTTTAGTGGACGCTACTGGAGCTGGAATTACGCGGCTGCTGGCATGAGACTTGCCCTCCAATAGATCCTTGTAAATGGATTTAAAGTGTATTCATTCAAATTAGAGAGACAATTTAAATTAAAAAGCTTAGAGCTGCCTCCACCACAGGGGGGCTCGCTCGACCCACCAGCAGACAGGCACCAGTATTGGGAGAGGGGGGCTGGCCATCAGGGTTCACCGCGGCTCTGGCACAAACCCGGCGACACGGAGGTGGCACGGGCAGGAGCGGACTGGCCGTGTCGGCTTCTCACTTTTTGGATTTTAGAAGGGCATGACATGCCTATATCTGTGTCTCCCCCTCCTTTTACTCCTCCACCTCTTTTCTTTTCGCATGACTATATGTACTTGTCACTTTTCCATGTGTTAGTTATGTCTTCTGAGCAGTTTGTCAGCTTTTGGACACCTTTGAAGGTGTTTTCTATGTGTTTCTATGTGTTTTTGTTTGCCTGCCATTGGTTTTAACGGTGTTCGAAGGTGTTCGACGAACAGTTCGACGAACAGTTCGGCGAACACACGGGTGTTCGACGAACCGAACCGAACTCGAACACTACGGGGGTAGCTCAACACTAGTGGTGACACCCGCTGACACTGGTCGTGGACCCTGGGTTTCGCCCCACAAAGTCGGGTGCTTTGCTGCCATGTGCCTGATCATGCTGGTGGTGGTCAGTTTGGTAGTTTTGTCACCCCTGCTGATGCTGGCATGGCAGGTGGAACATATGGCCTTTTTGGGGTTATCAGAAGAGTCTTTAAAAAAATTCCAGACTCTGGAAGACCTACCGCTTGTACTGGCAACGTCCCTCGTGTTGGTGTTACGGGGAACGGTTGCCTGCCTTCTGTCTGCGGCCACCACACTGATTCTTCCTGCCTGTTGGGGTACTCTGCCTCCCTCCCCCTGTGTGCTGCTGGCCACACTCTGCATGTCCTCCTTCCACATTGGGTCAGTTACTAGATCATCCACCACCTCCTCCTCTTCCACTTGCGCACCACGATCCTCTTCCTCACTTCCTGGCAATTGTGTCTCATCATCGTCCACCTCTTGTGACAGATTGCCAACGTCGACTTCCTGTGGCCATGGCTGTTCAAATATTTGGGCATCGCAACATGGGATCTCCTCTTCCACCACTTCAAGCGTATCAGGCGAGGGGCCCAAATATGGAAATGGACCAGTGAACAGCTCTTCAGAGTGTCCAAGTGTGGGATCACTTGCTGTCTGACGACACTCGGCATGGTGGGAGGAAGGAGCATCAGGGTGAGGAGGAGTATGCGGTCGAGACTCATGGCTACTAAGAGTTGACCGTGTGAAAGACAGACCGGAGGTGGTGGTGCCCAGGTAACTGGAAGTATTATCTGCTATCCAATTAATAACCTGTTCACACTGATCAGTTCTCAATACTGGTGTTGTTCTGTGCTTCCCTAGTAATTCGGTCAAGAAGTGGGAGCGAGAAGATGTGGCTGTTGGTTGTGGCACATTTTCACCTTGGCCACGGCCCCGTCCTCTGCACGAACCATCACCAGAACGTCCACTTCCACGTCCCTTGCCACGCGCCTTGCCCATTGTAAATGAAGTAAAATAGCTTACACTTGCACTATCATTGGAAAAAGGGTAATAAAGAGTAGATTAGAACCGTGGAAGAGAAAAACCACAGTTATTGTTTACTGGGGTATACCACACTTTTTTAAATAGAGATATTTGCGGCTGAACAGTGAGCGACACACTCAAACTGCTTTTTTTTAGATACCAAAGGCCCAAAACTGGATAGTACAGCGATTTGACTCGTGGAACTGCGAAACCACACTGGGATGTCGGGCCTACACAAGACTATTTTCAACAGATATATTTTTGTGTCACAACAGTCAGGAGACACTACTGTTTTTCTTTACGGAAAAAACTACCAAAAGCTGAATAATAGAGATTTTTTACCGTGGGATGGCAAAACCACAGTTATTGTTTACTGGGGTATACCACACTTTTTTAAATAGAGATATCTGCGGCTGAACAGTGAGCGACACACTCAAACTGTTTTTTTTTTAGATACAAATGGCCCAAAATGGATAATACAGAGGTTTGAACCGTGGAAGTGCAAAACAACACTTCTGTTTCTCTAGCCTACACCAGACTATTGTCAACAGTTATATTTGTGTCTGAAAAATCAGAGACACACTTTTTTTTTTGGGGGGGGGGGGGACACATAAAATGGTTAATAAGACCGGTATTTGTACAGTGTGAAGGAGGAAAAAAAATGGAGGATTTAGATGAAAAAAAAAGGATTTTTCCTGGCCCCCGACACCTGGTGCTAAGTCCAGCAATTTCAGCAACAGGAGCACACAGGACTGTAATGCAGCGTTTGCTGGTATAACCACTGTGTCTCCTATACAGCCTGCCTGCCTGGTATCTGGGATGGATATTAGTCCTGAAAAGGACTGTTTGTTCATTCTGGCAGCCTTTACAGACCCTACACTAACTATTTTGCAGTTTATATCTCTCCCTAAATCAGAAGCTGTCCCTACACTGTCTAATCCGGAGCGACTGTGTCCAAGATGGCGGCGCCCCGTTTTAAATACTCGAGGTGACGCTGTGTGGCCAGCCAATCACTGTAATGCCCACAACCAACATGGCTGCAGCATTACAGTGACTGGCTGGAAATCCCTGCATGTTCATTGGCTCTGTAAAGAGCGCCAAACATGCAGGGCGGAGACCCGAGCTCCCGCCCGAGTAACCCGGAAATGCTCGGTGCTCACCGAACATCCCGAGTAGCGTGATGCTCGGGCGAGTACCGAGCAGTGTCGAGCATGTTCGCTCAACACTAATCCTTAACAGTACATACAGTACAGACCAAAAGTTTGGACACACCTTCTCATTTAAAGATTTTTCAGCATTTTCATGACTTTGAAAATTGTACATTCACACTGAAGGCATCAAAACTATGAATTAACACATGTGGAATTATATACTTAACAAAAAAGTGTGAAACAACTGAAAATATGTCTTATATTCTAGGTTCTTCAAAGTAGCCACCTTTTGCTTTGATGACTGCGTTGCACACTCTTGGCATTCTCTTGATGAGCTTCAAGAGGTAGTGTTCGGAGACGGTTTTCACTTCACAGGTGTGCCCTGTCAGGTTTAATAAGTGGGATTTCTTGCCTTATAAATGGGGTTGGGACCATCAGTTGTGTTGTGCAGAAGTTAGGTGGATACACAGCTGATAGTCCTACTGAATAGACTGTTAGAATTTGTATTATGACAAGAAAAGAGCAGCTAAATAAAGAAAAACGAGTGGCCATCATTACTTTAAGAAATGAAGGTCAGTCAGTCCGAAAAATTGGGCAAACTTTGAAAGTGTCCCCAAGTGCAGTTGCAAAAACCATCAAGCGCTACAAAGAAACTGGCTCACATGAGGACCGTCCCAGGAAAGGAAGACCAAGAGTCACCTCTGCTTCTGAGGATAAGTTTATCCGAGTCACCAGCCTCAGAAATTGCAGGTTAACAGTAGCTCAGATTAGAGACCAGGTTAATGCCACACAGAGTTCTAGCAGCAGACACATCTCTACAACAACTGTTAAGAGGAGACTTTGTGCAGCAGGCCTTCATGGTAAAATAGCTGCTAGGAAACCACTGCTAAGGACAGGCAACAAGCAGAAGAGACTTGTTTGGGCTAAAGAACACAAGGAATGGACATTAGACCAGTGGATATCTGTGCTTTGGTCTGATGAGTCCGAATTTGAGATCTTTGGTTCCAACCACCGTGTCTTTGTGCGACACACAAAAGGTGAACGGATGGACTCTACATACCTGGTTCCCACCGTGAAGCATGGAGGAGGAGGTGTGATGGTGTGGGGGTGCTTTGCTGGTGACACTGTTGGGAATTTATTCAAAATTGAAGGCATACTGAACCAGTATGGCTACCACAGCATCTTGCAGCGGCATGCTATTCCATCCGGTTTGCGTTTAGTTGGACCATCATTTATTTTTCAACAGGACAATGACCTCAAACACACCTCCAGGCTGTGTAAGGGCTATTTTACCAAGAAGGAGGGTGATGGGGTGCTACGCCAGATAACCTGGCCTCCACAGTCACCAGACCTGAACCCAATCGAGATGGTTTGGGGTGAGCTGGACCGCAGAGTGAAGGCAAAAGGGCCAACAAGGGCTAAGCATCTCTGGGAACTCCTTCAAGAATGTTGGAAGACTATTTCCGGTGACTACCTCTTGAAGCTCATCAAGAGAATGCCAAGAGTGTGCAAAGCAGTCATCAAAGCAAAAGGTGGCTACTTTGAAGAACCTAGAATATAAGACATATTTTCAGTTGTTTCACACTTTTTTGTTAAGTATATAATTCCACATGTGTTAATTCATAGTTTTGATGCCTTCAGTGTGAATGTACAATTTTCATAGTCATGAAAATACAGAAAAATCTTTAAATGAGAAGGTGTGTCCAAACTTTTGGTCTGTACTGTATAAATAAAGATATTTTAGGGTCATTAACCCAATCAAAGAAGGTAAACCATTCGGAAAAAAAAGTAGTATTGTGAGTTTAAAAATGTATGTGTGACCCTTATAACTATTATCTATTTAATCTCAAAAAATGATTGAAGATAATTGAGGCAGTATATTTAACTTGCATGCCTGTCTTGGCTTCTATAAAATGGTTTTAATATTAGACTTAATGATTATACAAGGCATGCTAACTTATAGGTCAAGATGATATATTACCACCGACTACTCTTTAAAAACATATAATTCTTTTTACAGACTTGGACATGACTGTGAAAATGATTGCTGGCACTTCTTAGCCTATGACAAATTACTGAGACTAATAGTTGTCACTAGACTCATTATTGATTAAGCTGTAAAGTAGAGTAGAACAGGAGAGGTTAGGCACACGTCAGCTGAAGAAAGATAGAAAAACGACACCTGGGCCTAGAGTTCACTGCACAATATCTTTAACATATCCATATTTTCATTTGTCAAAGACACATTAAAATTAGATGAAAGCAATTTGCTGCCAAGCTTCACAAGCCTCGGCACTTCAAACATACAGCTGATTAGCAGTTCATTATGTATATGGATACAAAAATCAAAGTTTTATGAACAGGGAATATGATCTATGACCCAGAAAAAGTCTATTATGATGCTTGAGTAATTTATAAAAGTATACATAATTCCACATCAATAATTCCCTGACAGTACAACAGCTTTGAGTATCACTATACAAAATGTGTACTGAGAGCTTAATTTTAAAGGGGTATTCTCACGTTGTCTTTTGAGAAGCTCACAACTCTGTAGTTGGTGGGGCAGACACTCATCATTGAGTGACTGTTCCGGTGAGTAGCAGACCTGTAGTATTAGAAGAACTATGAAGCTCAGCACAGGTTCTGATGTAACACATTCAGCTATTAGTGGTTTGTTCTGAGTCTACACTGCTATCACTATATTTACACATAGAAATGACAGCGCATTTGAACAAGAACCCCACTCCATGCAGTGTGAGCTGTGTTTAGGAGACCTCCTCTGAAAGTTGATGATAGTGAGGGCTAGTGATTTTGCAAGAATTATAACAGTGGCTGTTCAGGAGCTGAGAGGGATGAAGTGGCGGTGAGCAGATAACTGCATTATAAAAATGAATGGGCTGGAAAAAGGCAATTGGTATGTTAGGAGTTAACCCCTCTCCTGGAATTTAACTTCTGGGCACATTCGGCCAGACACTAATGGCCAAGCTCCATGGATATAAACAGTAGAGATGAGCGTTGTTCTACTCGAACTGTTCGCCAATCTCAAATTCGAGCTGTTTTGGGCGGTGTTCGAGCCGTTCGGCGAACACGAACGATTTGAGAAAAATTCGGCTGTTCGAGGTTATGTTCGATTACTGTTCGTGCACCAAAATCATAACTGGATTTTTTCTCAGTAATGATGAAAATTAATGTTAATACGCAGTTTGAGTGTACAGCGGGGTGGGGGGAGGGACAGGGGATGGATCTCTGCAGGAATAATGAAAATCTCCATTTGTTTTTCTCTTTCCCGCATTTGCAGTGGGGAGGTGCAGTCTGTCAGCCTATCAGCAGCGCACACACGGAGCGAACTGCTGTTTTTCACACAAGCAAGGGCATGTGTCATTGGCAGTGTATGTCACATGTCCTTGCCCTATAAGACCAAGCCATTTTCCCCTTCGCCACCATTTTCTCACTGCTGCAGCTGCGTGTTAGACGGCACCGCTGTTGCTGTGTGCGCTATACCTTGTTAATTTCAAGCCAATTTTCGCACAAATCTACAGATAGCTTGGGAGTAGGGAATAGTTGTGATTGCAGTCCTTTTAAGGACTAAGTTACAGCATTTCCTACGACTTTTATCAGGCAGGTCTGTGCTCTTAAATAGATAGATTGTGGGAGTAAAAACTAATTGTAATTGCAGTCCTTTTCAGGACTAGGTTACATCAGTTCCTATCAGTTTTTGCCAGGCAGGTCTGTGCCAGTGCTGTGCAAGTTATTTTCACAGCATTTGGCTGAATCTAGCAAAGCTAATCCTTTTTGGCCTATTGCAGAGTGTGTTAGTCAGTGGAGTAGCCTATCTGTGTTGCAAGATATACCACCTGTGTATAGAATACCAATTTTTTTACTGCACCTAGTGAAGTAAAATCTTTTGGGCATAGCATCATTCTATTAGTCCATCTATACTGACCTCCATCAGGTTGCAAACTGAATATAATTTTTTCTGCATCTAGCTCTGAAAAAATATTTGGCCTTCTAGCAGTGTGTGGGACTTTCTCTATTAGTCCATCTATACTGACCTCCATCAGGTTGCAAATTAAAAATAATTTTAATCTGCATCTAGATCTGAAAAAATATTTGGCCTTCTAGCAGTGTGTGGGACTTTCTCTATTAGTCCATCTATACTGACCTCCATCAGGTTGCAAATTAAAAATAATTTTTATCTGCATCTACCTCTGAAAAAATATTTGGGCTTCTAGCTGTGTGTGGGACTTGTTCTATTAGTCCATCTATACTGACCTCCATCAGGTTGCAAACTGAATATAATTTTTTTCTGCATCTAGCTCTGAAAAAATATTTGGCCTTCTAGTAGTGTGTGGGACTTTCTCTATTAGTCCATCGATACTGACCTCCATCAGGTTGCAAATTAAAAATAATTTTTATCTGCATCTAGCTCTGAAAAAATATTTGGCCTTCTAGCAGTGTGTGGGACTTTCTCTATTAGTCCATCTATACTGACCTCCATCAGGTTGCAAATTAAAAATAATTTTTAACTGCATCTACCTCTGAAAAAATATTTGGGCTTCTAGCTGTGTGTGGGACTTGTTCTATTAGTCCATCTATACTGACCTCCATCAGGTTGCAAACTGAATATAATTTTTTCTGCATCTAGCTCTGAAAAAATATTTGGCCTTCTAGCAGTGTGTGGGACTTTCTCTATTAGTCCATCTATACTGACCTCCATCAGGTTGCAAATTAAAAATAATTTTTATCTTTTTATCTGCATCTAGCTCTGAAAAAATATTTGGCCTTCTAGCAGTGTGTGGGACTTTCTCTATTAGTCCATCTATACTGACCTCCATCAGGTTGCAAATTAAAAATAATTTTTATCTGCATCTAGCTCTGAAAAAATATTTGGCCTTCTAGCAGTGTGTGGGACTTTCTCTATTAGTCCATCTATACTGACCTCCATCAGGTTGCAAATTAAAAATAATTTTTATCTGCATCTACCTCTGAAAAAATATTTGGGCTTCTAGCTGTGTGTGGGACTTGTTCTATTAGTCCATCTATACTGACCTCCATCAGGTTGCAAACTGAATATAATTAATTTTCTGCATCTACCTCTGAAAAAATATTTGGCCTTCTAGCAGTGTGTGGGACTTTCTCTATTAGTCCATCTATACTGACCTCCATCAGGTTGCAAATTAAAAATAATTTTTTTTCTGCATCTACCTCTGAAAAAATATTGGGCTTCTAGCTGTGTGTGGGACTTGTTCTATTAATCCATCTATACAGACCTCCATCAGGTTGCAAACTGAATATAATTTTTTTCTGCATCTCCCTCTGAAAAAATATTTGGGTTTCTAGCTGTGTGTGGGACTTGTTCTATTAGTCCATCTATACTGACCTCCATCAGGTTGCAAACTGAATATAATTTTTTTCTGCATCTAGCTCTGAAAAAATATTTGGCCTTCTAGCAGTGTGTGGGACTTGTTCTATTAGTCCACCTATACTGACCTCCATCAGGTTGCAAATTCAAAATAATTTTTTGTCTGCATCTAGCTCTGAAAAAATATTTGGCCTTCTAGCAGTGTGTGGGACTTTCTCTATTAGTCCATCTATACTGACCTCCATCAGGTTGCAAACTGAATATATATTTTTTTTGCATCTACCTCTGAAAAAATATTTGGGCTTCTAGCTGTGTGTGAGACTTGTTCTATTAGTCCATCTATACTGACCTCCATCAGGTTGCAAATCGAATATAATTTTTTTCTCCATCTAACCCAGCCAATAGTTTTGGCCTAATACCACAGTTTGGCCACTCAGCTCTGCTCGGTTCCCATCCATTGTTTTTTTGTGCAAACAACTCCAGAGTTGTGAATTAGTTAACCACCAAAATGAGTGGAAAAAGGCCTGCTGCTGGTGGAAAGGGGAATAGGCGTGTTGGGAAGGGGAAAAAAGGTTGTGTCCGTGGGGTAGGTGTTAAAGCAACAGTAACATCTGCAGAAGAAAGACCATCTTCCAGCCAAACTAAAATGTCTACTTCTTTTAGCGGACAATGTGATAAGATCCCTTTCTTACGGCCACGCCAATCGCTACAAATTCCAGATGAGGCACAAAAACAGCAGGTGCTTCAACGGATATCAAGTGCTCCTTTAAGTGGGCTCTCCTCCACATCAACTTCAACATCACAAATACTCCAGTCCTCAAAGGTGTCACCCCAATCGCACTTGCTTCCTCACAGCTCCCAAATCTCCAGCTGCCCATCTGAGTATGAGGTAGAACAGATGGTTGAGTCTGCAGAGCTGTTTACTCATACTATAGCCTGGGAATCAGAGGTCGACTCCAGCGCTTCTGTGAATCCAGATGAGGAAATGATCTGCACTGATGCCCAGAATCTTTATGAGTCAGATCCAGGACCAGACGCAGAAGGTTCTGACCATAATGTAGACCCTCATTCCCAAACTGTAACTCCTGTTGGTGGAGACAATGAGGAAGACGATGATAAGACTCAAATACCTGATTGGAGCGACAACTTTAGTTTTTTGTCAGGGCAGGAACAGGTTGGCTCTGAGGACGACGGGTGTGATATCGCACAGGGTGATGATGATGAGGTTGGAGATCCCACTTACTGTCAACCCACAGTCAGCCAAGAGATGAGGTCAGCAGAGGAGGTGGAGGAAGATGCTAATGACGACGAGGTCAGGTTGCGCCTTCCTGGACAGAGACGTAGTACTGGAAGCACGTCAACAACTGCATCCTCAAACACAACTCTGCCTCTCACCACAAGTCGTGGTGGCTCTTCAGGTCGCATGGGTGCTAAGCCTTGCATAGCCTGGGCATTTTTTCAGATCGATAAAGATGACCCAACTCGAGTTATCTGTAACATTTGTCAGCAAAAGCTAAGTAGAGGCCATAAAATACATAGTTTGAGTACTTCATGCATGAACCGGCACATGGACATGAAGCATAAGTTGCAGTGGGAAGCTCAGTGTGCTACAATGCGGCCTAGCCGGCCGGGCCAACCACCGTCTGCCATATCTTGTGCATCCGCGGCCTCTTCATCCTCTGTGACTGGGGGGACAGCAGTCACACCTGTTTTGGGGCGCAGACCTGCCACCTCTTTACCCGCAACAGCCAGCGTGATTGTCAGGTCATCATTTTCTTTGGAGGTGGTAACACCAGCAGGTGTTGAGCGCTGTCCGACATCGATAGCACCACCTTTGGATCAAGGCAACCTAACATGTCCGCCTGCATCTTCCTCACAGACCGGCAGTTTGCCGGGGACACCCTTATCAACCCCGTCTAAGCACAATAGCCAGCCCTCGGTCCCTCAGATGTGGACAAGTAAAAGACCATTTCCTCCTAGCCATGAGAAAGCTAAGAGGTTGAATTTCACCATCTGCAAGCTCTTGGCCACAGAAATGCTGCCTTTCCGCCTGGTGGACACAGAGGATTTTCGAGACCTTATGTCCGTCGCAGTGCCCCAGTATTAGATGCCCAGTCGGCACTACTTCTCAAAGAAAGGTGTGCCTGCGCTTCACCAGCATGTCGCACACAACATCACCGCTTCTTTGAGAAACTCTGTGTGTGACAGGGTGCATTTCACCACAGACACTTGGACGAGTAGGCATGGACAGGGGCGTTACATGACGCTGACTGGGCACTGGGTAACTATGGTGACAGCAGGACAAGGGGCTGCTGTCCAAGTCTTGCCATCCCCACGAGTTGTGCGTCAATCCTCTTTATGTCAAAGTTCCTCCACTGCTTCTGCCTCCTCAACCTCCTCTCGGTATTCCACCTGCACCCAAAGCCTGTCTGGTCATGCCACAAGCTTTCTAACTGCGCAGAAGGGATCCTGCACACCTCCTTACTATGCTGGCAGTAGGGCTCAACGTCATCAGGCGGTTTTTACTTTGAAATGTCTGGGAAATGTGAGTCACACAGCTGAGGAGTTGTGGTCAGCTCTGGAGAACCAATTTCATGAATGGTTGTCTCCACTGGACCTGAAACCAGGGAAGGCCGTGTGCGACAATGCTGCAAACCTGGGTGCGGACCTTCGCCGGGGCAATGTCACACACGTGCATTGTATGGCTCACGTGTTGGACCTGGTTGTCCAGCAATTTTCAGCCCACTATCCCAGACTAGATGGCCTTCTGCAGAGGGCACGGTCGCTGTGTGCTCACTTCCGCCGCTCGCATCCTGCAGCTCAGCGACTTACATCTCTACAGAAGTCGTTGGGCCTGCCACTTCACCGGCTAAAATGCGATGTGCCTACCCGGTGGAATTCAACTCTGCACATGTTGCAGCGACTGTGGCAGCACCGACAAGCCCTGGTGCAATACGTTCTGACGTATAGCCTGGGCCAACGAGATCCAGAGGTGGGGCAAATCACGCTGGAGGAGTGGTCTCAGATCAGTGACCTATGCACCCTTCTGCACAGTTTTGAAATGGCGACGAAGATGTTTAGTGCTGACGATGCCATTATCAGCATGACTATTCCGGTGATTTACATGCTGGAGCACATGTTAAACAGAATTCGGAGTCAGGTGGTGGCACAAGATGAGGTGGAG
Source organism: Phyllobates terribilis (assembly GCF_046119375.1). Taxonomy (NCBI): domain Eukaryota; kingdom Metazoa; phylum Chordata; class Amphibia; order Anura; family Dendrobatidae; genus Phyllobates; species Phyllobates terribilis. The sequence goes on along the minus strand of NW_027362762.1, from coordinate 367,974,778 downwards.
GAAGTAGAGGAGGAGGAGTTGTATGCGGAAGGGCTAACAACTGCAAGGTCCAGACGGTCGGCAGCACCAAGACGGCAGGCATGTGAGGGTGGGGGAGATGGTTTTACCAGGGCGCATGGTAGCAGCCAAACTAGTGAGGAAGGTGCAGGAGCCCAGGAAGAAGTGGAGGATGAACTGATGGAAGACTCATCAGATGAGGGAGACCTTGATCACATTTCTGTTGTGCGAGGTTGGGGGGAGAGGACAGAGGAAGGAAGCATGATTGTTACCTCGCCACCAACACAACAGGGACTTGGTGCTCCTGGATGCGCAACACACATGAGTGCCTTCTTGCTGCACTACCTGCAACATGACCCTCGAATTGTGAGAATTAGAAATAATCCTGACTACTGGGTTGCCACACTGTTAGATCCCCGGTACAAAAGTAAATTTGCCGAAATTATTCCTGCCATAGAAAAGGATGCACGCATGCAGGAGTATCAGCAGAGACTGTTGCAGAATCTTACATGTGCTTTTCCACAAAACACCAGTGGTGCACGTAGTGAATCTCACAGTTCCAACTTGCCAACCGTGGGACCGTCAAGTGTTCAGCACTCAAACCGTAACAGAACCACAGTATCTGCTGGTAACATCAATTTTGTGGAATCATTTCACCACTTTTTTAGCCCATCCTTTGCAAGGCCTCAGGAGACAAGAAGTCTGACACATAGTCAACGCCTAGAGACGATGGTACAGGAGTATCTCCAAGTAAACATTGAAGCCATGACTGTGTCACTGGACCCTTGCTCTTTTTGGGCTTCCAATCTGGATAAATGGCCGGAGCTAGCCACTTACGCCTTGGAGATCTTGTCATGCCCCGCAGCCAGCGTTCTGTCTGAACGTGTGTTCAGCGCTGCTGGTGGTGTGCTGACAGATAAGCGCACGCGGCTCTCCACTGATAATGTAGACAGACTCACGTTCATAAAGATGAACAAATCATGGATCCGAAACGACTTTTCTACCCCTGTGTCATCCTGGGGAGAGTAAAAGATGGATGATTGGTTAAAATCACCCTACCAACCGTTTTAAGCTTTCAAATTACTAATCATGTTTATCTGTATCTTGGCTGGAAAATAATTTGTGTTTTGTAGCAGTGTGCAGCACTGATTCTATTAGGCCATCTATAATAAGCTCCACCAGATTTAAAATTACTAATCATGTTTATCTGTATCTTGGCTGGAAAATAATTTGGGCTTTGTAGCAGTGTGCAGCACTAATCCTATTAGGCCATCTATACTAAGCTCCACCAGATTTAAAATTAATAATAATTTTTAGCTGCATCTAGCCCGGAAAATAATTTTGGGTCTCCGAGATGCGCAAGACACATAAGTGCCTTCTTGCTGCACTACCTGCAACATGACCCTCATATTGTCAGAATTCGAAGTAATCATGACTACTGGGTTGCCACACTCTTAGATCCCCCAAACTTTTCGATCAACCTTTTCATTTTAATAAAGACCAAAAAAATGGTCATTTTTGAAATTATAAGCATTAGCAGGTTATTAGAAACTGAAATCAAACAGTTTTCAACTCAAAACTTTATTCTAGGTGATGTTACATTTTCACATAGGACCCCTTGTTCGAAAGGAGCTTCTGAACTCTCTCGTCCATTGAATTTGTCAGGTTTTGGATGGTTTCTGCTTCAATTGTTTTGCATGAGGACAGAATACCCTCCCAGAGCTGTTGCTTAGATGTGAACTGCCTCCCGCCATCATAGACACTCCTTTTGATGATGCTCCAGAGGTTCTGAATGGGGTAGAGGTCAGGGGAGCATGGGGGTCACACCATAAGTTTGTCCCCTTTTATGCCCATATCAGCTAGAGATGCAGATGTTTTATGTGCAGCATGAGATGGTGCATTATCATGCAAAAAAATGATCTTGCTGTGAAATACACGGTTCTTCTTCTTGAACCATGGCAGGAAGTGCTGTTTGAGAAAATCCACATACATTATGGAGTTCATCTTTAGTGCCTTCAGGGATCCTAAAGGGGCCGGCAATCTCTCTCCCCATGATTCCAGCCCAAAACATTACTCCACCTCCTCCTTGTTGGCGCTGTAGCCGTGTTTGCGTGGGGTGTCCATCAACCAGCCATCCTCCACTCCATCCATCTGGACCATCGAGCGCTGCACGGCACTCATCCGTGAACAAAACAGTTTTGAAATCAGTCTTCATGTAATGTTTAGCCCACTGGAGCCATTTCTGCTTGTGTGAAGTGGATAGAGGAGGTCGACAGGATGGCGTATGCACAGCTGCAAACCTCTGAAGGACCCTGCATCTTGTTGTTCGGGGGACGTTGGAGGCACCAGCTGCTTCCAAAACTTGTCTGCTGCTATGACAAGGCTTTTTTGCCGCTGCTCTTTTAACCTGATGTAATTGCCTGTAGGAAAGAGTCCTCAATTTGCCCTTATCAGCAAGCACACGTGTGTACTGTGAATCAGCTACATACTTTTTGATTGCCAAGACACTTCATCCTGATCATCGCACAATGTTGATTGTAGTCATGCCTTGACCTAAACACTCCACAATTTGTTGCTTCTCAGCAGCCGACACATCCTTTTTCTTTCCCATTTTGGCAGAAAATGTAGGCTGCTTAACAATGTGAGACAGCCTTCTTAAGTAGTCTTGCCTTTCATTGGACACACCTGCCAAACTAATTAGCACAGGTGTCTGCAATTGCTTACAGTGATATAAAGAGCCCTGACACACATCACCATCAATGAGTTTAACTGACAAACAAACAAATTCTTCCCTTATCACTCCTAAACACTTTTTGCATAATAATTTGGAACACAGTGTACATGTGCTTTTCCACAAAACACCAGTGGTTCACGTAGTGAATCTTACAGTTCTAACTTGCCAACCGTGGTCTGTATGGAGTTGTTCAATAAAGGGCCCAAAATTAAGATAACATAGATGGGAGAGGTCTCTATGAATAGGAATTCCTAAGTATTTGATACCCTGTGAGGGCCAGGCAAAGGGAAAGTTGGACTGGATGGAATCCTATATGGATTTGGGGAGGGAGACATCGAGGGCCTCAGACTTCGCTGCATTGATTTTAAAATTTGACCATGTAACAAAGTGATCTATTTCAGCCATAACAGCATGGATGGATATATGTGATTGAGTGATATATACTAGGACATCATCAGCAAATAGAGAGCACTTGTAATCGGTGCCTTCCACCTCAATCCACCTAATATTGGGGTTATGGCGAATTGATGAGAGCAGGTGCTCCGTCACTAGGATGTATAAGAGAGGGGACAGAGGACATCCCTGCCTTGTCCCATTGGTGATTGTGAAAGGTGATGAAAATGTTCTGATGCACCCCCTGGGCCTTGGGACACCCAGAGCCGGACCCTTTTTGGTGGATTCTGGTGGTTGTAGTCTTCGTGGCGGCGACCCGGTTCCGTCGCTCAGGGTGGTCAAACCAGTGGCAGAACTATTTATGTGGTTTTGATGTTTAAATGTCCGACTACGCCACCCGTGGATTGCGGTCAGAGTGAACCGCCGCTGCAGGGCAGACCGCTGAGGCTGGTGTTGTGGGTGCAGCAGAGCGTAGCATAACTCCCCACGGGAGGAGTATAGCCTCAGGGCAGTGTATGCGGAGGATGGGGGTGATGGTGCAGGGCAGCAGCAGTAACGACACGGAGTCAGTGATGCAGTCCAGGGCCTTTACTCACAGTTCTTATTATCCAGACCATGTCTGCAGGTAACGGCTGCCCACGTCGTACTGTGCTCACCAGGTGAGGGGCTCAGACAACTCCCAGATAACTTTGGAGCGCTTCACAGTACCCCCCTTGTGTGTCCTTTGTCTGGCCTTTCTTACCAACCCTTCTGTCCGGCTGCCTCGGGCCTCCTCTTGGTAAACTTGGCGCCATTTTCCCTGACCCCATGTGGTGCCTTCCTAGCGGGTGTAGCGAGCTGCTGCGCCACATAAAATGTCAGAGCCTCCGGTTTCTAGCTGAGGGTCGTTTCCTGCCTCCACTAGTTTCAGGGACCGGTCTCCCCCTTTGGCCTGACCCCTCCACGCAGGTGGATTCGGGCGTGCGGTGGCCACTCACCCGTCCGCACCCCTGGGATCCCTTCATTCCTCGTTCCTGGAGCCTTCTCCACTCCTCTTCCTTCCTTCTCCCTCTTCCAGGCCTGGGCCTCTGTTACTAGGCCCGCCTCCGGAGCAGAGCTCATGCAGAGCCCCTGCTCCCTGCCACTTCTGCTCAGACTTCTCTGCACTGAACTAAGATGGTGCCCACCTTTTAGACTCCCTTCTCAATGCACCCAAGAACTGCTTCCTCCCTGCTCCTGCACTACAGGGTTCCCCTTCCTCAGTGTTCCCTCCCCCCACTCCAGCCAGGGACAGGGACTGTCGTGCCCATCTCAGAGGCATATTGGTCGCCCTGCCCCACGGCAATGTGGTGTAATGCATGCAGGTGTCGGGTCCTGATCCACACTCCATCCTTACCTGAGAGTGAGATATCACACCTCTGGGTGAGGTGCAATACCTCTGTAGCAACCGAGCCCTCAGGGTGCTACAGTTACATTTATCTTCAGCCTAGGTGACGTATTGTGATACAGGGCCGTGATTTTGGCTATAAAAGGGTCCCCTAGACCCCTACCCCAAGCTTTTTAAGAGAATCATATATGGCGTGCCAGGAGACTCTATGGAATGCTTTCTCAGCATCCAACGAGAGTATCTAAATACAAATTTTTAACTGCATCTAGCCCAGGAAATACTTTGTGCCTAGTAGCAGTGTCTGCTAGTCAGCGGATTATCCCGGCTGTTAAGCAAGCTACACCACCTGTAGTTTGGACACTTAATTTTTTCAAAGGAAATGCTTCGGGACCACGGGATACTCAGTGAAGAGCATCAGGAGGCACCCCAAGGCATAGGGGCTGGGACTGGCAGTAGGATGCCTTGCGGTGGACAGCCGAGCTCGATCCTTATAAAAGCTTTTTAACTGCAGCAGCTTTAGTGGACGCTACTGGAGCTGGAATTACGCGGCTGCTGGCATGAGACTTGCCCTCCAATAGATCCTTGTAAATGGATTTAAAGTGTATTCATTCAAATTAGAGAGACAATTTAAATTAAAAAGCTTAGAGCTGCCTCCACCACAGGGGGGCTCGCTCGACCCACCAGCGGACAGGCACCAGTATTGGGAGAGGGGGGCTGGCCGTCAGGGTTCACCGTGGCTCTGGCACAAACCCGGCGAAACGGAGGTGGCACGGGCAGGAGCGGACTGAACGTGTCGGCTTCTCACTTTTTGGATTTTAGAAGGGCATAACATGCCTATATTTGTGTCTCCCCCTCCTTTTACTCCTCCACCTCTTTTCTTTTCTCATGACTATATGTACTTGTCACTTTTCCATGTGTTAGTTGTGTCTTCTGAGCAGTTTGTCAGCTTTTGGACACCTTTGAAGGTGTTTTCTATGTGTTTCTATGTGTTTTTGTTTGCCTGCCATTGGTTTTAACGGTGTTCGAAGGTGTTCGACGAACAGTTCGACGAACAGTTCGGCGAACACACGGGTGTTCGACGAACCGAACCGAACTCGAACACTACGGGGGTGGCTCAACACTAATAAACAGTGCACTGTGTAAGAAGAAAGCTCTTGTTGCAGAGAATGAGTGCAGATAAGAAAAGGAAGTCAATTGAATACATGCATACTTTCATGCTTTCTAACTGACTAAAGTATTAAGTTTTATTAACAAATGTAGATCAGTTTGCATATCCTAAGATAATTGAACATTTTAAACATGTATTTTTAATGAGTAATTTTAGCTGTAGGCAACTCTATCACTATTCCATTAGACACATTGAGAGTTAGCCAAGGTTGAATAACTTAACTATATTACACAAAAAATCAGAACAGAATGTCTTTTATATGTAAAACTTTCCACTATATTCTACCCATCCATTTGTCATATTTCTATGCAGGCCACAGTGGTATGTTACCAGTGTGGTCTCACAAGATGGTACTGTCACCCTGGTTGAAGAAGGTATAGCTCTCTTATTTAGACATTTTATAGCACTTAACACTGATATTCGATTACTATTACTATGCAGCTGTTACTTGGTCACTGTCTGTTGCTTTCTCTTGAATGTGGAATGGAAGTATTTACTTTGTCACTGATGGAAACTGTGTGGAATTTTACAGTACCTTTTCAGTATTTGGTTGTAGACTTTTCTAGTCATTTCAATGTATGATATTATGCATTGACACCATAATACAATACACTGTCAAAGAGGTACTATCCAGTATGGTTATTTGTATGCTGCATAGCAATATTCATTTAGGATGGACACTAAGAAAAGGTACAGTATGTGTAGTAATTTTTTCAAGGGACCTACAGCTACGTTGTATATCATCCAGTATCTTTTACTCCATGCCCAGGATTCTTCCAATGTTTGATTTGTGATGTTCTCTTCTAACATATTGGACCAGAGCTCCCAAAAAATATATCACTATAGACAGTGTTTAAATGCTCCCCAAAAATATACCTCTATAGCAGGGTTGGGGAACTTCAATCCAACGGGTCGTTGATGGCCCTCGATGAGCTTTTATGCAGCCACGGGCAGATTCCTGGGGACCGCAATGTTTGGGCTGGCAGGTGTATTTTGATGGCTGCTGGCTGTTTACTTTTCTGTGACCATGCGCACCCAGTGTTCACTGCTGAACACTGAGTCGTGTACAGTGAAAGATTACTTCCTGACCCCAGTGCCAGTGTCAGGATGTACATTGTGGGTGAAGTTAGCACGTGATTTGTGCGGCCCCTGAAGGATGGTATAAATATCCAAATGGCCCTTGGCAGTAAAAAGGTTCCCCAACCCTGCTCTATAGGCAATAACTTGTCTATCATATATTGTGAATTTTGCTATTAATTCTTTTGAACATTTTGTCTCCCTCAGTGACAGAAATATACTGTACAGTTCATTTATGTTTGGGTAGGTGCACATTAACGATTTCTTTCCATCCTAGAAAAATGATCTAATTATTCTAATCAGAGTTTGATCAGGGTAGCAACATTTTTTCTCAGAGGTGGAGACAAAAAACAAAAAAGTTTCTCCACCCTCTCCATTCTGTCAGTCTGTGAAAATCTGACCACGATCAGATATCATCTGTATGCGGCTCAATGTATTTCACTGATCTATAGACTTGCATTGCCAATGTTGATCGGACACATCTCCATTTTTTTCCTTGAACCGCTTGGTCCAAGGAAAAGGTCAACAATGTTCCCAGCCTCATAGACATAAAGGACAAGAGTGTTATGCATGTAAACCACGTATAGCACTCATTTGATATAATCGGTTGTATGCATCAGCCCAAAATGTGAGTTTCTGTGTTAATAACAATTATATAATTTCATGTATTCTTGAGAAATTTTTCTTACAAATACTATTACTTTTTTTTATTAAAAATTCCTAATGTTAAAGTTTTGAGACTCTTTGTTATTGTGTTTTGGATACAGCATTGGGTTTCCTAATCACTGCATGCTCCTACTTTACAGACAGTACTGGTTGTCTATAGAAAACTGTCTCTTTAGTGTTAAACACAGCAAATATTGTATTATATGGCATTGTAAAGTATTCCTTGAAAATGAATCCTTGTCTCTACTAAAATGTAATAGACATAAAAACTGAGGTGAGATTGTAAAAGTAATTTGATTTGATACTCTACTTATTGAATGCTCAGCAATGAATATAATGGGTGCATTACCTCTGATATTCTCTTCTACTCTCAAGCAGAAAATGGAACAAATGGACAAATTAAGAGCAAGACCAGGAATTGAAAAGCCATTATGTAGCTATGGCATATCTTGTAAAACATCGCACTTCTTTGTCATACAGTGCAGACCACAAAAGCTAGCAGTCGTGATCCTCACAGATTTGTCAGGCAGAGGAATCCTAGATTTCTTGACTGTCACTCCTAGAAACTTAGATTTGGTGACTTTCAGCTGTTTTATTCTAGTTTTACAGGAAATAATGATAGATTGAGCTGTAAATGCAGACCATTACTTACTGCTCTCAGGCACGAATAAATGTTTGACATTAAGGTTTGCGAACAATACTGTAATGTGATGTTATTCTACAGTACAACTGAACATAATATATCAGTATTCCTTTACATGGCTATAATATTCATTTAAATGGCTACCAAAACTATTATTTTGGAATGAATAGAAAAATATTGCAACAACACAGCGATTTACACCATTATAAATGACAGCCTCATACTGAGTCACTATAAATTAACATTGGTAAATCTAATGCCGTTCTTTGTTGTTGGTAAGAGATTAGCGTCACATGTAGACCACTAACGGATAAATTGCAGCCAAGCTTTCAATTTGCATAGTAATTACGGTTGTAACAATTTACACGCCTTTCCCGCTGTCTACCATCATTAGTAAGTTATAATCCATCTACACTTAAAGAGTGAGAGCCTTGAATGACACAGTAAGATGTATGTTCCATGTAAGAAATAGTACTTTAATAGCCATATTATACCTATTTACAGTCTTCTACTGTACCATTTAGTACATGATAAAATGCAACAAAGCAAAAAAATACCTAGCTAGAAAGCCAGATAGATAAATAGATAGGTCATAGATAGATAAATAGAAATATAGAGACAGAGATAGATATAGATAGATAGATAGATAGATAGATAGATAGATAGATAGATAGATAGATAAAGCAATGCCAATCCTACAGACAATGGGTGCAATCCTCCAGATCCACTAGCTCCTAAATCACAATATTCCAAGAGAAAAAAAAGGTATCACTCTCTGGCTTGACAAAAAAAATGAAAGTTTTGTTCCATGCCCAAGGTACTACGTTTCGGCTCAAGCAGTAAAACTTTGAGAATGGCCTACTGTTTGATATGAAACATTATATTCGTTGGTCATGAAATAAATACTTTCACCTATTTTGTCAAGCCAGAAAGAGTTGCATTTTCTCTCTTGTGGATAGATAAGCAAATAGATACTAAATTAAAACAGCACTTTTTTGTTGACTTTGGGAGAAAGCCACTATCTAGCAAGCAAACAACCTTCATCTTAAAGACATTTAAAAGACAGTCAGCACTCCAAGTGATTATAATACAGAAATGCACTATATTTGACCTTGTAAATAAAAATGAGCGAACCTGAACAGGACTTCTGGGGGAAGTTTGTTGCAGAGATAGATAGAGAGATTTTTGTTTTTACCCAAACCCAAAGTTCGAGTATCTATTGTTTTCAATGGGGTTCGGGTTCTGGTTCAAGTTCGGGTATAGTTCTGGTGCCGAAACCGAACTTTTGGAATAAAGTTCATGTTAGGTAACAAAACCCAAACTTGCATTCAGGTACCAAAATCCAAACTTCCATGGGTCTGCTCATCCCTTCTTGTAAACAGAAATGCTTCAGTCCAAACCACTTGTGCCTTTTTAGGACCAGATAGAAAGAGAGATAAAATGCAAACATATGGGCAGCACGGTGGCTCTGTGGTTAGCACTGTATTCTTGCAACACTGGGGTTTTGGGTTCAAATCATCCCACCATTGACAACATCTGCAAGGAATTTGTATGTTGATAGGGAATCAAGGTTGTGAGCCCCAATGGGAACAGTGAGGATGTCTGTAAAGCGCTGTGGAATTAATGGCGCTATATAAGTGAGTAAAATAAATAAATACCATATGTGGAGCCTACGCTTACTCCCACAGAAAAATAATTTTACTCGTGATTTTACAACTAGGCTCCATGCAAGTTTTGGGTTATTGGTGAGTTGGCCAGCAATGTTATAGAAGCCATATTAAACATTGTTCCTAATTATTAGTTTAAAAGTGGAAATTAGCGAATCTGCAACAATTCAAATTCAACAGATTTCTAAAATTTGCAGGGAAATTAATTTTGAGTCAAAGTTATTCAATGTAAATAAAATATTTGCTATTATGCTCTGGAGAATCATTTTTGCAAATCATGCTGGAGGAAGGAGGAATGAAGAGATCAGATGGAGGGAGTGGAGGACTGGACAGTGTACTGCATTAGCAAGACAAGTGAGAGGTGAGACGAGTATTTTTAATGCCTTTCCTTTCCCTAGACAATTTAGAAAAATGGTTACTCGCTGGCCGCCATTTTGCTAAATTTGCATGAAGCAAATTGCAAACAAAATTTGCACCAAAGGAAATCCCAATTTTTTGTAAAGTTCAAAGTGAATTAAATTTGATTGGAAACATGCTCATCTCTATTAAAAAAGGGGCTCATCTATTGTATGTGCCCATAACTGAATAGATTATACAAAATGTACGTATGTAGCAATTTTTTAGATCCAGTGCTAAAAGAGGCATAAGTAATGACTCAATAGTATAAATAACGTTCTTTGACATGACAGTAGGATCAACCCTCCTAAGGTATCTATATGGGCATACGGGTCCTAGAAAGTTTAGTAAAATTATATCTTGATATCTGCCATGCAATGTCTTATTCAGGAGAAATCAATGTTTTTCTTATATGTAAATGAGCTGTTAAGATCTATGGGCTGGACATAGATCTGCATGAGAATCTGCCTCCAAAGTTTATCTTAAATGAAATGGGGCATTACCAATGTGAGACACATAGCTCAAGACAGCTGTCAGTCATTTCATGTCTCACACTGGTAACGTCCCGTTCATTTATATTAAGCTTTGGAACCTGGCATGCTCAAGAATGTTATTTACTTGCAGATATGGGGTTAATAAGCAAAGTAATAACATTAAAATTCTGCTTAGATGCCTTACTGAAAGTGAGGCAATGAACAAGGAGAAAATGAACTTATATTGTCCCTGTAGCCACTAGTTTTCAGCTATTGGAGCAGTGTAGGGAGCTGTTACAGTAATCACTCACTAAACAGTGAGCACGGCTGTAATCACACCTGGCACATTGATTAACAGTATGTTCTGCAGCATATTGTAGCATCGGCATCTGTGCCTCCTGCTAAGCAGAGACGCCGTCCCTCTCACCTTCCTATTCAGCGCACGGCGTCCTCCAGCGCTCCTTCCCTCGTTGCTGCCGGCGCGCGCTCCTTCCCGGGCACTGTGCTTAGGGCGCGCGCGCGCTCCCCCTCTCTTAAAGGGACCGCACGCGCTGTCCTAAGGAGTCCACGGCCAATAGCCGGAGGACTTCCCATATATTAGGCACCTCCTCCAAAATGGAGGTGTCTGAGCAAAGTTGTTGCAAAGCATATTCACCTCTGCTTCAGCCCTCAGGTCCCGTTGCCAGCCTGAGTACCAGTCCTGTCTTCCTGCTTGTCTTCTCCTCAGCCCGACAGTCTGTCTCCTGCATCCGCCAGTCTGTCTATGGGCAAGTCCACCTGCGGACCAGGAAGCACCTGCCAGTTACCTGCCTGCTACCTGCCGTACATGCTAGCCCGCTCACCTGGGAGCTCTCACCTGCTACCCGCCTGCTAGCCTACCTGGAGTCTCCGCCGTCACTTGCCGTGACCATCTGCCTGCCAGCCAAGAGACTCTTACCCGCTCAGCCATCACTTGCCGTGACCATCTGCCTGCCAGCCAAAAGACTCTTACCTGCTCTTCCGTCACTTCCCGTGACCACCCGCCTACTCACCTAGAGACTGCTACGTACCTGTTGTGTCCACCCGCTACTCCGGTCGGCCCCAGCTACCTGACCCGTGGGAGCCACCTGCTCTATTACTAGGTCATCCCCAGAATAAAACCTGCCCCTCGGGGTCCCTCCTTGTTCCAAGGCACAGAGGTTCCACCACCCGGCCCCGTTACAGTTTGCTCGGGCCATGGAACCCGTTGGCACCCAAGCTCCCTCGCTCTCTGACCTATTCCACGAAGTCTCCCGTCAGAGATCCCAACAGGAATCCATCCTGAACCACCTGCATAATGTCAACTCCCGCCTGGACACACTGACTGCTCCACCAGGACCTGCCTCCAGTCGTTCGACTCATGCCCCGGCAGCGCGGCTGCCCATCAATGCCATGGTACCCGGTCCGGGTCCCCGGCTCTCTGCACCGCCTCGTTTTGGTGGAGATCCCGCCTTGGCTCGAGGCTTCATTAACCAGTGCACCCTGCACTTTGAACTCTTGGCACATCACTTTACCACCGACCGGGCCAAAGTGGCCTTCATCATGTCCCATCTCACTGGGGAAGCACTGGCTTGGCTAAATCCCCTGTGGGAGAGAGGGGTTCCCCTGGTATCCAACTTGTCAGCTTTCCTCACTGCTTTCCGGAAAGTCTTCGATGAACCGGGATGAAAGACCTCGTCAGCCTCCTCTCTGCTACGTCTCCGCCAAGGGAGTCTCACCGTAGGCCAATATGCCATACGGTTCCGTACCCTCGCTTCTGAGCTTGCCTGGGATAACGAGGCCCTGCTGTCCGTCTTCTGGGAGGGTCTTTCCGGTCGGATTAAAGATGAACTTGCCGGCTGGGACATCCCTACCACCCTGGACGACCTGGTGTCACTTGCTACCCTTGCTACATCCGGTTCCAGGAACGTACCAAGGAAACCACCCGTGAGAGAAGGTTTCCCCACCTTGCAGAGACCTGTCTCTTCTTCAGCCACTCCCCGGGCGCACTCACCCAAGCCCATGCAGGTCGACCAGACCAAGTTGGTCAAATCCCGCCAGGAGTCACGCCGGGCCGAGGGGAGCTGTTTCTATTGTGGCAGCAAGGAGCACCTCATCCGTTCCTGCCCGGAGAGGCCGGGAAACGCCTGTGTCTAGGATCGCTCGGAGAGGTCGTCCTAGACAAAAGTAAGTCCTCTCCCTCCCTGACTTTGTCTGTCTCTTTCTCCTGGGGAGAGGACCGGCACTTTGAAATCCCCCACCTGGACTCTGGTGCTGCTGGGAACCTCATCTCCCAGTCCTTGGTAGAGAGATACCGTATTCCCACAAAGCCTCTCACTGAACCTTTGTCAGTTGCCTCCGTGGATGGTAGACTCCTTCTTATGCCCATCCTGCTCGTCACTGAACCCTTAACTCTGCAGGTGGGAATGCTGCACTCAGAGAAGATCTCCTTCCATGTGCTATCCGGACTCTCTCACTCCCTGTTGCTGGGTCTACCTTGTCTCCAGACACATGAACCCACATTGAACTGGCGATCCGGTGAAGTATTCCGGTGGGGTCCAGACTGCCATAAAACCTGCCTGGTTCCGGTCCGCCCAGCTCGCCCTCCACCTACTCCAGCTAATCTACCCGATCTCCCGGCTCCATACTGGCCCCATGCGGACGTCTTCGGTAAAAAGGAAGCAGAGACGTTGCCACCCCATAGGCCATATGACTGCCCGATCGACCTGGTACCTGACGCCACTCCTCCCCGTGGGCGTATCTACCCATTGTCTGCGGCCGAAACCCGGGCCATGTCGGAATACACTGAAGAAAATCTGGCTAGGGGATTTATTCGAAAATCTACCTCCCCGGCTGGAGCCGGATTCTTCTTTGTCAAAAGAAAGACGGCTCGCTACGTCCCTGTATTGACTACAGAGGACTCAATCTAATTACTGTAAAAACCAAATATCCCCTGCCGCTCATTTTCGAGTTGTTTGACCGTCTCAAGGGCGCCAGGATCTTCTCCAAGCTGGATCTGCGAGGAACATATAACCTGGTCCGTATCCGTCAAGGAGACGAGTGGAAGACAGCAGTCAATACCCGGGACGGTCACTATGAGTACCTTGTGATGCCCTTCGGTCTCTGTAATGCCCCCGCTGTGTTTCAAGAGCTGGTCAACGACATCTTCCGTAACCTCGTGTTCTCCTGCGTAGTGGTATACCTGGACGATATCTTGGTCTTCTCTCCGGATCTCCCCACACACCGGAGGGATGTTCGTCAGGTCCTGCTTAGGCTTCGGCAGAACCACCTCTATGCCAAATACGAGAAGTGCCTCTTCGACCAGACCTCCCTTCCATTCTTGGGCTATGTTATCTCCCAGACAGGTCTGCAAATGGATCCCGAGAAGCTCTCTACTGTCCTAAAATGGCCCCGTCCAGAGGGATTGAAGGCGAAACAGCGATTCCTGGGCTTCGCCAATTACTATTGTCTTTTCATCCCACACTTCTCGTCCCGGACTGCTCCCATATCTGCGCTTACCCGTAAGGGGGCCAATCCCAAGGTATGGTCGCCTGAAGCCGAGGAGGCCTTCCTTTCCTTAAAGAGAGCCTTCGCCTCTGCCCCCGTCCTGCACCGTCCGGACTGCAATAAACAATTCTACCTGGAAGTTGATGCCTCCTCCTCCGGAGCCGGAGCAGGACTCACCCAAAAATCTTCTACTGGGAGAATGGTAACCTGCGGCTTCTTCTCCAAAATCTTCTCCTCGTCTGAGCGCAATTACTCCATAGGAGACCGTGAATTGCTAGCCGTCAAATTGGCACTGGGGGAGTGGCGCTATCTATTTGAAGGGGCTCTTTACCCGGTGATCATCTACACGGATCACAAAAACCTGGCATATCACCAAAATGCCCAGAGACTTAATCCTCGCCAGGCCCGGTGGTCATTGTTTTTTGCCCGCTTCGACTTCGTATTTCATTTCCGCCCGGCGGACAAGAACGTCAAAGCTGATGCCTTGTCCCGGTCCTTCCTGTCCTCCGATCAAGAGGAGGAGCCTACGCACATCATTGACTCCTCCAAGGTGATGAATGTGGCCCCCTTGGATCTGACTCGTCTTCCACCCGGTAAGACGTTTGTAGCAGTACCAGATCGGGAGAGGGTTCTTTGCTGGGGACATTCTTCTAAACTTGCTGGCCATGCTGGCCAAAAGAAGACCTTCTAGCTCATTACCCGGCATTACTGGTGGCCTACCCTGCGTAAGGACGTTGTAGACTTCGTCGCGGCCTGTTCATCCTGTGCCCGTAACAAAGTTCCCAGACATCTTCCAGCTGGCCAACTCCTGCCCCTTCCCGTACCTGCTGCTCCATGGCAGCACATTGCTATGGACTTTATCACCGATCTTCCTGTTTTTGCCGGTTGTACAGTCATTTGGGTGGTCGCTGACCGCTTTTCTAAATTGGCCCTCTTCATTCCCCTGCCTGGTCTCCCATCTGCTCCCGAGCTGGCTAAAGACTTTATCCGCCACATCTTCCGTCTCCATGGCCTACCCCTCCACATCGTGTCGGATCATGGGGTTCAGTTCACCTCACGCTTCTGGAGAGCCACATGTAAGCTGCTAGACGTCACCCTGGATTTCTCCTCCGCTTACCACCCACAGTCCAATGGTCAAGTGGAGCGGATCAATCAGATCCTGACCTGCTACCTCCGGCACTTTGTTAATGCCCACCATTCGGATTGGGTGGATCTCCTACCATGGGCCGAATTCTCTTATAATATCCATGAGAGCGAATCCTCTTCCAAGTCCCCGTTCTTTATAGTTGGTGACCAAAATCCCCGGATTCCAGTTCCTGTCTCCGCGTCTGTGGACAACCCTGCCGCGGAGCCTTTTGTCAGCGAATTTTCTACTATTTGGGAAAGTACCAGGTCCGCTCTTCTTCTGTCCTCCGAGTGGATGAAGAGATATGCTGATAAGAGATGTCTGGATCCGCCTCAATTCTGTCCAGGAGTCAAGGTTTGGCTCTCTTCCAAACATGTGCGGCTCAAAGTACCCTCCTACAAGTTGGGTCCTCGATTCATCGGACCCTTCGAAGTCCTCAGGCAAATTAACTCAGTGGCCTACAAATTAAAACTCCAGGCCACCCTACGCATTCCCAACTCCTTCCACGTATCCCTCCTCAAACCCGTTGTCCTTAACTCTTTTTCCGACAATCCAGGTACTCCTCCTACTCCGGTTTCTGCTGAGGACGTCTTTGAAGTGGAGAGTAGCCTGGCCACCAAGAGGGTAAGAGGGAGAACCTTTTTTCTGGTGGATTGGAAGGGGTTTGGTCCTGAGGAAAGAACTTGGGAACCCAAAGAGAACATCAACGCTCCGCTTCTCCTTGAGAAATTTCTCTCCGGCCTAAAAAAGGGGGGGGCCTAAAGGGGGGGTACTGTAGCATCGGCGTCTCTGCCTCCTTCTAGGCAGAGACGCCGTCCCTCTCACCTTCCTGTTCAGCGCACGGCGTCCTCCAGCGCTCCTTCCCTCGCTGCTGCCGGCGCGCGCTCCTTCCCGGGCACTGTGCTTAAACGGACCGCGCGCGCCGTCCTAAGGAGTCCCCGGCAAATAGCCAGAGGACTTCCCATATATAAGGCACCTCCTCCAAAATGGAGGTGCCCAAGCAAAGTTGTTGCAAAGCATACTCACCTCTTCTACAGCCCTCAGGTCCCGTTGCCAGCCTGACTACCAGTCCTGTCTACCTGCTTGTCTTCCCCTGCATCCGCCAGTCTGTCTATGGGCAAGTCCACCTGCGGACCAGGAAGCACCTGACAGTTACCTGCCTGCTACCTGCCGTACCTGCTAGTCCGCTCACCTGGGAGCGCTCACCAGCTACCCGCCTGCTAGCCTACCTGGAGGCTCCGCCGTCACTTGCCGTGACCATCTGCCTGCCAGCCACGAGACTCTTACCCGCTCAGCCGTCACTTGCCGTGACCATCTGCCTGCCAGTCAAGAGACTCTTACCTGCTCTTCCGTCACTTCCCGTGACCACCCGCCTACTCACCCAGAGACTGCTACCTACCTGTTGTGTCCACCCGCTACTCCGGTCAGCCCCAGCTACCTGACCCGTGGGAGCCACCTGCTCTATTACAAGGTCGTCCCCAGAATAACACCTGCCCCTCGGGGTCCCTCCTTGTTCCAAGGCACAGAGGTTCCACCACCCGGCCACGTTACACATATTTGTGCAGAGCAGTTTCTCCATCAATGTGTTAGGGAGTGATTTCAGTCTAGTGAGTTAATTGCTCCCTGTACTTTACCTATGGCTGAAAGCAAGTGGCACCAGGGAGAATGGAAGTACATTTTCTTCTTGTAGCCACTCTTCCAGTAATCAGAGACCCTGATTCCAGTGATATATCTCTTACTGGACTACTTGCTGTAATTCTGATAAAATCACTGTGTTATCAGCAAGAGATTATCACTGGAGGACTAGTAAATCTGCTGCCATGTAGTCTACCATATTCATGAGTTCTGTCTAACCCCACCACCACCACTGATTGACAGCTTTCTGCCTATGCACAGTTTACACAGAAATCTGCTAATCAGTGGTGTAGGAAGGATTATACAGAGCTCAACATTCAGAGAATTGACAGTTCTGCACAGATAAAATGGTGATTTTATCAAAATTGCACCAAAATGCAAAGCAACTGACACATAGCTGGAATCAGGGTTTCTGTCCATACGTCATGCTGCTCTCAGATGGTGTAGTAGAAACCTGGTGACATATTCTCTTTAATGCAATTTACTTTTCAGGATTACCTTATATCTGCTTATAAATAGCATTTTCAGACATGAAAGGTTCCTTTTATACATTAACCACTGTCACTAGCAAGCAACAACAGCATGCTCTGTCATGATTTAGAAAATTAATTCTGATATGTTGTCTGCTTCTGGGCTCATAAACAAGAGTTGTAGGACATGCAGGAGGGGCACCTTTCCTTCTATCGCCGACAGCATTATGGACTTTAGATGGAATTTTGATTTTCAATGCTGAGCTGTAGAAAAGTGAAGCTGTGCAGCAATCACCTTGGTGAACAGATCTGTCTGAACCTCATCCTAAATCACAGGAAATGACTACAGAGGGACAGATTTGATTCCAGTTAATCTGTATTCGGAGACTCATATTAAAAGACAAATGTCCGGCAACCAAACTACATACTTTGAAGAGAACAAAATACCATGTTATCGATAACCAAGTCAAGAGGAGAATTACCCTTGTGGTGTGTTCTCATCTTAACAGATTTGAGACTGATAACAATGGGTAACACTGTTCAAAAATATAATGGACAACAAGTTATTGCTGAATTTAAACATCCATGAAAGACAGTTTATATGAGGCTGTTAAGTTCAGCCTTATAGACCTACGGCCAATCCGTACATCACAGTCCATACACAGGATTTGTTTAACGGGTGTCTGAATTTTTTCCTAAATGGGAGTCTTTTAGCACAGAATAACTGTTCAGACCAAGTACCGGCGCTCAGTGCACCATTGGGGTGGTCAAACATTTAAGTGCATTTTCCCCTCTACTTGTTTTTTATCTTTCTTTGTACTTGGAGATCGATGGAAACCAAGGTGCACCAAAACAAGGTGCCTATTGTGCATCGAGCACCTGTACTTGGTTTGAACAGTTATTCTCTGCTGACACCCACTGTACATTGTAAAAATAGGAACCTAAGAATTTGTAGTACTCATAAAGGTATTATAAGATATGGACTATTTCTGGCATCGCCGCTTACATTAAAGGGAACCTGACCCCAGGAAAATACGGTCCAATCTACGGGCACCATGCTATAGAGCAGGGAGAGCAGAGTACAATGATATATAGATTTGTGAAAAAAGATTCAATATAACCAGTGTTTTAATCATTTAATCCTCTGCTCTTTCTGGGATTTTGGGAATGTGCATATAGAGGTAGCTGTCAGTCACTGTTAGGACCACCCACTGAACCCAGTATCCCAGAAAGAGCAGAGGATTAAATGATTAAAATACAGGTTATATTGAATCTTTTCTCATAAAACTATTTATCATTGTACTCTGCTTTCCCTGCTCTATAACATGGTGCCTGCTGATTTGACTATATATTCATGATGACAGGTTCTCTTTAAAGCACCACTCCATCGATTTTTTTTATTGCAGCGCTGAATTGGTGCTGCTAATGTAAGTTTCCTGCCCCTACTCTCATAATTATTTGCTGCCATCTTCATCTTTTATCAGTGCTTTCCAGTTGGTCTCCAGCAGTTTGTGGCTTGCCATATAGCTCCAGTGCTGCAGTGAGCAGGAGGTCACAGCTCAATACAAGTCTATGAAAGCCTCGTTCTGGCTCTAATAGACTTGCATTGAAAGCTTGTGACTGTTACTTTTTGTCAGCCACAAGTTGTGGTCACAAGATGGCACAATGGAACCAGAGGGTTGCCGGGAAGAGCTGAAGACGATACGGGTTGAGTTAAATATAAGATGCAGGGATCTTAAGTTAGTAGCACCACTCCAGTGCTGCAATAAATAAAAAAAAAAGTTCAAGTGGTGTTTAAAGTGAATATGTCAACAGGTTTTTGCTATGTAATCTGAGGACAGCATGAGGTAGGGGTTAAAACACTGAATTCAAAGATGTATCACCTATCAGGCTGTGTGCTGTTGCTTACTTACAATGAAGGTTTTATCATTAGGACATTATCCTTGCTGTGACTAGCTAGTGCATGCCTCCTGGATAACTCCAGCCTCTCCTGTGATAATCATCTCACTCTTAATAGACTACGTACATAGAGAGACTGGGGTGGGCGGGGTTAGCTTTCTCAGCTCTGCTGCATTCTATATCTAAGAACTCCGATTGTGTCACAACTATTGCACCCAGTAAACTAAGTGATACATCATTGAAATCAGGGTCTCTACTCCTACATTATGGAGGAGGTGCCTTAAATAGGAGAAGTCCTCCGGCCATTGGCCGGGGACTCTATAGGACAGCGCGCGCAGCCCCTTTGAGAGGGAGGGAGCGCGTGCCCGCCCTAAGCACGGTGCCTGGGAAACTGCGCGTGGTGCGCGCCACAGCAGCAGGGGCGCAAGAAGATGCCGGACCTGGACCGCGGCGGTGAGGGGAACGGCGTCTCTGCCCGGCCAATGCTACAGGTATTATGAAATGTGGAAGTGTTTAGCAACCACAGTAACTCACCCATGTGACTCATCAAGTGCTGAGATTCATATTGCATAAATGTCACAAACACTTTGTTGACTCAACTGGAGTGGGAACGTCATGTAATACATCACCAAGCACAATATTAAGCATTAGATGGAGAGGAAAAATGTTCTGTGTAGTGATGAGCCAGGCTTTTCTATATGACAATGTGATAGACGAGTATAAGTTTGGCTAATAGAATAGAGACGAATGTTGCTGTGGGGTTGTTTTTCAAGGGGTGGCCTAGGTTCCTTAGTGCAAATGAAGGGAAATGTTAGTACTTCAGGATGCCAAGACATGTTGGACAATTACATGCTTCCTGCTTTTCAAGAAGACCCTTTTCTGTTCTAGCATGTCTTTACCCCAATGCTCAAAGCAAAGCCCATGAAGACATAGTTGGGTGAGTTTGGTGTGGAAGAACTTGACTTGTCCACATAGAGCCCTGATCTCAACCCTATTATACGTCTTTTAGATAAACTAAACTGGGGATGGCAAGACATGCCCTCTTGTCCAACTTCAATGTTTGACTTTACCAATGTTCTTCTGAACAAATGGGCAAAAATACCCAGAGACACAGGAATGGAAGCTATTGTATTAATAAAAGCTTCTGCGGGTGTATATATATATATATATATATATATATATATAATATATATATATATATATATATAAATAGAGAGAGAGAAAGAGAGATAGATACGCAATGCTCAGTATCCCTCTTTGAAAAGTGAGATTTCAATCAATATCTCATTGAATACAGATACAATTTCCAATATTTTGACAAGACTGGGTTTCATAGAACATTTTTTAGAAAACAACAAGAAAGTAAGGTTAATAATATAACTTTCATGATAAAATCTTTAATTTTATTGAAATTACTTGATGCAACAATCAATACACCCAATATTAAAAACTACTACATCTACTATTTTGTATGACCTCCAAGATTTTTATGGACTACACTAAGTCTTCTAGGCATGTTATGAACAAGTTGACGACATATTGCAACATATATATTAGACAGTGCTGGACCCTTATTTAGAAAAAAAAGTGGTAGAATCTGCTTTTTATCCCTTTACGACTTTCAAAACCATTGATAACCAGATTTCAGCAGAGTGGACACCTTTATATGGGTTGTCCAGTCTTGTGGTGAGACTCTGCAGTCACTCTATGTGACTTTAGACTTCTGAATCCTTACAGCACACTCATCGCCTGCTGTCAGAATTTTCCACTGGTCTGAGATGAGGTAGAGAAAACCTGGTGACAGATTCCCTTAAAGTGAAAAGAGGAGAGCTACAATACCAATCAAAGCATAAGGTTAGAGTAGCGTTGTTTTTGAGAAAACCCAAATCTTTTTTTCTAATCTTATACAACCTTTTAAATCTGAAAGGTATTTCCATCTAATCTGAGAGCAGCATAAATTAGGGGCAAATACCCTGATTAAAGCAATGTGTCACTTACTGAGCTGCTTAGTGCAATTTTTATGAAATTATTGCCATAATTATTTAGATTATAACTGGAGGACTACTTGGCCTGCTGTCACGTAGTCCAAACACATACCCGCCACTGATTTGCAGCTTATTGTGTAAGCAGAAATCTGTCAATCAGTGGTGTGGGCGGGGTTATGCAGAGCCCAGAATTTAGAGAACTGGTAGATCTGCAGCAGATAAAAGAGTTTTTAATCAAAACTGTAGCACTCAGGATGTAAGTAACTATGTTCAATCTTCATTAGAAATGTGCATCTCTCCCAGCAGAGGTGCTGCTAGCATACATGACATCTGAATCACTTAGTCCCAGTATCAATGTCTTTATTTTCCTCTTAATTCTGGCAAATACTGTAGTTTCAGATAAGTGCAGGAAGAAGATTGGAAATGGCACTGTTTTGAATTAAAATATCACTTTTTTTGTTTCTCTTAACATATATCACAAATCTGGGGATTACAGAAGAGTAGCAAGAATAAAGAACTTTTTGAAAGTAAGCCTTAAGAAGTCCCATTTGTAGTTTTCAAAAAGCCATGTAAAGGACACAATTAGCATGTGGAAGAATGTGATCTAGTCAGATGAGACCAAAGTAGAACTTTTTGGGCTAAATGCAAAATGCTATGTGTGATGGAAAACTAACACTGCACATCTCCCTGAAAGCACCATCCCCACCGTCAAACATGGTGGTGTCAGTATCATGATGTGGGAAAGCTTTTCTTCAGCAGAAACAGGGAATATGATCAGAGTTGATTAATCTTGGAGAAAAACCTGATAAAGGCTGGAAAAGACTAAAGCCTTTGGCGTAGGTTTACCTTTCAGCAGTACAATGACCCTAAACATACTGCATGAGCTACAATGGAATGATTTAGATCAAAGCATATTCATATGTCTTAATGGCCTTGTCAAAGTCAAGACCTAAATCCCATTGAGAATCTGTGGCAAGACTTGAAAATTGCTGTTCACGGATGCTCGCCATCCAACCTCACTGAGCTAGAGCTAGTTTGCAAAGAAGAATGAGTGAAAATGTCAACCCCTAGATGTGTGGAAAGCTGGTAGAGACATACCCTGAAAAACTTGCAGTGGTAATTGCAGCAAAAGGTGGTCCTACAAAGTATGGAGCTAGACATTTATTTTACTTGCTAACGGGAACTGCTACTAATATCAATGAGGTTTCTACTATCCTTTCCAAGATTGAAAATAAATAAATGTACATAGATTTCAAATATATCAAGTAAAATAAATGTTTAGTTCATAAAATTGAACTCATGAGTGAATGTGTAAGAATTAAAGCAGACTTTTTGATAAAAATATTAAGCCATGCAGGTCATCTCTGGGAAATGTGCCAACATAGTTTCTTCAACAAGCTGTGCAGTTCTCATTCTTCCATTTAGTGTTGGAAGAAGAATTAAGCTGAGTGAGCGTCTTATATATATGTTTAAAAAAAAAGCAGATCAGTTTGAAAGAAAATGTAGACTTTTTTTAGGGATAAACATTCATGTTTTATTTGTCTAAATTTCTTGTTTAGGAAAGAGTGTTACACAGTCATCAAATATTTGACTACAATTTTTATACTATAATATTCTATACTATACTGTACTATACTATACAGTAACATTACTTAAATTCTGTTCTGGGGAAGGATACTGTTTCCATCATTTTTATTGTATTTGACAGTAAAACTTCCCCTGATATTTGTGATATAGACATCAATATCAAAGTAGTGAATAATCACATTTGGTTTAATACATGCACATGGGGAATAGCTTCAAACAGGAAGATTGCATTGCAACCTATATTTGTGAGTAAATGAATGTAATAATGTCCTGGTAAACTTTTGCTTATCGATCGTTTGCTATTTTGTAGTTTATAATCATTTTAACATTTGTCACTTTTCAACAGATATCCATGTACAGTATTAACCTCTCGCCATGCAAACCTGTGGTGGATTCGTGGCTCCAAATAACAAGCAAACTCAATAGGTAGAGTTTCATCAAAGTGGTACAGATCAAATGGACATGGATTTCATGCTATTTGGCTACTTCAAACTTCATGTATGCACTATTCAAAAATTCTATAGAATGAACATATCATAGAATCATAGAATGTTAGCATTGGAGGGACCACAAGGGTCATCGTGTCCAAAGTATCTTCATCGTGTTCAATGCAGGATTCACTAAACCATCTCACACAGATGTCTATCCAGCCTCTATTTGAAATCTTCTATTGAAGGAAAACTCACCACCTCTCGTGGCAGCCTGTTCCACTCATTGATCACCCTCAATGTCAAAAAGGTTTTTCTAATATCTAATCTGTATCTTCTCCCTTTCAGTTTCATTCCATTGTGCCTCTTGTTTCCATATGCAAATGAGAATAAGGATGATTCCTCTAAACTGTGATATCCCTTCTGATATTTGTAGGCAGCTATTAAGTCTCCTCTTAGCCTTCTCTTTTGCAAGATAAACATTCCCAGATCCTTTAACCATTTCTCGTAGGACATAGTTTGCAGTCCACTCACCACAGTATTTCAGATGAGGTTTGACCAAGGAGGAGTAGAGGAGGATAATTACTTCACGTGATCTAGACTCTATGCTTCTCTTAATAGGTCCCTGAACCGTGTTTACCTTTTTTTGCTGCTGCATCACACTGTTGACTCATGTGCAGTCTGTGATCTATTAGTATACCCAAGTCTTTTTCACACATGCTGTTGATTATTTCTTTTCATCTATTTATGTTAATGTAATTTTTGTTTTTCTTGCCCAGATATAGAATGTTGCATTTCTCCCTGTAAAATACCATTCTTTTAGTTGCTGGCCAATGTTCAAGCATATCTAGATCCTTCTGAATACTTTCTTTGTCTTCTCTAGTGTTAGCTATCCCTCCTAGATTTGTATCATTTGCAAATTTGATTATTTTACCTTCAGTTCCTTTATCTTGATCATTTATAAAAATCTTAAACAACACTTGAGCCAAAACAGCGCCTTGTGGTACCCCACTTGAAACACTCTTCCAATGGGATGTGCAACCATTTACCACTCTTTGAGTATGATCACTGAGCCAGTTATGAATCCACCTAATCATAGCCTTGTCAATCCCATACTTGGTCATTTTTTCAATAAGGATAGTATGAGATACTTTATTAAATGCTTTGCTGAAGAAGAGATATACTTTATCTACCGCATTTCGCTGATCCACACAGTCAGTGTTTCCATCATAGAAGAATATTAGATTTGTCTGGCATTCCTTGTTTGCTACAAACCCATGCTGGCTCCGGGGTTCTCCAAAAAGACATATGAACCCAGAGTATATTAAAAGTGTATTCTCTTACCATAAATTGGGGCTGTATGCCTAACCAAGAAACACAAAAGATGGGTCTAGAGTCTGAGATAGAGCCAGTGATCATTCTTATCCAAATTCTAATTCATCAACTTTGGGGAATTTTCCCCAAAAATTTGATTCAAGATGAATAAGTTTGTGCAAATTTTATTACTGGATAGCTTGTAATTGCTTGTAATATGCACTTAAGGGAGAGGGTGGAACCTTGCTCACCATAATGGCTTACACTTTATAAGAAAGCGGGAGAGAGGATTGCTCTGACAATTTACACATGCGAGAGAGAGCAGTCCCTGCTTACCATAAGAGATTACTCTCTATAAGAGGAGGTTGACCAAATTTTCCATAACAGCTTACATTCAGCAGAAGTGAGAGACTTACTCAGTGATTCTAGAAATAGAGAACTACTCTCCAATTCAAACTGTACTCTGCTGGGAACTGCTGATCTCTGATGCCTCAGCAGTGTGGGAAATGGTGCCAGGAAAGTTTTCTTTTTGCGAACAGCAAATCAAATCTCAAAATTTTTTAATTCACATTCAATCTTCTGAGAATTGATCTGCTCATCTCTAGCTATAACCTCTTCAAAACACTATAATGGATATAAATATAACAAAGGTGGCCAGTTTGTCAGGTTGTTAGCTGCGTTATGCAGTCATCATCTGCCTGTAAAAGGATCAACCAAAACTCCAATTACTGATGTTTAACCACTTACATTTGACTGTCAATAGCGGGATGCCAGTGGGTTACCATGGCAACCCTAGGCCTACTAAAGGCCCCATTTTAGTCCTCCAATGAAACCCAGCTAGTGGATGGGCTTCATAGTAGAATGTCTATTTAACTACATGCTACTATACAGTAGTACACAGTATATAGAACACGGAATCAAAATATCTCAATGTTCAAGTTTTGTAAGAAGATTGAAAATAATGGAAAACTAGAAAAGTTATTTAAAAAATATTGAAATTAAAAAATTAAAAGTTTTATTCTCTACCTTATTTCAGGCTCAAAAATAAATAAAAAATAAAGCAGAAATGCATTTTTTTCACCATTTTAAACCAGTTAGAATTTCACAGTTTTTCCAATGCATTACATAGTAAAATTAATGGTTTCATTGGCAACTACAATTCTAATGCAAAAAAAAACAGATCCTCATATGGCAATAATTATGGCTCTTCGAAGAAGGAAAAAAAACAAGAGTCAAAAAATGGAAAATCGCCCATTCATAAAATGAATAACTAAATCAATGAATAGTAAATATGCTTTAACATAACCATATATGTTGACCAATTACATATGGACCTCACTGCTCAATGACCCTGTTGTGCAATAAATGAATGGCAGATTCAGCCTTCATTTTATTTACATATTTAAGTTTCATATTATTAAAGGGAATCTGTCTCCAGGTTTTTGCTATTTAATTTGAGAGCACTATGATGTAGGGGAATAGACCCTGATTATAAGGATGTGTCACTTAATAGGCTGTCTTGCTGTTTCAATGCCGTCAGTGATTTATCAGTAGGATATTATCACTGTAAGAGAACTGGCCTTGTGCATACTAGTCTAATCATGACCCCAGCACTGAAAAGAAGCTCTCTGTCACTATGCAATGTACACAGAAAATTGTGGTGTGGGCAGGGTTACACACAGCTTAAAGGGGTTTTCTGGTACTTTTAAAAAAATGCCAGTGTGTTTTAATGATAAATACAACCTTCTTTCTAATTAGCTTGCGCTGCTGATACTGCCTGTGAGCGGCGCTATCGGTGGCCGCTCACAGGCAGCACGTGACCCCACGCCGATGTCGCGACAAGTGAGGCGTGACTCAGTGCTGGGGTCCCCGCGGTGGCTGCTGGGTTGTGGGCGGGGGTTATTCCCCTGCGTCACACCCAGCATCCACAGCGTGCTTTCCCAGTGAATGAGGACAGCAGCCATCCCATCATCGGATGTCAGTACCGGCTGCAGCCAGGGGTCACATGCTGCCTGTGAGCGGCCAGTGATAGCGCCGCTCACAGGCAGTATCATCAGCGCAAGGTAATGAGAAAGAAAGTTGTATTTATCATTAAAACACACTGGCATTTTTTTTAAAGTACCAGACAACCCCTTTAAAAACAGAGCTCTGCTAGATTTGCAGCAGAAAAAATTGTGACTCATAAGTGCTGAACCCATAAACTAATTGATACATCACTGGAATCAGGGTCTCTTTCTCTAACTCATGTTGCTGTCAGATTACTTAGCAAAAACCTGCTGACAGATTCCCTTTAATTTTTATATTCAAAAGTATATTTCGGTCTGTAAATGTATTTGCGATAGCTAGCTTTTTATATATACAACATTGATTATGAATCTAAAAACTGTTCTGAATAAAAAATATATATGCTGGATGATTGAAGTTTTAAAAGAGGGCAAACAAGCATTGAAAAGCAAAACATGACACTTTGTATGTTTATGATTAATATAGAAGGGCTAGAGGAAGCCTGAGGCCAGTTTTTTTAAACTTTAGCTTTTAATTATACTCATGTTCACATTTTTACTGCATACAGTACAAAAGGCAACTGATCTGCATGTGGCCAGTTTTCTTTATGAAGCTTGAATTCAAGAGTAATAAATACATATTTCATATGCATCAGGTGACCAGTTCCATCTGAATCAACAGTGCCGCATGCAAATGGGAACACTTTTCATAATGTATGCCCTGTAGCAAATGCGACTTTTCCTAAAAAAAATTGAGCTTATAAGTCATTTCAAACTTTAGAAGCTGATTGATGTTTTCCGGCAAACTGTGTTACTGAACTAGAGAGAGACAGATAATTCATATGTTGAAATTGTCTCCTTACACTAACCACTATTTTCTATAGCATGAGCTATATCTGGTAAACACATTCATTATCACAAGAGAGCTTATGGCAAAATGTATGGAATAAAATATAGACATTTATCATATTTGCATAAAGAATAGGGATGAGCGAGCATGCTCGTCACTACTCGTGACTCACCCGAGCATCACTGTACTCATTATGCTCGTTACTCAGCAAATATTTTTTGAATGTTCAGGTGGGAGCTCGGGTCCCTGCCCTGCATGTTTGGCACTTTTTAGGCAGTCAATAAAAATGCAGTGATTGCCTGCCAGTCACTGTAATGCCGTAGCTATGTTGGTAGTAGTGGTGTTACAGTAATTGGCTGGCCGCATAGCGTAATAGGGTCTATATAAGACCCGGGACCCTATGCTCATCACAGTCTACCTCAGAAATAGGCATAGTAGGGAGAGTTGCCACCATGCCAAGTGCCCAGAGGCAAGTGATCTCACACTTGGACACTCCAAAGAGCTGTTCACATTTCCATTTATAGATTCTGGCCTCTCACCCTGCCCGCTTCAAGCGGGACAAGAGGAGATCGCATGTAGCAATGCCTAAATATTTAAGCAGCCATGGTCACACGAAATCAATGGTGGGAAAATCCAATTACTTTATCAAGAGTTGGATGATGATGAGACACAATTGCCAGAAAGTCAGGAGTAGTATTGAGCCACCCCCGTAGTGTTCGAGTTCGGTTCGGTTCGTCGAACACCCGTGTGTTCGCCGAACTGTTCGTCGAACTGTTCGTCAAACACCTTCGAACACCGTTAAAACCAATGGCAGGCAATGGAACAAGGGGTCCTATGTGAAAATGTAACATCACCTAGAATAAAGTTTTGAGTTGAAAACTGTTTGATTTCAGTTTCTAATAACCTGCTAATGCTTATAATTTCAAAAATGACCATTTTTTTGGTCTTTATTAAAATGAAAAGGTTGATCGAAAAGTTTGGCGGATCTAAGAGTGTGGCAACTCAGTAGTCATGATTACTTCGAATTCTGACAATATGAGGGTCATGTTGCAGGTAGTGCAGCAAGAAGGCACTTATGTGTCTTGCGCATCTCGGAGCCCCAAAATTATTTTCCGGGCTAGATGCAGCTAAAAATTATTATTAATTTTAAATCTGGTGGAGCTTATTATAGATGGCCTAATAGAATCAGTGCTGCACACTGCTACAAAGCCCAAATTATTTTCCAGCCAAGATACAGATAAACATGATTAGTAATTTGAAAGCTTAAAACGGTTGGTAGGGTGATTTTAACCAATCATCCATCTTTTACTCTCCCCAGGATGACACAGGGGTAGAAAAGTCGTTTCGGATCCATGATTTGTTCATCTTTATGAACGTGAGTCTGTCTACATTATCAGTGGAGAGCCGCGTGCGCTTATCTGTCAGCACACCACCAGCAGCGCTGAACACACGTTCAGACAGAACGCTGGCTGCGGGGCATGACAAGATCTCCAAGGCGTAAGTGGCTAGCTCCGGCCATTTATCCAGATTGGAAGCCCAAAAAGAGCAAGGGTCCAGTGACACAGTCATGGCTTCAATGTTTACTTGGAGATACTCCTATACCATCGTCTCTAGGCGTTGACTATGTGTCAGACTTCTTGTCTCCTGTGGACTTGCAAAGGATGGGCTAAAAAAGTGGTGAAATGATTGCGCAAAATTGATGTTACCAGCAGATACTGTGGTTCTGTTATGGTTTGAGTGCTGAAAACTTGACGGTCCCACGGTTGGCAAGTTGGAACTGTGAGATTCACTACGTGCACCACTGGTGTTTTGTGGAAAAGCACATGTAAGATTCTGCAACAGTCTCTGCTGATACTCCTGCATGCTTGCATCCCTTTCTATGGCAGGAATAATTTCTGCAAATTTACTTTTGTACCGGGGATCTAACAGTGTGGCAACCCAGTAGTCAGGATTATTTCTAATTCTCCCAATTCGAGGGTCATGTTGCAGGTAGTGCAGCAAGAAGGCACTCATGTGTGTTGCGCATCCAGGAGCACCAAGTCCCTGTTGTGTTGGTGGCGAGGTAACAATCATGCTTCCTTCCTCTGTCCTCTCCCCCCAACCTCGCACAACAGAAATGTGATCAAGGTCTCCCTCATCTGATGAGTCTTCCATCAGTTCGTCCTCCACTTCTTCCTGGGCTCCTGCACCTTCCTCACTAGTTTGGCTGCTACCATGCGCCCTGGTAAAACCATCTCCCCCACCCTCACATGCCTGCCGCCTTGGTGCTGCCGACCGTCTGGACCTTGCAGATGTTAGCCCTTCCGCATACAACTCCTCCTCCTCTACTTCCTCCACCTCCTCTTGTGCCACCACCTGACTCCGAATTCTGTTTAACATGTGCTCCAGCATGTAAATCACCGGAATAGTCATGCTGATAATGGCATCGTCAGCACTAAACATCTTCGTCGCCATTTCAAAACTGTGCAGAAGGGTGCATAGGTCCCTGATCTGAGACCACTACTCCAGCGTGATTTGCCCCACGTCTGGATCTCGTTGGCCCAGGCTATACGTCAGAACGTATTGCACCAGGGCTTGTCGGTGCTGCCACAGTCGCTGCAACATGTGCAGAGTTGAATTCCACCGGGTAGGCACATCGCATTTTAGCCGGTGAAGTGGCAGGGCCAACGACTTCTGTAGAGATGTAAGTCGCTGAGCTGCGGGATGCGAACGGCGGAAGTGAGCACACAGCAACCGTGCCCTCTGCAGAAGGCCATCTAGTCTGGGATAGTGGGCTAAAAATTGCTGGACAACCAGGTTCAACACGTGAGCCATACAAGGCACGTGTGTGACATTGCCCCGGCGAAGGGCCGCACCCAGGTTTGCAGCATTGTCGCACACGGCCTTCCCTGGTTTCAGGTCCAGTGGAGACAACCATTCATGAAATTGGTTCTCCAGAGCTGACCACAACTCCTCAGCTGTGTGACTCACATTTCCCAGACATTTCAAAGTAAAGCCACCTGATGACGTTGAGCCCTACTGCCAGCATAGTAAGGAGGTGTGCAGGATCCCTTCTGCGCAGTTAGAAAGCTTGTGGCATGACCAGACAGACTTTGGGTGCAGGTGGAAGACCGAGAGGAGGTTGAGGAGGCAGAAGCAGTGGAGGAACTTTGACATAAAGAGGATTGACGCACAACTCGTGGGGACGGCAAGACTTGGACATCAGCCCCTTGTCCTGCTGTCACCATAGTTACCCAGTGCCCAGTCAGCGACATGTAACGCCCCTGTCCATGCCTACTCGTCCAAGTGTCTGTGGTGAAATGCACCCTGTCACACACAGAGTTTCTCAAAGAAGCGGTGATGTTGTGTGCGACATGCTGGTGGAGCGCAGGCATACCTTTCTTTGAGAAGTAGTGCCGACTGGGCATCTGGTACTGGGGCACTGCGACGGACATAAGGTCTCGAAAATCCTCTGTGTCCACCAGGCGGAAAGGCAGCATTTCTGTAGCCAAGAGCTTGCAGATGGTGAAATTCAACCTCTTAGCTTTCTCATGGCTAGGAGGAAATGGTCTTTTACTTGTCCACATCTGAGGGACCGAGGGCTGGCTATTGTGCTTAGACGGGGTTGATAAGGGTGTCCCCGGCAAACTGCCGGTCTGTGAGGAAGATGCAGGCGGACATGTTAGGTTGCCTTGATCCAAAGGTGGTGCTATCGATGTCGGACAGCGCTCAACACCAGCTGGTGTTACCACCTCCAAAGAAAATAATGACCTGCCAATCACGATGGCTGTTGCGGGTAAAGAGGTGGCAGGTCTGCGCCCCAAAACAGGTGTGACTGCTGTCCCCCCAGTCACAGAGGATGAAGAGGCCGCGGATGCACAAGATATGGCAGACGGTGGTTGGCCCGGCCGGCTAGGCCGCATTGTAGCACACTGAGCTTCCCACTGCAACTTATGCTTCATTTCCATGTGCCGGTTCATGCATGAAGTACTCAAACTATGTATTTTTTGGCCTCTACTTAGCTTTTGCTGACAAATGTTACAGATAACACGAGTTGGGTCATCTTTATCGATCTGAAAAAATGCCCAGGCTATGCAAGGCTTAGCACCCATGCGACCTGAAGAGTAGTGTTGAGCCACCCCCGTAGTGTTCGAGTTCAGTTCGGTTCGTCGAACACCCGTGTGTTCGCCGAACTGTTCGTCGAACACCTTCGAACACCGTTAAAACCAATGGCAGGCAAACAAAAACACATAGAAACACATAGAAAACACCTTCAAAGGTGTCCAAAAGCTGACAAACTGCTCAGAAGACTCAACTAACACATGGAAAAGTGACAAGTACATATAGTCATGTGAAAAGAAAAGAGGTGGAGGAGTAAAAGGAGGGGGAGACACAGATATAGGCATGTCATGCCCTTCTAAAATCCAAAAAGTGAGAAGCCGACAGGTTCAGTCCGCTCCTGCCCGTGCCACCTCCGTGTCGCCGGGTTTGTGCCAGAGCCGCGGTGAACCCTGACGGTCAGCCCCCCTCTCCCAATACTGGTGCCTGTCCGCTGGTGGGTCGAGCGAGCCCCCCTGTGGTGGAGGCAGCTCTAAGCTTTTTAATTTAAATTGTCTCTCTAATTTGAATAAATACACTTTAAATCCATTTACAAGGATCTATTGGAGGGCAAGTCTCATGCCAGCAGCCGCGTAATTCCAGCTCCAGTAGCGTCCACTAAAGTTGCTGCAGTTAAAAAGCTTTTATAAGGATCGAGCTCGGCTGTCCACCGCAAGGCATCCTACTGCGAGTCCGAGCCCCTATGCCTTGGGGTGCCTCCTGATGCTCTTCACTGAGTATCCCGTGGTCCCGAAGCATTTCCTTTGAAAAAATGAAGTGTCCAAACTACAGGTGGTGTAGCTTGCTTAACAGCCGGTATAATCCGCTGACTAGCAGACACTGCTACTAGGCACAAAGTATTTCCTGGGCTAGATGCAGTTAAAAATTTGTAATTAGATACTCTCGTTGGATGCTGAGAAAGCATTCCATAGAGTCTCCTGGCACGCCATATATGATTCTCTTAAAAAGCTTGGGGTAGGGGTCTAGGGGACCCTTTTATAGCCCAAATCACGGCCCTGTATCGCAATACGTCACCTAGGCTGAAGATAAATGGAATTGTAGCACCCTGAGGGCTCGGTTGCTACAGAGGTATTGCACCTCAACCAGAGGTGTGATATCTCACTCTCAGGTAAGGATGTAGTGTGGATCAGGACCCGACACCTGCATGCATTACACCACATTGCCGTGGGGCAGGGCGACCAATATGCCCCTGAGATGGGCACGACAGTCCCTGTCCCTGGCTGGAGTGGGGGGAGGGAACATTGAGGAAGGGGAACCCTGTAGTGTAGGAGCAGGGAGGAAGCAGTTCCTGGGTGCATTGAGAAGGGAGTATAAAAGGTGGGCACCATCTTAGTTCACTGCAGAGAAGTCTGAACAGAAGTGGCAGGGAGCAGGGGCTCTGCATGAGCTCTGCTCCGGAGGCGGGCCTAGTAACAGAGGCCCAGGCCTGGAAGAGGGAGAAGGAAGGAAGAGGAGCGGAGAAGGCTCCAGGAACGAGGAACGAAGGGATCTCAGGGGTGCGGATGGGCGAGTCGCCACCGCACGCCCGAATCCACCTGCGTGGAGGGGTCAGGCCAAAGGGGGAGACCGGTCCCCGAAACTAGTGGAGGCAGGAAACGACCCTCAGCTAGAAACAGGAGGCTGTGACATTTTATGTGGCGCAGCCCCTCGCTACACCCGCTAGGAAGGCACCACATATGGTCAGGGAAACTGGCGCCAAGTTTACCAAGAGGAGGCCCGAGGCAGCCGGACAGAAGGGTTGGTAAGAAAGGCCAGACAAAGGACACACAAAGGGGGTCCTGTGAAGCACTCCAAAGTTATCTGGGAGTTGTCTGAGCCCCTCACCTGGTGAGCACAGTACGACGTGGGCAGCCGTTACCTGCAGACGTGGTCTGGATAATAAGAACTGTGAGTAAAGGCCCTGGACTGCATCACTGACTCCGTGTCATTACTGCTGCTGCCCTGCACCATCACCCCCATCCTCTGCATACACTGCCCTGAGGCTATACTCCTCCCGTGGGGAGTTATGCTACGCTCTGCTGCACCCACAACACCAGCCTCAGCGGTCTGCCCTGGAGCGGCGGTTCACTCTGACCGCAATCCACGGGTGGCGTAGTCGGACATTTAAACATCAAAACCACATAAAGAGTTCTGCCACTGGTTTGACCGCCCTGAGCCACGGAACCGGGTTGCCTCCATGGAGACTACAACCACCAGCATCCACCAAAAGGGTCCGGCTCCGGGTGTCCCAAGGCCCAGGGGGCGCGTCAGAACATTTTCATCACCTTTCACAATCACCAATGGGACAAGGCAGGGATGTTCTCTGTCCCCTCTCTTTTACATCCTAGTGACGGAGCACCTGCTCTCATCAATTCGCCATAACCTCAATATTAGGTGGATTGAGGTGGGAGGCACCGAGTACAAGTGCTCTCTATTTGCTGATGATGTCCTAGTATATATCACTCAATCACATATATCCATCCATGCTGTTATGGCTGAAATAGATCACTTTGTTACATGGTCAAATTTTAAAATCAATGCAGCGAAGTCTGAGGCACTCGATGTCTCCCTCCCCAAATCCATATAGGATTCCATCCAGTCCAACTTTCCCTTTGCCTGGCCCTCACAGGGTATCAAATACTTAGGAATTCCTATTCATAGAGACCTCTCCCATCTATGTTATCTTAATTTTGGGCCCTTTATTGAACAACTCCATACAGACCACGGTTGGCAAGTTAGAACTGTAAGATTCACTACGTGAACCACTGGTGTTTTGTGGAAAAGCACATGTACACTGTGTTCCAAATTATTATGCAAAAAGTGTTTAGGAGTGATAAGGGAAGAATTTGTTTGTTTGTCAGTTAAACTCATTGATGGTGATGTGTGTCAGGGCTCTTTATATCACTGTAAGCAATTGCAGACACCTGTGCTAATTAGTTTAGCAGGTGTGTTCAATGAAAGGCAAGACTACTTAAGAAGGCTGTCTCACATTATTAAGCAGCCTACATTTTCTGCCAAAATGGGAAAGAAAAAGGATGTGTCGGCTGCTGAGAAGCAACAAATTGTGGAGTGTTTAGGTCAAGGCATGACTACAATCAACATTGTGCGATGATCAGGATGAAGTGTCTTGGCAATCAAGAAGTATGTAGCTGATTCACAGTACACACGTGTGAGTGCTGATAAGGGCAAATTGAGGACTCTTTCCTACAGGCAATTACGTCAGGTTGAAAGAGCAGCGGCAAAAAAGCCTTGTCATAGCAGCAGACAAGTTTTTGAAGCTGCTTGTGCCTCCAACGTCCCCCGAACAACAAGATGCAGGGTCCTTCAGAGGTTTGCAGCTGTGCATACGCCATCCTGTCGACCTCCTCTATCCACTTCACACAAGCAGAAACGGCTCCAGTGGGCCAAACATTACATGAAGACTGATTTCAAAACTGTTTTGTTCACGGATGAGTGCCGTGCAGCGCTCGATGGTCCAGATGGATGGAGTGGAGGATGGCTGGTTGATGGACACCCCACGCAAACACGGCTACAGCGCCAACAAGGAGGAGGTGGAGTAATGTTTTGGGCTGGAATCATGGGGAGAGAGATTGTCGGCCCCTTTAGGATCCCTGAAGGCGCTAAAGATGAACTCCATAATGTATGTGGATTTTCTCAAACAGCACTTCCTGCCATGGTTCAAGAAGAAGAACCGTGTATTTCACAGCAAGATCATTTTTCTGCATGATAATGCACCATCTCATGCTGCACATAAAACATCTGCATCTCTGGCTGATATGGGCATAAAAGGGGACAAACTTATGGTGTGACCCCCATGCTCCCCTGACCTCTACCCCATTCAGAACCTTTGGAGCATCATTAAAAGGAGTGTCTATGATGGCGGGAGGCAGTTCACATCTAAGCAACAGCTCTGGGAGGGTATTCTGTCCTCATGCAAAACAATTGAAGCAGAAACCATCCAAAACCTGACAAATTCAATGGACGAGAGAGTTCAGAAGCTCATTTCGTACAAGGGGTCCTATGTGAAAATGTAACATCACCTAGAATAAAGTTTTGAGTTGAAAACTGTTTGATTTCAGTTTCTAACAACCTGCTAATGCTTATAATTTCAAAAATGACCATTTTTTTGGTCTTTATTAAAATGAAAAGGTTGATCGAAAAGTTTGGGGGATCTAAGAGTGTGGCAACCCAGTAGTCATGATTACTTCGAATTCTGACAATATGAGGGTCATGCTGCAGGTAGTGCAGCAAGAAGGCACTTATGTGTCTTGCGCATCTCGGAGCCCCAAAATTATTTTCCGGGCTAGATGCAGCTAAAAATTATTATTAATTTTAAATCTGGTGAAGCTTTAGTATAGATGGCCTAATAGGATCAGTGCTGCACACTGCTACAAAGCCCAAATTATTTTCCAGTCAAGATACAGATAAACATGATTAGTAATTTTAAATCTGGTGGAGCTTATTATAGATGGCCTAATAGAATCAGTGCTGCACACTGCTACAAAGCCCAAATTATTTTCCAGCCAAGATACAGATAAACATGATTAGTAATTTGAAAGCTTAAAACGGTTGGTAGGGTGATTTTAACCAATCATCAAGCTTTTACTCTCCCCAGGATGACACAGGGTAGAAAAGTCGTTTCGGATCCATGATTTGTTCATCTTTATGAACGTGAGTCTGTCTACATTATCAGTGGAGAGCCACGTGCGCTTATCTGTCAGCACACCACCAGCAGCGCTGAACACACGTTCAGACAGAACGCTGGCTGCGGGGCATGACAAGATCTCCAAGGCGTAAGTGGCTAGCTCCGGCCATTTATCCAGATTGGAAGCCCAAAAAGAGCAAGGGTCCAGTGACACAGTCGTGGCTTCAATGTTTACTTGGAGATCCTCCTGTACCATCGTCTCTAGGCGTTGACTATGTGTCAGACTTCTTGTCTCCTGTGGCCTTGCAAAGGATGGGCTAAAAAAGTGGTGAAATGATTCCGCAAAATTGATGTTACCAGCAGATACTGTGGTTCTGTTACGGTTTGAGTGCTGAACACTTGACGGTCCCACGGTTGGCAAGTTGGAACTGTGAGATTCACTACGTGCACCACTGGTATTTTGTGGAAAAGCACATGTAAGATTCTGCAACAATCTCTGCTGATACTCCTGCATGCGTGCATCCCTTTCTATGGCAGGAATAATTTCTGCAAATTTACTTTTGTACCGGGGATCTAACAGTGTGGCAACCCAGTAGTCAGGATTATTTCTAATTCTCACAATTCGAGGGTCATGTTGCAGGTAGTGCAGCAAGAAGGCACTCATGTGTGTTGCGCATCCAGGAGCACCAAGTCCCTGTTGTGTTGGAGGCGAGGTAACAATCATGCTTCCTTCCTCTGTCCTCTCCCCCCAACCTCGCACAACAGAAATGTGATCAAGGTCTCCCTCATCTGATGAGTCTTCCATCAGTTCGTCCTCCACTTCTTCCTGGGCTCCTGCACCTTCCTCACTAGTTTGGCTGCTACCATGCGCCCTGGTAAAACCATCTCCCCCACCCTCACATGCCTGCCGCCTTGGTGCTGCCGACCGTCTGGACCTTGCAGATGTTAGCCCTTCCGCATACAACTCCTCCTCCTCTACTTCCTCCACCTCCTCTTGTGCCACCACCTGACTCCGAATTCTGTTTAACATGTGCTCCAGCATGTAAATCACCGGAATAGTCATGCTGATAATGGCATCGTCAGCACTAAACATCTTCGTCGCCATTTCAAAACTGTGCAGAAGGGTGCATAGGTCCCTGATCTGAGACCACTCCTCCAGCGTGATTTGCCCCACCTCTGGATCTCGTTGGCCCAGGCTATACGTCAGAACGTATTGCACCAGGGCTTGTCGGTGCTGCCACAGTCGCTGCAACATGTGCAGAGTTGAATTCCACCGGGTAGGCACATCGCATTTTAGCCGGTGAAGTGGCAGGCCCAACGACTTCTGTAGAGATGTAAGTCGCTGAGCTGCGGGATGCGAACGGCGAAAGTGAGCACACAGCGACCGTGCCCTCTGCAGAAGGCCATCTAGTCTGGGATAGTGGGCTAAAAATTGCTGGACAACCAGGTTCAACACGTGAGCCATACAAGGCACGTGTGTGACATTGCCCCGGCGAAGGGCCGCACCCAGGTTTGCAGCATTGTCGCACACGGCCTTCCCTGGTTTCAGGTCCAGTGGAGACAACCATTCATGAAATTGGTTCTCCAGAGCTGACCACAACTCCTCAGCTGTGTGACTCCCATTTCCCAGACATTTCAATGTAAAAACCGCCTGATGACGTTGAGCCCTACTGCCAGCATAGTAAGGAGGTGTGCAGGATCCCTTCTGCGCAGTTAGAAAGCTTGTGGCATGACCAGACAGGCTTTGGGTGCAGGTGGAAGACAGAGAGGAGGTTGAGGAGGCAGAAGCAGTGGAGGAACTTTGACATAAAGAGGATTGACGCACAACTCGTGGGGACGGCAAGACTTGGACAGCAGCCCCTTGTCCTGCTGTCACCATAGTTACCCAGTGCCCAGTCAGCGACATGTAACGCCCCTGTCAATGCCTACTCGTCCAAGTGTCTGTGGTGAAATGCACCCTGTCACACACAGAGTTTCTCAAATAAGCGGTGATGTTGTGTGCGACATGCTGGTGGAGCGCAGGCACACCTTTCTTTGAGAAGTAGTGCCGACTGGGCATCTGGTACTGGGGCACTGCGACGGACATAAGGTCTCGAAAATCCTCTGTGTCCACCAGGCGGAAAGGCAGCATTTCTGTAGCCAAGAACTTGCAGATGGTGAAATTCAACCTCTTAGCTTTCTCATGGCTAGGAGGAAATGGTCTTTTACTTGTCCATATCTGAGGGACCGAGGGCTGGCTATTGTGCTTAGACGGGGTTGATAATGGTGTCCCCGGCAAACTGCCGGTCTGTGAGGAAGATGCAGGCGGACATGTTAGGTTGCCTTGATCCAAAGGTGGTGCTATCGATGTCGGACAGTGCTCAACACCAGCTGGTGTTACCACCTCCAAAGAAAATGATGACCTGCCAATCACGCTGGCTGTTGCGGGTAAAGAGGTGGCAGGTCTGCGCCCCAAAACAGGTGTGACTGCTGTCCCCCCAGTCACAGAGGATGAAGAGGCCGCGGATGCACAAGATATAGCAGACGGTGTTTGGCCCGGCCGGCTAGGCCGCATTGTAGCACACTGAGCTTCCCACTGCAACTTATGCTTCATGTCCATGTGCCGGTTCATGCATGAAGTACTCAAACTATGTATTTTTTGGCCTCTACTTAGCTTTTGCTGACAAATGTTACAGATAACACGAGTTGGGTCATCTTTATCGATCTGAAAAAATGCCCAGGCTATGCAAGGCTTAGCACCCATGCGACCAGAATAGCCACCACGACTTGTGGTGAGAGGCAGAGTTGTGTTTGAGGATGCAGTTGTTGACGTGCTTCCAGTACTACGTCTCTGTCCAGGAAGGCGCAACCTGACCTCGTCGTCACTAGCATCTTCCTCCACCTCCTCTGCTGACCTCATCTCTTGGCTGACTGTGGGTTGACAGTAAGTGGGATCTCCAACCTCATCATCATCACCCTGTGCGTTATCACACCCGTCGTCCTCAGAGCCAACCTGTTCCTGCCCTGACAAAAAACTAAAGTTGTCGCTCCAATCAGTTATTTGAGTCTTATCATAGTCTTCCTCATTGTCTCTACCAACAGGAGTTACAGTTTGGGAATGAGGGTCTACATTATGGTCAGAACCTTCTGCGTCTGGTCCTGGATCCGACTCATAAAGATTCTGGGCATCAGTGCAGATCATTTCCTCGTCTGGATTCACAGAAGCGCTGGAGTCGACCTCTGATTCCCAGGCTATAGTATGAGTAAACAGCTCTGCAGACTCAACCATCTGTTCTACCTCATACTCAGATGGGCAGCTGGAGATTTGGGAGCTGTGAGGAAGCAAGTGCGATTGGGGTGACACCTTTGAGGACTGGAGTATTTGTGATGTTGAAGTTGATGTGGAGGAGAGCCCACTTAAAGGAGCACTTGATATCCGTTGAAGCACCTGCTGTTTTTGTGCCTCATCTGGAATTTGTAGCGATTGGCGTGGCCGTAAGAAAGGGATCTTATCACATTGTCCGCTAAAAGAAGTAAACATTTTAGTTTGGCTGGAAGATGGTCTTTCTTCTGCAGATGTTACTGTTGATTTATCACCTACCCCACGGACAGAACCTTTTTTCCCCTTCCCAACACACCTATTCCCCTTTCCACCAGCAGCAGGCCTTTTTCCACTCATTTTGGTGGTTAACTAATTAACAACTCTGGAGTTGTTTGCACAAAAAAACAATGGATGGGAACCGAGCAGAGCTGAGTGGCCAAACTGTGGTATTAGGCCAAAACTATTGGCTGGGTTAGATGCAGAAAAAAATTATATTCAATTTGCAACCTGATGGAGGTCAGTATAGATGGACTAATAGAGAAAGTCCCACACACTGCTAGAAGGCCAAATATTTTTTCAGAGCTAGATGCAGAAAAAAATATATTCAGTTTGCAACCTGATGGAGGTCTGTATAGATGGATTAATAGAACAAGTCCCACACACAGCTAGAAGCCCAATATTTTTTCAGAGGTAGATGCAGAAAAAAATATATTCAGTTTGCAACCTGATGGAGGTCAGTATAGATGGACTAATACAACAAGTCCCACACACAGCTAGAAGCCCAATATTTTTTCAGAGGTAGATGCAGAAAAAAATATATTCAGTTTGCAACCTGATGGAGGTCTGTATAGATGGATTAATAGAACAAGTCCCACACACAGCTAGAAGCCCAATATTTTTTCAGAGGTAGATGCAGAAAAAAATATATTCAGTTTGCAACCTGATGGAGGTCAGTATAGATGGACTAATACAACAAGTCCCACACACAGCTAGAAGCCCAATATTTTTTCAGAGGTAGATGCAGAAAAAAATATATTCAGTTTGCAACCTGATGGAGGTTTGTATAGATGGATTAATAGAACAAGTCCCACACACAGCTAGAAGCCCAATATTTTTTCAGAGGTAGATGCAGAAAAAAATATATTCAGTTTGCAACCTGATGGAGGTCAGTATAGATGGACTAATACAACAAGTCCCACACACAGCTAAAAGCCCAATATTTTTTCAGAGGTAGATGCCGAAAAAAATATATTCAGTTTGCAACCTGATGGAGGTCTGTATAGATGGACTAATACAACAAGTCCCACACACAGCTTGAAGCCCAATATTTTTTCAG
The DNA here is from genome assembly GCF_046119375.1 of Phyllobates terribilis. NCBI lineage: Eukaryota > Metazoa > Chordata > Amphibia > Anura > Dendrobatidae > Phyllobates > Phyllobates terribilis. The sequence goes on along the minus strand of NW_027362762.1, from coordinate 367,934,038 downwards.
AGGTAGATGCAGAAAAAAATATATTCAGTTTGCAACTTGATGGAGGTCAGTATAGATGGACTAATACAACAAGTCCCACACACAGCTAGAAGCCCAATATTTTTTCAGAGGTAGATCCAGAAAAAATATATTCAGTTTGCAACCTGATGGAGGTCTGTATAGATGGATTAATAGAACAAGTCCCACACACAGCTAGAAGCCCAATATTTTTTCAGAGGTAGATGCAGAAAAAAATATATTCAGTTTGCAACCTGATGGAGGTCAGTATAGATGGACTAATACAACAAGTCCCACACACAGCTAGAAGCCCAATATTTTTTCAGAGGTAGATGCAGAAAAAAATATATTCAGTTTGCAACCTGATGGAGGTTTGTATAGATGGATTAATAGAACAAGTCCCACACACAGCTAGAAGCCCAATATTTTTTCAGAGGTAGATGCAGAAAAAAATATATTCAGTTTGCAACCTGATGGAGGTCAGTATAGATGGACTAATACAACAAGTCCCACACACAGCTAGAAGCCCAATATTTTTTCAGAGGTAGATGCCGAAAAAAATATATTCAGTTTGCAACCTGATGGAGGTCAGTATAGATGGACTAATACAACAAGTCCCACACACAGCTAGAAGCCCAATATTTTTTCAGAGGTAGATCCAGAAAAAATATATTCAGTTTGCAACCTGATGGAGGTCTGTATAGATGGATTAATAGAACAAGTCCCACACACAGCTAGAAGCCCAATATTTTTTCAGAGGTAGATGAAGAAAAAAATATATGCAGTTTGCAACCTGATGGAGGTCAGTATAGATGGACTAATATAACAAGTCCCACACACAGCTAGAAGCCCAATATTTTTTCAGAGCTAGATGCAGAAAAAAATTATATTCAATTTGCAACCTGATGGAGGTCAGTATAGATGGACTAATAGAATGATGCTATGCCCAAAAGATTTTACTTCACTAGGTGCAGTAAAAAAATTGGTATTCTATACACAAGTGGTATATCTTGCAACACAGATAGGCTACTCCACTGACTAACACACTCTGCAATAGGCCAAAAAGGATTAGCTTTGCTAGATTCAGCCAAATGCTGTGAAAAAAACTTGCACAGCACTGGCACAGACCTGCCTGGCAAAAACTGATAGGAACTGATGTAACCTAGTCCTGAAAAGGACTCCAATTACAATTAGTCTTTACTCCCACAATCTATCTATTTAAGAGCACAGACCTGCCTGATAAAAGTCGTAGGAAATGCTGTAACCTAGTCCTTAAAAGGACTGCAATCACAACTATTCCCTACTCCCAAGCTATCTGTAGATTTGTGCGAAAATTGGCTTGAAATTAACAAGGTATAGCGCACACAGCAACAGCGGTGCCGTCTAACACGCAGCTGCAGCAGTGAGAAAATGGTGGCGACGGGGAAAATGGCTTGGTCTTATAGGGCAAGGACATGTGACATACACTGCCAATGACACATGCCCTTGCTTGAGTGAAAAAAAGCACTTCGCTCCGTGTGTGCGCTGCTGATAGGCTGACAGATTGCACCTCCCCACTGTAAATGCGGGAAAGAGAAAAAAAAATGGAGATCTTCATTGTTCCTGCAGAGATCCATCCCCTGCCCCTCCCCCCACCCCGCTGTACACTCAAACTGCGTATTAACATTAATTTTCATCATTACTGAGAAAAAATCCAGTTATGATTTTGGTGCACGAACAGTTATCGAAAATAACCTCGAACAGCCGAATTTTTCTCAAATTGTTCGTTTTCGCCGAACGGCTCGAACACCGCCCAAAACAGCTCGAATTTGAGATTGGCGAACAGTTCGAGTAGAACAACGCTCATCTCTACTGAAGAGCCACCACGACTTGTGGTGAGAGGCAGAGTTGTGTTTGAGGATGCAGTTGTTGACGTGCTTCCAGTACTACGTCTCTGTCCAGGAAGGCGCAACCTGACCTCGTCGTCACTAGCATCTTCCTCCACCTCCTCTGCTGACCTCATCTCTTGGCTGACTGTGGGTTGACAGTAAGTGGGATCTCCAACCTCATCATCATCACCCTGTGCGTTATCACACCCGTCGTCCTCAGAGCCAACCTGTTCCTGCCCTGACAAAAAACTAAAGTTGTCGCTCCAATCAGGTATTTGAGTCTCATCATCGTCTTCCTCATTGTCTCCACCAACAGGAGTTACAATTTGGGAATGAGGGTCTACATTATGGTCAGAACCTTCTACGTCTGGTCCTGGATCCGACTCATAAAGATTCTGGGCATCAGTGCAGATCATTTCCTCATCTGGATTCACAGAAGCGCTGGAGTCGACCTCTGATTCCCAGGCTATAGTATGAGTAAACAGCTCTGCAGACTCAACCATCTGTTCTACCTCATACTCAGACGGGCAGCTGGAGATTTGGGAGCTGTGAGGAAGCAAGTGCGATTGGGGTGACACCTTTGAGGACTGGAGTATTTGTGATTTTGAAGTTGATGTGGAGGAGAGCCCACTTAAAGGAGCACTTGATATCCGTTGAAGCACCTGCTGCTTTTGTGCCTCATCTGGAATTTGAAGCGATTGGCGTGGCCGTAAGAAAGGGATCTTATCACATTGTCCGCTAAAAGAAGTAGACATTTTAGTTTGGCTGGAAGATGGTCTTTCTTCTGCAGATGTTACTGTTGCTTTAACACCTACCCCACGGACACAACCTTTTTTCCCCTTCCCAACATGCCTATTCCCCTTTCCACCAGCAGCAGGCCTTTTTCCACTCATTTTGGTGGTTAACTAATTCACAACTCTGGAGTTGTTTGCACAAAAAAACAATGGATGGGAACCGAGCAGAGCTGAGTGGCCAAACTGTGGTATTAGGCCAAAATTATTGGCTGGGTGAGATGCAGAAAAAAATTATATTTAATTTGCAACCTGATGGAGGTCAGTATAGATGGACTAATAGAACAAGTCCCACACACAGCTAGAAGCCCAAATATTTTTTCAGTGGTAGATGCAGAAAAAAAAATATTCAGTTTGCAACCTGATGGAGGTCAGTATAGATGGACTAATAGAGAAAGTCCCACACACTGCTAGAAGGCCAAATATTTTTTCAGAGCTAGATGCAGAAAAAAATTATATTCAGTTTGCAACCTGATGGAGGTCTGTATAGATTGATTAATAGAACAAGTCCCACACACAGCTAGAAGCCCAATATTTTTTCAGAGGTAGATGCAGAAAAAAATATATTCAGTTTGCAACCTGATGGAGGTCAGTATAGATGGACTAATACAACAAGTCCCACACACAGCTAGAAGCCCAATATTTTTTCAGAGCTAGATGCAGAAAAAAATTATATTCAATTTGCAACCTGATGGAGGTCAGTATAGATGGAGTAATAGAACAAGTCCCACACACAGCTAGAAGCCCAAATATTTTTTCAGAGGTAGATGCAGATAAAAATTATTTTTAATTTGCAACCTGATGGAGGTCAGTATAGATGGACTAATAGAGAAAGTCCCACACACTGCTAGAAGGCCAAATATTTTTTCAGAGCTAGATGCAGAAAAAAATTATATTCAGTTTGCAACCTGATGGAGGTCAGTATAGATGGACTAATAGAGAAAGTCCCACACACTGCTAGAAGGCCAAAACTACGGGCAGCAAAACTCAGTTTGACCACCATCAACATGCTCAGGCACATGACAGCAAAGCACCTGACTAGTTGGGCCGAACACAAGGGTCCAGAAACAACGTCTGCGGGTGACACAATTGCCTCTTCCCCTGTAGTACATGCACGCCAATTCCCTGTCCATGACTTAGGTGAAGAAGCCCCAATCTTTGGAACGCAAGTGCAAATATGCAACCACCAACCCACAGGCCACAATACTACACTGTGTGCAGAATTATTAGGCAAGTTGCATTTTTGAGGAATATTTTTATTATTGATCAACAATTATGTTCTCAATCAACCCAAAAGACTCATAAATATCCAAGCTTAATATTTTTGGAAGTTGGAGTGGGCTTTTTTTCGATTTGGCTATCTTAAGAGGATATCTGTTTGCGCAGGTAACCATTACTGTGCAGAATTATTAGGCAACTTTATAAAAACCAAATATAATCCCATCTCATTTGTTTATTATCACCAGGTAAACTAATATCAGTACACGAAATTTAGAAATAAACATTTCTGACATACAAAAACAAAAACAAAAACAATTAGTGAAGAATATAGCCACCTTTCTTTACGATGACACTCAACAGCCTTCCATCTATAGATTCTGTCAGTTGCTTGATCTGTTTTCAATCAACATTGCGTGCAGCAGCCACCACAGCCTCCCAGACACTGTTCCGAGAGGTGTACTGTTTTCCCTCCCTGTAGATCTCACATTTTATGATGGACCACAGGTTCTCTATGGGGTTCAGATCCGGTGAACAAGGGGGCCGTGTCATTATTTTTTCTTCGTTTAGACCTTTACTGGTCAGTCATGCTGTGGAGTAGTTGGATGCATGTGATGGAGCATTGTCCTGCATGAAAATAATGTTTTTCTTGAACGATACCTGCTTCTTCCTGTACCACTGTTTGAAGAAGTTGTCTTCCAGAAGCTGGCAGTAGGTCTGGGAGTTGAGCTTCACTCCATCCTCAACCCGAAAAGGTCCCACAGGTTCATCTCTGATGATACCAGCCCATACCAGTACCCCACCTCCACCTTGCTGGCATCTGAGTCGGAGTGGAGCTCTCTGCCCTTTACTGATCCAGCCTCTGGCCCATCCATCTGCCCCATCAAGAGTCACTCTCACTTCATCAGTCCATAAAACCTTTGAAAAATCAGTCTTAAGATATTTCTTGTCCCATTCTTGACGTTTTATCTTATGTTTCTTATTCAAAGGTGGTCGTTTTTCAGCCTTCCTTACCTTGGCCATGTCCCTGAGTATCGCACACCTTGTGCTTTTTGATACTCCAGTAACGTTGCAGCTCCGAAATATGGCAAAACTGGTGGCGAATGGCATCTTGGCAGCTTCACGCTTGATTTTCCTCAATTCATTGGCAGTTATTTTGCGCCTTTTTTGGCCAACACGCTTCTTGCGACCCTGTTGTCTATTTGCCATGAAACGCTTGATTGTTCGGTGATCATGCTTCAAAAGTTTGGAAATTTCAAGACTGCTGCATCCCTCTGCAAGACATCTCACAATTTTGGACTTTTCAGAGCCTGTCAAATCTCTCTTCTGACCCATTTTGCCAAAGGAAAGGAAGTTGCCTAATAATTAAGCACACCTTATATAGGGTATTGATGTCATTAGTCAACACCCCTCCTCATTACAGAGATGCACATCACCAGATTTACTTAACCCTAGAACGCATGACCATAAAAATGGGCATTTTCAAAAAAGAGTTGTTATACCGAAAATGCCTGTAACATAAACATAAATGAACAAGTGGAAATGACAAACAACTATATACCTGAGGAATACCTAGAGTTTCAAAATTCTAACTAAAGTAATCTTGCAGAAAATAGAAAACAATTAACAGGGCGGGCCTGCGAGGCCCCAGGTATGCGTTCTAGGGTTAATTGGTAGTTGGTTCTCAAGCCTATGCAGCTTGGAGTAGGACAACATGTATAAAAAATATCATGTGATCAAAATACTCATTTGCCTAATAATTCTGCACGCGGTGTAAACGCACATGTTTCCAAACTGCTTGTCCTGGAAATGTTGCAGTTTAGACTTGTGGAGACGGAAGTTTTCCGCAACTTCATGGTGGCGGCCGTCCCTCAGTACTCGGTCCCCAGCCGACACTATATCTCCCGGGCTGTTGTCCTGGCTTTACACAAGCACTTGCTCCATAACATTACCCGTACCCTCACTAAAGCAGTTACTGGAAAGGTCATCTTAATCATGGACATGTGCACAAGTACTTGTGGCCAGGGATGCTACATTTCACTGATGGCACATTGGGTGAATATTGTGGAAGCCAGGACCAGTCGAACCCTGGAACAGAGCACGTTCTACTGACGCCGAGGATTGTGGGCCCTATTTCAATCAGGGTTGCCCCCACCTTCTACAGCAGTTCCTGTACCTCCTCCTCCTCCTCAGCTTCCATTTCCAAACGACAACATCAGTCGCAAACTGTAAGCACTGCAGCACTTCTTCGGCCAAGCGGCAGCAGGCTTTGCTGAAGCTAATCTGCTTAGGTGACAAACCACACACCGCCACAGAGTTGCTGGAAGGTCTAACAGACCAGACTGATCTGGGTCTCTCATCCCTGAACCTACAGCCAAGCTTGGTTGTGTGTGACAATGGCCGTAAACTGGTGGTGGCTCTGAAGCTTGGCAACTTCACACACCTATCATGCCTGGTCCACTTGCTCAACTTAGTGGCTCAGTGGTTTCTTAAAACCTACCTAGATCTGCCTGTGCTGCTTGTGAAAGTTTGCCATGTGTGTGCCCATTTCCACAAGTCAGCTACAGCTTCCGCCACCCTGCCAGTGCTTCAGTAGCATTTGCAACTTCCAGCTCACCTACTGGTTTGTGATGTCACCACGTGTTGAAACTCAACGTTACATATATTGGCAAAGCTTTGTGAGAAGCAGAGGGCAGTTGTTGAGAACCAATTCCAACACACCCGTCAGTATTCCGGTCAACCTCCGCACATAAGTGCTGATGAATGGGCATGGATGTCTGACATCTGTGCGGTTCTCCAAAACTTGGAGGACTCCATCAAGATGGTGAGCGGCGATGGCACCATAATCAGCATCATCATCCCACTTCTCTAACTACTGAAACGCTCGCCGCTCACAATTAAAGAGGAAGCAAAGGAGGCTTTTCAGGCTGAGCAAGTTGAGATGGAGCAAGAAACTCTACAGGGTGAAAAAATTCTCATCTGACAATGCTGGCCGTAGAGGTCACAGTTCCTTGTACAACCAAGGAGTACAGGCATGGGAGACACATACCAGATGCAGCAGTGGCAGAGCAACACTCTCAAAGGTCTGGGACAGTTGTCTCAGACTGTCCCAGCACCCAGGCTCTGATGTGCGGGGTACTCTAACAAGGAGGGGAAAGTTTTAAAAGATGCTGAAGGAGTACCTTACCGACCATACCAGCATCCTCTGTGATTCCTCTGTGCTTTACAACTATTGGGTATCCAAGCTGGACACATGTCATGAACTGTCTCTCTACACCTGGAGGTCCTGGCCTTCCCTGCCACTAGCGTTTTGTCAGAGTGGGTTTTTAGCGCCGCCGGGGGTATTATAACTGATAAGCGCATCTGCCTGTTAACTGAAAATGCTGACAGGCTGACTCTTATCAAAATGAACAAGGGCTAGATTGGCCTAGACTTCTCAACACCACCGGATGACAGCAGTGGAACATAAGCTCAAATCCGTATTGAGCATTTGTCTAATGTTTAATGGCTTTATCTTCCTAAAAGATGTAGCCACGGTTAAACGTTTAAAAGAATACAAATAACAGAGCAATGGAATTTCAGAGGACAGAAAAATGTAACTTGACACACTTTTAGTAATTTACTTATGTGAAATAATTTTCTGAGAAAATGTATCAAAATGACACAATATTTGTATAGTTCAATTTGGCTACATCTTGTATCTCTATTGCTGGGCTCTGACAAACTCTTACTTTTGTAAATCACCATATAATGGCTGATGCATTTCCTGTCTTTGCTTTTATACTGGCTATGATTGTCCCTCCTGATTTTCTGAGCTGTACCATGTGTTCTGAAATCTGAAATGTGTTATTGGGAAGGCCACGGGTCTAAAGTCATGTCAGCTTTCTGTGACTGAAGCAGTCTTCTGCCATGTGTAACATGTTAGTGGACATTGTTTTGGTGATTCATGTGAATTGAATTGCAAATTGTTCAAATTCAGAGAGACATGTGAATTTCATAAAATTCAACATAAATGTATTTAGTGTTGATTTGATTAGCTCATCTTTAGTTTAAACATTTTCCTATGAATGCCAACAAATGTAAATGAGTTATTGTTATTCTTTTTTTCAATAGAGATCTATTCATTAATGACATCTGATGCATTCTGAATAAAAGTTTTTGTTTCAACTATCACCATGCTTTGACCTTTTCTGATAAATGAAACGAACTAAAAGAATCACAATATCAGCAGAAAATAAAATCACAACACTATCCATTATTCTGCAATAATTTGGGACTAGTATTTCCACTGTACTTTATGCGGAATACAAAATGTTCTTCCTCATAAAGTAGAGAGGGGAAAATAATAACAACTTAGCAATGATTATTCTACTCAAAGTACAGTGGTTTGCTAGTTATAACATGCTGACTAACATGCTAATAATGATGGGATGAAGCATCACAATGTATCCATATATTAGCCATATGTAGCCAGATGTAGTATGTATCTACTGACCACTACTGTAAAAATGCATTAACTGTGACTTTCAAGGTCTGTGTCTAGTCTAGTCTAGGGCCATGCAACAACCTTTAGTTTTGGAAGTGTCACTGTAATAGTCACAATCATTGAATTATACGAAAAATTATCAAAAGTTTTGTTTGTGACCATTTAAACTTAAATGTATGTCCATGAGGGAAAAAATGCAGGTGATTTTGTGACAATTGAAACACTATGAACTATGTCATGTCCCTTGCAGATTTTGTTTTCTTCTTGACATAAAGAAATGATACAGTGTTCTCATCATACCATGTACAGGGAGCTGTGGGGTGAATCATAGCATGTATAAGAGGGCTGTGGGAAAGTAATACAATGTATAGGGGACCATGGGGGCATTATATCATGAATAAGGAGCTGTACGGACATCAAGACATGTACAGTATAGAGGGCTGTTGGCACATCACAATATGTATAAGAGGCAGTTGGGACATCATATCATAGACAGGGGTTTATAGGATCATGATACTATTTATTGTGGCTATGAGGGACATCATGCAATGTATAGGGGACTGTGGTGACAGTCATACCATGTATCAGGGACTGTGGAACCATCATACAGTGGATAGGGAGTGGTGGGGACTAGTGTTGAGCCACCCCCGTAGTGTTCGAGTTCGGTTCGGTTCGTCGAACACCCGTGTGTTCGCCGAACTGTTCGTCGAACTGTTCGTCGAACACCTTCGAACACCGTTAAAAACAATGGCAGGCAAACAAAAACACATAGAAACACATAGAAAACACCTTCAAAGGTGTCCAAAAGCTGACAAACTGCTCAGAAGACATAACTAACACATGGAAAAGTGACAAGTACATATAGTCATGCGAAAATAAAAGAGGTGGAGGAGTAAAAGGAGGGGGAGACACAGATATAGGCATGTCATGCCCTTCTAAAATCCAAAAAGTGAGAAGCCGACACGGCCAGTCCGCTCCTGCCCGTGCCACCTCCGTGTCGCCGGGTTTGTGCCAGAGCCGCGGTGAACCCTGACGGCCAGCCCCCCTCTCCCAATACTGGTGCCTGTCCGCTGGTGGGTCGAGCGAGCCCCCCTGTGGTGGAGGCAGCTCTAAGCTTTTTAATTTAAATTGTCTCTCTAATTTGAATGAATACACTTTAAATCCATTTACAAGGATCTATTGGAGGGCAAGTCTCATGCCAGCAGCCGCGTAATTCCAGCTCCAGTAGCGTCCACTAAAGCTGCTGCAGTTAAAAAGCTTTTATAAGGATCGAGCTCGGCTGTCCACCGCAAGGCATCCTACTGCCAGTCCCAGCCCCTATGCCTTGGGGTGCCTCCTGATGCTCTTCACTAAGTATCCCATGGTCCCGAATCATTTCCTTTGAAAAAATTAAGTGTCTAAACTACAGGTGGTGTAGCTTGCTTAACAGCTGGGATAATCCGCTGACTAGCAGACACTGCTACTAGGCACAAAGTATTTCCTGGGCTAGATGCAGTTAAAAATTTGTAATTAGATACTCTCGTTGGATGCTGAGAAAGCATTCCATAGAGTCTCCTGGCACGCCATATATGATTCTCTTAAAAAGCTTGGGGTAGGGGTCTAGGGGACCCTTTTATAGCCAAAATCACGGCCCTGTATCGCAATACGTCACCTAGGCTGAAGATAAATGGAACTGTAGCACCCTGAGGGCTCGGTTGCTACAGACGTATTGCACCTCACCCAGAGGTGTGATATCTCACTCTCAGGTAAGGATGGAGTGTGGATCAGGACCCGACACCTGCATGCATTACACCACATTGCCGTGGGGCAGGGCGACCAATATGCCCCTGAGATGGGCATGACAGTCCCTGTCCCTGGCTGGAGTGGGGGCAGGGAACACTGAGGAAGGGGAACCCTGTAGTGCAGGAGCAGGGAGGAAGCAGTTCCTAGGTGCAATGAGAAGGGAGTATAAAAGGTGGGCACCATCTTAGTTCAGTGCAGAGAAGTCTGAGCAGAAGTGGCAGGGAGCAGGGGCTCTGCATGAGCTCTGCTCCGGAGGCGGGCCTAGTAACAGAGGCCCAGGCCTGGAAGAGGGAGAAGGAAGGAAGAGGAGCGGAGAAGGCTCCAGGAACGAGGAATGAAGGGATCCCAGGGGTGCGGACGGGCGAGTCGCCACCGCACGCCCGAATCCACCTGCGTGGAGGGGTCAGGCCAAAGGGGGAGACCGGTCCCCGAACTACTGGAGGCAGGAAACGACCCTCAGCTAGAAACCGGAGGCTCTGACATTTTATGTGGCGCAGCCCCTCGCTACACCCGCTAGGAAGGCACCACATAGGGTCAGGGAAACTGGCGCCAAGTTTACCAAGAGGAGGCCCGAGGCAGCCGGACAGAAGTGTTGGTAAGAAAGGCCAGACAAAGGACACACAAAGGGGGTCCTGTGAAGTGCTCCAAAGTTATCTGGGAGTTGTCTGAGCCCCTCACCTGGTGAGCACAGTACGACGTGGGCAGCCGTTACCTGCAGACGTGGTCTGGATAATAAGAACTGTGAGTAAAGGCCCTGGACTGCATCACTGACTCCGTGTCGTTACTGCTGCTGCCCTGCACCATCACCCCCATCCTCCGCATACACTGCCCTGAGGCTATACTCCTCCCGTGGGGAGTTATGCTATGCTCTGCTGCACCCACAACACCAGCCTCAGCGGTCTGCCCTGGAGCGGCGGTTCACTCTGACCGCAATCCACGGGTGGCGTAGTCGGACATTTAAACATCAAAACCACATAAATAGTTCCGCCACTGGTTTGACCGCCCTGAGCCACGGAACCGGGTTGCCGCCACGGAGACTACAACCACCAACATCCACCAAAAAGGGTCCGGCTCCGGGTGTCCCAAGGCCCAGGGGGCGCGTCAGAACATTTTCATCACCTTTCACAATCACCAATGGGACAAGGCAGGGATGTTCTCTGTCCCCTCTCTTATACATCCTAGTGACGGAGCACCTGCTCTCATCAATTCGCCATAACCCCAAAATTAGGTGGATTGAGGTGGGAGGCACCGAGTACAAGTGCTCTCTATTTGCTGATGATGTCCTAGTATATATCACTCAATCACATATATCCATCCCTGCTGTTATGGCTGAAATAGATCACTTTGTTACATGGTCAAATTTTAAAATCAATGCAGCGAAGTCTGAGGCCCTCGATGTCTCCCTCCCCAAATCCATATAGGATTCCATCCAGTCCAACTTTCCCTTTGCCTGTCCCTCACAGGGTATCAAATACTTAGGAATTCCTATTCATAGAGACCTCTCCCATCTATGTTATCTTAATTTTGGGCCCTTTATTGAACAACTCCATACAGACCACGGTTGGCAAGTTAGAACTGTAAGATTCACTACGTGAACCACTGGTGTTTTGTGGAAAAGCACATGTACACTGCGTTCCAAATTATTATGCAAAAAGTGTTAAGGAGTGATAAGGGAAGAATTTGTTTGTTTGTCAGTTAAACTCATTGATGGTGATGTGTGTCAGGGCTCTTTATATCACTGTAAGCAATTGCAGACACGTGTGCTAATTAGTTTGGCAGGTGTGTCCAATGAAAGGCAAGACTACTTAAGAAGGCTCTCTCACATTATTAAGCAGCCTACATTTTCTGCCAAAATGGGAAAGAAAAAGGATGTGTCGGCTGCTGAGAAGCAACAAATTGTGGAGTGTTTAGGTCAAGGCATGACTACAATCAACATTGTGCGATGATAAGGATGAAGTTTCTTGGCAATCAAGAAGTATGTAGCTGATTCACAGTACACACGTGTGCGTGCTGATAAGGGCAAATTGAGGACTCTTTCCTACAGGCAATTACGTCAGGTTGAAAGAGCAGCGGCCAAAAAGCCTTGTCATAGCAGCAGACAAGTTTTTGAAGCTGCTTGTGCCTCCAACGTCCCCCGAACAACAAGATGCAGGGTCCTTCAGAGGTTTGCAGCTGTGCATACGCCATCCTGTCGACCTCCTCTATCCACTTCACACAAGCAGAAACGGCTCCAGTGGGCCAAACATTACATGAAGACTGATTTCAAAACAGTTTTGTTCACGGATGAGTGCCGTGCAGCGCTCGATGGTCCAGATGGATGGAGTGGAGGATGGCTGGTTGATGGACACCCCACGCAAACACGGCTACAGCGCCAACAAGGAGGAGGTGGAGTAATGTTTTGGGCTGGAATCATGGGGAGAGAGATTGTCGGCCCCTTTAGGATCCCTGAAGGCGCTAAAGATGAAGTCCATAATGTATGTGGATTTTCTCAAACAGCACTTCCTGCCATGGTTCAAGAAGAAGAACCGTGTATTTCACAGCAAGATCATTTTTCTGCATGATAATGCACCATCTCATGCTGCACATAAAACATCTGCATCTCTGGCTGATATGGGCATAAAAGGGGACAAACTTATGGTGTGACCCCCATGCCCCCCTGACCTCTACCCCATTCAGAACCTTTGGAGCATCATTAAAAGGAGTGTCTATGATGGCGGGAGGCAGTTCACATCTAAGCAACAGCTCTGGGAGGGTATTCTGTCCTCATGCAAAACAATTGAAGCAGAAACCATCCAAAACCTGACAAATTCTATGGACGAGAGAGTTCAGAAGCTCCTTTCGAACAAGGGGTCCTATGTGAAAATGTAACATCACCTAGAATAAAGTTTTGAGTTGAAAACTGTTTGATTTCAGTTTCTAACAACCTGCTAATGCTTATAATTTCAAAAATGACCATTTTTTTGGTCTTTATTAAAATGAAAAGGTTGATCGAAAAGTTTGGGGGATCTAAGAGTGTGGCAACCCAGTAGTCATGATTACTTCGAATTCTGACAATATGAGGGTCATGCTGCAGGTAGTGCAGCAAGAAGGCACTTATGTGTCTTGCGCATCTCGGAGCCCAAAATTATTTTCCGGGCTAGATGCAGCTAAAAATTATTTTAAATTTTAAATCTGGTGAAGCTTTAGTATAGATGGCCTAATAGGATCAGTGCTGCACACTGCTACAAAGCCCAAATTATTTTCCAGTCAAGATACAGATAAACATGATTAGTAATTTGAAAGCTTAAAACGGTTGGTAGGGTGATTTTAACCAATCATCAAGCTTTTACTCTCCCCAGGATGACACAGGGGTAGAAAAGTCGTTTCAGATCCATGATTTGTTCATCTTTATGAACGTGAGTCTGTCTAGATTATCAGTGGAGAGCCGCGTGCGCTTATCTGTCAGCACACCACCAGCAGCACTGAACACACGTTCAGACAGAACGCTGGCTGCGGGGCATGACAAGATCTCCAAGGCGTAAGTGGCTAGCTCCGACCATTTATCCAGATTGGAAGCCCAAAAAGAGCAAGGGTCCAGTGACACAGTCGTGGCTTCAATGTTTACTTGGAGATACTCCTGTACCATCGTCTCTAGGCGTTGACTATGTGTCAGACTTCTTGTCTCCTGTGGCCTTGCAAAGGATGGGCTAAAAAAGTGGTGAAATGATTCCGCAAAATTGATGTTACCAGCAGATACTGTGGTTCTGTTACGGTTTGAGTGCTGAACACTTGACGGTCCCACGGTTGGCAAGTTGGAACTGTGAGATTCACTACGTGCACCACTGGTATTTTGTGGAAAAGCACATGTAAGATTCTGCAACAGTCTCTGCTGATACTCCTGCATGCGTGCATCCCTTTCTATGGCAGGAATAATTTCTGCAAATTTACTTTTGTACCGGGGATCTAACAGTGTGGCAACCCAGTAGTCAGGATTATTTCTAATTCTCACAATTCGAGGGTCATGTTGCAGGTAGTGCAGCAAGAAGGCACTCATGTGTGTTGCGCATCCAGGAGCACCAAGTCCCTGTTGTGTTGGTGGCGAGGTAACAATCATGTTTCCTTCCTCTGTCCTCTCCCCCCAACCTCGCACAACAGAAATGTGATCAAGGTCTCCCTCATCTGATGAGTCTTCCATCAGTTCGTCCTCCACTTCTTCCTGGGCTCCTGCACCTTCCTCACTAGTTTGGCTGCTACCATGCGCCCTGGTAAAACCATCTCCCCCACCCTCACATGCCTGCCGCCTTGGTGCTGCCGACCGTCTGGACCTTGCAGATGTTAGCCCTTCCGCATACAACTCCTCCTCCTCTACTTCCTCCACCTCCTCTTGTGCCACCACCTGACTCCGAATTCTGTTTATCATGTGCTCCAGCATGTAAATCACCGGAATAGTCATGCTGATAATGGCATCGTCAGCACTAAACATCTTCGTCGCCATTTCAAAACTGTGCAGAAGGGTGCATAGGTCCCTGATCTGAGACCACTCCTCCAGCGTGATTTGCCCCACCTCTGAATCTCGTTGGCCCAGGCTATACGTCAGAACGTATTGCACCAGGGCTTGTCGGTGCTGCCACAGTCGCTGCAACATGTGCAGAGTTGAATTCCACCGGGTAGGCACATCGCATTTTAGCCGGTGAAGTGGCAGGCCCAACGACTTCTGTAGAGATGTAAGTCGCTGAGCTGCGGGATGCGAACGGCGGAAGTGAGCACACAGCGACCGTGCCCTCTGCAGAAGGCCATCTAGTCTGGGATAGTGGGCTAAAAATTGCTGGACAACCAGGTTCAACACGTGAGCCATACAAGGCACGTGTGTGACATGGCCCCGGCGAAGGGCCGCACCCAGGTTTGCAGCATTGTCGCACACGGCCTTCCCTGGTTTCAGGTCCAGTGGAGACAACCATTCATGAAATTGGTTCTCCAGAGCTGACCACAACTCCTCAGCTGTGTGACTCACATTTCCCAGACATTTCAATGTAAAAACCGCCTGATGACGTTGAGCCCTACTGCCAGCATAGTAAGGAGGTGTGCAGGATCCCTTCTGCGCAGTTAGAAAGCTTGTGGCATGAGCAGACAGGCTTTGGGTGCAGGTGGAAGACCGAGAGGAGGTTGAGGAGGCAGAAGCAGTGGAGGAACTTTGACATAAAGAGGATTGACGCACAACTCGTGGGGACGGCAAGACATGGACAGCAGCCCCTTGTCCTGCTGTCACCATAGTTACCCAGTGCCCAGTCAGCGACATGTAACGCCCCTGTCCATGCCTACTCGTCCAAGTGTCTGTGGTGAAATGCACCCTGTCACACACAGAGTTTCGCAAAGAAGCGGTGAGGTTGTGTGCGACATGCTGGTGGAGCGCAGGCACACCTTTCTTTGAGAAGTAGTGCCGACTGGGCATCTGGTACTGGGGCACTGCGACGGACATAAGGTCTCAAAAATCCTCTGTGTCCACCAGGCGGAAAGGCAGCATTTCTGTAGCCAAGAGCTTGCAGATGGTGAAATTCAACCTCTTAGCTTTCTCATGGCTAGGAGGAAATGGTCTTTTACTTGTCCACATCTGAGGGACCGAGGGCTGGCTATTGTGCTTAGACGGGGTTGATAAGGGTGTCCCCGGCAAACTGCCGGTCTGTGAGGAGGATGCAGGCGGACATGTTAGGTTGCCTTGATCCAAAGGTGGTGCTATCGATGTCGGACAGCGCTCAACACCAGCTGGTGTTCCCACCTCCAAAGAAAATGATGACCTGCCAATCACGCTGGCTGTTGCGGATAAAGAGGTGGCAGGTCTGCGCCCCAAAACAGGTGTGACTGCTGTCCCCCCAGTCACAGAGGATGAAGAGGCCGCGGATGCACAAGATATGGCAGACGGTGGTTGGCCCGGCCGGCTAGGCCGCATTGTAGCACACTGAGCTTCCCACTGCAACTTATGCTTCATGTCCATGTGCCGATTCATGCATGAAGTACTCAAACTATGCATTTTTTGGCCTCTACTTAGCTTTTGCTGACAAATGTTACAGATAACACGAGTTGTGTCATCTTTATCCATCTGAAAAAATGCCCAGGCTATGCAAGGCTTAGCACCCATGCGACCTGAAGAGCCACCACGACTTGTGGGAGAGGCAGAGTTGTGTTTGAGGATGCAGTTGTTGACGTGCTTCCAGTACTACGTCTCTGTCCAGGAAGGCGCAACCTGACCTCGTCGTCACTAGCATCTTCCTCCACCTCCTCTGCTGACCTCATCTCTTGGCTGACTGTGGGTTGACAGTAAGTGGGATCTCCAACCTCATCATCATCACCCTGTGTGTTATCACACCCGTCGTCCTCAGAGCCAACCTGTTCCTGCCCTGACAAAAAACTAAAGTTGTCGCTCCAATCAGGTATTTGAGTCTTATCATCGTCTTCCTCATTGTCTCCACCAACAGGAGTTACAGTTTGGGAATGAATGTCTACATTATGGTCAGAACCTTCTGCGTCTGGTCCTGGATCCGACTCATAAAGATTCTGGGCATCAGTGCAGATCATTTCCTCGTCTGGATTCACAGAAGCGCTGGAGTCGACCTCTGATTCCCAGGCTATAGTATGAGTAAACAGCTCTGCAGACTCAACCATCTGTTCTACCTCATACTCAGACGGGCAGCTGGAGATTTGGGAGCTGTGAGGAAGCAAGTGCGATTTGGGTGACACCTTTGAGGACTGGAGTATTTGTGATGTTGAAGTTGATGTGGAGGAGAGCCCACTTAAAGGAGCACTTGATATCCGTTGAAGCACCTGCTGTTTTTGTGCCTCATCTGGAATTTGTAGCGATTGGCGTGGCCGTAAGAAAGGGATCTTATCACATTGTCCGCTAAAAGAAGTAGACATTTTAGTTTGGCAGGAAGATGGTCTTTCTTCTGCAGATGTTACTGTTGCTTTAACACCTACCCCACGGACACAACCTTTTTTCCCCTTCCCAACACACCTATTCCCCTTTCCACCAGCAGCAGGCCTTTTTCCACTCATTTTGGTGGTTAACTAATTCACAACTCTGGAGTTGTTTGCACAAAAAAACAATGGATGGTAACCGAGCAGAGCTGAGTGGCCAAACTGTGGTATTAGGCCAAAACTATTGGCTGGGTTAGATGCAGAAAAAAATTATATTCAATTTGCAACCTGATGGAGGTCAGTATAGATGGACTAATACAACAAGTCCCACTCACAGCTAGAAGCCCAATATTTTTTCAGAGGTAGATGCAGAAAAAAATATATTCAGTTTGCAACCTGATGGAGGTCAGTATAGATGGACTAATACAACAAGTCCCACACACAGCTAGAAGCCCAATATTTTTTCAGAGGTAGATGCAGAAAAAAATATATTCAGTTTGCAACCTGATGGAGGTCAGTATAGGTGGACTAATAGAACAAGTCCCACACACTGCTAGAAGGCCAAATATTTTTTCAGAGCTAGATGCAGAAAAAAATTATATTCAGTTTGCAACCTGATGGAGGTCAGTATAGATGGATTAATAGAACAAGACTCACACACAGCTAGAAGCCCAATATTTTTTCAGAGCTAGATGCAGAAAAAAATTATATTCAGTTTGCAACCTGATGGAGGTCAGTATAGATGGACTAATAGAATGATGCTATGCCCAAAAGATTTTACTTCACTAGGTGCAGTAAAAAAATTGGTATTCTATACACAGGTGGTATATCTTGCAACACAGATAGGCTACTCCACTGACTAACACACTCTGCAATAGGCCAAAAAGGATTAGCTTTGCTAGATTCAGCCAAATGCTGTGAAAAAAACTTGCACAGCACTGGCACAGACCTGCCTGGCAAAAACTGATAGGAACTGATGTAACCTAGTCCTGAAAAGGACTCCAATTACAATTAGTCTTTACTCCCACAACCTATCTATTTAAGAGCACAGACCTGCCTGATAAAAGTCGTAGGAAATGCTGTAACCTAGTCCTTAAAAGGACTGCAATCACAACTATTCCCTACTCCCAAGCTATCTGTATATTTGTGCGAAAATTGGCTTGAAATTAACAAGGTATAGCGCACACAGCAACAGCGGTGCCGTCTAACACGCAGCTGCAGCAGTGAGAAAATGGTGGCGACGGGGAAAATGGCTTGGTCTTATAGGGCAAGGACATGTGACATACAGTCATGGCCAAAAGTATTGAGAATGAGACAAATAGTAATTTTTCCAAAGTTTACTGCTTCATTTTTTGTAATGGCAATTTGCATATACTCCTGAATGTCAAAGAGTGATCAGCTTAACAGCAATTACTGTACTTGCAAAGTCAATATTTGCCCAGAAAATGAACTTTAACCCCCAAAACACATTTCAACATCATTGCAGTCCTGCCTTAAAAGGAGCAGCTAACATCGTTTTAGTGATTGATCCATTAACACAGGTGTGGGTGTTGATGAGGACAGGGCTGGCGATCAATCAGTCATGATTAAGTAAGAATGACATCACTGGACACTTTAAAAGGAGGCTGGTTCTTGGTATCATTGTTTCTCTTCAGTTAACCATGGTTATCTCTAAAGAAACACGTGCAGCCATCATTGCACTGCACAAAAATGGCCTAACAGGGAAGAGTATCGCAGCTACAAAGATTGCACCTCAGTCAACAATCTATCGCATCATCAAGAACTTCAAGGAGAGAGCTTCCATTGTTGTCAAAAAGGCTCCAGGGCGCCCAAGAAAGACCAGCAAGCGCCAGGACCGTATCTTAAAACTGTTTCAGCTGCGGGATCGGACTACCAGCAGTGCCGAGCTTGCTCAGGAATGGCAGCAGGCTGGTGTGAGTGCTTCTGCACGCACTGTGAGGCGGAGACTCTTTGAGCAAGGGCTGGTTTCAAGGAGGGCAGCAAAGAAGCCATTTCTCTCCAGAAAAAACATCAGGGACCGACTGATATTCTGCAAAAGGTACAGGGAGTGGACTGCTGAGGACTGGGGCAAAGTCATTTTCTCTGATGAATCCCCTTTTCGATTGTTTGGGACATCTGGAAAACAGCTTATTCAGAGAAGAAGAGGTGAGCGCTACCACCAGTCTTGTCTCATGCCAACTGTAAAGCATCCTGAAACCATTCATGTGTGGGGTTGCTTCTCAGCCAAGGGAATCGGCTCACTCACAGTCTTGCCTAAAAACACAGCCATGAATAAAGAATGGTACCAGAATGTCCTCCAAGAGCAACTTCTCCCAACCGTCCAAGAGCAGTTTGGCGCCCAACAATGCCTTTTCCAGCATGATGGAGCACCTTGCCATAAAGCAAAGATGATAACTCATGGAACAAAACATAGAGATTTTGGGTCCATGGCCTGGAAACTCCCCAGATCTTAATCTCATTGAGAACTTGTGGTCAATCATCAAGAGACGGGTGGACAAACAAAAACCAACAAATTCTGTCAAAATGCAAGCATTGATTATGCAAGAATGGACTGCTATCAGTCAGGATTTGGTTCAAAAGTTGATTGAGAGCATGCCAGGGAGAATTACAGAGGTCTTGAAGAAGAAGGGGCAACACTGCAAATATTGACTTGCTGCATTAACTCATTCTAACTGTCAATATAACCTATTGGTACTCATAATATGATTGCAATTATATTTCTGTATGTGATATAAACATCAGACAAACACTAATAAAAGCCAGAGGCCAGCAGATCATGTGAAAATATAATTTTGGTGTCATTCTCAAAACTTTTGGCCATGACTGTACACTGCCAATGACACATGCCCTTGCTTGTGTGAAAAAAAGCACTTCGCTCCGTGTGTGCGCTGCTGATAGGCTGACAGATTGCACCTCCCCACTGTAAATGCGGGAAAGAGAAAAAAAAATGGAGATCTTCATTGTTCCTGCAGAGATCCATCCCCTGCCCCTCCCCCCACCCCGCTGTACACTCAAACTGCGTATTAACATTAATTTTCATCATTACTGAGAAAAAATCCAGTTATGATTTTGGTGCACGAACAGTTATCGAACATAACCTCGAACAGCCGAATTTTTCTCAAATTGTTCGTGTTCGCCGAACGGCTCGAACGCCGCCCAAAACAGCTCGAATTTGAGATTGGCGAACAGTTCGAGTAGAACAACGCTCATCTCTAGTGGGGACATCATATTATATATAGGAGGTTCTGTAAGACATCATGTCTGTGGGGACATCATACTATGTATAGGGAACTGTGTAGAAATCATACCATGTACAGTGGGTATGGAAAGTATTTAGACCCCTTTAAATTTTTCACTCTTTGTTTCATTGCAGCTATTTGGTAAATTCTAAAAAGTTCATTTTTTTTTTCTCATTTCTACACCCCATCTTGACTGAAAAAAAACAGAAATGTAGAAATGTTTGAAAATTTATTAAAAAAGAAAAACTGAAATATCACATGGTCATAAGTATTCAGACCCTTTGCTCAGACACTCATATTTAAGTCACATACTGTCCATTTCATTGTGATCCTCATTGAGATGGTTCTACTCCTTCATTGGAGTCCAGTTGTGTTTAATTAAACTGATAGGACTTGATTTGGAAAGGCACACACCTGTCTATATAAGACCTCACAGCTCACAGTGCATGTTAGACCAAATGAGAATCATGAGCTCAAAGGAACTGTCCAAGGAGCTCAGAGACAGAATTGTGGCAAGGCACAGATCTGGCCAAGGTTACAAAAGAATTTCTGCATTACTCAAGGTTCCAAAGAGCACAGTGGCCTCCATAATCCTTAAATGGAAGAAGTTTGGGATCACCAGAAGTCTTCCTAGACCTGGCCGTCCAGCCAAACTAAGCAATCGTGGGAGAAGAGCCTTGATGAAAGAGGTAAAGAAGAACCACAAGATCACTGTGGCTGAGCTCCAGAGATGCAGTAGGGAGATGGGAGAAAGTTCCACAAAGTCAACTATCACTGCAGCCATCCACCGGTCAGGCCTTTATGACAGAGTGACATGATGAAAGCCTCTCCTCAGTGCAAGACATATGAAAGCCTGCATAGAGTTTGCTCAAAAACTCATGAAGGACTCCCAGACTATGAGAAATAAGATTCTCTGGTCTGATGAGACAAAGACAGAACTTTTTGGTGATAATTCTGAGCGGTATGTGTGGAGAAAACCTGGCACTGCTCATCACCTGCCCAATACAACCCCAACAATGAAACATGGTGGTGGCAGAATCATGCTATGGGGGTGTTTACAGCTGCAGGGACAGGATGACTGGTTGCAATTGAAGGAAACATGAATGCAGCCAAGTACAGAGATATCTTGGATGAAAACCTCTTCCAGAGTGATGTGGACCTCAGACTTGGCCGAAGGTTCACCTTCCAACAAGACAATGACCCTAAGCACACAGCTAAAATAACAAAGGAGTGGCTTCAGACCAACTCTGTGATCATTCTTGTCTGGCCCAGCCAGAGCCCTGACCTAAACTCAATTGAGCATCTCCGGAGAGACCTGAAAATGGCTGTCCACCAATGTTCACCATCCAACCTGACGGAACTGGAGAGGATTTGCAAGGAAGAATGGCAGAGGATCCCTAAATCCAGGAGTGAAAAACTTGTTGCATCATTCCCAAGAAGATTCATGACTGTACTAGCTCAAAAGGGTGCTTCTACTCAATACTGAGCAAAGGGTTCTGAATACTTATGACCATGTGATATTTCAGTTTTTCTTTTTTAATAAATTTGCAAAAATTTCTACATTTCTGTTTTTTTCAGTCAAGATGGGGTGCAGAGTGTACTTTAATGAGAAAAAAAATTTCTTGTTGGAATTTACCAAATGGCTGCAATGAAACAAAGAGTGAAAAATTTAAAAGGGTCGGAATACTTTCCGCACCCACTGTATATTGGGCAGTGGGGACATCAAACTATGTGAAGAGACTGTGGGGACATCATGCAATGCTTAGAGGGCTCTGGAAACATCATACCATGTATAGGGATATGTGGGAACATCATAACATGATTACGGGGCTGTTGAAATGTCATAACGCATATGGGGGGCTGTGGGGAATGTCATAGCATGTATAAGGGTCTGGAAGCGTCGACATACCTCTTAAAAGTGGCTGGGAGGAGCCATCATTTTTTATACATGAAACCTGTGGGGACCATTATCCTTTGTATAGAGGAGCGATGAGAACACCATACTGTGTATACTGAGTTGTAGGGGACATCATATTGTCTGTGGTGTGCACTCTGGGGGCCATGAAAGTGGTTTCATAGCATGCAAGAACACTAGTGGGTGTACACAGAATTCTATATGGGTGCATTTAAAGGACTGGTTGAGGTTGGGGCATTAGTTTATCTTTAAGTAAAAATTGTTGTGGTGTGCAATATATATCCATCTTTTTTCTTTTTCTTTTAAAGTTGCGAAGTGTAGGGATGTCCCTATGCATCTACACAGTTTTTGTCCTGGGAATTGAATGCCAGCACTATAGGACCACGTGAAACAACTGATGAACTTACATCAGCTGTTATCGGTACAATTTTGAATATGTCTTAGGTACCCCTGCTTTGCATGTACAGTTGAAACCAGAAGTTTACATACACTATATAAAAAGACACATATACATGTTTTTTTCAATATCTGACATAAAATCAGAACAATCTTTTCCCATTTTAGGTCAATTAGGATTACCATAATTTTAATATTTGCCAAATGCCCGAATAATGAGAGAGAATTAATGATTTAAGGCATTTTTATTACTTACTGCAAAGTCAAAAGTTTCATACATTTCATTAATATTTGGTACCATTGCCTTAAACTGAATGACTGAATGTCAAACGTTTAAGATATCCTTCCACAAGCTTCTCACAATAGTTGGTTGGAATTTGGGCCCATTCCTCCTGACAAAACTGGTGTAACTGATCCAGGTTTGTAAGTCGCCTTGCTCACACCTGCCTTTTCAGATTTGCCCATAAATTTTTGATAGAATTAAGATCAGGGCTCTGTGATGGCCACTCCAAAACATTGACTTTGTTATTCTTAAGCCACTTTGTTACCATTTCGGCAGTATGCTTTGGTCATTGCCCATTTGGAAGACCCATTTCGGCCAAAGCTTTAACTTCCTGGCTGTTGTCTTGAGATGTTGCTTCAGTATTGCCACATAATATTCTTTTCTCATGATGCCATCTATTTTGTGAAGTGCACCAGTCCCTCCTGCAGCAAAACAACCCCACAACATGATGCTGCCACTCCCGTGTTTCACAGTCGGGATGGTGTTTTTAGGCTTCCAAGCTTCTCCCTTTTTCCTCCAAACGCAACGATGGTCATTATGCCCAAAAAGTTAAATTTTAGTTTCATCAGAACACAGGATATGTCTCCAAAAATTAAGGTCTTTGTTCCTCTGTGCATTTGCAAACATTAATCTGGATTTTTTATGTTTCTTTTGGAGTAATGTCTTCTTCCTGGCAGAGTGGCCTTTCAGTCCATGTTGATACAGAACTCTTTTTACTGTGGTTATAGACACAATATTACCAGGTTCCGCCATCATCTTCAAAAGGTCTTTTGCTTTTGTCCTTTGGTTGATATACACAAGTCGGACCAAAGCACGCTTATCTCTGGGACACCGAAACCGTCTCCTTCCTGAGCGTTATGATGGTTGGACTTTCCCATCTTTCTTGAACTTGCATATAATTGTTTGTACAAATGAACAAAGTACCTTCAGGTATCTTGAAATTGTACCCAAGGATGAACCAGACTTGTGCAAGTCCACAGTTCTCTTCCTGATATCTTGGCTGATTTATTTCCCAAGATGCTACACAAAGAAGCAATGTGTTTCAGGTGTGCATTAAAATACATCCACAGGTGTGTCTCTAATTAACTCATATGTTGCCAAAAAAAATTCCAAACACATGACACCATCATATGGGGAGTCCAGAGTTTATTAAAGGTATAGTGATCTTATTGTATGTAAACTTTTGACTTTGCAGTAAGTAATAAAAATTACTTGAAACATTCTCTCTTTCTCTCATTATTCTGGCATTTTGGCAAATATTAAAAATTATGGTAATCTTAATTGACCTAAAACGAGACAGGCTAATTCTGATTTCATGTCAGATATTGAGAAAAACATGCATATGTGTCTTTTTATATAGTGTATGTAAACTTCTGGTTTCAAATGTATATATATACTGTATATATATTTGTCTGTTTCCACTTGGCAACATGAGCTAGTACAACTATAGTGAAAAACTGTTAGAAAAGTTTTGACATTTTTGTCCACAATGTTCTGCTTAGAAACCTTTCTTCTGTTTGTGCAAAGAGGTACACTTAGACTTTTATTTTAAACTTCCATTTTATTGATATCCTGCAGATTGTTTTCTCTGTACAAGGTTTGTAGTTCAACGCTTTTTTTTACCATCTATCCTCTCTACATTCCGTACACCAGATACAAATTTACTGTACTTTAAACTATTGATACGTAAGACTTGTTTCATTTTTTTAACCTTAGAGACTTTTTGTTTTTAATGGATGCAACATTTATATCTGCCATATATAGGAGCAGTACCAATTTTGCCTTCACCCTTTATTACAGTGCTATTCTGTTTTTGTGCTTTTGCACTTTTGAAGAACCTTTGGCTGAGTGCCCTTATAACTCTATTACATTTTGTGCAGCTGAAACAGAAGTTCATAAAAAAGTCAATAGTCAACGTCATAAGAAATTTGGAGAATTTCTTTTAAAAGCTAAACCTACATGAAGAAAACTTTACAAATTCTGATTGACCAACTCTAGACTTCTGCTACTGTATTGACTTCACAGTAAACTTTTATAATAAGGTGATAATATACATGAGCAAATTATGACTCAGTGCATGAGCAGTATTTGTAGAGCTTTTATTTAGCATTCAATTGTCCACTAAAGAAACAGAGTGGCAGCAATCCCTGCAGGTAAATTCAGACGTGGCATGATTTATACAGTGGTGTGAAAAAATGTTTGCCCCCTTCCTGATTTCTTATTCTTTTGCATTGTCACACTTAAATATTTCAGATTGCAAAAAAAATTTAAATATTAGAAAAAGATTACATAAGTAAACAAAAATGCAGTTTTTAAATGAAGGTCTTTATTATTAAGGGAAAAAGAAATCAAAAATGTACATGGCCCTGTGTGAAAAAGTGATTGTCCCCTTCCTTAAAGCATAAATTAATTGTAGCTTATCACATCTTTGGGAAGCTAGTTTTAATTTCCCTAGCCACACAAAGGTCTCATTACTGCCACACCTGTTCTCAATCAAGAAATCACTTAAATAGGACCTGCCTGATAAAGTGAAGTAGACCAAAAGATCCTCAAAAGCTACACATCATGCTGTGATCCAAAGAAATTCAGGAGCAAATGAGAAACAAACCAATTGAGATCTATCAGTCTGAAAAAGGTTATAAAGCCATTTCTAAAGTTTTGGGACTCCAGTAAACCACAGTGAGAGCCATTACACACAAATGGCGAAAACATGGAACAGTGGTGAGCCTTCCCAAGAGTGGTCGGATGACCAAAATTACCCCAAGAGCACAGCGACGACTCATTCAAGAGGTCACAAAAGACCCCACAACAAAATCCAAAGAACTGCAGGCCTCACTTGCTTCAGTTTAGTGCAGTGTTCATGACTCCATCATAAGAAAGAGACTGGGCAAAAATGGCATGCATGGTAGAGTGCCAAGACAGAAACGACTGTTGAACAAAAAGAACATAAAGGCTCATCTCAGTTTTGCCAGAAAACATCTCGATGATAACCAAGACCTTTGGGAGAAAACTCTGTGGACTGACGAGACAAAAGTTTAATTTTTTGGAAGGTGTATGTCCCATTACATCTGGTGTAGAAGTAGCACAGCATTTCAGAAAAGGAACATCATACCAACAGTAAAATATGGTGGTGGTAGTGTTAATCTAGGGCTGTTTTGCTGCTTCAGGAACTAGAAGACTTGCTGTGGTAAATGGAACCATGAATTCTGCTGTCTACCCAAAAATCCTGAAGGAGAATGTCAGGCCATCTGTTTGTGACTTCAAGCTGAAGCACACTTGGGTTATGCAGAAGGAAAATGATCCAAAACACACCAGCAATCCACCTCTGAATGGCTTAAGGAAAACAAGATTAAGACTTTGGAGTGGCCTAGTCAAAGTCCTGACCTTAATCCGATTGAGATGCTGTGGCATGACCTTAAAAAGATGGTTCATGCTGGGAAACCCTCCAATGTGGCTGAATTCCAACAATTTTGCAAAGATGAGTGAGTCAAAATTCCTCCAGAAAGTTATAAAAGACTCATTGCAAGTGATTGCAGTTGTTGCTGCTGAGGGTGGTCCAACCAGCTATTAGGTTTAGAGGGCAATCACTTTTCACACAGGGATCTGTAGGTTTGGATTTCTTTTTCCATTAATAATAAAGACTAGTGGTGAGCGAGCATTAAAATGCTTGGGTACTGGTTGTTCGAGTCAAGCAAATTGCAATGCTCGAGTGCTTGGACCGAGTAACGAGTCCAATGTAAGTCTATATGAAACTCCCTGCAGAGGGCCTAAAAATTGCCCAAATCGATGGGAACAGTGCTCAAATAGCATGGGAACAGCATGGGGAAGACCCCTGGAAGCATTTCTGACTCCAAGGTCACTGCTGTCAACAATGTTGTCAGAGGTAATATGCCACTTTTACGGACTCACAATAAAACATACAAAAACAAAACCAAAATGGATTTTCCTGGGAAATATGTTAAGGAACATCCTTTAAAGGGTAATGACTTGTATATAAGGCAAAATAAATATACAAAAACAAAATTGCTCCTCCACACCTTGGGCTATGTTCACACAAAGCGTTTTTGATGAGTTTTTGCACTTTTGCATTGCATTCAACCGTGACAAATGCAATCACCGGGAAATGTAATTTTAATATTTTACAACCTTATCTGGCCATGTACTGTGTGACACATCATCAGATGCATCCTGTTTCATTCATGAAGGAGGGACTCTGAAAGTCACAAAGCCTATTTTTATAGGGCCATCAGCCGGCTATGCTTTGTTGTTCCTATTATTAACGAGTGGGTCTCTTATGCTGTTATTGCATATGCAGTGACTGCAAGGGCTGCCAAAAATTTGGATGCAACCCAATACCCCTTTGAAGAGACATTGAGGAGGATCTCAGTAAAAAAAAATGTTCCCATTATAAAGGAGCAGGTGTCCTATAGTGGTAAAGCCCATGCTGTGACTGCAAGGGCTGCCAAAATTTGGGGAAAACCCCACTAACAATTTAAAGACACAAAGAGCTGGGCCACAGTAACGATATGTTCCCATTAGAAAGGAGAGGGTCTGCTATACAGTTATAGGGTATGTAGTGAGTCCAACCGCTGCCAAAATTTAGGAAAAACCCCACTAACAATTTAAAGACACATAAAGCTGGGCTAAAGTAACAGTATGTTCACATTAGAAAGGGGAGGGTCTGCTTTCCAGTTATAGGGTATGCAGTGAGTCCAACGGCTTCCAAAATTTAGGAAAAACCCCACTAACATTTTAAAGACACATAGAGCAGGGCCACAGTAACAACATGTTTCCATTAGAAAGGAACGGGTCTGCTATACACTTTCAGGGTATGCAGTGAGTCCAACGGCTGCCAAAATTTACGAAAAACCCCACTAAAAATTTAAAGACACATAGAGCTGGGCCACAGTAATGAGTACGACATGTTCCCATTAGAAAATAGAGGGTCTGCTATTCAGTTATAGGGTATACAGTGAGTCCAACGGCTGTCAAAATTTAGGAAAAACCTCACTAACAATTTAAAGACACATAGAGGTGGGCCAAAGTAACAACATGTTCCCATTAGAAAGGAGAGGGTGTGCTATAAAGTTATAGGGTATGCAGTAAGTCCAACCGCTGCCAAAATTTAGGAAAAGCCCCACTTACAATTTAAAAACACATAGGGCAGGGCCACAGTAACGACATGTTTCCATTAGAAAGGAGCAGGTCTGCTATACAGTTATAGGGTATGCAATGAGTCCAACGGCTGCCAAAATTTACGAAAACCCCCACTAACAATTTAAAGACACATAGAGCTGGGCCACAGTAATTAGTACGACATGTTCCCATTAGAGAGTAGAGGGTCTGCTATTCATTTAAAGGGTATGCAGTGAGTCCAACAACTGCCAACGTTTTGGAAAAACACCACTAACAATTTAAAGACACACAGAGCTGGGCCAAAGTAACGACATGTTCCCATTAGAAAGGAGAGGGTCTGCTATACTATTTGCCTATGCAGTGACTGCAATGGCTCTCAAAAATTTGGAGGCACTCCAATGCCCCTTGCTAGAAACATAGAGGTTGGAGGGCTCCTGAAAAAAATGTTCCCATTATTAGGAAGTGAGTCTCCCACACTGTTTGCTATGCAGTGAATGCAACGGCTACCAAAAAGTTGGAGGAAATCCAATGTCCCTTGCAAGAGATGTAGATATGCTGATATGGTACATATGGTGGTTGTAATGCACACGCCCGGACTGACTGGCATGTGCGTGTTTAGTGGTTCCACTGTGCCATGAACTGGAGAGTGCCTGGAGGGGCGTAACTAAGTATCTGCCCGATCCGACCAAGGTCGCACGACGGCATACGACGCCAGTGCACCAGGGAGGAACCGAGCTGAGGGACCAGGGTCTACTCCAGGTCAGACTCCGGACACAGCTGTTGACCCACACTGGGGAATACAGGAACAGGCAGACTAGAGCGCAGGCTGAGTAGGGTCCTGTACAGACTGGGAGACAAATTCGGAGCCGCAGATGCAATAAACAAACAGAGTAAAGCGAAACCACAGGTGCGGTAGTCAAGGCCGAGCAGAGCAGAACCGCAGATGCGGTAGACAAGGCAGAGCAGAGCAGAACCGCAGACGCGGTAGACAAGACTGAGCAGAGCAAAACCGCAGATGCGGTAGACAAAACTGAGCAAAGCGAAACCGCAGACGCGGTGGACAGGGCTGAGCAAAGTGAAACCGCAGATGCGGTTGACAGGGCTGAGCAAAGCGAAACCGCAGACGCGGAGGACAGGGCTGAGCAAAGCGAAACCGCAGACGCGGTGGACAGGGCTGAGCAAAGCGAAACCGCAGACGCGGTGGACAGGGCTGAGCAAAGCGAAATCGCAGACACGGTGGACAGGGCTGAGCAAAATGAAACCGCAGACGCGGTGGACAGGGCTGAGCAAAGCGAAACCGCAGACGCGGTGGACAGGGCTGAGCAAAGCGAAACCGCAGACGTGGTGGACAGGGCTCAGCAAAGCGAAACCGCAGACGCGGTGGACAGGACTGAGCAAAGCGAAACCGCAGATGCGGTGGACAGGGCTGAGCAAAGCGAAACCGCAGACGCGGTGGACAGGGCTGAGCAAAGCGAAATCGCAGACGCGGTGGACAGGGCTGAGCAAAGCGAAACCGCAGACGCGGTGGACAGGGCTGAGCAAAGGGAAACCACACAGGCGGTGGACAGGGCTGAGCAAAGCGAAACCGCAGACGCGGTGGACAGGGCTGAGCAAAGCGAAACCGCAGACGCGGTGGACAGGGCTGAGCAAAGCGAAACCGCAGACGCGGTGGACAGGGCTGAGCAAAGCGAAACCGCAGACGTGGTGGACAGGGCTCAGCAAAGCGAAACCGCAGACGCGGTGGACAGGACTGAGCAAAGCGAAACCGCAGATGCGGTGGACAGGGCTGAGCAAAGCGAAACCGCAGACGCGGTGGACAGGGCTGAGCAAAGCGAAATCGCAGACGCGGTGGACAGGGCTGAGCAAAGCGAAACCGCAGACGTGGTGGACAGGGCTGAGCAAAGGGAAACCACACAGGCGGTGGACAGGGCTGAGCAAAGCGAAACCGCAGACGCGGTGGACAGGGCTGAGCAAAGCGAAACCGCAGACGCGGTGGACAGGGCTGAGCAAAGCGAAACCGCAAACGCCGTGCACAGGACTGAGCAAAGCGAAACCGCAGATGCGGTGGACAGGGCTGAGCAAAGCGAAACCGCAGACGCGGTGGACAGGGCTGAGCAAAGCGAAACCGCAGACGCGGTGGACAGGGCTGAGCAAAGCGAAACCACAGACGCGGTGGATAGGGCTGAGCAGGCAAGAACCGCCGAAGCGGCAAGCAAGGCAGAGCGGAGGGGACAGGGCTCTGTTCACATGGAACAGACTGGAAGGGAAAGGCAGAACCAAGTACACACAGGATACTTGCAATGAAGTAGCGAGTGGACTCTAAACTCACAAACGGGAGTACAGAGACAACGAGTAGGAGATAGGTACGGGATCAGATTCTGCAAGAAAAGGGAAGGTACGGACATGGAGAAAAACAGGTAACAGGTTAGGAGAGTATACAGACAAGAACAGGCAAGATACAGGAACAGGTCTAGGTATGTGGCTCCTAGAAGGCGGAAAGAACAGGCTATGAGCGTGTTCACACTGGCCTGGAAATACAGCCTCCAGGATAGGCAGAAGACAACAGGCTAGAGAGCATGTACAGACTGCAGGTTAGAGTGCACAGGTAGGACACAGTACAGACACGGGATCAGATACTGCAAGACAGGTAACATACACAGGACCTGGCATGTCAGAGACAATAAGCCAACTGACAGGGCACGATGCTCAGGCATGGGTTAATTCGAGCAGCTGGTTTAAATACCAGGTGACAGACAGCAATAGGCTGAGGACGCACAAGGGGTGTGCCTGCAGCAGGTACAAAAAGCAGGAAGTGATCGGGCGCCACCATTAAGCAGCAGAAACAGAGGCAAACAGACAGCATGGAGGGAAGCCAGAGAGACATTCTGGATTGGAGATCAAGTGCGCGCTCTTGCACAGTGGGAGATGGACCACCATGCAAGAACGCCGCCAGGTATGTTACAGTGGTGATATGATGGTGGAGGATGAGGATGCGGAGAAGGAGGAGGACAAGAGCAAATAGACAAAATCAGGAAGCATATACCCATGTCTAGGTGTGAAGACAGAGGTGTAAGGTAATAGAGTTAGACCTCCCCAAAAAAAAACACTGTATTTAAGTTTATGTTACGCTGCTATTATTCGGTGTTGTTGAGAAGTCTGGCCCAAGCCAGCCCTTGTTCATTTTCATAAGAGTCAGCCTGTCAGCAATTTCTTTTGACAGGCGGATGCGCCTATCGGTTATAATTCCAGCAGTGGCACTAAAAACCCACTATGACAAAACGCTAGCGGCAGGGCAGGCCAGAGCCTAATAGGCGTAGAGAGCCAGTTCATGCCACGTGTCCAGCTTGGATACCCAATAATTATAAGGCACAGAGGAATCACAGAGGATGTTGGTACGGTCGACAAGGTACTCCCTCAGCATCTTCTGAAACTTTTCCCTCCTTGATAGAGTACCCCACATATCAGGGTTTGTGTAATGGTAGGGTCTCAGATAACTGTCGCAGTGCTTTAACAGTGTTCCTCTGCCTCTGCTGGATTGCATTTGTGCCTCTCTCGCCGGTACTCCTTGGTTGTCCAACGAACCTCTACCGCCAGCATTTTCAGATGGGAATTTTTTAAATAATTCTGCAACAAGGGCCTTCTTGTACTGCCCCATTTTATTAGGCCTGTCCTGCACAAGAATAATAGACAGAAAGTTCTCCTTGTAGCGTGAGTCTAGAAGTGTTGACCAACCAATAATGACTAATAATGTTGCCTCTATATAGATTTATTCCTTTCCATTTTCCGTTCCCACATGCCTTTAGCGCTGCCGTCTGTGCTGATGCACATGTCTGTAGGTGTATTCTTGCACCTTCTTCCTATTGGTCTGCATCCCTGCCTCCCTTCCCTTGCCAGTGCGATCCAACGTGGAACGCTTGGCTGAGGTGATCTATTTTCTGTCTCTGCTCTTCTGTGTCGTCACTTCTGGGATTCCCTGGTCATGTGCATCGTGTTGATGCGTGCGCGCTGGGAAATCCCCTGACTGTCTGGGCACCTCCTGATCTGTGTGTGCGGTGGTGCGTTCCACTGTGAACCGCACGCCATTCCCCTCCAGCCAGGTGCAGACTTCATTATGAGACACAGTCTGTTTGCACATGTTCTCAATGGAAACTACTAAAACATGGATATGGGACTACTTCCTGGGATCCTCTCAGTACTGCTTGATGTGTGAACTTTGAAATTATTTTAACCTTTCATAATCCATCTCATACTTTGTCCTCAACCTCTCCACCTTGTCCATTTGGGATTTTTGACTTTCTTTTAGTATATATACCTCCAGCATCTGGGACACCAACATTACACCCCTGATGAAGCCATAAACATTTGGCGTAACGCGTAGGTTATTTATATTTCGTTTTCCTTTTCTCTGTGCATCTCTACTATTTATTTGGTACTGTCTTTATTCCTATATTATTATTATTATATACTTGATTCATTTATGGGCTTAGATATTGGAGCTTATATATTTTTTTTTCTATGCTTCTTGATTAATTTATTTATTTGTATCATGCCATATATGCTCTAGTGATATTTGGAATTATGTACCATCATTATTGATATATACCGATGGTGCACAGACTTATGATATATTATTGTTTTGCTTATTTATCATTTCTTTTCTTTTTGGGTGATTTTTTCTTCCTGTTTTTTGTCCTATGTGTTTTTTAATCATGTTTTTATTAGAATGTTCTATTTTCTATGTCTTGAGAATAATAACATTTTGCATATATTTATATATTATCGTTCCTGTATCTGATTATTTATTATATTTGGTGCCCTTGAGTTGTCCCAATTTTCCTTTATTTTGCTCTTTTGCATTTATGGGGACAGTGGCACAAATATATAGCATAAATTTAGTGTGATGCTAGGTCTGCCCCCCATTTCTTTAACCAATAATGACTGTTGCCCAAAATTTTCACAATGCGAAGGTCACGGGAAAGGCAGCGTTACATAAACTCAGCCATGTATGCCAGACTGCTAACAGGCAAGACTTCCTTGTCTTCACCAAGAGGATCATTGACCATGCTCTCCTCCTCCCTGTCCTCAGGCCATCCACGCTGAACAGATGGTATGACTGTTGTGCAGGCAGTATTGTCTACAGCGCATGAAACTAGCTCCTGTTCTTCCTCCTCCCCCTCCTCCGCTTCCTCATTGTCACCCAATCCACGTTGGGATGAGATGAGGCTGGGCTGTGTGGAATCACCCTGTATGGTTCTTTGCTCCATCTCAGTGTGCTCCGCCTGCAATGCATCCTCTTTAATTGTGAGCCGAGAGCATTTCAGAAGACAGAGAAGTGGGATGGTGACACTAATTATGGCATCATCGCCGCTCACCATCTTAGTGGAGTCCTCAAAGTTTTGGAGGATGGTGCAAATGTCTGACATCCATGTCCAATCCAGATGTCTTGTGTGAGGAGTCTGAACTGAATACTGATGGCCTTGCTGATGCTGTTAGCGAACAACTGCCCTTTTCTGCTCACAAATCCATCCCAATATCTGCAATGTAGAGTTCGAAAGCGTGGGGACATCGCAGATCAGTCGGTGAGCTGGAAGCTGCAAACGCTGCTGAAGCACGGCAAGGGCGGCGGAAGCTGGAGTTGACTTTCTAAAACAGGCACACAAGCAGCGTACTTTGACAAGCAGATCCGACAGTTCCAGGTAGGTTTTGAGAAACTGCTGAACAAGGTTAAGCACATGGGCCAGGCATGGTACCTGTGTGAGCTTGCCTCGTCTCAGAGCCGCCACCAGGTTCCGGCCGTTGTCACACATAACCATGCCTCACTGTAGGGTCAGCAGCATCAGCCACAGATCTGCCTGCTCTTTCAGAGCTGTCTACAACTCTTCAGCGCTGTGCAGTTTGTCACCAAAGCATATTAGCTTCAGCACAGCCTGTTGCCGCTTGGCCGAGGCAATGCTGCAGTGCTTCCAGCTTGTGACTGATGTGGTCATTTCAGAGATGAAGGCTGAAGAGGAGTAGGATCAGGAGGAGGTGCAGGGGCTGTAGAATGTGGGGGCAACCCTGATTGACCCAGGGCCTGCAATCCTCGGCGTTGGGATGACGTGTTCCGTCCCAAGATCCGAGTGAGTCCCAGCTTCCACTATATTAACCCAGTGTGCCTTCAGCTAGATGTACCTTCCCTTCCCACAAGCACTTTTCCACATGTCCGTGGTTAGGTGGACTTTCCCAGGAACAGCGTTGTTTATGGCACAGCAAATGTTGTGGGACACATGCTCGTGTAATGCAGGGATGGCACACCAGGAGAAATAGTGGTGGCTGGGGACCAAGTACCAAGGGATGGCCGCCACCATCAGGTTGCGGAAAGCTTCCATCTCCACGAGCCTAAAAGGCATCATTTTGAGTGCAAGCATTCACGAAATGTGTGAAGTTAGTAGTGTGGCCGGTGGGGTGTTAAATGCGTATTTGCGCTTGCGTTCCAAGGACTGGGGTAGGTAAAATTGAATGTTACGCTAGGACCAGTGCGCGGACGTGCTTGCAAATGGTGCTACTTGAGAGTGTGCAATAACAGGTGCAGGGCCGGAGGCATCTTGGCATGCGCCATGGACAGGGGATTGGCATTCACGCACAACAGAGGAAGAAGCAGTGGTGTCACCCGCAGACACTGTTGCTGGTCCCTGGGGTTCGGCCCACTTAGTCGGGTGCTTTGCTGCCATGTGCATGATCATGCTGGTGGTGGTCAGGCTGCTAGTTTTGCTACCCTTGCTAATGCTCGTGTGGCAGGTGGTGCAAATGCACTGTTTGGGGTTATCAGCAGAGTCTTTAAAAAATAACCAGACTCGGGAAGACCTTACAGTTGTACTGGCAACTTTCGTTGTGTTGGCGTTACGAGGAATGTTTTCCCGCCTTGAGTCTGCAGCCAGAACACTTTTTCTTCCTGCCTGTTGTGGTGCCACACCTCCCTCCCCCCGTGTGCTGCTGTCCTCACTCTGTATGTCCCCCTGCCAGGTTGGGTCAGTCACTAAATCATCCACCACATCGTCTTCCACTTCCGCACCCTGGTCCTCCTCCTGACTTTCTGGCAATTGTGTCTCATCATCATCATCCACCTCTTGCGACAGTAATTGCACTTTCCCACAGTTGCCTTCGTGTGACCATGGCTGCTCCAATATTTGGGCATTGCTACATGCCTTCTCCTCTTGACTTGCTTGAAGCTGACTGGGTGAGAGGCCCGAATCTACAAATGTTAAAGTGACCCTCTCTTCTGAGTGTCCAAGTGTGGGATCAGTTGTCTCCGGGCACTCGGCATGGTGGGAGGAAGGAGGATTAGGATGAGGAATATGCGGTCCAGACTCACGGCTACTGAGACTTGACCGTTTTGAAGACAGGGTGATGGTGGTGGCAAAGTGACTGGAAGCATTATCTGCTATCCAACCAACAACCTTTTGACACTTCTCTGGCTTCAATAGTGGTGTACTGCAGTCCCCTAGTAATTGGGACAGCAAGGCTCAATTTCAGCTTCACAGACACCTAGTATGAATATCTTGACTGTCATACTGCAACAGAATGGAAATGGAAGAAATGTCTGATTTTGTACCAGTCTTATAGTAGATACTATGACTGAGAAAGAACCACGGTTTTAAATAGCAGGCCTGTAATTTACTAATACTATACTTCATAGACACCTAGTTTGGATAGCTTGACCGACACACTGCAACAGAATGGAAATGGAAGAAATGTCTGATTTTGAACAGTCTTATAAGTGATATGTCTGACCGAGAACCACAGTTTTAAATAGCAGACCTGTAATTTACTAATACTATTCTTCACAGACACCTAGTGTGAATAGCTTGACCGACACACTGCAACAGAATGGAAATGGAAGAAATGGCTGAATTTGTTTTCCAATAATTTTTATTGATAATTTTTTTTTAGAAAACAGGGGAAGGATGAGGGAGTAAAGGGAAGGGTGGGAGAGTGGAGGGGGGGGATGAGTGCAGGGAGAATGGGGGAAGGGAGGAGGGGAGGGGAAATAAAGGAGGACAATAAACAAAGTGAAAGTGTAGTATCAAAAACTTAATGATACCATAGTACATTAGTAATACTCATTAAAGAACAAATATAAAGAGTAAACAATCAACATTCACCCAATAACAGAGTACAAATCTTCTTTTACAAACAAGGAGTTTACAGAGTAAGCATCAGACCAAAGAACCCATTTCTTGCTATGCTTAGTAAGACAATTATTTATAATAGAAAATCTAAGTTCGAATTCCCTGTTTGTAGAGATTTTGTCGATAATATCTGATATTTTGGGAATGTCTGTTTTCTTCCAAAAAAAGGCCAATGAATTTTTGACAACAAGAAATATGTGAATGAGAAGACGCCTGCAATGAGGTTCCAAATTTTCTAGATCAATAGATAATAGGGCCATCTATGGGGTAATTTTTAGAGACCTGTTGAGTAACCGGTTTATGAGGGAGGAGATTTGATCCCATAAGATTTTGATTTTTGGGCAGGACCAGAAGATGTGCAATAGGTCAGCTTTAATAACGCAATTTCTCCAGCACAATGGAGATGATTCAGAACTAAAATGGGATAATCTAGAAGGGGTGTAATACCATCTAGTCAAGATTTTAATTTAAGATTCTTGAAGAGATGTTGATAGAGTAGCTGAGTAGGAGTAATTTATAGCGTCTTCCCATTGGTCTAAATCTGGAGAAATTTTTAAGTCAGATTCCCTTTTGGCGAAATATGATTTTTCAACGAAATCAATGTCGTTGTTAAGCCAGGAATATAATTTTTTTGTGCCCCAGAACAAGTTGTGGTTAATGTTGCAAAGGAGTTTAGCTCATTGTTCAGAGATTTTTGGTTTATTGATTAAGAATTGTTTTATATAGTCTTTTAGGATCACAAAATGAAAAAAATCAGATATAGGTAGATTGAATCTAGCTTTTAGCTCAGAATATGAACAGAAATTATCGCTGTTGTATAGATCTTTTATTTTTTTAAGGCCAAGATTCGACCAATGAGGGGGGATTAGGGAGTTGTTGAGAGAAGCTATGAATGATAAAGGAAGAGTTTTAATGATGTCGAATTTTTTTACCTTCCTTTTGGATTTTGATATTTTTTCCCAAGCGGAAATAGTAGCTTGGAAAATAGGATTATTAGAGTAGTTGGAAGAGTTTTTAAATAACTGTTTATGTAATAAGTCGTGAGGAGGAGAGTTATTATTTTGGTGAAATTCCAGATTATACCAGGCAGGAAGGTTATCAGGA
Organism: Phyllobates terribilis; assembly: GCF_046119375.1. Classification (NCBI taxonomy): domain Eukaryota; kingdom Metazoa; phylum Chordata; class Amphibia; order Anura; family Dendrobatidae; genus Phyllobates; species Phyllobates terribilis. The sequence goes on along the minus strand of NW_027362762.1, from coordinate 367,896,746 downwards.
GTGAACCAGTAAGAGCTCTGTTTGATCAAGTTGGCCAAATAATAGGCTGTAATGTAAGGGAGACTGGCTCCGCCATTTTGTTTTTTTTTGTATAGGATGTTAGTAGGAACTCTAGCTTTTTTATAGTTCCAGATAAAGGAGTTAATTTTGTTTTGTAGCGTCAATAAAGAGGAGGAGGGAATTGTGAGAGGAAGTGTTCTAAAAAGATATAAAATTTTGGGAAGAATAATAGATTTAATTATTAATATTTTGGCCAGCCACAGAAAGATCATGATTACCGAAGGCCAGTAAATCTTTAGCTATAGTAGTACTTAAGTTATCAATATTGAGAGAGATCATAGAATTAATATTTTTGGTGATTCAGATACCTAGATACGGGAGTTCATTTTTTGACCAAGAAAAGGATGAAAGGTTTTTAATTTTATCTATGGAGTGGCTATTGAGATTGAAATGCAGAATTTTAGATTTGTTTTAATTAATTTTGAAATATGAGATTTTTGAGAATGCGTTGAGTATTTTGGTGAGTTCAGAGATAGAATTGACAGGATAAGAGGGAGTCCAGAAAAGGTCATCTGCAAAGAGACCAATTTTGTATCGACGTGAAGGAATCGAGATTCCAGATATTTTTGGATTGTCCCTTATTATTTGAGCTAGAGGCTCCAATGCAAGAGCAAGAAGGAGAGGATATAACGGACACCCCTGTCTGCTGCCATTAGAAAGCGTAAAAGGTGTTGAGAGAGGATTATTTTTGTAAATATTAGCGCTAGGGTTTGAATAGAGAGCAGAAATGAAAAGAAGTGACTTATCGTTAAATACAAATTTAAGGAGTGTTGAATTTAAATAGCTCCAGTTCAGTCTGTCGAAAGCCTTTTCGGCATCAAGAGTAAGTAAAATTGCAGGAAGCTTCGAGGAATTGATCAATTTAATGATATTTATAATTCTTCTTGTTCCCTCCATGGCCTGTCTGCCACCAACAAAACCAATTTGGTCGTTGTTTATTAGGTGTGGGAGGGAGTTTTTCAGTCTATTCACTAAAATTTTAGAGTAGATTTTAAGGTCTGTATTAATCAGTGAAATTGGTCTGAAGTTTTTGACCTGATCTAATTCTTCTTTAGATTTTGGAATTAATATAATGTTGGCTTTAAGCATTTCTGCAGGGAAAGATCCTTGGGAAGAAGCTAAGTTGAATATTTGGATCATTTTTGGGATCAGGTATTTGTTAAAAATGTTAAAATACTCATTAGTAAAACCATCAGGGCCAGGAACTTTATGATATTTTAGATTTTGGATGGTATCTTCAATTTCTTTTTCGGAGAACGGGGCAGTTAATTGGTCTAAGTCATTAGGGTTAATTTTGGGGAGATTAATGGACGAAAGGAATGATTCAATATCATTTTTATTTGGTTGGGAAGAGAGAGGATTTAGGTGTAGTGTTATACAGCTTGTGGTAGTACTCTGCAAAAATGTCCACAATCTCTTTGGGGTGAGATGACGAAACCCCTTTAGTAGATGTGATCCTGTCAATTCTATTTTTTAATCAATTGGATTTTAGACGATGCATCATAAATCTCGTTGGTTTGTTTACAGAGGTATAGAAATTGTATTTAGAGGATTTGATCATTGAGTCGTAAGAGGAGAAAATTTTGTGTTTTAATTCTTGTCTGAGATTGAAAATTTATTTTTGAATTAATATAGAGGGAGAGGAGGCGTTAAGTTGTAGGTCTTCTTTGATTTTGATTTGAGATTGCAAAGAGGTTAGTTTAGCTCTATATTTTTTTTTGTGTCTGGACGAGTTCTGCATCAGGACCCCCCTCATAAATGCTTTATGAGCATTCCAACAGATGAAAGGGTACATTCGCTCGGTACAGTTCTCAGTGAAGAAGTTTCTTAGGGCGGAATCAATTTCTTCTGTATAATTAGGATTTTGTAGAAGAGAGGAGTTACATTTCCACAGGATTTTATTTTGAAGATTAGGTCCCAAAGAGATTTCGCACATAACTGGTGAGTGATCAGAGATAGATCTTGGAAGAATTGCTACTTTCTTAAATTTAGGGAGAGAAAACACATCAGGGATAATAAGATCAATTCTAGAAGCGGATTGGTGCACGTCGGAAAAATGTGTATATTCGATAGATGTTGTGTTGATGCAGTGAAAAACATTTAAAAGTTCATTTTTAAAGATCCAGTTATTGAGAGTGGCGGCGGTATGTCAAGTTGGGGAGGAGGAATCTAAATGACCATCTGGTACTATACTAAAGTCGCCTAACAGAGTTAAGACACCTTTTTTAACTAGTTGGATTTTCCTCATAAGTTTATCCAAGAAAGAAATTTGTCTTCTATTGGGGGCATAGATATTAACAATGGTACTCAATTGATTGTTCAAGTAGCAGATCAAAATATGATATCTGCCCGAGGAATCACAGTGTTCTTCTATCAATTCAAAGGGAATCGAGTTTTTTATTATTGTGGCAACTCCCGCTTTTTTTTTTTGATTTAAGGATTCGAAAATATTGGGAAAATTTTTGTGTGAAAATTTTGGGTGATTAGTTTGTGAAAATTTTGTTTCCTGAAGACACACCACTTCTGCGTGGCTGTTGCTGATTTCCTTCCATATGGAGTGTCTTTTGTTTGGGCTGTTTAGGCCCTTCACATTGTATGACAGAAATTTAATACTCATGGTGTAATGGGTGCAAAGTGGTATATGATAGATTGAATTCTTAGGGTATTATGTGAAATGATAATGGGAGTCTGGTTAGTCGGCTTAACAAAATAGATTTTAGGGTGAACGATGAGGCAGCAAGAAAAATGCAAAACTAGGATGAAATAGGCAACTATTAATTGATAACAATAGTAAATAACAGTGAAAATGTTAATGAATCACAAATCACAAGAGTAAACTTTAAATATAAACTATAAATCAAGTCCTCAGGAAGGAACCCAACCCAGTGGAGGGTTCTAATTCTTAGTGGGGAAAGTTCTTGAATGAGGACCATGAGAGTAACACCAGAGAATGAAGAGATCCTGGTATAATAAGATAAAATGGGTATAATTTTCTTTTTTATGCATAGTTAATTATACCCAGTTATGAAAATATAACATAAAAAAGAGAATCTTAATACAGAGTGACCTTTGAATTACTGAGCCAGAAAAAAAAGGACAAGGACTTAGGATTAAAATTAAACCATTCAGCGCATGACCGTTGGGGAGGAGGTTTCTTTAAGAGAAGCAATGAAATTAATTCCTTCATCAGGAGTGAAGAACGGGATTGTTTTACCCCTAAAGTATCAGGAGTTTTAAAGGAAAGCCCCACCTGTAGAGTATGTTGTGACTTCTCAGAGAAGCTGTAATTTCTCTAAATGCTTTCCTTCCTTCAATAGTTTCTTTAGAAAGGTCAGCAAAAACCTTGATATGGCCATAAGGGTCTGGAAAAGTCTTGTTTTCCTTAATGTAATTCTGGATTTTTTCCTTGGTATTATAAAAGTGAATTCTCAGGATGACATTCCTTGGATTGTCAGGGGGAATAGATGACGGACGAGGTAACCTGTGTATCCTGTCTATGTTCAGGTCTTAATTAGTTAGTGAGGGGAGAGCCTTTTTGAAGATTGTCTTGACATAATCAGATAGGTTATTTTGAATGACATTTTCAGGAATTCCTCGCAGTTTTAAATTATTCCTGCGACTTCAGTCTTCCAAATCCGCTATTTTAGACTTAAGTTTGCAGATCTCTTGGTCAATGTCGTGGTTGTCTTTTATGAGATTCTCAGTTTTTTCTTCTACCTGGATAATTCTTTTTTTATTATCCTCAAATTTTTGGTTGATGGTGTCAAAGTTGGATTGAATAAGGACTAGTGATGAGGAAGCACTAAAATGCTCTGGTGCTCGAAGCTCGGGTCGAGCACATTGGAATACTCGGGTGCTCGACATGAGCAACGAGTCTAATGTAAGTCTATGGGAAACTCAAGCATTTTTCTGGTGGTCCCCCCCGGCGGTCTGCAGAAGGTCAAAAATTGCCCAAATCGATGGGAACGGTGCTCAATTAAACATCAGGCAGGCAGAATATATAGGCAGACAGGCGGGCAGAGTATATAGGAGGGTGCATGAGAAACATAGCAGGGCACTTGGAACACACTAGTGCCCTCCAATTTTCATGCTCCCGTCTCTTTAAAAAAGCCGGCCGGCAATTCATCAGCGGCATACACCGGTACCCAACAATTTAGAACAGAAAGAATAGAGCATCACACATAGATTAGATAGATAGAAACATGTCAGTCACATATATAATAAGTACAGTGACAGTGTTGGTTACTGTACTTTTTATTTAGTGTTAAAATAAAGGATTTATTAAAAAAAAATAATAGTGTTTATGTCTCTTTAAAAAAAGCGGCCGGCAATTCATCAGCAGCATAAACCGGTACCAGACAATTTAGAACAGAAAGAATAGAGCATCACACATAGATTAGATAGATAGAAACATGTCAGTCACATATATAATAAGTACAGTGATAGTGTTGATTACTGTACTTATCATTTAGTGTTAAAATAAAGGATTTATTTAAAAAAAAATTGGCGTGGGGTTCCCCATAATTTTCGTCTCTAGCGGAGGTTAAGCAGACGTCTGGGGCAGATGTTTGAAGCCTGGGAAGGGGGTAATACCCACGGAGCTTCCCAGGCTACTAATATCAGCCCCCAGCTGAATGCCTAGCCTTTACTAGCTATAAAAATGGGGGACCCCAAAAAAATGACGTCTGGTCCCCCCAATTTTAATAGCTAGCAAAGGCTAGGCAGACAGCTGGGGGCTGATATTTCATGAAATAATTAAAAAAAAATTGACGTGGGGCTTCGCCCTATTTTTGTGTCCAGCCAGGTACAGCAGGCAGGAACGGGCTGCCCCCAACCACCAGCTGCCTATTTGTACCTGGCCGGACACGGGGAAGCCTACGCCAATTTTTTTTTTTAATAAATCCTTTATTTTAACACTAAATGACAAGTACAGTAACCAACACTGTCACTCTACTTATTATATATGTGACTGACATGTTTCTATCTATCTAATTTATGTGTGATGCCCTATTCTTTCTTTTCTAAATTGTCGGGTACCGATGTATGCCGCAGAAGAATTGCCGGCCGGCTTTTTTAAAGAGACGGGTGCATGAAAACACTATTTTTTTTTTTAATAAGGCCTTTATTTTAACACTAAATAACAAGTACAGTAACCAAGACAGTCACTGTATTTATTATATATGTGACTGACATGTTTCTATCTATCTAATCTATGTGTGATGCTCTATTCTTTCTGTTCTAAATTCTCCGGTACCGGTGTATGCCGCTGATGAATTGCCAGCTTTTCATGTTTCACTGTGAGCACTGTTCCCATCAATTTGGGCAATCACTGTAATGCCACAACCACCATGGCAGTCAATCCCTGCATGATTGGTGCTCTAAATAGAGCCAGACATGCAGGACGGGGACCCGAGCTCCCGCCCGAGCTTCTCGAAAGTACTCGATGAGCTCCGAGCATCTCAAGTACTGAGATGCTCGGGGGTCACTAATAAGGACGGCTTGTTTTACAAAGCCGAGATTCATGTTCTCATTGAATGTTCTTGAAAGATTATCTAAATAATTAGTGAAGGAATTCTCTTCAGATCCAAATTGTAAATCAGGGTTAGAGCTGGGTGAGTGTAGATTAGAGGAGGACTGAATGTCTTTTTTAAAGCGATTTTTTTCGGGGCTAATGTTGGGGGAGGAGTCAACATACTCCTCTTCTGATGCTTCATGGGAAGATGTGTTTAAATGACCCCAATCTCCCGGCTATTTCCTCTTTGCTGAAATGGAAAGATCCATCTCCTCTACAAAGGCAGTATTAGGCATAGAGGAAGTATTTTTATTTTTGGTAGTAATTTTATCTACGTCTCGTTTAAGAGGAGATCTGGATTTAATTGGACTAGTTTTGTTGGTTTAATCTTCTGGTGGTTTAGAAAAAGATGAGCAGGAATGTGAATGAGATTGAGAGAGTTTTTCTCTCTGAGGTTTGGATTTGTTGGAAAGGTCAGAGATTTTATTAGGGTGGGGGATTTTATTTTTAGTGCCACTCATTTTAGTAGGTTTAGAAAATGGTATTGGGAATATTTCAATAAAATAGTGGATATAAGAAATATAAGCAAGCAATATAATATCTTAAAGCAATACAGAACAATACAGCGGTACAGTTTTACTATAATGTACAACTGATTCAGACATTAATATCACTGAAAGACAAGTAATATTGAACCCCTATATCCTTATCGACTAGATCCCAGTAGATAGGTGGTATATAGCGGAAACCAAGGAGTGATCCAGCCACTCAGATCAAACAGCGTTGAATCCGATGCGCTATGCTTCTTACCGCAGCTGCGGCGACAAGAAGGGAGATGTGCTGCGCAATCCTTGGCAACGGAGGGATGGAGGGCCGTTGACCTGTAGGTATAGTCACAGGATAATTCCTCACACTTGGGCCGTGATTAGAGAGAGGCTGGAGGAGAAGAGTCAAAGAGGTAAGATCCTGTAGGTGAGATAGTGACAGCGCTTGAAATGTGATTTTGAAATATGAGCTCCCTGCAGCAAGTGTTAATGTGGAGAGACAGACTCTCTATGTGACTGCAGAAGCCCCTCAGCAGAGCCTGTCACGAGTGGCCATAAGATGTAGACGAGGGCCGGGTGGAAATGAGGGGTCCTAAGCTGCCAGAGAGAAGGAAGACCGGAGAGGAGATGCTGGGTACTGACCTCCGCTCACACTGTATCTGGCGGTGAAGGAGAGGCTCCATTAGTCTAGAGGTGCGCTTCAGCAGAGAAGGATGTTGCAGCAGGCCCAGAGGCACAGAAGAAGTCAGGAGGGATTCCAGATAAAGATCAGCTGCAGGTAAGTGGAATCTTCACAGGTGACTCCGTGACCGCTCCAGAGAAGAAGAGGACCGCACTTACACTTGTAGATTGACAGATCCGGAGGGACCATGTAATAAGGGGAGCGCAACACACTATACAAAGCGGCAGGGTCGTACTGCCGGCGCCACAACTGAGCAGGGGACCCGCCAGAAGTCTCTTTGAATTGCTCCTCCGTGCCACCAATGATCAGATCATGAGAGGTGTCAAACTTCTCAGGGGACCCCACTGGTCACATTGCTGGGAAAGTTGTGCTGGACCAGAGAGTGGGGGGCACACAGGGCACCAAACAAAGTGGCGGGGTCGTTTCACCGACTCTGCAGCTGAGCAGGGGACCGTGGATTACTCCTCTCTGCCACCACTGATCCCCACAGGAAGGGTGTCAATCTTTTGAGGGCAACTACCTGGGTACAAAGGTGGTCAATTCAGGGTGGACCAGACGATGAGGGGCATGCAGTGATCTATATAAGGTGGCTGGGTCGCTTCTCACCACAGGGTATGACTGTATACATGTGCCTGCAGAGAAACATGCTCTGTGTACTTGTAGGAGCACCCCAATTAATCTCACCATGAGTTGTTAGGGTACATGGAGTATGTGGAAAAGTCTAGGTGGGTCCCAAGTGAATCCCACAGGAGACACAAGCTTCACGGCAGGAAGCAAGGGACTGTGCTGTTGCTGACAGAGAAGAACCGCCGGCAGTAATGGAGTCTCTCTCCTCTGTAAGACCACCGGACCTCACGAAAGAGGTGACTATTTACTTGGGACAGGCTTCCAAAGATGTTAATGGACCTATAGATTAGAGCCAGAGCACATAGGCCGTGTAGTCTTTGGACACGGTGGCAGAGTCGTTTTCCCGCGCTCGCCTAAGATGTAACTGCACAGGGGAAAGCCCCTGTCAGGGGTTCTGCTTACCCGCTGACTTCAGGAGGGAATAACTTCATGAATAAACCTCCAAAATCCACAAATATGGTGTCAAAATAGTGTCAGTAAGATACTGAAGGGATCCATATCAAGAAGATTAAAAAAAATCTCTTCTGGTAGCTTTAGAGGTCGGTTTAGAGGTTACACTCACGGAGCTCTGGACTTCTTCAGCTCACATCCTCAGCGTCCAGGACACGCCCACAAATGGTTAATTTTGGAACAGTCTTATAGGTGACATGTCTGACAGAAAACCATGGTTTTAAATAGCAGGCTTGTAATTTACTGATACTATTCTTCACAGACACCTAGTGTGAATAGCTTGACCGATACAATGCAACAGAATGAAAATGGAAGAAATATCTGATTTTGGAACAGTCTTATAGGTGATATGTCTGACAGAGAACCACGGTTTTAAATAGCAGGCCTGTAATTTACTAATACTATTCTTCACAGACATCAAGTGTGAATAGCCACCTTTTGCTTTGATGACTGCTTTGCACACTCTTGGCATTCTCTTGATGAGCTTCAAGAGGTAGTCACTGGAAATGGTCTTCCAACAATCTTGAAGGAGTTCCCAGAGATGCTTAGCACTTGTTGGCCCTTTTGCCTTCACTCTGTGGTCCAGCTCACCCAAAACCATCTCGATTGGGTTCAGGTCTGGTGACTGTGGAGGCCAGGTCATCTGGCGTAGCACCCCATCCCTCTCCTTCTGGGTCAAATAGCCCTTCCATAGCCTGGAGGTGTGTTTGGGGTCATTGTCCTGTTGAAAAATAAATGATGGTCCAACTAAACGCAAACCGGATGGAATAGCATGCTGCTGCAAAATGCTGTGGTAGCCATGCTGGTTCAGTATGCCTTCAATTTTGAATAAATCCCCAACAGTGTTACCAGCAAAGCACCCCCACACCATCACACCTCCTCCTCCACGCTTCACGGTGGGAACCAGGCAAGTAGAGTCCATCCGTTCACCTTTTCTGCGTCGCACAAAGACACGGTGGTTGGAATCAAAGATCTCAAATTTGGACTCATCAGACCAAAGCACAGATTTCCACTGGTCTAATGTCCATTACTTGTGTTCTTTAGCCCAAACAAGTCTCTTCTGCTTGTTGCCTGTCCTTAGCAGTGGTTTCCTAGCAGCTATTTTACCATGAAGGCCTGCTGCACAAAGTCTTCTCTTAACAGTTGTTGAAGAGATGCGTCTTCTGCTAGAACTCTGTGTGGCATTGACCTGGTCTCTAATCTGAGCTGTTGTTAACCTGAGATTTCTGAGGCTGCTGACTTGGATAAACTTATCCTCAGAAGCAGAGGTGACTCTTGGTCTTCCTTTCCTGGAGCGGTCCTCATGTGAGCCAGTTTCTTTGTAGCGCTTGATGGTTTTTGCAAATGCACTTGGGGACACTTTCAAAGTTTTCCCAATTTTTTGCATAACTGACCTTCATTTCTTAAAGTATTGATGGCCACTAATTTTTCTTTACTTAGCTGCTTTTTTCTTGCCATAATACAAATTCTAACAGTCTATTCAGTAGGACTATCAGTTGTGTATCCACCAGACTTCTGCGCAACACAACTGATGGTCCCAACCCCATTTATAAGGCAAGAAATCCCACTTATTATACCTGACAGGGCGCACCAATGAAGTGAAAACCATTTCCGGTGACTACCTCTTGAAGCTCATCAAGAGAATGCCAAGAGTGTACAAAGCAGTCATCAAATCAAAAGGTGGCTACTTTGAAGAACCTAGAATATAAGACATAGTTTCAGTTGTTTCACACTTTTTTGTTAAGTATATAATTCCACATGTGTTAATTCATAGTTTTGATGCCTTCAGTGTGAATGTACAATTTTCATAGTCATGAAAATACAGAAAAATCTTAAAATGAGAAGGTATGAGCAAACTTTTGGTCTGTACTGTATGCAGCTGGATTAGTCCTCAGAAGGACTGTTAGTTCAGTTGAATATAGATATATGTTGTGGATTACCTATACTAACTATAAACAAGCAAATCTCTCCCTGAATCAGCAGCAGCTCTCCCTACTGTGCCTATTTTTGGGGTAGATTGTGACAAGCATAGCGCTGCCAGGTCTTATATAGACTTGATGATGTGGCCAGTCAATCACTGTAACGCCCACAACCAACATGGCTACGGCATTACAGGGTGTGGCAGGCAATCCCTGCATGTTTATTGGCTCTCTAAAGAGCGCCAAACATTCAGGGAGGGGACCCGAGTTCCCAGCCAAGCAACCCTGAAATACGGGCTTGTCGAGCACAGTGATGCTCGGGCGAGTACTGAGCAGTGGCGAGCTCGTTCGCTCATCTATATATATAAACATCTTATTCTGTCTGTTTGTCTATAACGGAAATCCCGCATTGCTAATTGGTCGTGCCAGCCGCCCGTGACCAATCAGCGATGGGCGCAGTCCGGCTGCGAATTGGCGCGGGATTTGAACCACGCTTCACTAATTGGTCGCGCTCGGCCGCGACCAATCAGCGACAGGCACAGTCCGGCCGCGAATTGGCACGGTATTTGAACCACGCTTCACTGATTGGTCACTCCCGGCCCCAACCAATCAGCGATATTAGCGCTGCTACTTTAAATTAACCCCCTAATTTATCCCCCTGGTCCCCTAATGAATTTCGTAAATACTTCATGTTGACAAAACTGCCTGTGTGTGACTGTATCGCTGACCGCACACAGGCAGCACGTGACCTCCGGCTGCAGCCAGCTCTTACTTCTGCTTACGTCACCACTATTTGCGGCTGCAGCCAGGGGTCTCCGGTTCCGCGTTCCACGGTGAGTGACGGGTTGTGGGCGGGGTTATCCCCTATCGCATCACGCCCTGCGTCCACCGCGCGCTCTCTCAATGAATGGGCGCGCGGTGGATGCAGGGTGTGACATGATGGGGGATAACTCCGTCCACAACCTGTCACTCACCGTGGAACGCGGAACAGGAGACCCCTGGATGCAGCCGGCTGCCTGTGCGCGGTCAGCGATAGCGCCGTGCACAGGCAGTATTGGCAACATGAGGTATTTACGAAATTCCTTTGGGGCCCCGGGGGGAAACATTGGGGGGTTAATTTAAAGTAGTGGACAACCCCTTTAAACCCCGCATCGATGGGCCGGCCGCGACCAATCAGAGATATTGACGTGGAATTTAACCCCCAGTCACAGCGCGACTTAGTTAACTCACGTTTACTGAACAAGTTCTGTCAGTCACAAAGCCACATAGTTCAGTCACGTTTACTGAACAAGTTCTGTCAGTCACAGTGCCACATAGTTCAGTCACGTTTACTGAACAAGTTGTGTCAGTCACAGGGCCACGTAGTTCAGTCACGTTTACTGAACAAGTTCTGTCAGTCACAGTGCCACATAGTTCTGTCACGTTTACTGAACAAGTTCTGTCAGTCACATTGCCACATAGTTCAGTCACGTTTACTGAACAAGTTCTGTCAGTCACAGTGCAACATAGTTCACTTACGTTTACTGAACAAGTTCTGTTTGTCACAGTGCCACATAGTTCAGTCACGTTTACTGAACAAGTTTTGCCAGTCACAGTGCTATGTAGTTCACTCACATTTACTGAACAAGTTCTGTCAGTCACAGTGCCACGTAGTTCAGTCACGTTTACTGAACAAGTTCTGTCAGTCACAGAGCCATGTAGTTCAGTCACGTTTACTGAACAAGTTCTGCCAGTCACAGTGCCACGTAGTTCAGTCATGTTTACTGAACAAGTTCTTTCAGTCACAGTGCCACGTAGTTCAGTCACGTTTACTGAACAAGTTTTGTCAGTCACAGTGCCACATAGTTCAGTCACGTTTACTGAACACGTTCTGTCAGTCACAGTGCCACGTAGTTCTGTCACGTTTACTGAACAAGTTCTGCCAGTCACAGTGCCACGTTCTTCAGTCACGTTTACTGGACAAGTTCTGTCAGTCACAGTGCAATGTAGTTCACTCAAGTTCACTGAACAAGTTCTGCCAGTCACAATGCCACGTAGTTCAGTCACGTTTACTGGACAAGTTCTACCAGTCACAGTGCCACGTAGTTCACGCAAGTTTACTGAACAAGTTCTGCTAGTCACAGTGCCACGTAGTTCAGTCACGTTTACTGGACGAGTTCTGTCAGTCACAGTGCCAGGTAGTTCAGTCACGTTAACTGGACACATTCTGTCAGTCACAGTGCCACAGAGTTCAGTCACGTTTACTGGACAAGTTCTGTCAGTCAGAGTGCCACATAGTTCACTCAAGTTAACTGAACAAGTTCTGCCAGTCACAGTGTGATGTAGTTCAGTCACGTTTACTGAACAAGTTCTGTCAGTTACAGTGCTACGTAGTTCAGTCAAGTTTACTGAACATGTTCTGTCAGTCACAGTGCCACGTAGTTCAGTCCCGTTAACTGAACAAGTTCTGTCAAAGTGTGATGTAGTTCAGTCACGTTTACTGAACACTTTCTGTCAGTCACAGTGCCACATAGTTCACTCACGTTTACTGAACAAGTTCTGTCAGACACAGTGCCACGTAGTTCAGTCACGTTTACTGAGGAAGTTCTGTCAGTAACAGTGCCACGTAGTTCACTCACGTTTACTGAACAAGTTCTGTCAGTCACAGTGCCACATAGTTCTGTCACATTTACTGAACAAGTTCTGTCAGTCACAGTGCGACATAGTTCACTCACGTTTACTGAACAGGTTCTGTCAGTCACAGTGCCACATAGTTCAGTCACGTTTACTTAACAGGTTCTGTCAGTCACAGTGCCACGTAGTTCAGTCACGTTTACTGAACAAGTTCTGTCAAAGTGTGATGTAGTTCATTCATGTTTACTGAACACGTTCTGTCAGTCACAGTGCCACATAGTTCACTCACGTTTACTGAGCAAGTTCTGTCAGTCACAGTGCCACGTAGTTCACTCATGTTTACTGAACAAGTTCTGTCAGTCACAGTGCCACGTAGTTCAGTCACGTTTACTGAACAAGTTCTGTCAGTCACAGTGCGACATAGTTCACTCTCGTTTACTGAACAAGTTCTGTCAGTCACAGTGCCACGTAGTTCAGTCACGTTTACTGAACAAGTTCTGTCAGTCACAGTGCCACATAGTTCTGTCACGTTTACTGAACAAGTTCTGTCAGTCACAGTGCGACATAGGTCACTCACGTTTACTGAACAAGTTCTGTCAGTCACAGTGCGACATAGTTCAGTCACGTTTGCTGAACAAGTTCTGTCAGTCACAGTGCCACGTAGTTCACTCACGTTTACTGAACAAGTTCTGTCAGTCACAGTGCCACGTAGTTCAGTCACGTTTACTAAACAAGTTCTGTCAGTCACAGTGTGATGTAGTTCAGTCACGTTTACTGAACACGTTCTGTCATTCCCAGTGCCACATAGTTCAGTCTCATTTACTGAACAAGTTCTGTCAGTCACAGTGCCACGTAGTTCACTCACGTTTACTGAACAAGTTCTGTCAGTCACAGTGCCACGTAGTTCAGTCATGTTTACTGAACAAGTTCTGTCAGTCACAGTGCCACATAGTTCAGTCACGTTTACTGAACACCTTCTGTCAGTCACAGTGCCACATAGTTCAGTCACGTTTACTGAACATGTTCTGTCAGTCACAGTGCCACGTAGTTCAGTCACGTTTACTGAACAAGTTCTGTCATTCACAGTGCCACGTAGTTCACTCACGTTTACTGAACAAGTTCTGTCAGTCACAGTGCCACATAGTTCTGTCACGTTTACTGAACAAGTTCTGTCAGTCACAGTGCGACATAGGTCACTCACGTTTACTGAACAAGTTCTGTCAGTCACAGTGCCACATAGTTCAGTCACGTTTACTGAACAAGTTCTGTCAGTCACATTGCCACATAGTTCAGTCTCGTTTACTGAACAAGTTCTGTCAGTCACAGTGCCACGTAGTTCACTCACGTTTACTGAACAAGTTCTGTCAGTCACAGTGCCACGTAGTTCAGTCATGTTTACTGAACAAGTTCTGTCAGTCACAGTGCCACATAGTTCAGTCACGTTTACTGAACACGTTCTGTCAGTCACAGTGCCACATAGTTCAGTCACGTTTACTGAACACGTTCTGTCAGTCACAGTGCCACGTAGTTCACTCACGTTTACTGAACAAGTTCTGTCAGTCACAGTGCCAGGTAGTTCAGTCACGTTTACTGAACAAGTTCTGTCAGTCACAGTGCCACGTAGTTCACTCACGTTTACTGAACAAGTTCTGTCAGTCACAGTGCCACATAGTTCACTCACGTTTTCTGAACACGTTCTGTCAGTCACAGCGCGCTGAACAGATACTTCTTTACTGTACGGTATCACGATTTACGCTTCCTGTCTTCCAATGGGTCGTAAGCGAAAATACGCCAATGAAGATGGCAGAATAAACTACATACATATTCTAGAATACCCAATGCATTAGAATAGGGCCACTATCTAGTCACTAATAAAGACCTTCATTTAAAAACTGCATTATGTGTTTACTTGTGTTATCTTTGTCTAATATTTACATTTGTTTTGTCATATGAAACATTTAAGTGTGACAAACATGCAAAATAATAAGAATTCAGGGGCACACACTTTTTCACACCACTGTATTACACAGACACATGCATATCTCTCCATAGATGGATAGATTTTCACTGTGAACCAAAAGTAGTTGTACAGTAACTAATACAAACCCTATGCATATGTATGTATATACTGCCCATCTTCTTTTGGTTTACCCTGTATCAATCCGTCTATCTATCTGTCTATCTATCTATCAATCTATCTATAGGCCTAGAAGGCAGATGGGAGTGCAGAAAATTTAGGCAGATGTTGCAAGCACTGACTGTGAGGTTAGAAAAAAACATAGGAAACTGCCTAATGTGCAAGAGGAATATGGAAACAAACTGGATGCAGTCAATAAAGTGAAATTCAGGAGGAACAGAACGTAGAAACTAAAAATAAAATATATATCGGTGTTTTAAATTGCATTACAGCACATATTAACTTAAAAAATAGGAGCAATTTTGTCGATGGACAACCTCCACTAGGTTGGCAACGTAGTAAATATCTGATATAGTAATGTAATAATACCTAATAAAAAGTATTAACATTTATGTTTCATGATAGACCTTTGTCATATATATCTATCGATCGGTCAATCTATCTATCTATCTATCTATCTATCTATTGGCCTAGCAGTAGTTACATTGCACCAAAAATTATAGCACAAAGCACTGTGATATCACAGAGCAAGAAGTATAATTTGGCACCAAATTTAACATTGGTGAAAGGCTTGTTCAATGCTAAGTAATTCTAATCCTTTCAAAGGAAATTTGTTTCAGGATGGTGCTATGTAATCTGAGGTCAGGATGAGATAGGGGCTGATACACTGGTTTCAGCAATGTGTCACTTATTAAGCTGCATGCTGTTGTTTCAAAACAATCAGTGTACTATCACCAGTAGGTCTCACATGCCTGCTAAACCAACCATGCCCTCAGCAGTGATTAGCAACTCACTGCCACCTATACAATGTACATAGAAGGCCTGGCATGGGCGGGTTAGCTTTCTGAACTACATGCTACATTTAAGAACTCTGATTGTGTCACAACTGCTGCACGCAGTAAACTAGGTGATATATTTCTGGAATCAGGGTCTCTTTCTCTACATCTTGCTGTTGTCAGATAAAGTAGTAAAAATGTGCTTGCAGATTCCATTAAAGTGAGGTAATCTGTGAGAAATTATCAATGCATTGTGTTGTAAATCATTAGCCTATGCTGCATCTGTACTCCATTTAACATTAAATAAAATTTACAATGCTGCTTAATTCCCTAAGGACCTGGCGATTTTTAATTTTGCACTTTCGATTTTTCCTCCCTTTATTCCAAGAACCATAACCTTTTTATTTTTTCCGTTGATATAACGGTGTGATGGCTTGTTTGTCCTGGAAAGCGGGATATGGGGATGTGTGAGGGCTTGTTTTTTGCACCCTGAGCTTTTTATTAATATAATTTTGGGGTAGATATTATGTTTTGATCGCCTGCTATTACATATTTTTCTGCTGATGCAGCAGCTAAAAAACAACATTTCTGTGTTTTTGTTTTTTTCTCATTACGCCCTGTAGCGAACAAATTAATTTATTTAATGTTCTGAAAGATCGGACTTTTATGAACACATTGATACAAAATATGTGTATTTTTTTTTATTTCTTAATTTTTAATATGGGGAAAAGGGAAGTGATTTGAACTTTTATAATTAAAAAAAAGGAAAACTTTTTTTTTTTACTTTTCACTGTATTCGTCAGTCCCCTTACAGGACTTCAAACTGCAATCATCTAATCGCTTGTGCTATATACAGCAAAGCCACAAAGTTGCTGTATATACACACGTGGTCAAAATTGTTGGTACCCCTCGTTTAATGAGAAAAAAAAACACAATGGTCACAGTAATAACTTGAATCTGATAAAAGTAATAATAAATTAAAAATTTATGAAAATGAACAAATGAAAGTCAGTCATTGCTTTTCAACCCTGCTTCCACAGAATTTAAGAAAACATGAAATTCATGAAATAAGGCTGGACAAAAATTATGGTACCCCTGAAAATAATGTGACAAAAGGGACATGTTAAATCAAGTTGTGTCCACTAATTAGCATCACAGGTGTCTACAATCTTGTAATCAGTCAGTGGGCCTGTATATAGGGCTACAGATACTCACTGTGCTGTTTGGTGACATGGTGTGTACCACACTCAACATGGACCAGAGGAAGCAAAGGAAAGAGTTGTCTCAGGAGATTAGAAAGGAAATTATAGACAAGCATGTTAAAGGTAAAGGTTAAAGACCATCTCCAAGCAGCTTGATGTTCCTGTGACTACAATTGCACATATTATTCAGAAATTTAAGATCCACTGTAGCCAACCTCCCTGGACGTGGCCGCAGGAGGAAAATTGATGACAAATCAAAGAGATGGATAATATGATCGCACCATCCGTCATTGTTTGATCCAAAGTGGACTTCATGGGATACGACCAAGGAGAACACCATTGTTGAAAAAAAATCTTAAAAATGCCAGACTGGAATTTGCCAAACTACTAGCCACAAAGCTTCTGGGAGAATGTCAGATGAGACAAAAATGGATGTTTTTGGCAGGGTACATCAGCTCTATGTTCACAGATGAAAAAATGAAGCATATCAAGAAAAGAACACTGTCCCTACTGTGAAATATGGAGGAGGCTCTGTTATGTTCTGGGGCTGCTTTGCTGCATCTGGCACAGGGTGTCTTGAATCTAAAATAACAAAGGAGTGGCTTCAGAACAACTCTGTGACCATTCTTGACTGGCCCAGCCAGAGCCCTGACCTAAACACAATTAAGCATCTCTGGAGAGACCTAAAAATGGCTGTCAACCAACGATCACCATCCAACCTGACGGATCTGGAGAGGATCTGCTAGGAAGAATGGCAGAGGATCCCCAAATCCTGGTGTGAAAAACCTGTTGTATCATTCCCAAGAAAACTCATGGCTGTACTAGCTCAAAAGGGTGCTTCTACTCAATACTGAGCAAAGGATTCTGAATACTTATGACCATGTGATATTTCAGTTTTTCTTTTTTAATAAATTTGCAAAAATTTCTACATTTCTGTTTTTTTCAGTCAAGATGGGGTGCAGAGTACTTTAATGAGAACAAAAAATGAACTTTTTAAAATTTACAAAATGGTTGCAATGAAACAAAGAGTGAAAAATGTAAAGGGGCCTGAATACTTTATTTACCCACTGTACTTCTAAAGGGGTTAAATTTATCTTCCTTGTTTACATTTTATGCAATGTACATTTTACATTTTTTTGTTTGCTTATTGAACAAATCAAACATATTTGGAAAAAAATCCTTAAAAAATATTTCCTTTTTTAACTTTAATTTAATGATGTAATCTTTAGTATTGTTAAAAGAACATATTTAAGACATGACAAGAAAGGGATGCAGATGAAGTGTATATCCATACCTGGACTGCCTAGACTGTACTACCACTTAACAAATTCTGTCTTGTGCAGCTTGCAAAACTAAAAGCTAAACATTTTTCATCTTAGACAGTTGTCAGATAGATGGATTGGCAATAGAAGCTAAGCATAGGCAATGATTTCATTTACCACCCCTAGTTCAGTGAGAAAATGTAGAATATTAACAAAATGCTTTCTACCCTTCTAGAGGGACTTCTATGTTCAAAGCAGAAAGTGTTTTGGCTGTAAAAACATATACAGACACATTATGTATATATTTTATTTATTTTACTCCCTTATAAAGCACCATTAATTCCACATCGCTTTACAGACATTATCGGCACTGTCCCCATTGAGGCTCACAATCTAGATTCCCTATCAGTTTGCCATTGGAGTGTGGGAAGAAACTGGAGTACAAGGAGGAAACCCACGCAAAAAACAGGGAGAACATACTGTACAAACTTCTTCCAGATGTTGTCATTGGTGGGATTTTAAGGCAAAACCCAGGGCTGCAAGACTGCAGTGCTAACCACTGAGACGCTGTGCTGCCCATATTCAGAAATATTTTGATAATTAGCAAAAAACTGTTTGAAAGGGGTTGTAAACTACTTGGACAACCGCTTCTGAAATATTACATTTCTCAAAGTACAAAAAACACCTTACTTTCACCTTCTGTACCGATGTTGTTCCAGTGATGTCAGCGCTGGGTCTCTTGAGGCTTGTGTGGAACTTTTACTCCAAGTGAGTACTGCAACCAATCAGTGGTCACTGGGGGGCTCCTGTACTTTCTTTGGATGTCTGAACTTCCTCAAAAGGAAGTGAGAGGACAGCTGCTCAAAAGCAGTCACTGATTGTCTACTGGGCTCACATGGCATAATAATATTAGGCCCGGAGTTGATATTGTTGGAGCAGCACCAGAAAAGGAGGAGAGTAAAAGGTGTTTTTATTTTAAATTGGGGAATGTAGTAGTGGATAGTCTTTTTAACATAGTAACCCCTTAAAAACACAGCTATATGATGGCTTGCCTTTAGCGTAGCAATTTACATTTTTTACATGATGTCACTATGGGGATTACATAATGTTTTGAAAAACTTTTACAACTTTTTTGGGGGAAGAACGAATCTGCAAATTTTGGGAAATATGTAATGAATACGATTAGTTGAGCATCAATTTGCCCATGTCTAGATAACTGTAATTTTTTTATATAGTTTTTTATGAATGAATGAAAAACAGATTATTATTATTTATTAATATATGTATGAAAAGCAGTAAGGTTGGAGTCAGATGGGCATAATTCATAGTCTTTATACAGATCACTGTGCTCGAACCCAGTGTGGGTCTTCCGACCCGAACTTACAGTCCAACAGACATATATGAGGCTGTAAGTTCATGACGGTAGACTTGTGGTTAGTCTGAGAATTGCGGTCAGTATACGAAGCATGAAATATACCTGTCTAAACCAAGCCTAATTCTGAAATTGTTTTATTTTTCAGAATAGGTTAAGTAATATGACATTTTTATTATGGACCATTTTATAATGGGATCATTACGAACATGGAAATACCAATTATGAGCGTCTTTTTTTAATTCTAAGTTGTTTTTTTTTAATAAATAAAAATTAGGGTGAAACTGCATTTTTTAACCTTTTTTTTAAGTTTAACCTTTTTTTTTACTTTTTATATTATTGCCAATGGGGTAGTTGAAATTAAATGAACTTGCAACATTATATAATACCCTGCAATATTTCTTTATTTCTGTATTGCTGTGTATTATGCTTTTTATCTTAATAGTGACAGGCGTTCCATAAGACTCAGCCTTTAGCTGCATTTGTTGATGGAGTGAAAAAAGAAGAACCCCCCTCCTGTCTCACCACTTTGATACTGCTGCCAATAAGGGAGTTAAATTGGAACCCCCCCTCCTGTCTCAACACTTTGATACTGCTGCCAATAAGGGAGTTAAATTGGAACCCCCCCTCCTGTCTCAACACTTTGATACTGCTGCCAATAAAGGAGTTAAATTAAATGGATTAGTGCTATCATCATCACTTCATGCATTTTCAGTAGGAGCGTCACTTTGTATGTTAACTGGGCTCCCGCACTTGATGGCTGGTGTATGCAGACATTACACACCCAATCAGAATGACAGTTCATACTATTATTCTATAATATTGATCCATAAAGAACTGTACAGTTAAACTTGAGTTACATTTTTAATCAACTCTAACTCAAAACATGTCAATCAAAATAAAAGCATCAATTTTCTGTTTTTTGAAAGAACAATATAATAACAAATGTTAAATTACGAACACAGCAAAAATCTAACAGGGATCATGTATGTTGTAAATGTGTTGCGCGTAAATTTGCTGGACTTCATTCCAGGTATACTAACAGTTTGGTGTTACTTTGATTAACTATGGAACAAGTGATATGGAAATTTCAACAAAGTGTGCCAGGAGTAGAGATGAGCGTTGTTCTACTCGAACTGTTCGCCAATCTCAAATTCGAGCTGTTTTGGGCGGTGTTCGAGCCGTTCGGCGAACACGAACGATTTGAGAAAAATTCGGCTGTTCGAGGTTATGTTCGATAACTGTTCGTGCACCAAAATCATAACTGGATTTTTTCTCAGTAATGATGAAAATTAATGTTAATACGCAGTTTGAGTGTACAGCGGGGTGGGGGGAGGGGCAGGGGATGGATCTCTGCAGGAATAATGAAGATCTCTATTTTTTTTTCTCTTTCCCGCATTTACAGTGGGGAGGTGCAATCTGTCAGCCTATCAGCAGCGCACACACGGAGCGAAGTGCTTTTTTCACACAAGCAAGGGCATGTGTCATTGGCAGTGTATGTCACATGTCCTTGCCCTATAAGACCAAGCCATTTTCCCCGTCGCCACCATTTTCTCACTGCTGCAGCTGCGTGTTAGACGGCACCGCTGTTGCTGTGTGCGCTATACCTTGTTAATTTCAAGCCAATTTTCGCACAAATCTACAGATAGCTTGGGAGTAGGGAATAGTTGTGATTGCAGTCCTTTTAAGGACTAGGTTACAGCATTTCCTACGACTTTTATCAGGCAGGTCTGTGCTCTTAAATAGATAGATTGTGGGAGTAAAGACTAATTGTAATTGCAGTCCTTTTCAGGACTAGGTTACATCAGTTCCTAACAGTTTTGCCAGGCAGGTCTGTGGTAGTGCTGTGCAAGTTTTTTTCACAGCATTTGGCTGAATCTAGCAAAGCTAATCCTTTTTGGCCTATTGCAGAGTGTGTTAGTCAGTGGAGTAGCCTATCTGTGTTGCAAGATATACCACCTGTGTATAGAATACCAATTTTTTTACTGCACCTAGTGAAGTAAAATCTTTTGGGCATAGCATCATTCTATTAGTCCATCTATACTGACCTCCATCAGGTTGCAAATTGAATATAATTTTTTTCTGCATCTAGCTCTGAAAAAATATTTGGGCTTCTAGCTGTGTGTGGGACTTGTTCTATTAGTCAATCTATACTGAGCTCCATCAGGTTGCAAACTGAATATAATTTTTTTCTGCATCTAGCTCTGAAAAAATATTTGGTCTTCTAGCAGTGTGTGGGACTTTCTCTATTAGTCCATCTATACTGACCTCCATCAGGTTGCAAACTGAATATATTTTTTTTCTGCATCTACCTCTGAAAAAATATTGGGCTTCTAGCTGTGTGTGGGACTTGTTCTATTAATCCATCTATACAGACCTCCATCAGGTTGCAAACTGAATATAATTTTTTTCTGCATCTACCTCTGAAAAAATATTTGGGCTTCTAGCTGTGTGTGGGACTTGTTCTATTAGTCCATCTATACTGACCTCCATCAGGTGGCAAATTAAAAATAATTTTTATCTGCATCTACCTCTGAAAAAATAATTGGGCTTCTAGCTGTGTGTGGGACTTGTTCTATTAGTCCATCTATACTGACCTCCATCAGGTTGCAAACTGAATATAATTTTTTTCTGCATCTAGCTCTGAAAAAATATTTGGCCTTCTAGCAGTGTGTGGGACTTTCTCAATTAGTCCATCTATACTGACCTCCATCAGGTTGCAAACTGAATATATTTTTTTTCTGCATCTACCTCTGAAAAAATATTGGGCTTCTAGCTGTGTGTGGGACTTGTTCTATTAATCCATCTATACAGACCTCCATCAGGTTGCAAACTGAATATAAATTTTTTCTGAATCTACCTCTGAAAAAATATTTGGGCTTCTAGCTGTGTGTGGGACTTGTTCTATTAGTCCATCTATACTGACCTCCATCAGGTTGCAAACTGAATATAATTTTTTTCTGCATCTAGCTCTGAAAAAATATTTGGCCTTCTAGCAGTGTGTGGGACTTTCTCTATTAGTCCATCTATACTGACCTCAATCAGGTTGCAAATTAAAAATAATTTTTATCTGCATCCAGCTCTGAAAAAATACTTGGCCTTCTAGCAGTGTGTGGGACTTTCTCTATTAGTCCATCTATACTGACCTCCATCAGGTTGCAAATTAAAAATAATTTTTATCTGCATCCAGCTCTGAAAAAATATTTGGCCTTCTAGCAGTGTGTGGGACTTTCTCTATTAGTCCATCTATACTGACCTCCATCAGGTTGCAAATTAAAAATAATTTTTTGTCTGCATCTCGCTCTGAAAAAATATTTGGCCTTCTAGCAGTGTGTGGGACTTTCTCTATTAGTCCATCTATACTGACCTCCATCAGGTTGCAAACTGAATATATTTTTTTTCTGCATCTACCTCTGAAAAAATATTGGGCTTCTAGCTGTGTGTGGGACTTGTTCTATTAATCCATCTATACAGACCTTCATCAGGTTGCAAACTGAATATAATTTTTTTCTGCATCTACCTCTGAAAAAATATTTGGGCTTCTAGCTGTGTGTGGGACTTGTTCTATTAGTCCATCTATACTGACCTCCATCAGGTTGCAAACTGAAAATAATTTTTTGTCTGCATCTAGCTCTGAAAAAATATTTGGCCTTCTAGCAGTGTGTGGGACTTTCTCTATTAGTCCATCCATACTGACCTCCATCAGGTTGCAAATTAAAAATAATTTTTATCTGCATCTACCTCTGAAAAAATATTTGGGATTCTAGCTGTGTGTGGGACTTGTTCTATTAGTCCATCTATACTGAACCCAATCAGGTTGCAAACTGAATATAATTTTTTTCTGCATCTAGCTCTGAAAAAATATTTGGCCTTCTAGCAGTGTGTGGGACTTTCTCTATTAGTCCATCTATACTGACCTCCATCAGGTTGCAAATTAAAAATAATTTTTATCTGCATCCAGCTCTGAAAAAATATTTGGCCTTCTAGCAGTGTGTGGGACTTTCTCTATTAGTCCATCTATACTGACCTCCATCAGGTTGCAAATTAAAAATAATTTTTATCTGCATCCAGCTCTGAAAAAATATTTGGCCTTCTAGCAGTGTGTGGGACTTTCTCTATTAGTCCATCTATACTGACCTCCATCAGGTTGCAAATTAAAAATAATTTTTTGTCTGCATCTAGCTCTGAAAAAATATTTGGCCTTCTAGCAGTGTGTGGGACTTTCTCTATTAGTCCATCTATACTGACCTCCATCAGGTTGCAAACTGAATATATTTTTTTTCTGCATCTACCTCTGAAAAAATATTGGGCTTCTAGCTGTGTGTGGGACTTGTTCTATTAATCCATCTATACAGACCTCCATCAGGTTGCAAGCTGAATATAATTTTTTTCTGCATCCACCTCTGAAAAAATATTTGGGCTTCTAGCTGTGTGTGGGACTTTTTCTATTAGTCCATCTATACTGACCTCCGTCAGGTTGCAAACTGAAAATAATTTTTTGTCTGCATCTAGCTCTGAAAAAATATTTGGCCTTCTAGCAGTGTGTGGGACTTTCTCTATTAGTCCATCTATACTGACCTCCATCAGGTTGCAAATTAAAAATAATTTTTATCTGCATCCAACTCTGAAAAAATATTTGGCCTTCTAGCAGTGTGTGGGACTTTCTCTTTTAGTCCATCTATACTGACCTCCATCAGGTTGCAAACTGAATATATTTTTTTTCTGCATGTACCTCTGAAAAAATATTGGGCTTCTAGCTGTGTGTGGGACTTGTTATATTAATCCATCTATACAGACCTCCATCAGGTTGCAAACTGAATATAATTTTTTTCTGCATCTACCTCTGAAAAAATATTTGGGCTTCTAGCTGTGTGTGGGACTTGTTCTATTAGTCCATCTATACTGACCTCCATCAGGTTGCAAACTGAAAAAATTTTTTTGTCTGCATCTAGCTCTGAAAAAATATTTGGCCTTCTAGCAGTGTGTGGGACTTTCTCTATTAGTCCATCTATACTGACCTCCATCAGGTTGCAAATGAAAAATAGTTTTTATCTGCATCTAGCTCTGAAAAAATATTTGGTCTTCTAGCAGTGTGTGGAACTCATTGTATTAGTCCATCTTTACCAAGCTCCACCAGCTTTTAAATTAATAATAATTTTTAGCTGCATCTAGCCCTGAAAATAATTTTTCTTCCCAATAGTGGTAGCAATAGAAATATGGGGCGCGCGCCTGGCTTACAAAAATATACGCTTCATAACAAAAAACACCAGCCTAGCGCACTGCATTAATAAGATGGCATCATCGTCTCCCCCAGTGCTAGGCCTACTACCCAGGCTAGCATTCCTGTGCCTAAAACACAATGTATGGGTCCGCGCTAGCCACTATGCTGAGGGGTCTAAAGCTGCTGCTAACGCTTTATAACAATTCAATTGGCAGATTTTCACAGAGCTCTTCCACAACGCCCACCCATCGGGCAACAGTTGCCCACCTTCCCTATGGGATCTAGTGGCGAATAGTTGATGCCATTAATCAGAGCGTCAGTTGCCCCGTCGACGTGGCAAGCATACGGTAAGGCATGGGAAGAGTGGACACGACTAGCAGCAGGCAGACGGGTTGACCAATGTGAACAAGCCAGATCACAAGTCACCATAGAATTTCTCCACCAGCTAATTATGAGGGGCATATCAGGGGCGTCAGCGCAGCGGTGTCTGACCGGAGTAGCATTTCACTTCCAACTACAGAATTGGGGAGATGTGACAAAGGTTCATCATCAGACAATCCATAAAAGGGTGGAAAAGGGGTCAGCCAAGTCAGGAGTGTAGACGTCCCGTCCCGTGTCACTAAAACTGATTTCTCACATCATATCCTTAACACCATTAACATGACACTCACAATTTGAAGCAACACTACTGTCTACTGCATTTGTGATCGCCTTCTTCGGGGCTCTATGCATAAGCGAATTAGTCCCTCAATCCAAAATTACCACCAGTGGAGGCTTATTTCACCAGGACGTAGTCATAGCCAATAATGCAATACGTCTACGCATACACAAATCGAAAACGGTTCCAGCGGGCAGGGGCACTTGGGTACTTCTACAACCCACAAACGGTACACTGATTTGGGTAACAATAGTAAAAACATATCTAACCATCAGATCACAAAGTAATTTCTTCCTATCACACATTGATGGAATGCCATTATCAAGATACCAGTTCCAAGCTATATTTAATAAATGCATAACATCGGCAGGGAACCACCCCAAAGATTACGGGACACACTCATTCCGCATAGGCGCGGCCACGGGAGCAGCAAGAGCAGGACTGTCAGAAACGGAAGTTCAGAGGATAGGGAGATGGCGATCCACGTGTTTGGCAAGATACAAAAGACCGGACTTGTTATCCTAACGTGGTTTGTTTCTTTTACAGGTGACGCTAAGCCAACAGTGTGGGTGATAGGCCACTCGTATATGTATTGGTCAGAAAAAAGGGCGAAAGTCTGCCCAGGTGGGAGGAAATTAGAGTTTCATAACACATATTTCAACTAGAGAGGTATTAGAGGCCTGCTATGGCCACAGGTACTAATGGAGGTAATCAAGGTAGGGAGAGAGGCAAGATGTCCTGTCATCTTAGTTATACAGGCCGGGGGAAACAACCTAGGTCATCATAACAGTGCATAACTAATGGCAATAATGAAACTAGACACTGAGCGCTTCAGAGATTTTTTCACAAAACTAGCGATAGTATGGTCAGAGATTGTGCCGATAGCGGTATGGCAAGGTGCGCGAGACATCACGGCCATCGAACGAACAAGGCGGGTAATAAATATTCGGATGGCAAAATTTAGAAGAGACAGAGGCGGTGTAGTGGTACGACACCGACAACTGGAAGGAGATAAAGCAGGCCTCATACGGCCCGACGTTGTTCACTTAATGAATATTGAACTGGTCATATTCCTGTCAGGACTCCAGGACGGAGTGGAACAAGCGTTAAGAGTGATGGGTGGGGGTCAGAGTCCTGCATACGAGTACGCAGGATCCTCCGTGGCCTGGAAATAGGAAGGACATGTTGGAGAGTTACACTTGTTGGCCAACTTGCCGGAGTGGAGACCCAGGGCATGCTGCAACAAGCTGAATTATTTTAGAAATAAAATGCCTTTCTAATGGAATGAGTATAAAGAGTTAATAAAGCTGTGACCGATCCTCACCCATCCAGTTGTAAGAGTTACATTATTGTATTGTCAAGGAAAGGGGGGCGGTAGGGGGGCTGAGCGTCTGGGTTTGGTTGGGGGTCCCCACAGTCTGCCTAGGCTAGATGCATTTAAAAATTCTTATTAGATACACAGGCGGTGCAGCTTGCTTCGCAGCTGGGCTACTACGCCCAAAGTATTGCCTAGGCTAGATGCAGTTAAAAATTCTACGCTGACTAGCAGACACTGAAGATTTGGAGCAGACCTCTGAGCTCTTCAGACTCAACCATCTGTGTTGCCCCAAGCCATAGTGTATCTAGTTTCTTACAGTTAAAAAGGGGGGGGAGCGACCCAACCCACCTGGAATTGACGATGCCAACGTCACGTAAGACACAGCAAGGGGACTCCAAAAAGAGTCTCCATTTTTTCCCAAAATTGTGGCACAGACACCACTTAACCCTAGAACGCATACCTGGGGCCTCGCAGGCCCGCCCTGTTAATTGTTTTCTATTTTCTGCAAGATTACTTTAGTTAGAATTTTGAAACTCTAGGTATTCTTCATGTATATAGTTGTTTGTCATTTGAGTTTGAGTTATTCCATGTTATTTGCACACGAGCCTAAAAGGCCCCAGGTATATGAAAGTGTAGATTTTTATGGTCATGCGTTCTAGGGTTAAGTGGCATCAATTGCCCCATAGTTGCTTAAAACGGTTGGTGAGGTGATTTTACCAAATCCTCAAGGTTTTAGTCTCCCAAGGATAACACAGGGGTAGAAAAGACCTTGCGAATCCATGATTTGTTCATCTTTATGAACGTGAGTCTGTCTACATTCTCAGTGGACAGACGCGTGCGCTTATCTGTCAGCACACCACCAGCAGCGCTGAACACACGTTCAGAGAGAACACTGGCTGCAGGGCATGACGAGATCTCCAAGGCGTGAGTGGCGAGCTCCGGCCATTTTTCCAGATTGGAATACCAAAATGAGCAAGGGTCCAGTGACACAGTCATGGCTTCGATGTTCACTTGGAGATACTCCTGCACCATCCTCTCTAGGCGTTGACTATGTGTCAGACTTCTTGTCTCCTGTGGCCTTGCAAAGGATGGTCTAAAAAAGTGGTGAAACGATTCCACAAAATTGCTGTTATCAGCAGATACTGTGTTACTGTTACGGTTTGAGTGATGAAGACTCGACAGTCCCATGGTTGGCAAGTTAGAACTGTGAGATTCACTACGTGCACCACTGGTGTTTTGTGGAAAAGCACATGTAAGGTTCTGCAACAGCGTCTGCAGATACTCCTGCATGCGTCAATCCCTTTTTATGGCAGGAATTATTTCGGCAAATTTACTTTTGTACCGGGGATCTAAGAGTGTGGCAACCCAGTAGTCGGGATTACTTTGAATTCTGACAATCTGAGGGTCATGTTGCAGGTAGTGCAGCAAGAAGGCACTCATGAGTCTTGCGCATCCAGGAGGACCAAGTCCTTGTTGTGTTGGTAGCGAGGTAAGAATCATGCTTCCTTCCTCTGCCCTCTCCCCTCAACCTCGCACAACAGAAATGTGATCAAGGTCTCCCTCATCTGATGAGTCTTCCATGCCCATCGCCAGTTCGTCCTTCACTTCTTCCTCGGCTCCTGCACCTTCCTCAACAGTTTGGCTGCTACCATGCGCCCTGGTTAATCCCTCTCCCCCACCCTCCCATGCCTGCCGCCTTGGTGCTGCCAACCGTCTGGACCTTGGAGATGTTATCCCTTCCGCATACGACTCCTCCTCTACTTCCTCTACCTCCTCTTGTCCCACCACCTGACTCTGAATTCTGTTTAGTGTGTGCTCCAGCATGTAAATCACCGGAATAGTCATGCTGATAATGGCATCGTCGTCAGCACTAAACATCTTCGTCCCCATTTCAAAACTGTGCAGAAGGGTGTGTGGCGCCCCTGAGGGTTCAGTCGCCACAGAGTTACTGCATCTCACCCAGAGGTGTGGTATCTCACCCTCAGGTAAGGAAGGCATATGGCTCGGGACCCTAACACCTGCATCCAACACATACCCTCAGTGGGGGTAGGGCAAGATTGCTCCTAAGGGAGAGCACAGTACCAGGTCCCTAGCTGGTGGAAGGGTCCTATGTAGTGGGTGCTTAGGGGAGCAGCTTAGCGGAGCACATGACAGGGAGAGTATAAATAGGAAGCTATCTTAGAAAGAGCAAGCCAGTCAGAGGAGGAAAAGTGACAGGAGCAGAGGCTCGGCATGAGCTCTGCTCCAGAGGCGGGCCTAGCCTGGGAGGCCCAGGACTGAAGGAGAGAAGAGAGGAGTGGGAGCAGGAAGGCTCCAGGAACCGAAGGGACCCTAGGGCTATGGGCCGTGCAGAAGGCCACCCCTACTCCTGCTGCTACCAGGAGGTAGAGGGGTCAGACCAGATAAGGGGAACCGGTCCCTCAACTAGCGGAGAAACAGCAAGGCTCAACTAGAAACCGGAAGCTGCAGCATTTCATGTACTGCAGGTAAAAGTCCACACCAGTCTCACTAAGAAGGTAGCCACATAGGACCCAGGGGACGGAACACAAGTCGCCCGCCAAGGCCCGAGGATACCGGATAGAAGTGTCACTGGGTGTGAGGTGCAGGTAGAAGGCCAGAGAAAGGACACACAGAAGGGGTCCTGCTAAGTACTCCGGAGCTATCTGGGGGTGGACTGAGCCCCTCACTGAGTACGCACAGCACGACGGGTGAGATTGCTCTGGTACCTGTAATCTGGACTGCAACAACTGTGAGTAAAGATCTTGGGACTGCATCACATGGACTCTGTGTTCATTACTGACTCCCTGCACTACAACCACCATCATCCACCCACACTGCCCACAAGCTACACTCTTCCTGTGGTGAGTAATAATACCATTGCTGCAAAACCACCAGCTTCAGAGGACTGTTCCGAAGCGGCGGCCCCTTTTGCCCCACTCGAGAGGTGGCGTAGTTGGACATTATAAAACCCATATATACAAATTACCCTTGGATTGACCGCCCTGGATCACGGACCGGGTCACCGCCACAGTGACTACAACCCCCAGCGTCTACCGGCCCGGCTCAGGGTACCCCACGGCCCAGGGGGCGCGTCAACTTCATAGGACCCTGATCTGAGACCACTCCTGCAGCGTGATTTGCCCCACCTCTGGATCTCGTTGGCCCAGGCTATACGTCAGAACGTATTGCACCAGGGCTTGTCGGTGCTGCCACAGTCGCTGCAACATGGTCAGAGTTGAATTCCACCGTGTCGGCACATCGCATTTCAGCCGGTGAACTGGCAGGCCCAACAACTTCTGTAGAGATGTAAGTCATTGAGCTGCGGGATGCGAACGACGGAAGTGAGCACACAGCGACCGTGCCCCCTGCAGAAGGCCATCTAGTCTGGGATAGTGGGCTAACAATTTATGGACAACCAGGTTCAACACGTGAGCCATACAAGGCACGTGTGTGACATTGCCCCGGCGATGCAGCATTGTCGCACACGGCCTTCCCTGGTTGCAGGTCCAGTGGAGACAACTATTCATGAAACTGGGTCTCCAGAGCTGACCACAACTCCTCAACTGTGTGACTCACATTTCCCAGACATTTCAAAGTAAACACTGATGCGTTGAGCCCTGCTGCCAGCATAGTAAGGAGGTGTGCAGGATTCCTTCTGCACAGTTAGAATGCAGGTGGCATTACCAGACAGGCTTTGGGTGCAGGTGGAGGACCGAGAGGAGGTTGAGGAGGCAGAAGCAGTGGAGGAACTTCGAGATAAAGAGGATTGACGCACAACTCGTGGGGACGGTAAGACTTGGACAGCAGCCCCTTGTCCTGCTGTCACCATAGTTACCCAGTGCCCAGTCAGCGACATGTAATGCCCCTGTCCATGCCTACTCGTCCAAGTGTCTGTGGTGAAATGCACCCTGTCACACACAGAGTTTCTCAAAGAAGCGGTGATGTTGTGTGCGACATGCTGGTGGAGCGCAGGCACACCTTTCTTTGAGAAGTAGTGCCGACTGAGCATTTGGTACTGGGGCACTGAGACGGACATAAGGTCTCGAAAACCCACTGTGTCCTCCAGGCGGAAAGGCAGCATTTCTGTAGCCAAGAGCTTGCAGATGGTGAAATTCAACCTTTTAGCTTTCTCATGGCTAGGAGGAAATGGTCTTTTACTTTTCCACATCTGAGGGACCGAGGGCTGGCTGTTGTGCTTAGACGGGGTTGAGTAGGATGTCCCCGGCAAACTGCCGGTCTGTGAGGAAGATGCAGGCGGACATGTTAGATTGCCTTGATCCAAAGCTGGTGCTCTCGATGTCAGAGAGCGCTCAACACCAGCAGGTGTTTCCACTTCCCAATGAACTGATGACCTGCCAATCACACTGGCTGTTGCAGGTAAAGAGGTGGCAGGTCTGCGTCCAAAAACATGTTTGACTGCTGTCCCCCCAGCCACAGAGGATGAAGAGGCCGCGGATGCACAAGATGGGGCAGACGGTGGTTGGCCCAGCCTGCTAGGCCGCATTGTAGCACAGTGAGCTTCCCACTGCAACTTATGCTTCATATCCATGTGCCGGTTCATGCATGAAGTACTCAAACTATGGATTTTTTGGCCTCTACTTATGTTTTGGTTACAAATATTACAGATAACACGAGTTGGGTCATCCTTATCATTCTGAATAAATGCCCAGGCTATGCAAGGCTTAGAGCCCATGCGACCTGAAGAGCCACTACGACTTGTGGTCAGAGGCAGAGTTGTGGTTGAGGATGCAGTTGTTGACGTGCTTCCAGCACTCCATCTGTGTCCAGGAAGGCGCAACCTAACCTCGTCGTCAATAGCATCTGTGACGCCCCGCTGTGCTTGGTATCACATATCCTAGAAGAGTGTATTGATGGAATCCTCCACAAGAGGCCCCCATAAACATTCACACATCTCCAACTTCCACCTCAGACCAGCAGAGGGAGCCCGTTAGGGATAAAAATAGGGAAGGTGGAGCTAGGCAGTTCAGTTCCTCTGAAGAATTCCTGCAGTAGAGAAGCCTAAGAGAGGTCAGTCTGCAGTGGAGCTCAGTCTAGTCTAGAGAACTCAGTTAATAGTTCAGCAGTGGAGCACGAGGCTCCTGCTAACTAGATTCAGTAAGGCATAACCGGAATCCCTGGAGAACTACAAGTCCCAGGATGGCTAAGGTGCTGATACGTAACAGAGCCAGGAGACGCTTAGGCCCCGCATAGTGGGAGCGTGAACTCCAAGAGAAGGCCCTACCACAAGGTCAGCCAGCGCAGGACAGAGACAAAGTTAGGCCTAGCTCCAGGCAGGTCAGAAACTTACTACGCAGAGGCAAGAAACAGGAGGCCCTACACCCGCTCACTGGGGAGGATCCTGATATTCACCCTTCACCCTACAGTACTCCGGGATGTGCCTGAATTTCCTCCAGTAAAAGGTACTGAAGTGACTACCGTGTCCGATCCCATTCTTGCTCTGACACAGCTGGCTCTCGACTGTCCTGCATTCCCCCTGCATACGCTGCCCTGAGACCTAGCTCCACCTGTGGGGAGCTATACCATCGAGCAGCCTTATCACGGGTCTCAGTGGACTGCTGCAGCGCTAGTGCTTCTCACCAGATACCACAGGTGGCATCACAAACTCTTATAAAATTAACAATTATCCACTCTTTTAAAGAGTGACCCCAGGGTACGGGCCAGGGAGCCGACCACCGCGACATCCCCAAGGCCAGGCAAAGGCCCGGGTACCGAGTCATCCCCATCCCCTGGGCTAGTCACATCCTCCTCCACCTCCTCCGTTGACCTCATCGACTGGCTGACTGTGGGTTGACAGTAAGTGGGATCTCCAACCTTGTCATCATCACCCTGTGTGTTATCACACCCGTCATCCTCAAAGCCAACCTCTTCCTGCCCTGACCGAAAAGTCAAGTTGTCGCTCCAATCAGGTATTTGAGTCTCATCATCGTCTTCATCATTGTCTCCACCAACAGGAGTGACAGTTTGGGAACGAGGGTCTACATTATGCTCAGAACCTTCTTCATCTTGTCCTGGATCCGACTTATAAAGATTCTGGGCATCAGTGCAGATCATTTCCTCGTCTGGATTAACAGAAGCTCTGGAGCAGACTTACGTTTCCCAGGCTATAGTATGAGTAAACAGCTCTGCAGACTCAACCATCTGTGTTACCCCATACTCAGACGGGCAGCTGGAGACTTGGGAGCTGTGAGGAAGCAAGTGCAATTGGGGTGACACCTCTGAGGACTGGAATGTTTGTGATGTTGAAATTGAGGTGGAGGAGAGCCCACTTGAAGGAGCACTTGATATCCGCTGATGCACCTGCTGTTTTTGTGCCTCATCTGGAATTTGTAGCGATGGGCGTGTCCGTAAGAAAGGGATCGTATCACATTGTCCACGAAAAGAAGTCGACATCTTAGCTTGGCTGGAAGATGGTCTTTCTTCTGCAGATGTTACCCCCCCCTCACTGCGGGGGGGCTCGACCCACCAGCGGACAGGCACCAGTATTGGGAGAGGGGGGCTGGCCGTCAGGGTCCACCGCGGCTCTGGCACAAACCCGGCGACACGGAGGTGGCACGGGCAGGAACGAACTGGCCGTGTCGGCTTCTCACTTTTTGGATTTTAGAAGGGCATGACATGCCTATATCTGTGTCTCCCCCTCCTTTTACTCCTCCACCTCTTTTCTTTTCGCATGACTATATGTACTTGTCACTTTTCCATGTGTTAGTTATGTCTTCTGAGCAGTTTGTCAGCTTTTGGACACCTTTGAAGGTGTTTTCTATGTGTTTCTATGTGTTTTTGTTTGCCTGCCATTGGCTTTAACGGTGTTCGACGAACAGTTCGACGAACAGTTCGGCGAACACACGGGTGTTCGACGAACCGAACCAAACTCGAACACTACGGGGGTGGCTCAACACTAGCCAGGAGCTATTTTTCAACATAACAATGTCGGCCCACACAAGTCACAGGATGCTCATTCTACTGTTAGCCTCCTGCATGGTCTAAATATGCTACCATTACCTGCAGCATAGGTTATCAATTGCAAAAGTAGCTGCCATCAGTGGATCCTGATAATTTTTGTGCCCAAGTGCATTTAGCATGGCAGAACATTCCTCAGACAACCATGTATATCCCCATTGATAGAATGGCAAAGCACATACAGTAAGTGAGTGTATTTTTAAATTGAGATGTTTTGAAAATTGTGCTTTCATTTTTTTTCATAATTTCCAAATAATTAACCTGCCAATGGATCCTGTGATCTACATGATTGTATGACTTTTCCTACTTGGTGTAGCATTTTAATGTTTGATATAGATATATATGTATATATATATATATATATATATATATATATATATATATATATATATATATATATATATATAGAGATAGATAGATAGATAGATAGATACACTTCTCAAAAAAATAAAGGGAACACTTAAACAACACAATGTAACCCCAAGTCAATAGCACTTCTGTGAAATCTACCTGTCCAGTTATGAAGCAACACTGATAGTGAATTAATTTCCCCTGCTGTTGTGCAAATGGAACAGACAACTGGTAGAAATGATATGCAATTAGCTAGATACCCCTTATAAAGGAGTAATACTGCAGGTGGTGACCAAAGACCATTTCTCTGTTCTCATCCTTTTTGGCTGTTGTTTTGGTCACTTTTTCATTTTGCCATTTCTCTCACCCCTAAAGGTACAGTAGCATGAGGCAGTGTCTACAGTACAACCCACAGAAGTTGCTCAGGTAGTGCAGTTCATCCAGGATGGCACATCAGTGTGAGCTGGAGCAAGAAGGGTAGCTGTGTCTGTCAGCACAGTGTCCAGAGCAGATACCAGGAGTTGTGGAGGGAGCCAGAGGAGGGCAACAACCCAGCAGCAGGACCGTTACCTCCTCCTTTGTGCAAGGAGGAACAGGAAGAGCACTGCCAGAGCCCTGCAAAATGACCTCCAGCAGGCCCAAATGTGCATGTGTCTGCATAAACGGTTAGAAACCGACTCCATGAGGGTGGTATGAGGGCGGTATGAGGGCCCAATGTCCATAGATGGGGGTTGTGCTCACAGCCCAACACCGTGCTGGACGCTTAGCATTTGCCACAGAACACCAGGATTGACAAAGTCGTCACTGGCGCCCTGTGCTCTTCACAGATAAAAGCAGGTTCGCACTGAGCACATGTGACAGACGTGAAAGAGTCTGGAGACTCCATGGAGAGCGATCTGCTGCCGCCTGCAACATAATTCAGCATGATCGGTTTGGCAGTGGGTCAGTAATGGTGTGGGGTGGCATTTCTTTGGAGGGTCGCACAGCCCTCCATGTGCTCACCAGAGGTAGCCTGACTGCCATTAGGTACCGAGATGAGATCCTCAGACCCCTTGTGAGACCATATGCTGGTGCGGTTGGCCCTGGGCTCCTCCTAATGCAGGACAATGCCAGACCTCATGTGGCTGGAGTGTGTCAGCAGTTCCTGCAAGATGAAGGTATTGAAGCTATGGACTGGCCCGCCCGTTCCCCAGACCTGAATCCAATTGAGCACATCGGGGACATCATGTCTCGCTCCATCCACCAACGTCATGTTGCACCACAGACTGTCCAGAAGTTGGCGGATGCTTTAGTCCAGGTCTGGGAGGAGATCCCACAGGAGACCATCCACAACCTCATCAGGAGCATGACCAGGCATTGTTGGGAGGTCATACAGACACGTGAAGGCCACACACAATACTGAGCCTCATTTTGACTTGTTTGAAGGACATTACATCAAAGTTGGATCAGCCTGTACTGTGTTTTTCCACTTTAATTTTGGGGGTGACTCCAAATCCAGGCCTCCATTGGTTAATAAATTTGATATCCATTGATGATTTTTGTGTGACTTTGTTGTCAGCACATTCAACTTTGCACAGAACAAAGTATTCAATGAGAATATTTCATTCATTCAAATCTAGGATGTGTTATTTGAGTGTTCCCTTTATTTTTTTGAGCAGTGTATATACAGTATATATGTCACTGAAAGTCGCTTTCTCAGGGCAGCGCAGTTCTATGAAATCCTCTATGAGGTTCTCACATGATT
Source organism: Phyllobates terribilis (assembly GCF_046119375.1). NCBI lineage: Eukaryota > Metazoa > Chordata > Amphibia > Anura > Dendrobatidae > Phyllobates > Phyllobates terribilis. The sequence continues at coordinate 367,861,322 of NW_027362762.1, read as the reverse complement.
GCTATGAGAAAATCAGTTTCTGGTCCCCAGAGTAGATGTTGTATTATGTACTTAATCTGAAATTTGGTCAAAAAATACAGAAGAGGACCAGAAATGCACTGATATCAGGAAACGGTGATCATGAAATATCAAAACACTCTAAAAGATATGAGAACAATCTAAATTTTTCTGGGAGTGTTTTTTTAAAAGGCATCCATTAATACAAATGACTGTTAATACTAAGCACAGGCATTCTGCACACCCTTTCAGTGCCCAAGCAGTTTTTTACACCTTCTCAGGTACTTGTTTTTAATCAGGAAGTGGGGGTTTGAGGTTCATGCAAAAAAAAGCTTGGCCATGCCAAGGATGGAATGAGCATATGTGCTTGTTTTAGACAGTCATTTTCTGCTAACATAGTCCCCTTAATCATTTCACTCTATAGCTCCATAGTACTGATTACATTGCACTCACAAAAACTGACCACACTTTAAATGGGTTTTTCACTTTAAGGAAAATGTACCCCAAATGCTCTTATACTGTATATCTAAAATAACAAGCAGAGCAGGTACTCACCTGTCCAAAGTCCAGTGCCGGGTCACTTCACTGCTTGGGTCTCGGTGTTTTGACTTCAGAAGTGACACCACTTTGACAGCGCGCATCACCACTGTAGCCAATCACTGAGCTCAGTGGCTTATGCTATCTACATTGGTAGGTAAAGAGCTTGCAAGAGCGTGCTCCTTGTCCAGGAAACTGGCCATGTCTGTTAGGGCTTGTGCAAACAAGCATAGAAATCAGCTGATTTTTTTCACAGACAGAATTTGTCTGTGAAAAAAAATGCAGCATGCTCTGAAATTGGATGAGACTCGCCCATTCAAATGGCATCTAATTTTTATTAGTCCATTTCAGTTCTATAACAAAGGAAACTGTAAATGGTCTTGGAAAGTATTAATATCTGCTGCTTTAAAAATTGTATATGGACTGCATACGGATTGCACATGGATGACAAGTGAGAAAAAAATCCTCCAGGTTTCTGGATTTTTATACTGTCGTGTAACCCTAGCCTTAGACTGCAGAAGTGGCCAGTAACCTAGGCAACAGCAGAAATACAAAAAAGGGGTTTTCTACAAGATGTAAATTGCAAAGTTATTTGTTTTTTCACTTTGCAATTTTATGTATTTACTTGATTAAAAACCAATTTAATGATCAGTATGGTGTTACTATTTAATCACTACTGAATATGCTGGAAATATTAATTTATGGCCTGTCAATATTATTCGTCTCTTATAAAACAGTATTGATGGAAGTATTGGACTTGGTATAATAATGACCATGGTGATATTTACCCTTATATAGTGGTATTTTTTGTAGTACTATTGGTCTCAGTATATTGCATTTTGTTCAGTAATAATATGCTAATAATAATACTTTTAGGTTATGTTCATGTTTCTAGTTGTATTTTGGATCTGTTCTGTTTAGAACAACAGACAAATGGAATTTGGCCACGGCCCCACTATCAGTATTTAGTCAGTATTCGGTCAGTATTTTTTCTCAGGAGTGGGAGCCAAAACCAGGAGTGGGTGATAAATGCAGAATTGGTGACTTGTTTCTATTATACCTTTTCTCTGATTGTGCCTCACCTAGTTGTGGCTCCCACTCCTGAGAAAAAATACTGACCGAATACTGAACAAATACTGATAGTGGGGCCATGGCCTGAATGTGAAAAACAAATCTTCTGTGTAACTGATGCAAATGGAAGCAGAGGTGCCTCTAAGACCACGTGCACACGTTGAGTATTTGGTGAGTTTTTTATCTCAGTATTTGTAAGCCAAAACCAGGAGTGGGTGATAAATACAGAAGTGGTGACGTGTTTCTATTATACTTTTCCTCTGATTGTTCACACTTCTGGTTTACAAATACTGAGGTAAAAAACTCACCAAATGCTCAATGTGTGCACGTTTTCTTACGGATTCTGTTCATGTCAGGTTTTAGAAGGTAAGGCTATGTTCACACATTCAATATTTGGTCAATATTTTACCTCAGTATTTGTAAGTCCACACCAGGAGTGGAACAATCAGAGGAACAGTATAATTGAAACACGTCACCACTTCTGTATTTATCACCCACTCCTGGTTTTGGCTTACAAATACTGAGGTAAAAAATCTCAAATACTTAATTAGTGCACATGGTCTATGGCTATATTCCAACGTTAAGCTTAAAGCCGTGGCCCCACTATCAGTGTTTGATCAGTATTTTTTCTCAGGAGTGGGTGCGAAAACCAGGAGGGGGTGATAAATGTATAATTGGTGACTTTTTTCTATTCTACCTTTTCTCTTATTGTTCCTCATCTGGTTTTGCCTCCCATTCCTGAGAAAAAATACTAACTAAATACTGATAGTGGGGCCATAGCCTTAGAAGAAGCACTGTAATGAGAGCTTTTTTCCATTCTAAAAATTGATACATATCGGACCCTATAATAAGCAATGGGCTCCTTTGCTGCCATTTACATCCGTTATGCAAGTGATACTCTTTACACATGAATTCATCTTGTGTGTTCATTGAAAGAGAACAGGCAAATAGAATATATTGTAGCTATTGTGCTTGTCCTGATCTTTTCTGTGCGCACTAAACTAGGTATGCCATGCATCAATTTCTCTTTGTAACAGGGTGTTTGGGCCTGTGTGCTTTCAAATTCCAGGGTTGAATTTTCCTCCCAGTAACAATATCATAGAAATGAATATTTAAACTATTGATTTAAGAGAGATATAAATAATTTTCTGTTTAAATGTCATTACATTCTAGGTTAGAGGTACTGCACCATTTATTTCTAGTAGAATGAAAGGAAGATTTAGTCTTTCTATATAAGTATTAAACTGGGATTTAGAGGCTTGTCAGTTTCAACCCAGTTTCAGCGCAATAGTTGAGAGACATCTGCTGTACAGTTATTAAAGATTAAATGAATGGCATGACACAGGGTCAATCATTTTAATAATTCTGCTGTGAAATGAGGGAAAGAGAAGAAAGAGTAGAGATAAAAAAACAAGTTAGATCCTTTCTGCTTTAAATAATATAATACCGTGTTTCCACTTGTGGGATGCGGAATCAGGTGTAAAACACCAAAAGCTACATACTTTGTATATCTAGGATGAAAGATTTATTAATACCTTCTGCCTCTAAATAAAATCTCTGCAACAAGGTGAAAAAGATAACTTGTCAGACTTGAAATTTTTAGGTTGATGATGAATTTATTTGAAGTACAGATAAAATAAGGATGCTCTAAAATGGAATAAAACAAATCACTAAAATAAACTAGGGAAGAACTTTATATAGTTTGTGAAAGCATTAGCCAGTGGAGTAACCTAAAGCTGTTGGACCCCAATGGAAGATCTCCGACAGGGCCCCCAACTGTCACAGGTGTTCTATAGTATTGGTCTGTCACACAGACCCAAGTGCCTAAGAGTGACTACCACCCCTGTACCTTCTATAGTTATGCCCCTGGCATTAGCTACATAAGTGTGTAGAAGAAGAATTAAAGAGAAATTCCAGTCATGAAGTTAAATATATTGCACACCAAAAAGTAACAATGGAATGATCGACACCTGTATATCGATGCAATGCTAAACAAAATATGTGCGAGAAAAATGAAATTAAAAAAAAAGGAGGAAAGAAACAAACAAAATATTGGTTGCGCTTCCTAAATTTCAACAATGTAAATCTTTGTTTAAAAAACAGATACAAAAACCTGGACAAGACAAATGAAAACATTGAAAAATGTGCATATGACAATAGAACCAATGATGGGCGAATGTGCTCGGCACTGCTCGATACTCAATCGAGCAGCGCGGTGCTTGATCGAGTATCAAGCAGTGCCAAGTATCGTATGGTGCTCAGGTCCCCATAAGAAGCTCATTTGAATCATCTGAGCCGCACACCACACTGAAGTGAGGTATTCCCTTGCAGGGAGCGCAGGGGGTCCTCTGTCCACCGGAATCTTTGTGAGTTGTAGAATGTGGAGAGAGAGGGAGAGAGAAAGCGAGACCGTCCTCTGGATAAATGTTCATGTTTCACATTCACTTTCATTGTGCTCGCTATTCAAGCCGAGCACGTCCGAGCATCCAATGTGCTCTATTCGAGTACTGAGCACTCAAGCATTTTCATGCTCAATCATCGCTAGTCAGAACCTGCTTGTTAGGCCAAAAATTGGCACTGGGATGCAACTCATATGAGGTAAGTATGAATGGACACTACCCCTAAAGTGATGTCAAATAACATCAGTAAAGAAGAAAGGTGCAATGCACAAGTACAGACAATAAGTAATGCAGTAGCAAAAAAAATCAAACTAAGTCCCACCGCTCAGTGCTACATGGTGGAGCAACTCATTTAAATACACTTTCCCATCTGCTTATTTTCCCTCAATCTCCACCACCCAATTATTTGATTGACAGCTCTGGCTTCATAGAGCCAGAAAAAGGCAGCGATAGAGGGAAAAAGCAAGCAGGAGGGAAGGTGTATGTAAATGCTTGGAGCCGCCATGAAGCACCAAGCACCTTTACTTGGTTTAAACAGTCATTCTGTGCTAGCAGAGTCCCTTTAATTCTGCAAAGTCTTTAATTCCATAGAAAAGACGTGTATAACACGTTGAGGTATTCCTAGGTCAGTATTTAACCCTTTCAAGCTTTTTACTGAAAATGCAGCATTGATAATGTCCATGTGACCTCAACATATATGGCTATGTGTTAGTGGATAGATTTCTGAAAAATGGATTCATAGAAGACCATGAATTTTAGTTTGATTAAAATGTTTGCTCTTTCTCAAAGTTGATTTGCAGCGGATTGATTTGATCATCTGTAGTTACACATAGGAAGAGTGGAGATGAATAATAATCAGGTAACTTTCTTGCAAAGACATTGTGAACAGCACCAGTATATTTCTGAGCTAAGTCCGGTTACAGGTACCTGTAGCAGCAAAGTTGAAACTGCAATAGCACCATAAGTCAGAGGCAGGGCTGAAATAGAAAGTTGTTTCAAATATTTGAATAGCTGACAGTTTTCTGGAGAAATTTTTAGACAGGTAGGGAAGTGGATGATGACTCAAACTCCTGTAATATATATGGTAATTGAAAACTGTGCTTCTTGAATACTCAGACAGCAGAAATATGGCTGAGCTGGCCTTAAAAAGCCTTAGGTGATGACATCAGAGGTGTTTGCCAGGTTAATAGAATCCTGGCATGGACTTGCTCAGACAAATCTAGTCAGAGGAAAAGAAGGCAAAGCACTGAACTGGATCTTGGACAGGTGAGTATCTATTAGATTTTTATCAGCCTTCATATGCTGTTGATTTGTCACATTTGTCTCTTAGAAAAAAGTATGGATCAAAATTTTCCCATTTTTAGCAAAAAGTCCATTATCCTTTAAGAGGTTTTGCATAGTCATCAGTAGCTCCTATCTAAATCCTCAAAATAGCCCCTGAACCAACTGATATCACTTAGCTCCTTCTTCTCACATCAATATGTGAGGTTTCTCTTACTTGAGGCTCTTCCCATTTGAGATCTGCACTGGCCACAAAATAAAAGGCCTACATTTATATATGTAGAATTTAAGTGCTACAAAAGTTCCAAATTGTTTAGCGTTTAGTTTTAAACTTAAAAATTAATTGTTTAAAACACTGTTTGGGATATGCTCGATAAGGGGGCATGGCTTCTGGATTGGATTGAGTATGGCTCGACTGTAAGTCGGCGCAGCTTAAATGCAGCAAAACAGGCGAAAAAGTAAGTCAACCAAGAGTTGGCATAAAGTTAGTCAAAAGTGTCTAAACTATTTAAATGCATAGTAAAATGTATAATTTTCTCTGACAGGCTTTTTCCTTTACTTAGGATGTTACTACATATAATTATATGCATTGTGCAACATTTGAAAATTGGATTTCATTGATCTTTACAAGAGAGGGGAATTTAGTCACATGTTGCAGGTACAAATGATTCATGATATAACTGTTCCCGAAGAAAAAAGAAAAAAAATTGCACGGTCTTTAATGGGTTAAGGACCTCATATAAATTATGTGATTCATTTGTGTCAACTGAATTGTGATCTCTGAGTATGAAATAAACAGAAATGTAACATTGTCTTACATTTGGAAAGCAACAGCAAACTAGAATCTGTGTTTACAATAGAAAGGTTTTATGACCAATCATTTGCATATGATGAATCATTGATGATTTTCGCATACTTTGAAGGGGTTGTAAAACCTGTCAGTAGCCTGTCTGCTGTAATGTATGGGCTGTGTTGATCGTTTGCATATTTGGTCTGTAGTGACAATGACACAGGCCTATAATCACTTTTTATTACACCAAGAATAGTATATTGTCAAGGGATCAACAAATTATAATGCACTAAAAAGCCAACTAAGTAGGACATTGTCATCTCAGTTTCCTTAAAAGAAAAAAATGTATGCAGATAGGGGAGAAAATTTATTATCACTAGCGCTGTGACTTCAAGCATTAAAATTATATATGAACTAATTTAAAAATGGTAGTTCTTCTGATATAACATAAATAATATAAGACTTCAAGTGTGCTGCATTATTAAGAAGGAGTCTCAGTAAGCTGAGCGTGAAGCCTGCCGTTTGAGAAGTGAATGATTAAAGTATTACAGTTTCTTAAAACATTTAGTGGATGATGTTTGTATTGTGAGCTTCAGATTAAATATCACAGGCTTGATTTGATAGACAAGTTCCTACCAGTGTTTAAGCTCTGTGTACAAAAGGGAAACAACTGACGCTCAAGTATAATATGACAAGTGGATCAACAATACTTCAAATAATAAAAGGAAGAGTAATAAAACAGAATACAATAAATAATACTGTTAAAGGGAATCTGTCAGCAGGTTTTTTGCTATGTAATCTGAAGACAGCAGGAGATAGGGGCTGATTCTACCGATTCTTACAGTCTACTATATTAGAAGTGGGCATTCCACTTCTAACATAAGATCAACTGTCTATAATTTACAGAATTCTTCTTCATATGGTCTTTTGTATTCATTTATTCACTTAAGTACTTTATTATAGAGTGTAGATTTTTGCATGGCTTGGACTAAGCTTGTGGATTCCAGCATTGGTTTTCGGGACTGCTTTTAAGGGACCTTTTGAATTATCCTGTTGGGCTCTGCCCATATGCATGAAATAATGACATTAATATTATTAATAAAGAATGAATAATGTTTCATACCTTGCATATACTTTTTGGGAAACTGATTGATTTGAAAGCTTTTGTATTATTTTTTGTCAGCTGCAATTAGAACTTGGTGGATAATAATATTACATACTCTGTCTATAATTTATAGAATTCTTCTTCCTAATAGAGAACCTGTCATCTGTCATAAATATGTAATTATTTTACCAAGTCTAAATGGTATTGTTCCACTGATTCTGGTGTTGTTTTACTTTAATTCATGTATATTGTTTGCTCATGTGCCTCTCCGTTCCTCTCTTCTGTGCAAGTAATCTTGTTAGCCACGGCTAAAAGGACTAGATTTTTATACAAGGAAAAGGGGTCCACATCTCCGGAAAGGAGAGGCATGTGAGCAAAAAAACAACAATGCCAGATTCAAGAGAACACTCCATTTAGACCAGGGTAAAAAAAATAACTGTCGCAATATTTAATGTTGTATTAATATTTATTAATTATAATCAATTATTTTTAATGCAAAATTGCATGTACTGTTTTAACATGTATTTTTTTTTCTGCAGACGCTGGGGGCGGCCATTTTTATTTGCTGATGTGTAAGTGTCCAAGCACTACACTTACATATTGCAAATACAGCAGTTTTTGGGCATAGGAGACTGCGGTCGGTGTCTGACCACATTTCCTACACTGTGGCTGCCTTAACTGTGGACTGGTCACTGTATCTAATCCCATCCTGTGTGATATACTCGGCATATCTAATCCTACCCTGTGTTATACAGTCTGCTGAGCCCTGTACCTAATCTTAACATGTATGATACTGTACGCTGAGCCTTGTATCTAATCCCATCCTGTGTGATACACTCTGTGTATCTAATCCCAGTGCATGATACAGTCCACAGATCCTCATATCTAATCCCTGAAAATGATACATGCTGCATATCTAATTTTTGTGCATGATACATGCCATGTATCTGATCCCTGCATGTGATATGTGCTGTATATTTATTCCTTGTGCTTAGCACATGAAGGGCATCCAATCCCTGCACATGATACAGTCTGCATATCTAATTGCTGCACATGATACAGTCCTCATATCTAATTCCAGAATGTGAGAGCCCATTTATCCAATCTCAGAGTGTGATACAGTCCGCGTACCTAATCCCAGTGCATGATACACTCTGCAGTGTCATATATCTAATCCCGTAATATAATTCTGTCCGCGCATCTAATCCCAGTGAGTGATACAGCAAAGAGCATCAACTAGCAGAATCAGTGCTGCAGGCCATCCTTGGTGACGCTGTCTACATGTCAGTATTACTTTGCAGATATTGGCCAATCTATGCGCTAAGTGCTTTTCTTTACTGTAATTTTTCATATTAATATTACAGAAAAAAATGTTGAAATATTCATGTGTACATTTTTTAGCGCTTTCTTATGTTTCTATTGCAGTAATGCAGTTTCAATGTCTTAGAGCAATCACTCCTAGCAATTTTGGAGGCAATTTTGACCTTTTTTATAGTTTGAATTTTTTTAGTTTGCTCCTGTTCACATTAGTAAGGATGTGCTGGCCATTTTCACTATGTTTCTAAATAGTTTTACTTTGCAGTCACCAGCACAATGGCTCTGCACTATGTTTCTAAATTTCATCCTCCCTTATCCTTTTGCAAACGCCTACATGTGAGCAGACATTGCCCACATTTACTGTAATCGTAATGCGAGGTAACACTACACTAGATTTTCAAGGCAAATTTCAGCAGTTGCACTCCATGGTGTTTAATAGTAGAAAGTATCAAAACTATTTAGATTATTTTTTCATATTTTATACCATGCCAAAAAAAGGTAGTATTTTCTTAAAAATTAAAATATTAATACTTTGCGTTTTTTCAATAGTTTAAAAAAAAACAATAATGACATATTACCTTTAAATTCATATAGAGATGTTATATGTGTTAAATATTTCATATTATATATTAGTTATAATAATAAATAGCACATCAAAGATGTAAGTATGTTTCACCCAGAAAAAAAAAACAAGTAAAGACTCTACAGTCATGGCCAAAAGTTTTGAGAATGACACCAAAATTATATTTTCACATGATCTGCTGGCCTCTGGTTTTTATTAGTGTTTGTCTGATGTTTATATCACATAGAGAAATATAATTGCAATCATATTATGAGTACCAATAGGTTATATTGACAGTTAGAATGAGTTAATGCAGCAAGTCAATATTTGCAGTGTTGCCCCTTCTTCTTCAAGACCTCTGTAATTCTCCCTGGCATGCTCTCAATCAACTTTTGGACCAAATCCTGACTGATAGCAGTCCATTCTTGCATAATCAATGCTTGCATTTTGGCAGAATTTGTTGGTTTTTGTTTGTCCACCTGTCTCTTGATGATTGACCACAAGTTCTCAATGGGATTAGGATCTGGGGAGTTTCCAGGCCATGGACCCAAAATCTCTATGTTTTGTTCCATGAGCCATTTAGTTATCACCTTTGCTTTATGGCAAGGTGCTCCATCATGCTGGAAAAGGCATTGTTGGGCGCCAAACTGCTCTTGGACGGTTGGGAGAAGTTGCTCTTGGAGGACATTCTGGTACCATTCTTTATTCATGGCTGTGTTTTTAGGCAAGACTGTGAGTGAGCCGATTCCCTTGGCTGAGAAGCAACCCCACACATGAATGGTTTCAGGATGCTTTACAGTTGGCATGAGACAAGACTGGTGGTAGCGCTCACCTCTTCTTCTCCGAATAAGCTGTTTTCCTGATGTCCCAAACAATTGAAAAGGGGATTCATCAGAGAAAATGACTTTGCCCCAGTCCTCAGCAGTCCACTCCCTGTACCTTTTGCAAAATATCAGTCGGTCCCTGATGTTTTTTCTGGAGAGAAGTGGCTTCTTTGCTGCCCTCCTTGAAACCAGCCCTTGCTCAAAGAATCTCCGCCTCACAGTGCGTGCAGAAGCACTCACACCAGCCTGCTGCCATTCCTGAGCAAGCTCGGCACTGCTGGTAGTCCGATCCCGCAGCTGAAACAGTTTTAAGATACGGTCCTGGCGCTTGCTGGTCTTTCTTGGGCGCCCTGGAGCCTTTTTGACAACAATGGAAGCTCTCTCCTTGAAGTTCTTGATGATGCGATAGATTGTTGACTGAGGTGCAATCTTTGTAGCTGCGATACTCTTCCCTGTTAGGCCATTTTTGTGCAGTGCAATGATGGCTGCACGTGTTTCTTTAGAGATAACCATGGTTAACTGAAGAGAAACAATGATACCAAGAACCAGCCTCCTTTTAAAGTGTCCAGTGATGTCATTCTTACTTAATCATGACTGATTGATCGCCAGCCCTGTCCTCATCAACACCCACACCTGTGTTAATGGATCATTCACTAAAACGATGTTAGCTGCTCCTTTTAAGGCAGGACTGCAATGATGTTGAAATGTGTTTTGGGGGTTAAAGTTCATTTTCTGGGCAAATATTGACTTTGCAAGTACAGTAATTGTTGTTAAGCTGATCACTCTTTGACATTCAGGAGTATATGCAAATTGCCATTACAAAAAATGAAGCAGTAAACTTTGGAAAAATTACTATTTGTCTCATTCTCAATACTTTTGGCCATGACTGTATGTATACTACTGTGGCTGTCATTTTGTGAGGAGGGACCAAGAAGCAATAAGGCAGAGAGCTCAAGGGTCTACTCCCCACTAACTATAGTTGTTTAAAAGTTTTCTGCCACTTGAGCCAGAAAAGAAAGTTCTCTACCAATCTAAGCAGTCTTCCCAAAAATGAAAGTTAAATAGGGGATTTCAATAATCATGTCATTTAAAATATGCTACAATCTAATTATTTTTGAAGACATTATTGTTTTTATGTATTGTCTTCAAATGTTTAGTTGAAGAAGATGTGCATGGAGTAAGGCTTGCTTTCCAAGAAATAGAAAGAAAGGTAATTATTTTAATCCAAGATGTAGTAGAGAGAAATAGGCAACACAACACCCATATGGGAAGTAATTCCTTAGTTCAAGGCTTTAGCCCAAGAGCACAACAATAACATAAAGAGCCTCAGCACTCATTCACAGTTAACAGTGAAAGCTAGAAATAGCCTTATTCACCAAACATACAAGATTCTGTAGTTGCAAAAAGCATATGAATTCTGAGGTATTTGAACCTTTTAATAGGGTGACTGAAACTTGCTTTTTTTTGGTGATAAGTGTCTTCAAACAATCAGCTGTAATAACAAAAGAAATATCAAGAAAGAATTGAGGACTGTTGAATTTTCCTTCAGCAACTCCATAGGTGAAATAAATAGCAGTATGTTTTTCATATTAGTTAGCTGTCTCTGTAATGTATGGCAAAGTGCTGGTCTACTCTTTAATCTTTTCAAGAATGCCTTACGCTGGCTTGGTCTCGCTGCATGTTTTGTCATTATGATTTTCAGAATGTGCTATTCTCCACTCAAACAAATGGGATGGTGCAGCTCAGAATGTCATGACATCAGAACATGCATCAAGGCCTTTTCTGGCCTATATAAAACTAGGAAAAGGGTAGACAAATTTTTGAAAGTCAAATTCCCAAAAACTTAAAATTTACTAGACTCTATGAAATTTGGGAAATTCTAAAATAATTAAATTTACTTATAATGAATAAAAATGCTTTACAAATGTTTAAAAATAGTGCTTTTCTATATTTAACGACCAATCGCAGTAAGACTAATAGACCACGGTAGGCTACAGCAAATGCAACAGTCTATATATTTCAGAATCACTTCCATAAACTTAGTATACAGAAGACCCAATATTTGTAGGATGTTGTAATGCTGTTTCTTTTTTCCCCTCGATACTAAGTGACAAATTAGATACTATAAAGTGTAGAAACTTGACTGGTAGTCTGTCCCTGCAGCCAAATTACTTTAGCCTACTTCGGAAGATATATAATTTTCAAAGGTTGTTAGACTTCGAACTCCCTCTGCGATCAACCTTTAGCAATTTAAAAATAATAAATGTAGTATTGTTCTTGCTTTTTATTATTTGCAGAGAATGGTTTGACATGTTGGGTTCAGAGAGGATTCTGTTGTGTTGCCTATTGAGAATGATTACAAATTACTTGCAAATTACACATGTAAAAGAAATAATGCACATTAATTAAGAGTAGAGCTCCTGAAAGCATGTATGTGAATTAACATTAACAAGAGAAAATGACAAATCGCCCGTAGTTTATCCCACAAGACCTTCTGCAGCATTCATTTTGCATATAAAGTACATCCAGAATAATGCATCTTTTCCACAGGGAAAGTTTGTGAGTAGTAATGAAAGTTAAAAGCGCAAGTCTGTTTACTTACCATCAGGATCGAGGAGGTTTGCGATTCCCAAGCGCTGCTGGGCAGTGTTGAATGCATGATCCAGCCGTTGAACAGCAGATTGTTGGCAGAGAACACTATTCCACTCAAATATATCTGGTCTGCAAAATAAATTATTTACTTTTTAGATACCAATAGAAAGACTATAACAGTTCAAAATTAGAATGAATTGAATTTAACCAATATGTAGCTTATATCATTATCTTCATTAAGGGTTAAAAGTCATATACTGAATCACAATGGATTTTTTGGATGATTTGAAAAACATGATATGGTGTAGGTGACAATATTTTAATATGATTTGCATAGTAAGATATTACAATTTCTCAGCATTCACATCCTCATTTGTGTACGTGGCCTTGTCATGCATTGACTTCAGTCACAATGCAGCAGAAACCTACAGCATTGTTCTTGCACCTACAGAAGCAGGTAAGTATATTATCCCTTTTATAGTTTTAGTAAAAAAAATTGAATTATCACATGATGATGGCTACAATGAGTAAGTGATGGTCATGTAACAATTACCCAACTTTAGGTTCTGCTATTCAGGATTCATATAACCATGTGCATCAATGTGATATTTTGCTATGCTAGAGGCCACATGATTTATTCTAATTTTGATTTGTTTTTCCTTTATCTTAATATATTACTAATTGGTCCAGGTATAAATGTTGATATGTTTTACTATTTTACTTATGTTATCCAAATTGTCCATCTGTTCCAATTAGGACAATAAAGAGCAATAAAGGAAAATTGGACCTTATTTTTGCAGCTTTCCAAAACCTTAAAAATAACAAAGAAGTAGTGTTTAATAGCATGCCTAAAAAATGGCAAGAATCCAAAGCATAGCTTTTCTCTAAATGCAAATGTAACATAAACAAACAAGTACAATCCAGAAAGTGCGGTATATGCTGAAACATGTTCAAATTCTCTCTCACTCTTTCAATCTTTCCATCACTCTCTTCTCACTTTCTCCACCTCTTTGTTTTCCCTTTGTCTCCTCCTTTCCATCTCTATATCATTTTCTCCCTATCTCTCATTTACCTTTTTCTCTCTTTCACTGTTGTCGCTGCCAATTTAGTCTCCATGCTATACCTCTTATACTTCCAAAAGTGCTTGCATTGGTCCTATCAGCATGAAGAGTAGAGATGATTGTATCTTTTGAATTCGCCATATGATTCTAATTCACTCATCTTCATCAAAATTTTCCCCAAAAAATTGTTTAGCAGCGAATTAATTTGCTGCAATTCTCAAGTGCTGCTAAACGTATAATTGCCCAGAAAAGAAATGTAACTTTCTGAGGTCTCTTAGGATTGTATTGAATCTCATTCTATCTCTTTGATACAAAGACGGTCTTAGAAACATCAAAGTGACCTCAATCTATCTGGCTAAGGAAAATAAAGTTCAACCAGTGGTAACTGACTGCTTATTTAAGAACACACTGCGTTAACATACTTTTTAGGCTACTTAAATTGTAAAAGCAGTCTAAAATTATTATTTTTTGCGGGAAGATACCTGCTTTGCTAGTGTATATCAAAGGCAGTGCAAATGGAAGAAGCAAATACTTTTTCATAAGTGGTGGTGCAAAAATTATCCCTTTTAGGGCAGTGCAAAGAGCTTAGTTTTTTAATAAATTAAGAAGTGATAGCTATTTCTCAAGCCATCAAAAACTATCCCTTCATTAAGGAAGCAGGAACAGAACTGCTGTTTTGAAAGCTATGGCATAGAAATTGATTCAAATTTAGGAATGAAAATGTATAATTTTTTTGTCAACATGTTGCTTATTCTCAAAATGACTAAACAATTATAAAGGCTTTTTATCAATCCATTCAAAAATTATCCATTTATGTAGAAATCCGGAACAAGTTGACTGTTTTAAAAGTAAAGAAGAAATGAATTTTCAACAAGCCATGAAAAACCGATCAATATTTTTGGAGCAGTTTCAGTGTATATCCTGAAGAGGATACATTTCCAGGGTACAGCAGCCAAGCACGGGAAATGTTTGTCGGCATCTAACAGTAGTGGCAGTAAATGCACAATATAGAATAGGACACGGAAGGCAAAGAGATGTTTGGCAGTATGGGGCAAGCTTTTGCAGCCCCAGAAGCAGCAATATAGTATAGCACTTTAAATTAGAGTGAGTAGCCAGGAGATGGGTGGCTGGCATGGCTGTGCAATGGCACCAAAACTGGCAGAAGCAGCATGGTACAGAATTAGGACAGGCAGGCAAAGAGATGTGTGGCAGTGTAGCGCCAGCAATGGCAGACAGCAATATTCCAGTAAATATGGGATCATTCAACCTGAGGAAGCCTTCTGACTGTTGGCAATATGTGAGGGATCCTCATACCCTGCTATGCCTGATGGTTAAATTATCATGTTAGCCGTATTTATTAAATATGTTTTAGTTTGTTTATATTGCTCTAGTATATCTTCTTTTTATTGTCCTAATTTGGACCAATTTAGTATATCACCTAATCTAGGTTCTTGTTTTTTGCTCAACATGTTGGCTTGCCATTGGTATTTTTTGTAGACTGTTTTGTATGTATTTATTGATATACTGTATATTCTCAAAATGGTATCTATTTTTTATATATATTATATGTATATATACTCAACATATTACATTATACATTATATACTATACAACATATACAGTAATGACCAAAAATGGTGGCACCCTTGAAATTGTTCCATAAAATTATTGAAATGACACATTTTTTGCTATATACATGTTTATTTCCTTTGTGTGTATTGGAACAACACAAAAAAACAGAGAAAAAAAGGCAAATTGGATATAATTTCACACAAACCACCAAAAATTGGCCTGACAATATTGTTGCTACCTTTCCAAAATTGGGGGTAAACAACTTTTTTTCAAGCATGTAATGATCATTCAAACTCACATGTGGCAAGTTATAGGTGTTGGCAATATGAAAATCACAGTGTTCAAGAGTAGAGATGAGCGGTGTTCGACTAGAACTGTTCGCCAATCTCAAATTCGAGCTGTTTTGGGCGGTGTTCGAGTTGTTCGACGAACCCGAACGATTTGCAAAAAATTCGGCTGTTCGAGGTTATGTTCGATAACTGTTCGTGCACCAAAAGCGTGTCCTGCATGTCTGGCGCTATTTAGAGCACCAATCATGCAGGGATTGTCTGCCACTCACTGTAATGCCACAGCCATGGTGGTTGTGGCATTACAGTGATTGCCCAAATCGATGGGAACAGTGCCAACAGTGAAACATGAAAAGCCGGCAATTCAGCAGCGGCATACACCTGTACCCGACAATTTAGAACCGAAAGAATAGAGCTTCACACATAGATTAGATAGATATAAACATGTCAGCCACATATATACGAAGTACAGTGAAAGTGCTGCTTACTGTACTTGTCATTTAGCGTAAAGGATTTATCAAAAAAAATAATAGTGTTTTCATGCACCGTCTCTTTAAAAAAGCCGGCCGGCAATTCAGCAGCGGTACCCGACAATTTAGAATAGAAAGAATAGAGAATCACACATAGATTAGATAGATAGAAACATGTCAGTCACATATATATGAAGTACAGTGACAGTGCTGCTTACTGTACTTGTCATTTAGCGTAAAGGATTTATCAAAAAAAATAATAGTGTTTTCATGCACCGTCTCTTTAAAAAAGCCGGCCGGCAATTCAGCAGCGGTACCCGACAATTTATAACAGACAGAATAGAGCTTCACACATAGATTAGATAGATAGAAACATGTCAGTCACATATATATGAAGTACAGTGATAGTGTTGGTTACTGTACTTGTCATTTAGTATTAAAATAAAGGATTTATTATTAAAAAAATTGGCGTGGGGTTCCCCTTAATTTTAGGCTCTAGCGGAGGTTAAGCAGACGGCTGGGGCAGATGTTTGAAGCCTGGGAAGGGGGTAATACCCACGGAGCTTCCCAGGCTACTAATATCAGCCCCCAGCTGAATACATAGCCTTTACTAGCTATTAAAATGGGGGACCCCCCCCAAAAAATGACGTGGGGTCCCCCCTAATTTAATAGCTAGCAAAGGCTAGGCAGACAGCTGGGGGCTGATATTAATAGCCCAGGAAGGGAGCCATGAATATTGGCCCCCTCCCAGGCTAGAAACACCAGCCGTCAGCCGCCCCAGAAATGGCGCATTCATAGGATGCGCCAATTCTGGCACTTAGCCTCGCTCTTCCACGCTGCCCTGGTGCGGTGGCAGGGGGTAATAGGGTTGGGGTTGATGTCAGCTTATAATGTCAGCTGACATCAAGCCCAGGTTAGTAATGGAGAGGCGTCTATAAGACACCCCCATTACTAACCCCATAGTCAAAGTTAAAAAAAACACAAACACCCAGAATAAAGTCCTTTAATTGAAATAAAGACACAATCCTTTATTGTTCTAAATTAAACCATACTTACCGTCACGCCCATTCCAGCTGAAGCCAACGATCTCCTGCAATAAAAGAAAAATAATAAAGCAACCTCATCCTTACCTTTCCATGGTTCCCACGACAGCTTCAGCTCTGCTACATCGAGATGACAGGCTGGACCGCAGCAGAACGCTGCCATCCAGCCTCTCATCCCGCAGACACTGAGAAGCGCAGGCTTGCTTGCGCTGCTCAGCGTCTCTCTGTGACGACATCCAGATGAGCCGAGTTCATGTCCAATGAACTCGGCTCACCTCATGCACGTCACTGACAGCGTGGGAAAATTCTCACGCTGAAGCGGTGAGTGCAGGAGAATTCTCCCACGCTGTCAGTGACGTGCAGGAGGTGAGCTCATGTCCAATGAACTCAGCTCACCTCCTGCACGTCACTGACAGCGTGGGAGAATTCTCCTGCACTCAGCGCTTCAGCGTGAGAATTCTCCCACGCTGAAGCGCTGAGTGCAGGAGAATTTTCCCACGCTGTCAGTGATGTGCATAAGGTGAGCTCATGTCCAATGAACTCAGCTCACCTCCTGCACGTCACTGACAGCGTGGGAGAATTCTCCTGCACTCAGCGCTTCAGTGTGAGAATTCTCCCACGCTGAAGCGCTGAGTGCAGGAGAATTTTCCCACGCTGTCAGTGACGTGCATGAGGTGAGCCGAGTTCATTGGACAATAACTCGGCTCATCTGGATGCCCTCACAGAGAGACACTGTGGAGCGCAAGCAAGCCTGCGCTTCTCAGTGTCTGCGATATGACAGGCTGGATGGCAGCGTTCTGCTGCGGTCCAGCCTGTCATCTCGATGTAGCAGAGCTGAAGCTGTCATGGGAACCATGGAAAGGTAAGGATGATGTTGCTTTATTATTTTTCTTTTATTTCAGGAGATCGTTGGCTTCAGCTGGAATGGGCGTGATGGTAAGTATGGTTTAATTTAGAACAATAAAGAATTGTGTGTTTATTTCAATTAAAGGACTTTTTTCTGGGTGTTGTGTTTTTTTTAAATACTTTACTAGAAATTCATGGTGGTCATGTCTAATATTGGCGTGACCCAATGAATTTCGGGCTTAGGGCCAGCTGATAGTGCCAAGCTGGCCCTAACCCCTTTATTACCCAGTGAGCCACCGCATCAGGGCCCTGGATGAGTTGGGTACAGCGCCAGAAGATGGCGCTTCTATGAACGCGCCATTTTCCGGGGTGGCTGCGGACTGCAATTTGCAGCGGGGGTGGCCCAGAAAGCTTGGGCCTCCCTGCGCTGCGGATTCCAGCCCCCAGCTACCTAGTTGTACCTGGCTGGACACAAAAACAGGGCGAAGCCCCACGTCAATTTTCTTTAAATTATTTCATGAAATAATTAAGAAAAAAAGGGCTTCCCTATATTGTTGTGTCCGGCCAGGTACAAATAGGCAGCTGGTGGTTGGGGGCAGCCCGTTCCTG
The DNA here is from genome assembly GCF_046119375.1 of Phyllobates terribilis. Classification (NCBI taxonomy): domain Eukaryota; kingdom Metazoa; phylum Chordata; class Amphibia; order Anura; family Dendrobatidae; genus Phyllobates; species Phyllobates terribilis. The sequence continues at coordinate 367,842,959 of NW_027362762.1, read as the reverse complement.
CCTGCTGTACCTGGCTGGACACAAATATAGTGCGAAGCCCCACGTCAATTTTTTTTAATTATTTCATGAATTTCCTGAAATAATTTAAAAAAATTGAAGTGGGGCTTCGCACTATATTAGTGTCCAGCCAGGTACAGCAGGCAGGAACGTGCTGCCCCCATCCACCAGCTGCCTATTTGTACCTGGCCGGACACAACAATATAGGGAAGCCCTTTTTTTCTTAATTATTTCATGAATTTCATGAAATAATTAAAAAAAATTGACGTGGGGCTTCGCACTATATTTGTGTCCAGCCAGGTACAGCAGGCAGGAACGGGCTGCCCCCAACCACCAGCTGCCTATTTGTACCTGGCCGGACACAACAATATAGGGAAGCCCTTTTTTTCTTAATTATTTCATGAAATAATTTAAAGAAAATTGACGTGGGGCTTCGCCCTGTTTTTGTGTCCAGCCAGGTACAACTAGGCAGCTGGGGGCTGGAATCTGCAGCGCAGGGAGGCCCAAGCTTTCTGGGCCCCCACCGCTACAAATTGCAGTCCGCAGCCACCCCGGAAAATGGCGCGTTCATAGAAGCGCCATCTTCTGGCACTGTACCCAACTCATCCAGGGCCCTGGTGCGGTGACTCACTGGGTAATAAAGGGGTTAGGGCCAGCTTGGTATTATCAGCTGGCCCCAAGCCCAAAATTCATGGGGTCACGCCAGTATTAGACATGACCGCCATGAATTTCTAGTAAAGTATTTAAAAAAAACACAACACCCAGAATAAAGTCCTTTAATTGAAATAAAGACACAATTCTTTATTGTTCTAAATTAAACCATACTTACCATCACACCCATTCCAGCTGAAGCCAACGATCTCCTGCAATAAAAGAAAAATAATAAACCAACCTCATCCTTACCTTTCCATGGTTCCCACGACAGTTTCAGCTCTGCTACATCGAGATGACTGGCTGGACCGCAGCAGAACGCTGCCATCCAGTCTGTCATCCCGCAGACACTGAGAAGCGCAGGCATGCTTGCGCTCCTCACTGTCTCGCTGTGACGGCATCCAGATGAGCCGAGGTCATGTCCAATGAACTCGGCTCACCTCATGCACGTCACTGACAGCGTGGGAAAATTCTCACGCTGAAGTGCTGAGTGCAGGAGAATTCTCCCACGCTGTCAGTGATGTGCATGAGGTGAGCTCATGTCCAATGAACTCAGCTCACCTCCTGCACGTCACTAACAGCGTGGGAAAATTCTCCTGCACTCAGCGCTTCAGCGTGGGAGAATTCTCACGCTGAAGCGCTGAGTGCAGGAGAATTCTCCCACGCTGTCAGTGACGTGCAGGAGGTGAGCTGAGTTCATTGTACATGAGCTCACCTTATGCACGTCACTGACAGCGTGGGAGAATTCTCCTGCACTCACCGCTTCAGCGTGAGAATTTTCCCACGCTGTCAGTGACGTGCATGAGGTGAGCCGAGTTCATTGGACATGAACTCGGCTCATCTGGATGTCGTCACAGAGAGACGCTGAGCAGCGCAAGCAAGCCTGCGCTTCTCAGTGTCTGCGGGATGAGAGGCTGGATGGCAGCGTTCTGCTGCGGTCCAGCCTGTCATCTCGATGTAGCAGAGCTGAAGCTGTCGTGGGAACCATGGAAAGGTAAGGATGAGGTTGCTTTATTATTTTTCTTTTATTGCAGGAGATCGTTGGCTTCAGCTGGAATGGGCGTGATGGTAAGTATGGTTTAATTTAGAACAATAAAGGATTGTGTCTTTATTTCAATTAAAGGACTTTATTCTGGGTGTTTGTGTTTTTTTTAACTTTGACTATGGGGTTAGTAATGGGGGTGTCTTATAGACGCCTCTCCATTACTAACCTGGGCTTGATGTCAGCTGGCATTATAAGCTGACATCAACCCCAACCCTATTACCCCCTGCCACCGCACCAGGGCAGCGTGGAAGAGCGAGGCTAAGTGCCAGAATTGGCGCATCCTATGAATGCGCCATTTCTGGGGCGGCTGACGGCTGGTGTTTCTAGCCTGGGAGGGGGCCAATATTCATGGCTCCCTTCCTGGGCTATTAATATCAGCCCCCAGCTGTCTGCCTAGCCTTTGCTAGCTATTAAATTAGGGGGGACCCCACGTCATTTTTTTTGGGGGGTCCCCCATTTTAATAGCTAGTAAAGGCTATGTATTCAGCTGGGGGCTGATATTAGTAGCCTGGGAAGCTCTGTGGGTATTACCCCCTTCCCAGGCTTCAAACATCTGCCCCAGCCGTCTGCTTAACCTCCGCTAGAGCCTAAAATTAAGGGGAACCCCACGCCAATTTTTTTAATAATAAATCCTTTATTTTAATACTAAATGACAAGTACAGTAACCAACACTATCACTGTACTTCATATATATGTGACTGACATGTTTCTATCTATCTAATCTATGTGTGATGCTCTATCTTTCTGTTCTAAATTGTCGGGTACTGAATTGCCGGCCGGCTTTTTTAAAGAGACAGTGCATGAAAACACTATTATTTTTTTAAATAAATCCTTTACACTAAATGACAAGTACAGTAAGCAACACTATCACTGTACTTATTATATATGTGACTGACATGTTTCTATCTATCTAATCTATGTGTGAAGCTCTATTCTTTCTGTTCTAAATTGTCGGGTACAGATGCTGAATTGCCGGCCGGCTTTTTTAAAGAGACGGTGCATGAAAACACTAATATTTTTTTAAATAAATCCTTTACACTAAATGACAAGTGCAGTAACCAACACTGTCACTGTGCTTCTTATATGTGTGACTGACATGTTTCTATCTATCTAATCTATGTGTGGTGCTCTATTCCTTCTTGTCTAAATTGTCGGGTACCAGTGTATGCCGCTGCTGAATTTGCCGGCCGGCTTTTTTAAAGAGAGTGTCTTCTGAGCAGTTTGTCAGCTTTTGGACACCTTTGCAGGTGTTTTCTATGTGTTTCTATGTGTTTTTGTTTGCCTGCCATTGGTTTTAACGGTGTTCGACGGTGTTCTAAGGTGTTCGACGAACAGTTCGACGAACAGTTCCTCGAACATCCCGGTGTTCGACGAACCGAACCGAACCTGAACACTACGGGGGTGGCTCAACACTATTCAAGAGTTTTTCACTCGAAGTGCTTATGGCAAAGTGTTTTGTACATGCCACCCCATGGTGTATGTTTTGTCCTCTGAGATGTCCATTTTTTGTCTTTTCTGCAAGTTTTTGAAAGGATTTGCCAATAAAGATTGTTAAATTTTAATTAATTGCCCGGTGTGTTGAGCTGGATCCATCTTCACTTCCTCATTGACCCAGGCGCTGTGCAGCAGCGAGGACGCCGTGCTCCATGCCAGACTGGGATTACATCTCAGGGGTGAGCTGAAATTTTCTCTTTATTCATAATATGAAAATCACACCTGAAACCAGATAAAAAGGGGAACATTTGCATTGTGTGCCACACTATGCATGGAGAAAAGAAAGGGGAGAAGAGAACTTTCTGATGACTTGAGAATTGTTCAACAATATCAACAATCTCAAGATTACAAGTCCATCTCCAGAGATTTTGATGTTCCTTTGTCCACAGTGCACAACATAATCCAAAAGTTTGCAACACATGGTACTGTAGTTAATCTCCCTGGATGTGGGTGGCAGAGAATAATTAACGAAAGTTTGGAATGCAGAATAGTCTGGATGGTAGATAAGCAGCCCCAATCGAGTTCCAAATAAATTCAAGCTGTCCTGCAGACTCAGAGTGTATCAGAGTGCACCGTTTGTTGACATTTGAATAAAATTAAATGCTATGGCAGGAGGATCCCACTGCTGACACAAAGATATGAAAAAACTAGACTGCAGTTTGCCAAAATATACATGAGTAAGCCAAAATCATTCTGGGAAAGCATCTTGTGGACAGATGAGAGCTAGATAGAGCTTTTTTTAAAGCACATCCTTATACTGTTTACCAAAAATGCAATGAGGCTTATAAAGAAAAGACCACAGTTCTCAAATATGGTGGAGGTTCAAAGATGTTTTGGGGTTGTTTTGCTGCCTCTGGCACTGGGTGCCTTCACTGTGTGCAAGGCATCATGAAATCTGAAGATTACCAAAGGATTTTGGGTTGCAATATAGTGTCCAGTGTCAGAAAACTGGGTTTGCCTCCTAGGTCATGGGTCTTCCAGGAGGACAATGACCTCAAATATACTTCAGGAAGCACCCAGAAATGGATAGAAACAAAGCACTGGAGCGTTCTGAAGTGGCCAGCAATGAGTCTGGATCTAAATCCTATTGAACACCAATGGAGAGATCTTCAAATTGCTTTTGGGAGAATGCACCCTTCATATATTAGAGACCTAGAGCAGTTTGCAAAAGAAGAATGATCCAAAATTCCAGTTGAGAGGTGTATGTAGTTTGGTGACGGTTATAGGAAGCGATTTGATTTATTTCAGAGCGTCTGCAACCAAATATTAAGTTGAGGTTGCCAACAATTTTGTCTGACCTATTTTGGGGGTTTTGTGTGAAATTATGTCCAATTTGCTTTTTTTTGCTCTGTTTGTTTCTTTTGTGTAGTTCCAATATACACAAAGGAAATAAACATGTGTATAACAAAACATGTGTAAATGCAATAATTTTCTGATTGAAATATTTCATTTTCTGGAGCATCGTCAACTATTTCTCCCTGACTGTCAGCCACTTCCCTGCCTGTGCCAACTCTATGTCCCCCTCCACATCCAACTTCTGATGTTCATTCTCTTCTTCCTCTTTATTCTTCTCCTCCCCCCTCCTCCACATCCTGCTGTATGTATTATGAGGTCTCCAACATCCAAAGGCAATATTGAACATGTACAAGCTGAAAATCTTCCTCTCTCTCCTGTTGTCTTCTGGTGAGCATTATATTGTACATCACTGCTTTATGCTGCATGCACAGTTTCTCCAACATATGCAACTTCAAATTCCAGCGGGTTACAACATCACAAATCAGACAGAACTGTAGCAGACTATTCTGTTTTTGCAAAGCTAGGAGGTCAGGCTTCACCAAGTAAGAATGGTTGAAAAAAGCTGGCACTTTACTGGCCATAGCTACCACCTTCCTCAAGATGGTATATTTATTAAAGTAATGTTGCACAATTAAATTCAAAACGTGTGCCATGCAGGGAACGATAGTTAATTTGTCCAATTATAAATTAGCCAAAATGTTCCTGCCATTGTTACTCATGACAATTCCCAGCTGCAGTTGATGAGGAGTCAGCCAGCATGAGATTTATTGCTTGATGCACAGCAGCAACTCATCCTCTGTATGGCTTTTGTCCCCTGTGCTTTCAAGCTATAAAATTTCTATGCAGCATTCTAGCTTTCATTTCTATAAAGAAGAAGGGTGGCCAGTCCTTTCCCTGTCCACATATTTTAAATGTCCGTGATAATCCCCAGTGATTGGCTGTACTAGATGATGTAATGTGATAGCTGCAAATTATTTTAGGGTAGCCAGAGTAACCATGTCTGCTATCATTTGAACGTGCATTTATTCTGCAATGTATAGAATAGTATAGGTAATTTTTTTCTGCTAATTTTTGCGATCTTCACAAATCACATTGTAAGATTTTTGAATTATCTGGGATGGGAAAATTTCATGAAATTCGACTCAAATACAATTTTCAGTGGATCGATTCAATAATCTCTAATCAGGACCAAAATACAAATTGGGAAAAAGAAGGCAAGTGGAGGCACGAGATGTCATATTAACACTTACATAGTTATCTGCAAATTTTATGTACACATTATGTAGGTAGTATGAATAGTTGCGTGCCTAACAAAGAGGTTATGCTCAACCAGGTCTGTGCCTTGTAGTGGCCTTTACAATGAGTATATCGATATTTCAGGGAAGTTACACATGATGTAGTAACAACAAACCAAAAAAATTAAAAAGAAAAAATAAATAGTATTTCTGGAAAGAACTCATTCGATTTCTGTTTACCATTGTTATCAGATTGGCTGTTAATGTAGTTTATTTGTCATGCTGGTATAGATGAAGTGGTGACTGCGACCACTGCTTCCTTGTTTTAAGAAAAAGGAGAAGCAATTACTTTGAAACAACCTCTGCAGAAAAAAATCTTTAACAGAATAATAAGTGACAAGAAGATCTTATAAACTACATTAAAAAATCAATTAAGAGCAGTGACGAAAAAAATAAAACATTATCTTTAAGAAGAATACTGAGAATTGTGTTGTTTAAATGATACTAGTACCTTATCAGATATGGTCATACGATATGTATTGCACATTAGACCTCACTTATTTTAGTTACATGTCAATAATGTTCAATTTTGTTTAATTCAAGAAAGCTGTGTGCAAATTGACAGATAACCAGGTGCTCCAACAAATTAAAAATGTCAAAGTTATTAAAACTCCAATTTCCCATTTGTCTTGCTCCTGTGCTTTAACATGATGATCATGAGTGTAACTAGAGAAATAAGAAGTTGCTGATTTTGTTTGTTCATCACAAAAACTTAAAATCAAGTGTGCATCTTTAATGCTTCCTTAAAGATTTTGAATTTTGGTAGAGATGTAGTTCACCTTTAACAACTTCACCCCATGCCATTTTCCAATTTTTTTTTAGTTTTTTCCTCCCCTTCTTCCAACAGCCATAATTTTTTTTATTTTTCCATAAATATTGCCATATGAGTGTTTCTTTTGAGGGACGAGTTGTGCTTTTTATAATACAGTGCACTGGAAAGTGCGGTTAAATTGCAAAAAAAAGTGCAAATTCACAATTGCTTTTTGGTTTTTATATTTACTATGTTCATTGTACCATATCAAATCCATGTATTTTTTTAATTGTTTTATTTTCAACGGGGCAAAAAGGGGGTGATTTCAACTTTTGTGGGGTTTTTTTTTCATATTTTTGAAAAACTTTTTTTTATTTGTTTTACTGTCTTGGCCACGGGTCAGATTCACTGGTGGATCGTAATGACAGGCATGGGGTCATCAACAGACCCCAGTTTGTCATGACAACCCATCGGCTCCCCACAATCACATTACGGGCGCGCCAATGGGAGCACAGAATGACCTCGTCCCTTTCGGCGAGTGTTAAATCCAGAGATTCACAGCAAGATTCAACAAGTTAACACTGCTCTGATGTTAAATTCACATGATGGTTAATTAACTTAACCGTTATGTGCAGGGAAAGATGTGGGTTCAGTGTGGGAGCCCGTATCAAAGGCAGGGACATGACATATGACATATTTATATACGTCGTAATGACATGAATGGGATAAAAAGTGTCAAGCTGTAGTCTGAGGCAGTATAGATAAAGCTGAAAGCATTAGCAAAGTAAACAGCACATGTGGAAAAAAAACTGAGTAGGTAGCAACTATCTATCACAAATCTTAAAACTGTATTTGATAATATGAACCCCTTTACCATCTTGGGTTTTTCCGGTTTTGCCTTTTCATTTTTTGCTCCCTGTCTTCTCAGAGCCATAATATTTTTATATTTCGGTCAATATGGCCATGTGAGGGCTTGATTTTTTGTGGGACGAGTTGTGCTTTTCAACGACACCATTGATTTTTACCATATTGTGTAATGGAAAATGGTAAACATATTCAAAGTGCGGTGAAATTGCAAAACAAAGTGCAATTCCATAATTGTTTTTTTTTTTTCCCTGTTCACTGAATGCTAAAACTGACCTGCCATTATGATTCTACTAGTGATGAGCAAGCACTAAAATGCTCGGGTACTCGTTGCTCGGGTCGAGCAAATCGGAGTGCTCGAGTGCTCGGTCCAAGTAACGAGCCCAATGTTAGTCTATGGGAAACTCAAGTATTTTTCTGGCGCCCCCCGGCGGTCTGCAGAGGGCCTAAAAATTGCCCAAATCGATGGGAAAAGTGCTCACATGACATGGGAACAGCATGGAGAAGATCCCTGGAAGCATTTCTTACTCCCAGGTCACTACTGTCAACAATGTTGTCAGAGGTATTATGCCACTTTTACGGACTCAAAAAAACCATGCAAAAACAAAACCAAAATGGATTTTCCTGGGAAATATGTTAAGGAACATCTTTTCCAAGGTAATGACTTGTATATAAGGCAAAATAAATATACAAATGCAAAAATGCTCCTCTACCCCTTGGCTATGTTCACACGTAGCATTTTTGATGCGTTTTTGCACTTTTGCATTGCTTTCAACCGCGAAAAATGCATTCACTGGGAAATGTCATTTTAACATTTTACAACCTTATCTGGCCATGTGGTGAATGAAACATCATCAGACGCATCCTGTTTCATTTATGAAGGAAAGTCACAAACACTATTTTTACAGCCTTATTATTCTTAAAAGGCCAGCAGTTGGCTATGCTTTGTTGTTCCCATTATTAAAGAGTGGGTCTCCTATACTGTTATTGCGTATGCAGTGACTGCAAGGGCTACCAAAAATTTGGACGCATCCCAATGCCCCTTTGAAGAAACATAGAGGAGGGTCGCACTAAAAAAATGCTTCCATTATAAAGGAGTGGGTCTCCTATAGTGGTAATGCCCATGCAGTGACTGCAAGGGCTGCCAAAATTTGGGGAAAACCCCAATAACAATTTAAAGACACATAGAACTGGGCCACAGTAACGATATGATCCCCTTAGAAAGGAGAGGGTATACTATACAGTTATAGAGTATGCAGTGAGTTCAACGGGTGCCAAAATTTAGGGAAACCCCTACTAAAAATTTATAGACACATAGAGCTGGGCCATGGCAGCAACATGTTCCCATTAGAAAGGAGATGGTCTGCTATACAGTTATGGGGTTTGCAGTGAGTCCAACGGCTGCCAAAATATAGGGAAAACCCTACTAACAATTTAAAGACACATTGAGTTGGACCACAGTAACGACATGTTCCCATTAGAAAGGAGAGGGTCTGCTATACAGTTATAGGGTATGCAGTAAGTCCAACGTCTGCCAAAATTTAGGAAAAACCTCACTAACAATTTAAAACACATAGAGCTGGGCCACAGTAATGACATATTCCCATTAGAAAGGATAGAGTCTGCTATTCAGTTATAAGGTATGCAGTAAGTCCAACATCTTCCAAAATTTAGGAAAAACCTCACTAACAATTTAAAACACATAAAGCTGGGCCATAGTAATAACATGTTCCCATTAGAAAGGAGAGGGTCTGCTATACAGTTATAGAGTATGCAGTGAGTCCAACGGCTGCCAAATTTAGGAAAAGCCCCACTAACAATTTAAAGACACATAGAGCTTGGCCACAGTAACGAGTATGATATGTTCCCATTAGAAATGAGAGGGTCTGCTATACAGTTATAGGGTATGCAGTGAGTCCAATGGCTGCCAAAATTTAGAAAAAACCGCACTAACAAATTAAAGAGACATAGAACTAGGCTACAGCAACGAGTACAACATTTTCCCATTAAAAAGGAGTGGGTCTCCCATACTGTTTGCAGTGAATGCAATGTCTGCCAAAATTTGGAGGCACACCAATGCCCCTTATAAGAGACGTAGAGGTCAGAGAGCCTCCTGAAATAAATGCTCCTATTAATAGGAAGTGGATCTTAAATACTGTTTGCCTATGCAGTGAACACAACGGCTGCCAAAAATTTGGAGGCACTCCAATGCCCCTTGCAAGAGACATAGAGGTCGGAGGGCCTCCTGAAAACAATGTTCCCATTATTAGGAAGTGAGTCTCCCATACTGTTTGCCTATGCAGTGAATGCAACGGCTGCAAAAAATTTGAAGGAACTCCAATGTCCCTTTCAAGAGAAGTAGATATGGTGATATGGTAGATATGATGGTGATATGGTGGTGGAGGATGAGGATGAGGAGAAAGAGTAGGACAAATAGACAAAATCAGGAAGCATATACCCATGTCTGGGTGTGAAGACAGAGGTGTATGGGAATAGAGTTAGACCACCCAAAAAAAGACACTGTATTTGAGTTAATGTAATGCTGCTATCATTCAGTGGTGTTAAGAAGTCTGGCCCAATCCAGCCCTTGTTCATTTTTATAAGTGTCAGCCTTTCAGCATTATAATTCCACCAGCGGAACTAAAAATCGGCTCTGACAAAACGCTAGCAGCAGGGCAGGCCAGGACCTCCAAGGCGTAGAGAGCCAGGTGTCCAGCTAGGTTACCCAAGAATTAAAAGGCACAGAGGAATCACAAAGTACATTGGTGCGGTCGGCAAGGTACTCCTTCAGCATCTTCCGAAACTTGTCCCTCCTTGTGAGAATACCACACGCATCAGGGCCTGTGCGATGGGAGGGTCTGAGAAAACTTTCCCAGAACTATGACAATGTTCCCTTGCCTCTGTTGGATTGGATTTGTCTCTCTCTCGCCTGTACTCCTTGGTTGTCCAACGAACTGTGATCTCTGCCTCCAGCGTTTTCAGATGGGAATTTTTTTAATAATTCCGCAACAAGGGCCTTCTCGTATTGCCCCATTTTGTTAGGCCTCTCCGGCACAGGAATAAGAGATAGAAAGTTCTCCTTCTAGCGTGGGTCTAGAAGTGTCACTAACCAGTAATGACTGTCACCCAAAATTTGGACAATGCAAGGGTCACGGGAAAGGCAGTGTAACATAAACTCAGCCATGTGTGTCAGACTGCAAACAGGCAAGACTTCCATGTCCTCACCAAGAGGACGACTGACCATGCTCTCCTCCTCATCCTCCTACTCCCTGTCCTCAGGCCATCCATGCTGAACAGACGGTATGACAGTTGTGCAGGTGGTACCATCTATAGTGCAGGAAACTAGCTCCTGTTCTTCCTCCTCCACTTCCTCATTGTCACCCAATCCACGTTGGGATAAGATGAGGCTGGGCTGTGTGGAATCACCCTGTATGGTTCCTTGCTCTATCTCATCGTGCTCCGCCTGCAATGCATCCTCTTTAATTGTGAGCAGAGAGCGTTTCAGAAGACCGAGGAGCAGGATAGTGACACTAATTATGGTGTCATCGCCGCTCACCATCTTGGTGGAGTCCTCAAAGTTTTGGAGGATGGTACAGATGTCTGACATCCATGTCCACTCCTGAGGTCTTATGTGTGGATTCTGACCTGAATACCGACTGCCTTGTTGATGCTGGTACTCAACAACTGCCCTCTTCTGCTCAAATCTTTCCCAACATCTGCAATGTAGAGTTCCAATGTGTGGGGACATCACACACCAGTCGGTGAGCTGGAAACTGCAAATGCTGCTAAAGCACGGCAAGGGAGGCGGAAACTGTAGCTGACTTTCTAAAATCGGCACCCAGGTGGCGTACTTTGACAAGCAGATCTGGCAGATCTGGGTAGGTTTTCAGAAACCGCGGAACCACGAGGTTAAGCACATGGGCCAGGCATGGTACATGTGTGAGCTCGCCCCGCTTCATAGCCGCCACCATGTTCCGGCCATTGTCACACACAACCAAGCCTGGCTTTAGGGTCAGCGGTGTCAGTCACAGATCTGCCTGCTCTTTCAGAGCTGTCCACAACTCTTCAGCATTGTGCAGTTTGTCACCTAAGCATATTAGCTTCAGCACAGCCTGTTGCCGCTTGGCCGAGGAAGTGCTGCAGTGCTTCCAGCTTGAGACTGATGTGGTCATTTCAGAGAAGGAGGCTGAAGAGGAGGAAGAGGTGCAGGAGCTGTAGAATGTGGGGGCAACCCTGATTGACCAAGGGCCTGCAATCCTCGGCGTCGGGAGGACGTGTTCCGTCCCAAGGTTGGACTGGTTCCCGACTTCCACTATATTAACCCAGTGTGCCATCAGCAAGATGTACCGTCCCTGCCCACAAGCACTTGTCCCCGTGTCCATGGTAAGGAGGACTTTCCCAGTAACTGCCTTGCTTATGGCACAGCTAATGTTGCAGGACACGTGCTCGTGTAATGCTGGGATGGCACACTGGGAGAAATAGTGGCGGCTAGGGACTGAATACCAAGGGACAGTCGCTGCCATCAGGCTGCGGAAAGCTTCTGTCTCCATGAGCCTAAAAGGCAACATTTCGAGGGCAATAATTCACAAAATGTGTGAATTTAGTACTGTGGCCTGTAGGGCATTGGGTGTGTATTTGCGCTTGCGTTGCAATAACTGGGGTAGGGACAACTGAATTGTGCGCTGAGACAAGGACGTGGATGGGCTTGCTGATTGTGCTAGTTGAGAGAGTGCAAAGACACATGCAGTGCGGGAGGCGTCTTCACATACGCCATGGACAGGGGATTGACGTTCACGCACAGCAGCATATGAAGCAGTGGTGTCACCCGCAGACACTGTTTCTAGACCTTGGGGTTTGGCCCACTTAGTCGGGTGCTTTGCTGCCATGTGCCTGATAATGCTGGTGGTGGTCAGGCTGCTAGTTTTGCTACCCCTGCTGATGCTGGCCTGGCAGGTGGTGCAAATGGATTTTTTAGGGTTAGCTGCAGAGTCTTTAAAAAACAACCCCACTTGGGAAGACCTAACAGCTGTACTGGCAACTTCCGTTGTGTTGTCATAATGGGATACGCTTTCCTGCCTTGTGTCTGTGGCCACCACACTGCTTCTTCCTGCCTGTTGTGGTGCTACACTTCCCTCCCCCTGTGTGCTGCTATCCTCACTCTGCATGTCGCCCTGCCAGGTCGGGTCAGTTACCATATCATCCACCACCTCGTCTTCCACTTCCGCACCCTGGTCCTCCTCTTGACTTTCTGGCAATTGTGTCTTACCATCTTCCACCTCTTGCAACAGTTTCTCACTGTGGCTGATCAAATATTTGGGCACATGTTCTCCTATTGATTCGTTTGAAGCTGGCCGTGCGAGAGGCCCGAATCTACAAATGGAAAAGTTAACAGCTCTTCTGAGTGTCCAAGTGTGGGATCAGTTGTCTCCGGGCACTCGGCATAGAGGGAGGAAGGAGGATCATGGTGAGGAATATGTGGTTTTAAATAAGAGGCCTGTAGTTTACTAATACTATTCTTCACAGAGACTTCAAGTGAATAACTTGACCGACACACTGCAAATAAATGGAATGCTGAAATGGCTGATTTTGTAACACTATTATATGTGATACGTTTGACAGAGAACCACAGTTTTAAATAGCAGGCCTGTAGTTTACTAATACTATTCTTCACAGAGACCTAGTGTGAATAGCTTGACTGACACTCTGCAACAAAATGAAAATGGAAGACAGAAATGGCTGATTTTGGAACACAGTTATATGTGAGATACGTCTGACAGAGAACCACGGTTTTAAATAGCAGGCCTGTAGTTTACTAATACTATTCTTCACAGAGACCTAGTGTGAATAGCTTGACAGACACACTTAAATGAAATGGAAGGCATAAATGGCTGATTTTGGAATGCTGTTATATGTGATATGTCTGACAGAGAACCACGGTTTTAAATAGCAGGCATGTAATTTACTAATACTATTCGTCACAGAGACATAGTGTGAATAGCTTGACCGACACACTGCAATGAAATGGAAGGCAAAAATGGCTGATTTTGGAACAATGTTATATGTGATAAGTCTGACAGAGAACCACAGTTTTAAATAGCAGGTCTGTAATTTACTAATATTATTCTTCACAGAGACCTAGTATGAATAGCTTCATCGACACACTGCAATAAAATGGAAGGCCGAAATAGATGATTTTGGAATTCTGTTATATGTGATATGTCTGACAGAGAGCCAGGGTATAAATGACTTGTGCTGCACATATCCACATTTGGTAAAACTTCTACTTTAGCTTTGTATCACCTAGCTGAGTCTCTCAATTTCAGAAACACTATTTTACAGTATAAACTTATTTATTTTATTTTTTTTCTAAGTACAAAAATAGATATTGAGGTAGAGTTCAAACACAGTTTGGACATATAGAAACTCTTTTGCAAGGCAGTTTCTTATGTAAATTGCCACCTGTAATTATAATGCCACTGTATTCTCTTTAACCAATAAATGTTCAAAGCAAATCTTAAGCATTATTAACAATTAGGTACAAATGCCCCTCAATACAATAAATCCTATAATAAAAATAGATTAATTAAAGCACAACCAAGTATGATACTTACCTGCCGCCGTCTTCATCTGTTATTCGCGCCACTCCAGTCGGTCTTCTGCAGTTTGTGACCTGCCGGATAGCTCCAGTGTTTGCTGGACAAGACAAAAGTCACAACTCAATGTAGATCGATGAAAGCCAGAACAAGGCTCTCATTGACTTACATTGAGCTCTTCTGATGATTCTAACTTCCGGTCAGTCACAAGATGATGGATGGGAACTGAAGTGGCACTGGGAACAGGTGAACACAGCAGTTGGTGAGTATAATGCTAATGTCAGGGAACTTGAATTAATGGTACCACTACAGAGTTGAAATTAAAAAAAACGCAGGACTGGTGCTTTATTAAATTAACCATTTTGATAATCAGTAGTAAACCATATGTAACTTTAATAAAATATCAATGAAAACTCTATAGATTAGAAAGACAAAACTGAATTATATTTATGTAACAATAGAAAAAAACTAAGTACAGATATTAGAGATGAGTGGATAGTTCAAAATTTAAATAAAAAAATTTGAATTGTGGCGACTCTATTTACCACAAATCAAATTACCGAAAAATGCCTTAAAGTGCCCTAAAAATAGGTATATGTCATTCTGAGGCCTCCGTGGTGTGCATTCAACCTATTTTGAGCTCGTTAATGCAAACACAGCTTTATCCAATTGACCCATTGACTTCAACCTGTATGGCTTGATGAAAACGGATTCTAACTTGTGGTTACGCGAAATCTATTTAACTACACAATGCAGTTTCATACTTAGCAGGCTATTTGAAGTGTAAAAATGTTCAAAATGTATCTCTCTTTGGAGGCAGATGCCTGCCTTGCTGGTGTTTATACACAGATGGTGCAAAGAGAAGAAGCAGTGACTTTTTAACATGGGGAGTGAAAAAAATATTTATGTTTGGGAAGTACCAAGAGCTTTATTCTTTGCTTAAAAAAGTAGCCATAGAATTTTCACAAGTTGTCAAAAACAGATTGGGCTCCAAAGAGATGTGTGACTGACATGGCTTTGCAGTGACAATACAAGGGTAAGTGGCAGTATCCAAACAGAAGAGAATTATTATGTGGCAGGGAAGGAGATGACTGGCATTGTAGGACCAGCAATGTCAGCCCTGACAGCATTATGGTCGAGAACAGTGACAGAAACAGAAGCCATACAGTAGATTGTTAGGATGGCGCAGGGAAGGAAATGTGTCAAAATGTAGGGCCGGCAAGTCCCAGAAGAAGCAGTACTAGAGTAGAGATAACATGTTGGACAGGGAGTAGACGCCCAAATAAATGTGGGTCTCTAACTGCCAGCAGCAGAATGGTGTAGACAGACAATGGACAGTCAGATAGGTAGTCAGATGGTATGGCATATTTAACTATTGGCATTATATACAGGTAAAGGAAAGTTTGGCATTGATCCATGTCTGTTTCATTTTGACAATTATTAGGTATTCCATGCTTGTGGTGGAAAACCTAATCTGCTTGGGTGTGACAAAGCCACCGGCCATGCTGAACACCCTCTATGACATTATACTTGATACTGATTATGATGGTACACTAATAGCCAAGTGGTCAGTTCTTGCCACTGCTCCAACTTGTTGAACCAGAAATCAGTGGTTTTGGGGCTCTGGGTACCTGTCTGAGAATGGACACAGTCTAGGTACAACTAAATATGGTGGTTTTGCAGTTTCTCTTTCTTGAAGTGCATAAGGTTGTCACAAAGGCAGATAAAACATCTGGTCCATCATGTCAAATATACTGTAGCTTTTGCTGAAGCTTTAGAGAGTAGTTAAGTCAACTCATCATGGTAATAAGAAAATTTGGAATTGAACACTTTCAGAAGCCAGAAAAAAATTCTCAATTTTTGTTCTGAGAGAAAGGTTTTAACAGCTTGGCTCACTTATTAATCCCTTTGCTTGATTTTAACAATATGCCTGTCATACCATGAGCATTCCAACATACAGCTTGCCATGTTTGTCAGCACAAACGCCCCATTGGTTTATTTTCATCACCTTACTACAATGGTTGGTGGTAATGGCCAGCACCTTCATCATCATCATTTTATTTACCTCTGACTATCAGCCTCCTCCCCTGCCTGTGCCAACTATATATTCCCTTCCTCATTCACCTGATGCTTTTTCTCCTCCAAATACTGTAATATGTAACAAGGAACTTGAGAGTCCCCAATAGAGACCAGTCTTTGATTACCAAGTGTAAGTTATTTTTCTTGCACCATTCCCACTTGCATTTTGGTAATTGTTTTTGCTTGAAAAATATAAGAGGTAGTACATTGTTTTTTTCAATCTGTCTCTACTGACAATTTTTGTCACCTCTCCAAAGGGTTTCAGTAGCTCATATGCATCCCTCATCAGCTGCCAATGTCAGATGTCAAGGTAACCTACGCTGCAGTTTTCCTGCCTCTTGATGTAGTCTGTTAATACTTTAAGCAGCTTGTACAGAAGCAGCAACTTATAGTGTCGAATTCTAGCACATTGGGACATTGTAAACCAGATGACTTTCTGGCAGACAGTTTTGTCTTTACAAAGCCGAGATGGCTTGCTTTGCTACATAAGATCATTTGATATGAGCTGAACTTTCTTAAGCATGAAACATAGTAACATAGTAACATAGTTTTTAAGGTTGAAGGAAGACTAAGTCCATCTAGTTCAACCCATAGACTAATATGTTGATCCAGAGAAAGGCAAAAAAAAAACATGTGGCAAACACTAAGCTCCACATTGGGGAAAAAAATTCCTTCCCGACTCCATACGGCAATCAGACTAGTTCCCTGGATCAACGCCCTATCAAGGAATCTAGTATATATAACCTGTAATATTATACTTTTCAAGAAAGGCATCCATGCCCCTCTTAAATTTTAACAGTGAATCACTCATTACAACATCATGTGGCAGAGAGTTACATAGTCTCACTGCTCTTACAGTAAAGAATCCCCGTCTGTGATTATGATTAAACCTTCTTTCCTCCAGATGTAGAAGATGCCCCCTTGTCCCCGTCTCAGGCCTCAGAGTAAAAAGATCAGTAGAAAGGTCTTTGTACTGTCCCCTCATATACTTGTACATAGAAATAAGATCACCCCTAAGCCTTCTTTTTACCACAGTAAATAACCCCAAGTGTAATAACCTGTCTTGGTATTGCAGACCCCCCAGTCCTCTAATAACCTTGGTCGCTCTTCTCTGCACCCGCTCTAGTTCAGCTATGTCTTTCTTATACATCAGAGACCAGAACTGTACACAGTATTCTAAGTGTGGTCGCACTAATGACTTGTATAGAGGTAAAATTATGTTCTCCTCATGAGCATCTATGCCTCTTTTAATGCATCCCATTATTTTATTTGCCTTTGCAGCAGCAGCCTGACACTGGCCGCTAAACGAGAGCTTGTCGTCCACCAATACACCCAGGTCTTTTTCAGTTACAGTTTTGCCCAGTGTTTTACAATTAAGCATATAATTATACATTTTATTTCCTCTGCCCAAGTGCATTACTAGAGATGAGCGGTGTTCGACTAGAACTGTTCGCCAATCTCAAATTCGAGCTGTTTTGGGCGGTGTTCGAGTTGTTCGACGAACCCGAACGATTTGCAAAAAATTCGGCTGTTCGAGGTTATGTTCGATAACTGTTCGTGCACCAAAAGCGTGTCCTGCATGTCTGGCGCTATTTAGAGCACCAATCATGCAGGGATTGTCTGCCACTCACTGTAATGCCACAGCCATGGTGGTTGTGGCATTAGAGTGATTGCCCAAATCGATGGGAACAGTGCCAACAGTGAAACATGAAAAGCCGGCAATTCAGCAGCGGCATACACCTGTACCCGACAATTTAGAACCGAAAGAATAGAGCTTCACACATAGATTAGATAGATATAAACATGTCAGCCACATATATACGAAGTACAGTGAAAGTGCTGCTTACTGTACTTGTCATTTAGCGTAAAGGATTTATCAAAAAAAATAATAGTGTTTTCATGCACCGTCTCTTTAAAAAAGCCGGCCGGCAATTCAGCAGCGGTACCTGACAATTTAGAATAGAAAGAATAGAGAATCACACATAGATTAGATAGATAGAAACATGTCAGTCACATATATATGAAGTACAGTGACAGTGCTGCTTACTGTACTTGTCATTTAGCGTAAAGGATTTATCAAAAAAAATAATAGTGTTTTCATGCACCGTCTCTTTAAAAAAGCCGGCCGGCAATTCAGCAGCGGTACCCGACAATTTATAACAGACAGAATAGAGCTTCACACATAGATTAGATAGATAGAAACATGTCAGTCACATATATATGAAGTACAGTGATAGTGTTGGTTACTGTACTTGTCATTTAGTATTAAAATAAAGGATTTATTATTAAAAAAATTGGCGTGGGGTTCCCCTTAATTTTAGTCTCTAGCGGAGGTTAAGCAGACGGCTGGGGCAGATGTTTGAAGCCTGGGAAGGGGATAATACCCACGGAGCTTCCCAGGCTACTAATATCAGCCCCCAGCTGAATACATAGCCTTTACTAGCTATTAAAATTGGGGACCCCCTAAAAAAAATGACGTGGGGTCCCCCCTAATTTAATAGCTAGCAAAGGCTAGGCAGACAGCTGGGGGCTGATATTAATAGCCCAGGAAGGGAGCCATGAATATTGGCCCCCTCCCAGGCTAGAAACACCAGCCGTCAGCCGCCCCAGAAATGGCGCATTCATAGGATGCGCCAATTCTGGCACTTAGCCTCGCTCTTCCACGCTGCCCTGGTGCGGTGGCAGGGGGTAATAGGGTTGGGGTTGATGTCAGCTTATAATGCCAGCTGACATCAAGCCCAGGTTAGTAATGGAGAGGCGTCTATAAGACACCCCCATTACTAACCCCATAGTCAAAGTTAAAAAAAACACAAACACCCAGAATAAAGTCCTTTAATTGAAATAAAGACACAATCCTTTATTGTTCTAAATTAAACCATACTTACCGTCACGCCCATTCCAGCTGAAGCCAACGATCTCCTGCAATAAAAGAAAAATAATAAAGCAACCTCATCCTTACCTTTCCATGGTTCCCACGACAGCTTCAGCTCTGCTACATCGAGATGACAGGCTGGACCGCAGCAGAACGCTGCCATCCAGCCTCTCATCCCGCAGACACTGAGAAGCGCAGGTTTGCTTGCGCTGCTCAGCGTCTCTCTGTGACGACATCCAGATGAGCCGAGTTCATGTCCAATGAACTCGGCTCACCTCATGCACGTCACTGACAGCGTGGGAAAATTCTCACGCTGAAGCGGTGAGTGCAGGAGAATTCTCCCACGCTGTCAGTGACGTGCATAAGGTGAGCTCATGTCCAATGAACTCAGCTCACCTCCTGCACGTCACTGACAGCGTGGGAGAATTCTCCTGCACTCAGCGCTTCAGCGTGAGAATTCTCCCACGCTGAAGCGCTGAGTGCAGGAGAATTTTCCCACGCTGTCAGTGACGTGCATAAGGTGAGCTCATGTCCAATGAACTCAGCTCACCTCCTGCACGTCACTGACAGCGTGGGAGAATTCTCCTGCACTCAGCGCTTCAGTGTGAGAATTCTCCCACGCTGAAGCGCTGAGTGCAGGAGAATTTTCCCACGCTGTCAGTGACGTGCATGAGGTGAGCCGAGTTCATTGGACATTAACTCGGCTCATCTGGATGCCCTCACAGAGAGACACTGTGGAGCGCAAGCAAGCCTGCGCTTCTCAGTGTCTGCGGGATGACAGGCTGGATGGCAGCGTTCTGCTGCGGTCCAGCCTGTCATCTCGATGTAGCAGAGCTGAAGCTGTCATGGGAACCATGGAAAGGTAAGGATGATGTTGCTTTATTATTTTTCTTTTATTTCAGGAGATCGTTGGCTTCAGCTGGAATGGGCGTGATGGTAAGTATGGTTTAATTTAGAACAATAAAGAATTGTGTGTTTATTTCAATTAAAGGACTTTTTTCTGGGTGTTGTGTTTTTTTTAAATACTTTACTAGAAATTCATGGTGGTCATGTCTAATATTGGCGTGACCCCATGAATTTCGGGCTTAGAGCCAGCTGATAATGCCAAGCTGGCCCTAACCCCTTTATTACCCAGTGAGCCACCGCATCAGGGCCCTGGATGAGTTGGGTACAGCGCCAGAAGATGGCGCTTCTATGAACGCGCCATTTTCCGGGGTGGCTGCGGACTGCAATTTGCAGCGGGGGTGGCCCAGAAAGCTTGGGCCTCCCTGCGCTGCGGATTCCAGCCCCCAGCTGCATAGTTGTACCTGGCTGGACACAAAAATAGGGCGAAGCCCCACGTCAATTTTCTTTAAATTATTTCATGAAATAATTAAGAAAAAAAGGGCTTCCCTATATTGTTGTGTCCGGCCAGGTACAAATAGGCAGCTGGTGGTTGGGGGCAGCCCGTTCCTGCCTGCTGTACCTGGCTGGACACAAATATAGTGCGAAGCCCCACGTCATTTTTTTTAAATTATTTCATGAATTTCCTGAAATAATTAAAAAAAATTGAAGTGGGGCTTCGCACTATATTTGTGTCCAGCCAGGTACAGCAGGCAGGAACGGGCTGCCCCCAACCACCAGCTGCCTATTTGTACCTGGCCGGACACAACAATATAGGGAAGGCCTTTTTTTCTTAATTATTTCATGAATTTCATGAAATAATTAAAAAAAAAGTACGTGGGGCTTCGCCCTATTTTTGTGTCCAGCCAGGTACAACTAGGCAGCTGGGGGTTGGAATCTGCAGCGCAGGGAGGCCCAAGCTGTCTGGGCCCCCCCCCGCTGCAAATTGCAGTCCGCAGCCACCCCGGAAAATGGCGCGTTCATAGAAGCGCCATCTTCTGGCGCTGTACCCAACTCATCCAGGGCCCTGGTGCGGTGGCTCACTGGGTAATAAAGGGGTTAGGGCCAGCTTGGTATTATCAGCTGGCCCCAAGCCCAAAATTCATGGGGTCACGCCAGTATTAGACATGACCGCCATGAATTTCTAGTAAAGTATTTAAAAAAAACACAACACCCAGAATAAAGTCCTTTAATTGAAATAAAGACACAATTCTTTATTGTTCTAAATTAAACCATACTTACCATCACACCCATTCCAGCTGAAGCCAACGATCTCCTGCAATAAAAGAAAAATAATAAACCAACCTCATCCTTACCTTTCCATGGTTCCCACGACAGCTTCAGCTCTGCTACATCGAGATGACTGGCTGGACCGCAGCAGAACGCTGCCATCCAGTCTGTCATCCCGCAGACACTGACAAGCGCAGGCATGCTTGCGCTCCTCACTGTCTCGCTGTGACGGCATCCAGATGAGCCGAGGTCATGTCCAATGAACTCGGCTCACCTCATGCACGTCACTGACAGCGTGGGAAAATTCTCAAGCTGAAGTGCTGAGTGCAGGAGAATTCTCCCACGCTGTCAGTGATGTGCTTGAGGTGAGCTCATGTCCAATGAACTCAGCTCACCTCCTGCACGTCACTGACAGCGTGGGAAAATTCTCCTGCAATCAGCGCTTCAGCGTGAGAATTTTCCCACGCTGTCAGTGACGTGCATGAGGTGAGCCGAGTTCATTGGACATGAACTCGGCTCATCTGGATGTCGTCACAGAGAGACGCTGAGCAGCGCAAGCAAGCCTGCGCTTCTCAGTGTCTGCGGGATGACAGACTGGATGGCAGCGTTCTGCTGCGGTCCAGCCTGTCATCTCGATGTAGCAGAGCTGAAGCTGTCGTGGGAACCATGGAAAGGTAAGGATGAGGTTGCTTTATTATTTTTCTTTTATTGCAGGAGATCGTTGGCTTCAGCTGGAATGGGCGTGACGGTAAGTATGGTTTAATTTAGAACAATAAAGGATTGTGTCTTTATTTCAATTAAAGGACTTTATTCTGGGTGTTTGTGTTTTTTTTAACTTTGACTATGGGGTTAGTAATGGGGGTGTCTTATAGACGCCTCTCCATTACTAACCTGGGCTTGATGTCAGCTGGCATTATAAGCTGACATCAACCCCAACCCTATTACCCCCTGCCACCGCACCAGGGCAGCGTGGAAGAGCGAGGCTAAGTGCCAGAATTGGCGCATCCTATGAATGCGCCATTTCTGGGGCGGCTGACGGCTGGTGTTTCTAGCCTGGGAGGGGGCCAATATTCATGGTTCCCTTCCTGGGCTATTAATATCAGCCCCCAGCTGTCTGCCTAGCCTTTGCTAGCTATTAAATTAGGGGGGACCCCACGTCATTTTTTTGGGGGGGTCCCCCATTTTAATAGCTAGTAAAGGCTATGTATTCAGCTGGGGGCTGATATTAGTAGCCTGGGAAGCTCCGTGGGTATTACCCCCTTCCCAGGCTTCAAACATCTGCCCCAGCCGTCTGCTTAACCTCCGCTAGAGCCTAAAATTAAGGGGAACCCCACGCCAATTTTTTTAATAATAAATCCTTTATTTTAATACTAAATGACAAGTACAGTAACCAACACTATCACTGTACTTCATATATATGTGACTGACATGTTTCTATCTATCTAATCTATGTGTGATGCTCTATCTTTCTGTTCTAAATTGTCGGGTACCGCTGCTGAATTGCCGGATTGCTTTTTTAAAGAGACAGTGCATGAAAACACTATTATTTTTTAAAATAAATCCTTTACACTAAATGACAAGTACAGTAAGCAACACTATCACTGTACTTCATATATATGTGACTGACATGTTTCTATCTATCTAATCTATGTGTGAAGCTCTATTCTTTCTGTTCTAAATTGTCGGGTACAGATGCTGAATTGCCGGCCGGCTTTTTTAAAGAGACGGTGCATGAAAACACTAATATTTTTTTTAATAAATCCTTTACACTAAATGACAAGTGCAGTAACCAACACTGTCACTGTGCTTCTTATATGTGTGATTGACATGTTTCTATCTATCTAATCTATGTGTGATGTTCTATTCCTTCTTGTCTAAATTGTCGGGTACCGGTGTATGCCGCTGCTGAATTTGCCGGCCGGCTTTTTTAAAGAGAGTGTCTTCTGAGCAGTTTGTCAGCTTTTGGACACCTTTGCAGGTGTTTTCTATGTGTTTCTATGTGTTTTTGTTTGCCTGCCATTGGTTTTAACGGTGTTCGACGGTGTTCTAAGGTGTTCGACGAACAGTTCGACGAACAGTTCCTCGAACATCCCGGTGTTCGACGAACCGAACCGAACCCGAACACTACGGGGGTGGCTCAACACTATGCATTACCTTACATTTATCCCTATTAAAGCTCATTTGCCATTTATCAGCCCAAGCTTCTAGTTTACATAGATCCTCCTGTAATATAAAATTGTCCTCCTCTGTATTGATTACCCTGCAGAGTTTAGTGTCATCTGCAAATATTGAAGTATTACTCTGTATGCCCCCTACAAGGTTATTAATAAATATGTTAAAAAGAAGGGGGTCCAATACTGACCCCTGTGGTACCCCACTGTTAACTGAGACCCAGTCTGAGTGTTTTCCATTAATAACCACCCTTTGTTTCCTATCACTGAGACAATTCTTAACCCACATACATATATTTTCCCCTATCCCCATTGTTCTCATTTTATGTATCAACCTTTTGTGTGGAACCGTATCAAAAGCTTTTGAAAAGTCCATATACACAACATCCACTGCATTTCCTTTGTCCAGTCCAGAACTTGCCTCCTCTTAAAAACTGATCAGATTAGTTTGAAAGGAACGGTCCCTCGTAAACCCATGTTGATATTGGGTCATGAGGTTATTCTTCTTCAGATACTCTATTATAGCATCTCTTAGGAAATCCTCCAGGATTTTACCCACAGTAGAGGTTAAGCTTGCCGGCCTATAATTTCCAAGTTCAGTTTTTGTCCCCTTTTTGAATATTGGCATATGTATATTTGTGAAAGAAATTTTGCATAATTAAATACAGGACAGAGGCCATGCAAGCAGCGTGAGTTATTTCACCGAACTGTAGTGCAGCCAGAAGTTTGTGTGCATTGTCGCTCATGACAATTTTGAGTTGCAGTTCACGGAAAGCCAGTCAACAGGTTGTCTCTTAATGCAAATAAGCAACTCGTCTGCTTTGTGACCTTTTTCTCATAGGTATTCAAGCTGTAAAAACACTTGGAAGTGCTTTGCATTGCAAATAATGAGGGTGGTATGGAATAAATGATGTGCACAGTGCTTGTTGGGGATCAGGTCTTGACAGCTGGGCAGGATCCAGAGGAGGTGTAGGAAGAGATAGAAAACTGCCACCTGGTATGGGAATAGGCTGTAGTTCCCAGTCATGGGGGCTTCACCAGCTGTCCCAGTTGTGGTGGTGCATCGTTTCCACTAAACATAGTCACCCAATAAGTCATGAAATTCATGTATTGACACTACCCATAGTTGCAGCTCCAGATGCAGTGCAGTGTGCTTTGGAGCTCAAAGATAAGTGAAGAGAGCAGTGTAGGTTCTGATGCACTTGAAAACAGAGAGCCAGCCCTGCTTTTTGCAAGAAATAATGGTGGCTTGGTATCTTTCAGTGAGGCTGAGCACATGTCATAATTTCTTGAAAGCCAGCAGACTCCAAAAGCTGGTAGTGATGAAGAGGTAGTTATCAAGCAACTCGTGAAAGTGACTTAAAAAGTAGCCTTTATTTTGAAAAAAATAAAACCTTAAGACCAATGGTGCATGTACGCTTTTATTTGCACCATAACTACCTCTTCATCACTACCTAATGTCTCCCAGACGGGGATCTTTACAATCGAAGCACCGTGCCTCATGAGAAAGTGGACCGAGCCGGCTGACCCAGGTGAGCTGAAATATTTTTTATATATTATCCACAAACTGGTAGGTCAGTGACTTCCCACCAGCAACTTGACCAAGTAAGAGTTCAATTAACAAAGCAGTGTATAACTGTGAGCATACACTTATTTCTACATTAGCAATCAGGGATGTATATTTGTTGTTGTGATGGAGAAGATGGAGGAGGTGTAAGGAGAAACACAAGTAGTACTGTTAAATTACGATGATGACGGTGGTGACGACCAGGTACTACTGGAGGGTGCAGTCTTGCTAACAAAAAGAATGAATATGGTGAAAATGGAAAAGGAGGACTTTTTAAAGCTTCCTCTGATTGCTGGCCAGCTGGATTTTGCCAAATGAGCATGTAATGTTGGAGAGTCACAGTTCCTAGTCTATACAAGCCTGGAAGTCCACAGTTGGTTCTCTTTGTTCTCTTTTTGCAGAGACTGACAAAGAATCATCTGATGGCAACATACAAAAGAACTGTCACATACAAGATGCCCACATGTAGGATATGCCACCATTTCTTTTTGACCTTTCAGGTGATGCTACCAACAGCACATGCTGCATTACCCCCTACTGAGTTTACTGCATAAAATGCAGAATTTGCCCTTTATAATCTGTTAGCCACATGTCGTTTGCGCTGTGTGTCACCAAGGGCAATACCTTCCACCTCTGATAACATCTCCTCAGCACTTATGTCCAGTTCCTAGACTTATTCCACTACAGAATCATCATCATTGTCATCCTGGATTCAGTTGACAGCTGCCTTGGTGTGCAAAGTGGCTTGAGCTTCTAGCCCCCTCACATAATTTCCACCTGAAGGTTTACCCTGGCTCAGAGGGCTTCTTCAATTGCTAGTGCCTCTACCACCACTGCCCGCAGAGCCAGCAACACAGCTTGGCATTCAAATCATGTTCTCCATATCATCCGAGAACAAAGGCTAACCATCTCTTCTAACAAATCTACCAGAAGAAATTGTTCTGTTGTAACATGTTCCTTAGCCTCTGGGGTGCTGTGGGTTAAGAGATTTTTTTGGGCAAAAAGAATCATGCCATGGACTTAATGGAAATTGTACTCTGTATAACATTATCATGGTGGAGGAGGTGGACTGAGCAGAATACTAATTCCAACTGATGGTGCTACATCATCCTACTGTGAATGAGATGGCTGGTGTGATAGATAATACATTATGCCCTCTGCTTCTTCCCCACTGATAAAATTGCCAGAGGTAAAGGAAAGCAACAGCGTTTGGTACTACTACTGCTGGAATGGTTGCTGCCAGCAGTTCCTTTGGTACCACTGCTGCTATCAGCTATCACAATATTTTCTGTGTTATGAGCTTTTTTTTTAATCATGCTGGCATGTCCTTCTCCCATTATTGTTTTAACATAATTTTTTAATAGAAGTATAAGGTTTTAATAATGTCCAAAATTTTGTAACCACACTTGGCCAACCCAGGAAAAATATGAACTAATTTTTCAAATGATGGGCAGGGCTGAAGTGATGGACAAAAAGAATAATTCAACAACAGTATGCCCATAATATCAGTGTAATATACATGTGTCTTCAATCTGACAGCTTAAGCAGAACAGACCTGCACAGTTAGCATATTTTTTGGACTATAAGATGCACAAGACCATAAGATGCACCTAGGTTTTAGAGGTGGTCATGATGCACTGTTTAAGGGGGAGGGGGCCTGCTGCTGACACTGTTATAGGGGTAATGTCCCCCAATTCTGTTAAAATCTCCCATCCAGGTATATAAGGCCTCCTCATCCTGTTATATGTGGCCCTCATCCCCATCCTGATATGCATGGCACCCCTCATCCCCATCCTGGTATGCATGGCACCCCAATCCCCTATCCTGGTATGCATGGCACTCCAATCCCCCATTCTGGTTTGCATGGAACTCCCTGATCCCCATCCTGGAATGCAAGGCACCCATCATCAAGGTATGCATGCACCCCTCATCCTGGTATGCATGACACCGCTCATCCCTCTTCCTGGTATATATGGCACCCTTCATCCCTCATCATGGTATATATGGCATTCTCCATCCCCCTTCCTGGTATGTATGGCATCCCTCATCCTGATCGAAGTATGCATGGTACCCCTCATCCTGGTATGCATGGCCCCCCTCACCCCTCTTCCTGGTATGTATGGCATCCTTCATCACTCATCCTGGTATGCATTGCGTTCTTCATCCCTCTTCCTGGTATGTATGCCCCCCCTCATCCCTCATCCTGGTATGCATGGCACCCCTCATCCCTCTTCCTGGTATGCTTGGCACCCCCCATCCCTCATCATGGTATGTATTACCCCCTTCATCCCTCTTCCTGGTATGCATGGCACCCCTCATCCCTCTTTCTGGTATGCTTGTCATCCCCTGTTCCCCATCACACTGTGCGCAAAAATTAAACAATTATACTCACCTCCATTCTGTTCCAGCGCTGCGTCCCGTTCTACTGTCGACACTCATCTCACTATGTTTGCCGCGCATGGCATTACTGCCATGCACCCTCACACTGTGAAATGCTCTGCTGGAATAGTCACTGCTCCCCACGCCGGGACTGTGTGCATGGGGAGCAGTGACCATTCACTCTCCTTAATAGCGTGCACACTGTACCCACAGCGCGGCTCCTGCTGTGGCCGGCGGTCACGTGTGCCCGCTATTAAAGAGCATGAATATTCACTACAACCCATGGCAGTGGGTTGTAGTGAATATTCATAGTCTTTAATATCAAGCACACATGACCGCCAAGCACACCAGGAGATGCGCTGTGGGTACAGTGTGCGCGCTATTAAGGAAAATGAATATTCACTGCTCTCCATGCCCATGGGCGTGGGATGCAGTGAATATTCATTTTCTTTAGTAGCAAGCACAATGTAGGCATTTTTGGGATAGCTCATATGAATTCTTCCTGGCCTAAAAGAATCATATAATAACTAATGCAAGGATGAGAGAATATTGACCAAAAGTGCTACAACTGACCACAATATTGTTATGTAATGCGCCACTGCAAAACTGGAATATTAAAACAGGAATGCAAGAAGTCAAACAAAAGTAACTGTGTTCAGTTTTTTTTAAATTTCTTTTTTTTAACGGATAGATTTTTTTTTCTGTTCACCGACATTAAAGATAATCTGTAAGTAGGATCAACCCTCCTAAGCCGTCTTTATGGACATGCACATCTTAAAAAGCTGTCCAAAATTATATCTTCATATCTGTGATCCAATTTCTTATTAGAGAGAAATTCACATTTTTCTTCATATTGTAAATGAGCTGTTATGATTAGTGATGAGTGAACGTGCTCGCCCTCTGCTCGGTACTCGCCTGAGCATCACAGTGCTCGACAAGTTTGGCACAAGGCGAATATTTCCGGGTTGCACGGGTGGGAACTCGGGTCCTCACCCTAGATGTTTGGCGTTTTTTAGAGAGCCAATGAACATGCAGGAATTGCTTGCCACACACTGTAATGCCGTAGCCATGTTGGTTGTGGGCATTACAATGAGTGGATGGCCGCACACCGTCATCAAGTCTATATGAGAACTGGCGCCGGAAACAGGCAGAGTAGGGAGAGCTGCTCCTGAGTAAGGCATAGATTTGCTTGTGTATAGTTAGTATAGGTATTCCACAACATATATATATATATATATATATATATACATCTAAACTAACAGTCCTTCTGAGGACTAATCCAGCTGCATATATTCAGTGGTGATAGCAGGAGTTAGGCCGGCAGGCAGTGTATGTGGCAGACTGCAGTGCATATATTGCAAGAGGGTACATAGCACGTTCCTGCTGCTGCTGTTCTTACATATATTTTTTTATCTTATTCCTGGTTATTTGCTTGAAAAGCAATCCAGAGTACACCATTTTCAGCTCCATTTGCTTGTTAGCACTGCAGAATACAGACAGATCTGTTCCATATTTCAGCGATAAAAATCCAGAAATTTGAACTGAACGTGGAAAATATTGGCCTCCTTTTCCATTCTGTTGCAGTGTCTCGGTCAAGCTATTCACACTAGGTCTCGGTGAAGAATATTATTAGTAAATTACAGGCTTGCTATTTAAAACCGTGGTTCTCTGTCAGACATATCACATGTAACAGCGTTCCAAAATCAGCCATTTCTGCCTTCCATTTCGTTGCAGTGGGTCGGTCAAGCTATTCACACAAGGTCTCTGTGAAGAATAGTATTAGTAAATTACAGACCTGCTATTTAAAATTGTGTTTCTCTGTCAGACGTATCACATATAACCGGTTCAAATCCAGCCATTTGCAGAGAACTTGGAAAATATTGTACTCCATTTACAGATTGTAGCAGTGTGTCAGTGTACACCATTTTACAGCTCCATTTGCTTGTTCGCAGAATACAGCCAGATTTTTTCCGTTTTATTCATATTACTGTATTGTGGAAGTAGAGGAACTTTTTTCAATGATCAGACGCACGTAATCCATATGACTGCTGTAATAATACAGAAATTTTGTGGAGCGTGGCAAATATTCCACTCCATTTAAAGTCAGCCACCTCTGTTTTGTTGAACCAACTGACACTTGGTCGCTGACAAATACGATACTATTAGGCGACTGTCTGAAACAGTCGCCATCAGACATTATCCCATATGACTGCCCTAATAATCCAGCAATTATTGTGAGTGTGTCAAATATTCCACTCCATTTAAAGTATTGCAGTTGTGGGTTCAAACCTATTCACAGTTGGCCGCTGACAAATAGCATTTCTGTGAACAATGTTGTCAGAGTATTACACCACTTTTGCGGACTGACAAAAAAAAAACATGCAAAAAATATGCTAAATTGGAAAAAATGTTAAGAAACATTGAAACATTCTTTTCCAGGGTAATGACAGGTATATTAGGCCAAAGAAATGAGAAAAAAAATTTTATGGACTGTGGAAGACATTTATGCGACCAGAATGAACACTCATCTGTAGCTTGTGATGATACCACCTAACAGCACCTGTCCCTATTGTAAATTCATCCAGCAGCGTTATTGATAGGGATTAGAATAGATTTTACATTTTTTTGGGCACCAGCAGCACACAGTATAAAGCAATAATACATAGCTGGATCGATGTAATACGCTATCCATATTGCGATACCTCACCGGTAAAAGAATTTCAGATAAGACAGTTAATATTCTAGAATATAGAAACTATTTGAATTGTCCTTCTCATTATTAAGGAGTGTGTCTCCTATACTGTTATTGCATATTCAGTAATTTCAAGGGCTGCCAAAAATTAGGACGAAACTCCAATACACATTTGAAGAGACGTAAAAAAAATAAATAAAATAAATAAAAACACAGTGGGATCTTTTTAGTTTAAAAACATTGTTCAGCTCCTGTACCTCCTCCTCCTCCAGTTTGGCCTCCATCTCCGAAATGACCACATCAGTCACAAGGTGGAAGCACTGCAGCACTGCCTTGGCCAAGCGGCAACAGGCTGTGCTGAAGCTAATATGCTTAATGCTTAGGTGACAAATCGCCCTCCGCTGCAGAGTTGTTGAAAGCTGTAACACAGCAGCCTGATCTGTGGCTCTCACCGCTGAACATACAGCCCGGCATGGTCATGTGTGATAATGGGCAGAACTTGGTGGCAGAGAAATGACAGCCGGAGTAGATACGGTTTCCCTCTATGCCAGTCTTTTCACCGAGCTAAAGAATATGACTGTGGTGAAAGACAACTCTCACCGAGAAGCAGTGTCAGACTGAAAAACATTGGGCTCACCAGAGGACTTGATTCTGAGGTCCCACCTTTCTCCCCGCTCAAGAGGCCCATAGCAGCTGCAAATTTAGTGCTATCATGAACTCTCCTGATGGAGAAGCCAGGGCCCACCCAAGGATTCTCTGGTGGGCCCGTCCAACCCTACCGAGAAGCAGCCCTGGCTAAGAAAAGTCTGTGGGAAGGTTCCAGGACACTCTATGGTTTCTTTTTTACTGGGGTGGAAACCCACTCAAACACGGGGAGAACATACAGAATCCTTGCAGATGTTGGCCTTAGTGGGATTTGAACCCAGGACCCCAGCGCTGCAAAGCTTCAGTGCTAACCACTAAGCCACTATGCTGCCCTCTCTGTTCTGCCTCTGATATCTAACACACTGGAGCAACTTGCACACACTGCCACTCAGTATCTTCAGCTCCTTTGTGAGAAACTAATGTATTTGGGCAGCCACTCAGTCTACCAAATAAAATTCCCGAGAAGGAAATTGTGGATGGCTTTGCTACTGGTACTGCGGGCACTGCTAATACCATGGTGTCGTGCCATAGTTCACTGGAAATATTCCAAGCTGGTTGGAGCCAAGCTGTTTCCCGTAGAAAAGTACCAGCAGCAAGCTAAGGAGATGGTGGCATCTATCATCATCAGTACCTCACCTCAACACTGTGAACTCTCCTGAAGTAGAAGCCAGGGCCCACCGGAGGAGTCTCCGGTTCTCTGGTGGGCCCATCCAACCCTGCCGAGAAGTAGTCCTGGCTAATAAAAGTCTGTAGGAAGGTTCCTGGACACTCTATGGCTGCTTTTTTTACTGTGGACTGGCTCCAACAATCTATAAGATTTCAATCTATGATCCCTTCATTGGCTCCCCATTGGCCAGAGACTTCAGCTCAAAACCGTAACCATGACATGCAAAGCCATCCACAACCTGTCTGCTCCATATATCTGTGACCTAGTCTCCCGGTACATACCTGCACGCAACCTCCGATCCTGAAAAGATCTCCTTCTCTACTCCAGTCTTCTCTCCTCTTCCCGCAATCATATACAACATTTTTCCTGTGCATCCCTTCTACTCTTGAACTCTGTACCTCAACATATCAGTCTCTCGCCTACTATTGAAACTTTTAAATGGAAGCTGACGTCCCACCTCTTCCGACAAGCCTACAACCTGCAGTAACCCTCGCTCCACCATACCCCTGCACGACCAGCTGTACCCTTACCTACTGTATCCTCCCCCATCCCTTATAGACTGTTTGTGTACCCTCATGGGCAGGGTCCTCTTCTCTTGTACCAATAAGTGACCTCTTTTCACATGTAAAGCGCAATGGAATAAATGGCTCTCTAATAATAAATAACAGTAATAACAATACTTGTACTCTGGGTCAATTGATGGCACTTTCCTGGTGACTGCCCCCAAATTGATGTCTTTTGGCAGCTTTTGGTCCCATTTGAAGGTGTTGTGTATACATTTGGTTTTGGCACCCATTGAATCCAATGGCATTCGCCAATGTTCCATGAATTTTTCGACAATTACTTTAGCGAATATTGCAAAAACGGTGATTGTAATCCAAAACGAATATTGAAATATTCGCTCGTCTCTAATCAGAAACACCCTTAAAAAATTATGCGGGTTTTGCACCACAGTCTCCCTGGTGATATGGTGGTGTAGGATAAGGAGAAGGAGGAGGGTGACATAAAATAGAACAATTCCTGAAGGGTATACCCATGTCTGGGCGTGAAGGGGTGCATGGGAATAGACCCCCAAAAAAATAACAACTGGATTTGAGTTTATGTTCGATGCTATCATCTGGTGGTGTTGAGCAGTCTGGCCCAATCCAGCCCTTGTTCATTTTTATGAGTCAGCCTGTCAGCATTTTCAGTTGACAGGCGGATACGCCTTTCAGTTTTATCAATTATAATGGCCCCGGCAGCACTAAAACCTTCTCTGACAAAACGCTAGTTGCCAAGACCTCCAAGGCATAGAAAGACAGTTCATGCCACGTATCCAGCTTGCATCTTCCAAAACTTTTCCCTTCTTGTCAGAGTACCCCGTGTATCAGGGCCTGGGTGCTGGGAGGGTCTGAGAAAACTGTCCCAGACCTTTGACAGCATTCTATTGCCTCTGCCGCATCTAGTTTGTGTCTCCCTCACTTATACTCCTTGGTTGTCCAATAAACTGTCTGACTGTGACCTCTGCCTCCAGCATTGTCAGATGGGAGATTTTTTTTGTTATAATTGTTCAACAAGAGCCTGAACTTAATATCTCCAAAAATTAACTCCTTTGGTTTCCTCTCTCTGCTAACCGACCTATACCTGACT
The DNA here is from genome assembly GCF_046119375.1 of Phyllobates terribilis. NCBI lineage: Eukaryota > Metazoa > Chordata > Amphibia > Anura > Dendrobatidae > Phyllobates > Phyllobates terribilis. The sequence continues at coordinate 367,810,160 of NW_027362762.1, read as the reverse complement.
TTGCAATTTCCTTTAGGTGGTACCACCATAACTCCCACTCGGCACGCCTGCTATCTTGGAGTCATATTTGACACACAACTTTCCTTTATTCAACGTGGAAAATCACTCACTAGCTCATGTCACCTGCACCTTAAAAACTTCTCCATAAGTCGACCTTTACTCACCTTTGATACTGCAAAAGCTCTTACTGTCGCTCTTATTCACTAGTGCAACTCTCTTCTAATCATTCTATCTCTAAACAAACTGTCTCCTCTCTAATCCCTTCTGAATGCAGCAGCCAGGGTTGTATTTCTATCAAGCCACTTCACCAACGCCTCTACCCTGTGCCAGTCATTGTGCAGGTTTGGTTAAACAATCACTACAGAATACAATACAAACTCATCTCTCATCCACCAAGCTGTCCACAGTTCTGCACCGGCCTATATCTCTTCCCTCATTTCTGTGTATCACCCCTCCTGTGCATTCCATTCTGCAACTGATCTAAGACTGACATCCTCCTTAATCAGTTCCTCACATCTCCGTCTCCAAGAATTCTCTTGTGCCATGCCAGTTTTCTGTAATGCCCAAAATGCATACAACGCGATGATCATGGTAAAGGCAGGGGAACAGCCAATACTTCCCAGTTCTCACAAAGAGTATGACTGTCTATGTTCTCTTCCTCCTCCACCTCTTCTTTATCACCCAATCCTCATTGAGATGAGATGAGGCTGGGCTGGGTAGCATCACCCTGTATAGTTCCTTGCTCCGCCTGTGTGGCGCCCCTGAGGGTTTGACCGCCACAGGGATGCTGCACCTCTTTAATGGGGTGTAGTATTCCTCCTTTGAGGTAAGAACAGTGCAATGGGCAAGACCCTCCCTCCACATCCAACACCACACTTCTCCCACCGGAGGGGGCTAGTAGGCACCAGGTGCTGCCCCTACTGGAAGTTGGGAGACTGGGGAACCAAGAGATAGGGGAACCAATTAGTGGGTGAGGGTGGAGGATTTACATTTTAGTCACACTTTAAATTTCATATTTAATACACAGCCATCTTGGTTCTGGGTTCTTTGATCGTGATCTCCCTCCCTGAGCGTGGATCCTGTGTGGACCTGCAGAGGATGGAGACACGGCCCTCATATCCTGGCCTTGGGTCGAGGGGCAGGTTGCAGATAATGTACAGTACAGACCAAAAGTTTGGACACACCTTCTCATTTAAAGATTTTTCTGTATTTTCATGACTTTGAAAATTGTACATTCACACTGAAGGCATCAAAACTATGAATTAACACATGTGGAATTATATACTTAACAAAAAAGTGTGAAACAACTGAAAATATGTCTTATATTCTAGGTTCTTCAAAGTAGCCACCTTTTGCTTTGATGACTGCTTTGCACACTCTTGGCATTCTCTTGATGAGCTTCAAGAGGTAGTCACCGGAAATGGTTTTCACTTCACAGGTGTGCCCTGTCAGGTTTAATAAGTGGGATTTCTTGCCTTATAAATGGGGTTGGGACCATCAGTTGTGTTGTGCAGAAGTCAGCTGATAGTCCTACTTAATAGACTGTTAGAATTTGTATTATGGCAAGAAAAAAGCAGCTAAGTAAAGAAAAATGAGTGGCCATCATTACTTTAAGAAATGAAGGTCAGTCAGTGCGAAAAATTGGGCAAACTTTGAATGTGTCCCCAAGTGCAGTTGCAAAAACCATCATGCGCTACAAAGAAACTGGCTCACATGAGGACCGCCCCAGGAAAGGAAGACCAAGAGTCACCTCTGCTTATGAGGATAAGTTTATCCGAGTCACCAGCCTCAGAAATCGCAGGTTAACAGCAGCTCAGATTGGAGACCAGGTCAATGCCACACAGAGTTCTAGCAGCAGACACTTCTCTAAAACAACTGTTAAGAGGAGACTTTGTTCAGCAGGCCTTCATGGTAAAATAGCTGCTAGAAATCCACTGCTAAGGACAGGCAACAAGCAGAAGAGACTTGTTTGGGCTAAAGACCAGTGGAAATCTGTGCTCTGGTCTGATGAGTCCAATTTTGAGATCTTTGGTTTCAACCACCGTGTCTTTGTGCGACGCAGAAAAGGTGAACGAATGGATTCTACATGCCTGGTTCCCACCGTGAAGCATGGAGGAGGAGGTGTGATGGTGTGGGGGTGCTTTGCTGGTGACACTGTTGGGGATTTATTCGAAATTGAAGGCATACTGAACCAGCATGGCTACCACAGCATCTTGCAGCGGCATGCTATTCCATCCGGTTTGCGTTTAGTTGGACCATCATTTATTTTTCAACAGGACAATGACCCCAAACACACCTCCAGGCTGTGTAAGGGCTATTTGACCAAGAGGGAGAGTGATGGGGTGCTACGCCAGATGACCTGGCCTCCACAGTCACCAGACCTGAACCAAATCGAGATGGTTTGGGGTGAGCTGGACTGCAGAGTGAAAGCAAAAGGGCCAACAAGTGCTGAGCATCTCTGGGAACTCCTTCAAGATTGTTGGAAGACCATTTCTGGTGATTACCTCTTGAAGCTCATCAAGAGAATGCCAAGAGTGTGCAAAGCAGTCAAGGTGGCTACTTTGAAGAACCTAGAATATAAGACATATTTTCAGTTGTTTCACACTTTTTTGCTAAGTATTTAATTCCACATGTGTTAATTCATAGTTTTGATGCCTTCAGTGTGAATGTACAATTTTCAAAGTCATGAAAATACTGAAAAATCTTTAAATGAGAAGGTGTGTCCAAACTTTTGGTCTGTACTGTATGTCTCAGCCCGGTCAAGGACCATGACCAAGAATGTAGCTCCACCGCAAATGGATCCCGGGGGGATGCAGACGGAGCGGTATACGCCACCTGTCCTCACCAAGCTGATCTATTCAGAGGGATTCCGGCTGCAAGAGGGGTACCGTCCCCCGACACCTGACCTTGCTACTCTATGTCCTGGTCAGGGAAGCCTGGTAGGCCCCGAGGATCCAACCGGGTAACGGAAGGAGCGGAGCAGCCACCCATACCCTTTTACTGAGTGAAGTTCAGAGGGAGACCCGGCCTATCTACACACACACAGACAGGAGTGGACCCTGTCTGAAGTCTAGGAACACTCTGGTGGGGGTCCTGATAGAACAATGGACTTACTCGGAGGTTGTCGGACCCCCCCGTCTCTGGTGAATGCAGAACTCCGCGAGGAGCAGGGAGAAGCCTTTCAACTGCAATCTCCACCGTGAGTAAAAACCCTGGAAGTTAACCCCTAAGGCCTCCGGACTCTTTATTCTGCATTACAGCGCACTACACAGCACCAGACCTCCTATACTATAACCCCCTCCATCCTGTCTCTCTGCCCTGAGGCCCTGCTCTGCCTGTGGGGAGTAGTACCAACGACGGCTGCCTTAGCACTTTGCCTCAGTGGACAGCAGCAGCGCTGGTGGCCTTCACCAGTTGGCGTAGTCGAGATCAGCCACTCAACCCGGATAAGCCCATACCATCCTTTTTAATGTGATGGCCCTGGGCACGGAGCGGGTCCGGGCCACGGTTGCACCCCATTGACAACATAGGACCCGGCTCCGAGTCCCCCATCTCCCAGGGTAGGACTTCCAGCATCACACACCTGCAGTGCCTCCTCTTTAATTGTGAGCAGCGAGCGTTTCAGTAGACAGAGAAGCGGGATGGTGATGCTAATTATGGCGTCATCGCTGCTCACCATCTTGGTGGAGTCCTCAAACTTTTGGAGGAGGGCACAGATGTCAGACATCCATACCCACTCATCAGCTCTTAAGTAAGAGGCTGATCTGAATGCCAAAGGATGTGTTGAAGGTGGTACTCAACAACTACTCTCTGCTGCTCAAAATCATTCCAAACATCTGCAACGTTGATTTCCAACACATAGTCACATCACACACCAGTCGGTGAGCTGGATTCAGCAAATGCTGATGAAGCCCTGACATGGTGGCAGAAGCTGTAGCTGACTTTCTGAAATGGGCACACACGTGGCGTACTTTCACAAGCCACTCTGGCAGATCTGTGTAGATTTTGAGAAACTGCAGAACCTTTAAATTGAGCACATGGGCCAGGCGTGGTACATGTGCGAGCTTGCCTAGCTTCAGAACTGCCACCAGGTTCTCTGATACAGCTTTCAACAACTCTGCAACGGTTTCTGGTTTGTCGCCTAAGCATATAGTTTTTCTTATTGCTATTGGTACACACAAAGTTTAAGCAACTAATCTGGAATATGTCCTGAAAAAATAAATCAAGTGATGGAGATGGAGGCTGAAGAGAAGGAGGAGGAGGTGGTGCAGGATCTGTAAAATGTAGGGGCAACCCTGATTAACCAAGGACCCGCAATCCTCTGCGTCTGGTGGACGTGTTCCATCCCAGGGTTCCACAATATTAACCCAGTGGAGTGCGTCAGCGAGATGAACCGTCCCTGGCCAAATGTGGCAGTTTAGTATTGTGGCCTGTGGGTGGGTGTTTGGATGCATACTTGCGCTTGCATTCCAAGTAACAGAAAAGTAAGGAGATGATGGCCTCATCATCATCATCATCGCAACCTGAAAGGTTTGTGTTACTGATCCGGGTGGTGGAACCTCTGTGCCGCGGTACAAGGAGGGACCCAGAGGGACGTAACTAAGTATCCACTCAGACCGACCCTGGTCGTACGGCGGCTAATGACTCCGTCACCAGGGAGGGACCGAGCAGAGGGACCAGGTGCTACTCTGGGGATGACCTTGTAAGAGAGCTGGTGGCTCCCACGAGTCAGCAGACTGGGACTGACCGGTATAGTGGATGGACACAACAAGCAGGCAGAAGTCTCTGGATAGTTGACAGGTGGTCACGGCACGTGATGGCAGAGCAGGTTGAAGTCTCTAGGTTAACAGACAGGGAGTCACGGCAAGTGACAGCAGGAGCCTCCAGGTAGGCTACGGCAAGTGACGGCCAAGCAGGCTGAAGTCTCTAGGTTAGCAGGCGGGTGGTCACGGCAAGTGACGGCAGAATCTCCAGGTAGGCTAGCAGGTAACAGGCAGGCAACAGTCGAGTGCTCCCAGATGAGCGGGCTAGCATGCACGGCAGGTAGCAGGCAGGTAACTGGCAGGTGCTCCCTGGTAAGCAGATGGACTTGCCCATAGATAGACTGGCGGGTTGAACGGAAGGCAGACTGTCGGGCTGGAGAGTAGTCAGACTGGCGGACTGGAACAGTAGTCAGGCTGGCAACTGGACCTGAGGGCTGAAGCAGAGGTAAGTATGTTGTGCATCAACTTTTGCTCGGGCACCTCCATTTTGGAGGAGGTGCCTTATATATGGGAGGACCCTCGGCTATTTGCCGGGGACTCCATAGGACGGCGCGCGCGGCCCCATTTAGAGAGAGGGAGCGCGCGCGCCCTAAGCACAGTGCCCGGGAAGCTGCGCGCGCCGGCAGCAGCAGGAAGAGGAGCGCGGGAGGACGCCACACAGGGAGCAGGAAGGTAAGAGGGACGCCTTCTCTGCCTGGCAGGAGGCAGAGACGCCGATGCTACAGTAACTCCCCCTTTACGCCCCTCTTTTTTAGGCCAGAAAGAAATTTTTCAAGGAGAAGTGGGGCATGGATGTTCTCCCTGGGTTTCCAAGTACTCTCCTCTGGGTCAAACCCCTTCCAATCCACTAGAAAAAAGGTTTTTCCTCTTACCCTTTTGGTAGCCAGAATATTCTCTACCTCAAAAATGTCCTCAGCAGAATCCGGAGCAGGGGAAGAACCTGGATTGTTGGAAAAAGATTTAAAGACAACTGGTTTGAGGAGAGATACGTGGAAGGAGTTGGGAATCCGTAAGGTGGCTGGGAGTTTTAACTTGTAGGCCACTGGATTGATTTGTTTAAGGACTTCAAATGGACTGATGAACCGGGGGCCCAACTTGTAGGAGGGTATTTTGAGCCCAACATGTTTGGAGGAGTGCCAAACCTTGTCTCCCAGACGGAATTGAGGCGGATCCAGACGTCTCTTATCAGCGTGTCTCTTCATTTGCTCGGAGGAGTGAAGAAGTGTGGACCTAGTATTCTCCCAAATGGTGGAAAATTCGCTGACCAGAGACTCTGCGGCAGGGTTGTCCACAGAAGCGGAGACGGGAAACGGAATCCGGGGATGTTGACCATAGACTATAAAGAACGGAGACAGGGAAGATGATTTGCTCTCATGGTTGTTGTAGGAGAATTCGGCCCATGGCAGGAGATCCACCCAATCAGTATGGTGAGCGTTAACCAAGTGCCGGAGGTAGCTGGTAAGGATCTGTTTGATCCGCTCCACTTGACCATTGGACTGTGGATGATAAGCGGAGGAGAAATCCAGGGTGACATCCAGCAGCTTACACGTAGCTCGCCAGAAACGTGAGGTGAACTGAACCCCTCGATCCGACACGATGTGGACAGGTAGGCCATGGAGACGGAAGATGTGATGGAAGAAGTCCTTAGCTAGCACTGATGTGGATGGGAGACCAGGCAGAGGGATGAAGTGAGCAATTTTAGAAAAGCGGTCGGCGACCACCCAAATGACTGTACAACCGGCAGAGACAGGGAGAACTGTAATAAAGTCCATAGCAATGTGTTGCCACGGGGCATCAGGTATGGGAAGAGGCATGAGTTGACCGGCTGGTAGATGTCTGGGAACATTGTTGCAGGCACAGGACGAACAGGCTGAGACGAAGTATACCACAGGGTAGGCCACCAGTAATGCCGGGTGATGAGCAGAAAGGTCTTCTTTTCGCCAGCATGGCCGGCTAGTTTAGATGAATGACCCCAGCAAAGAACCTTCTCACGATCCAGTACTGCGAATACGTCTTACCGGGTGGAAGACGAGTGAGATCCAAGTGGGCCACCTTCATGACCTTGGAGGGGTCGATGATGTGCATAGGCTCCTCCTCTTGATCGGAGGGCAGGAAGGATCAGGACAAGGCGTCGGCTTTGACATTCTTGTCTGCCGGGCGGAAATATAGGATGAAGTCGAAGCGGGTGAAGAACAAAGACCACCGGGCCTGACGCGGATAGAGTCTTTAGGCATTTTGGAGATATGGCAGATTTTTGTGATCCGTATAGATGATCACCGGGTATAGAGCCCCCTCAAGCAGGTAGCGCCACTTCTCCAGCGCCAATTTAACGGCTAACAATTCTCGGTCTCCAATGGAGTAGTTGCGCTCAGACGAGGAGAAGAGTTTGGAGAAGAAGCCGCAGGTTACCATTCTCCCGGATGAAGACTTTTGGGTGAGCACCGCTCCGGCTCCGGAGGAGGAAGCATCAACCTCCAGGTAGAATTGTTTGTGGCAGTCCAGATGGTGCAGTACCGGGGCAGAGGAGAAGGCTTGCTTTAAGGAGAGGAAGGCCTCCTCAGCTTCGGGCGACCATACCTTAGGATTTGCTCCCTTACGGGTGAGCGCAGATATGGGAGCAGTCTGGGAAGAGAAGTGCGGAATGAAGAGACGATAGTAGTTGGCAAAGCCCAGGAACCACTGAATCGCCTTCAACCCCTCCGGACGGGGCCATTTTAGGACAGCAGAGAGTTTCTCGGGATCCATTCATAAGCCTGTCTGGGAGATAACGTAGCCCAGGAATGGAAGAGAGGTCTGCTCGAAGAGCCACTTCTCATATTTTGCATAGAGGTGGTTCTGTCTGAGCTTAAGCAGGACCTGACGAACATCCCTCCGGTGTGTGGGAAGATCTGGAGAGAAGACCAAGATATCATCCAGGTATACCACCACGCAGGAGTAAAGAAGATCACAGAATATGTCGTTGACCAACTCTTGGAAGACAGCGGGAGCATTGCAGAGACCAAAGGGCATCACACGGTATTCATAGTGACCGTCCCGGGTATTGAATGCCGTCTTCCACTCATCTCCTTGATGGATTTGGACCAGGTTATACGCTCCACGTAGATCCAGCTAGGAAAAGATTCTGGCACCCTTAAGACGATCAAACAACTCGGAGATGAGTGGCAGGGGATATTTGTTTTTTACCGTGATCTGATTGAGTCCTCTATAATCAATACAGGGGTGTAGCGAACCATCCTTCTTCTTGACAAAGAAGAATCCGGCTCCAGCTGGGGAGGTAGACTTCCGGATGAATCCCCTAGCCAGATTCTCCTCAATGTACTTAGACATGGCCCGGGTTTCGGCCGCCGACAACGGGTAAATACGCCCACGGGGTGGAGTGCCGCCAGGTACCAGGTCGATCGGGCAATCATATGGCCTATGAGGTGGCAGTGTCTCTGCTTCCTTTTTACCGAAGACATCCGCGTAAGACCAGTAAGGAGCCGGTAGACCGCGTAAATTAGCTGGGGTAGGTGGTGGACGAGTCAGGCGAACCGGAATCAGGCTGGTCCTATGGCAGTCCTGCCCCCACCGGAGTACTTCACCGGATTGCCAGTTCAGCACGGGTTCATGTGTTTGGAGCCAGGGTAGACCTAGCAATAGGGAGTGAGAGAGTCCGGACAGCACATGGAAGGAGATTTTCTCCGAGTGCAGCATTCCCACCTGCAGGGTTAGGGGCTCAGTGACGAGCAGGATCGTCACCGGAAGGAGTCTTCCATCCACGGAGGCGGCGGACAATGGTTCAGCCAGAGGTTTGGTGGGAATTCGGTATCTCTCTACCAGGGACTGGGAAATGAGGTTTCCAGCAGCTCCAGAATCTAGATGAGCAATTTCAAAGAGACGGTTGTCTCTCCAGGAGACAGAGACAGAAATAGTCAGGGATGGAGAGGGATTACTTTTGCCTAGGGCGACCTCTCCGAGCGGTCCTAGACACTGAACGGATCAGGTGCTCTTTACTGCCACAATAGAAACAGCTCCCCTCGGCTCGACGTGACTCTTGGCGAGATTTGACCATCTTGGTCTGGTCGATCTGCATGGGTTCGGGTGAGTGCGCCCGGGGAGTGACTGTTTGAGAGGCAGGTCTCTTTGGTGCGTTCTTGGAACCGGATGTCAATCCGGGTAGCGAGTGACACCAGGTCATCCAGGGTGGTAGGAATGTCCCGACCGGCTAGCTCATCCTTAATCCGACCGGAAAGACCCTCCCAGAAGATGGACACCAGAGCCTTGTTATCCCAGGCAGCGAGGAAAGACGATAGGTTGGACACCAGGGGATCCCCTCTTTCCCACAGGGGATTTAGCCATGCCAGTGCCTCCCCAGTGAGATGGGACATGATGAATGCCACTTTGGCCCGGTCGGAGATGAACTGATGTGCCAAAAGTTCAAAGTGCAGGGTGCACTGGTTTATGAAATCTTGAGCTAAGGCGGGGTCGCCACCAAAACGAGGAGGCGCAGAAAGCCGGGGACCGGGGCTGGATGCCATTGTATTGGTGAGAGCGGGAGTCGTACAACTCGAGGTGGACGCAGGAGGGGCAGGCAGTGTGTCCAGGCGGTAGTTGACACTCCGCAGGAAGTTCAGGATGGTTTCCTGTTGGGATCTCTGACGGGACACCTCCTGGTATAGGTCAGAGAGCGAGGGAGCTTGGGTGCCACCGGGTTCCATGGCCCGAGCAAACTGTTACTGATCCAGGTGGTGGAACCTCTGGGCGCGGTGCAAGGAGGGACCCAGAGGGGCGTAACTAAGTATCCACTCAGACCGACACTGGTCGTACGGCGGCTAACGACTCCGTGACCAGGGAGGGACCGAGCAGAGGGACCAGGTGCTACTCTGGGGACGACCTTGTAAGATAGCTGGTGGCTCCCACTGGTCAGCAGACTGGGACTGACTGGTATAGCGGATGGACACAACAAGCAGGCAGAAGTCTCTGGATAGTTGACAGGTGGTCACGGCACGTGACGGCAGAACAGATTGAAGTCTCTAGGTTAACAGACAGGGAGTCACGTCAAGTGACAGCAGGAGCCTCCAGGTAGCCTACGGCAAGTGACGGCCAAGCAGGCTGAAGTCTCTAGGTTAGCAGGCGGGAGGTCACGGCAAGTGACGGCAGAATCTCCAGGTAGGCAACCAGGTAACAGGCAGGTAACAGGCGAGTGCTCCCAGGTGAGCGGGCTAGCAGGCACGGCAGGTAGCAGGCAGGTAACTGGCAGGTGCTTCCTGGTAAGCAGACGGACTTGCCCATAGACAGACTGGCGGGTTGAACGGAAGGCTTACTGTCAGGCAGGAGAGTAGTCAGACTGGCGGACTGGAACAGTAGTCAGGCTGGCAACTGGACCTAAGGGCTGAAGCAGAGGTAAGTATGCTGTGCATCAACTTTTGCTCGGGCACCTCCATTTTGGAGGAGGTGCCTTATATATGGGAGGACCCTCGGCTATTGGCTGGGTACTCCTTAGGACGGCGTGTGCGGCCCCTTTAAGAGAGAGGGAGAGCGCGCGCGCCCTAAGCACAGTGCCCGGGAAGCTGACTAATCCTCCTGTCCCCTCGCTATTCCCTGGCCTCTACTCTCTGTCAATCCCTTCACTGGCTCCCCATTGCCCAGAGACTCCAGTTCAAAACACTAACCTTGGCATGCAAAGCCATCCACAACCTGTCTCCTCCATACATCTGTGACCTAGTCTCCCAGTACTTACCTGCATGCAACCTCTGATCCTCACAAGTTCTCCTTCTCTACTCCACTCTTATCTCCTCTTCCCACAGTCGCATATAAGATTTCTCCCATGCATCCCCCCTTCTCTGGAACTCTCTACCCCACCATTTCTGACTCTCGCCTACTGTTGAAACCTTCAAAAAGCACCTGAAGACCCACCTCTTGCGACATGCGTACAACCTTCAGTAACCCTCGCTCCACCATATTGCTGCACGACCAGCTCTATCCTCACCTACTGTATCCTCACCCATTCCATGTAGACTGTGAGCTCTCGCGGGCAGGATCATCTCCTCTCCTGTACCAGTCGCTGTCACATTTTTGTTCAAGATTATTGTAATTGTTTTTTGCGATGTATACCATTTTCACATCTAAAGCGCCATGGAATAAATGGCAATAAAGTAATAATAATAATGTGATCCAAACTCACATCTTCTGAGACTGTACCATGTGGAACACAGGATGGTGGTGGTAGCAAACTGACTGGAAAATTTTTCTGCTATCCATTCAGCAACCTTTTCACACTGCTCTGGCTTCAATAGTGGTGTTCCATGGCCGCCTAGAAATTGGGACAGGAAGTTCGACATGACGTGGGTGCTTGTTGTTCTCCCTCAGCAGGTACAGTTTCATCTTGCCCACGGCCTCTGCGTGCACTACCACCATCACCATAACGTCCTCTTCCCCGTCCCTTGACACACACCTTGCTCATTTTAAATGGAGTTTAAGATTTGTCACGTTGCTAAAAATGTCAGTTTTAGGCACTGCCCTGGGAGTCATAGATGCTTCCAGGGGTCATTCCCCATGCTGTTCCCATGTCACACACCACATGGTCAGATAAGTTAGTAAAATGTTAAAATGACATTTCCTGGTGAATGCATTTTTCACGGTTCAGAGCAATGCAAAAGTGCAAAAACGCATCAAAAACGCTATGTGTGAATATAGCCCAAGGTGTGGAGGAGCATTTTTGATTTTGGTTATTTATTTTGCCTTATATATAAGTCATTACTATGGAAAGAATGTTCTTTAACATATTTCCCAGGTAAATCCATTTGGTTTCATTTTTGTATGTTTTATTGTGAGTCCGTAAAAGTGACGTAATACCTCTGACAACATTGTTGACAGCAGTGACCTGGTAGTCAGAAATGCTTCTAGGGGCCTTCCCCATGCTGTTCCCATGTCATTTGATCACTGTTCCCATAGATGTGGGCAATTTTTAGGCCCTCCGCAGACCGCCGGGGGGCGCCGGAAAAATGCTCGAGTTTCCCATAGACTTACATTGGGCTTGTTACTCGGACCGAGTACTCGAGCATTCCAATTTGCTTGACTCGAGCAATGAGTACCTGAACATTTTAATGCTCGCTCATTACTAGTTATGATCTGTAGGCTGGACACTGAACTCCTTGAGAATCTGCCTCCAAAGATTATTTTAAATAAAAGGGAGCATTACCAGTATGATGTGTAATGAGTGACAATTTACTCTTGATCTTCATGTTTCACATTGGTAACATCCCCTTTCATTTAAAATAATCTCTGTTTGTATATTCTAAGGGAGATCTGTGTCTGGCCCATAGATCTTAACAGCTCATTTACATATTAAGAAAAATGTGAATTTCTCTGGAAAAGATATCAGATCGCAGATATCTAGGCATCATTTTATTCAACTTCCTATGACCTGAATGTGTAGGTACATGCATGGAAAGTTATTTGCAACACCAGCCAGCAGTACTCTTGTGGCAGTAAAAATTGTTAAATGAAACTAATAAAAGTTGCAAAACCTTAACCTTTTCTGAATATATATATATATATATATATATATATACAGTACAGACCAAAAGTTTGGACACACCTTCTCATTTAAAGATTTTTCTGTATTTTCATGACTTTGAAAATTGTACATTCACACTGAAGGCATCAAAACTATGAAATAACACATGAGGAATTATATACTTAACAAAAAATTGTGAAACAACTGAAAATATGTCTTATATTCTAGGTTCTTCAAAGTAGCCACCTTTTGCTTTGATGACTGCTTTGCACACTATTGGCATTCTCTTGATGAGCTTCAAGAGGTAGTCACCGGAAATGGTTTTCACTTCACAGGTGTGCCCTGTCAGGTTTAATAAGTGGGATTTCTTGCCTTATAAATGGGGTTGGGACCATCAGTTGTGTTGTGCAGAAGTCAGGTGGATACACAGCTGATAGTCCTACTGAATAGACTGTTAGAATTTGTATTATGGCAAGAAAAAAGCAGCTAAGTAAAGAAAAATGAGTGGCCATCTTTACTTTAAGAAATGAAGGTGAGTCAGTCCGAAAAATTGGGCAAACTTTGAAAGTGTCCCCAAGTGCAGTTGCAAAAACCATCAAGCGCTACAAAGAAACTGGCTCACATGAGGACCGCCCCAGGAAAGGAAGACCAAGAGTCACCTCTGCTTCTGAGGAAAAGTTTATCCGAGTCACCAGCCTCAGAAATCGCAGGTTAACAGCAGCTCAGATTATAGACCAGGTCAATGCCACACAGAGTTCTAGCAGCAGACACATCTCTTCAACAACTGTTAAGAGGAGACTTTGTGCAGCAGGTCTTCATGGTAAAATAGCTGGTAGGAAACCACTGCTAAGGACAGACAACAAGCAGAAGAGACTTGTTTGGGCTAAAGAACACAAGGAATGGACATTAGACCAGTGGAAATCTGTGCTTTGGTCTGATGAGTCCAAATTTGACATCTTTGGTTCCAACCACCGTGTCTTTGTGCGATGCAGAAAAGGTGAACGGATGGACTCTACATGCCTGGTTCCCACCGTGAAGCATGGAGGAGGAGGTGTGATGGTGTGGGGGTGCTTTGCCGGTAACACTGTTGGGGATTAATTCAAAATTGAAGGCATACTGAACCAGCATGGCTACCACAGCATCTTGCAGGGGCATGCTATTCCATCCGGTTTGCGTTTAGTTGGACCATCATTTATTTTTCAACAGGACAATGACCCCAAACACACCTCCAGGCTGTGTAAGGGCTTTTTGACCAAGAAGGAGAGTGATGGGGTGCTACGCCAGATGACCTGGCCTCCACAGTCACCAGACCTGAACCCAATCGAGATGGTGTGGGGTGAGCTGGACCGCAGAGTGAAGGCAAAAGGGCCAACAAGTGCAAAGCATCTCTGGGAACTCCTTCAAGATTGTTGGAAGACCATTTCCGGTGACGACCTCTTGAAGCTCATTAAGAGAATGCCAAGAGTGTGCAATGCAGTCATCAAAGCAAAAGGTGGCTACTTTGAAGAACCTAGAATATAAGACATACTTTCAGTTGTTTCACACTTTTTTGTTAAGTATATAATTCCACATGTGTTAATTCATAGTTTTTATGCCTTCAGTGTAAATGTACAATTTTCATAGTCAAGAAAATGCAAAAAAATCTTTAAATGAGAAGGTGTGTCCAAACTTTTGGTCTGTACTGTACATAATTTAATTATCTTTTACTTTTACTATACTTTTTTCAACAAAAATGCAACATAATTTCCATAACCACAAAATTCTTTGTTTCAAATTAACTATACATAGGCTCATGATCGAAAATGACAATGCGACAACAGCATGCAGTATGTTCGTGGGGTGTATGTTGTACATAAATTGGACAATTAAAACAGGGCATCAAAATCTAAAATTTATCTTTGCATTTGAGATTTTATTTCAGTTATAAAAATGACACTGAGGGGATTAGTATTACCCTCCTTGTTTGCAATGTTTGAAGAATAAAAAAGGCAGTTATTAGGGTGCTGTTACAGTAATATATCTCAGATCAATCGATTCAGTCACACAGGTACAGTACTTCCCTATTTATCACTTGAACGTAGTACAGCACAATCAATTTAGTTTTTTTCCTATCTCTAGGAAGAATGAGCATTATGCTCTGACCTTATATACCTACTCTGTACAAGAATATAATGGCGCTCCTTGGCCAAATTCCATCTTTTATGCTGGCTGCCTTTTATCCTCCTTGATTGGCTTTGCTAGACCATGTGATATGATAGCTGCAAAGCAGTATGGGGAAAACCACCTGGCTGCACCTGATGCCATTAGACCACTCTCAGAATCATCAGCAGTGTATGAAATTGTGTTGGGCTTATTATTTTTTGCCAACCCTTGAAAATTGATTTGTAGAATGTTTGAATTTGCAGAAACCTGGGAATCTCAGGAAATTTGACTCAAAGTCAATTCTCCCCAGATCAGTCCTTTCATTTCTAACAGATATCCAAATAACTCAGCATAAAAATGCAAAATGACTGACAATAACTCGTATATACAGTATTGTGTAAATAACTTAAATGTGGAATGTGGTGTGGCAACATCAAAACCCGAGTTGTGGATTTTACTTGAGTTAGTTCTTAAGTATGTACTGGGTAATGTCTACATAACTTAATCTTATATTTACATGTAATGTAATGTTATATTTTAAGCAAAGTTACTTGCATTTCTATGTATGGAGGAGATTATTATTTGCATATTTTTATAGGATAGGATTGTCTTGCTCTACAAAATGTAACAGGGAATGTGGTACATTTTTTCTGCATTAATTCATGAAAAGTACGTCCATATAAGATGAATGGTACATGTAAGTAAAGATATGGTAAAAAGAATGCTGCATTATATTCCTTAAACTGTCTAAAATTAAACATGTACCAAGTGAAATATATAAATAGAAAAATGGTCATTTTTAAAGTACATAATTCTTAGATGTGATTAAACATCCTCCTGTTAGTAATCACATGGCAAATTAAATGCATTGAACTGGGACCCATATGTTGCCTGTATATGACTACCTTTGATGCCTTTGATTCACAAGTCTCACCTAATCAATTTACTTGTTAATTAACATCACTTTTTCAGTCGGCTGTTGATCAGTGGAGTGTGTTTCAGGTAATAAGGAGAAGACCTTCACTAGGAAATGCAGAAATTATGAATACAGAATGCATGTTTTACAGATTTAATCAACTACACTCAGTAGAAAATGACTTGAGTTTATGTTCATCCTTTAATCTAGATTCTTACTGTACTTATTCCAATTTTTACATATAGTTATCCTGCTCACTAGATTTTAATCTTCAAGAATAAGGATATTTAACCTGCTCAGAGGGGAAGATTACTATTAAGTACAAATCTATGCATATTATATCCCTTACAACACCAACCTGGCAATAAAGAAAATGTCCTAATTGCTACAAATAAAAAAGTTCTCGAGCAACATGTATTTATCAAAATTATGTATTGCTCTTATTCATAGAGGGAACAGAAGCTGTTAATAAGGGGTTGTCTAGTAGAGGACAAGAACTGCAATAGTATCTGCCAGTTTTTATTGTATGCTTCTATGTTATTTTTTTAGCTTTGTTGAAATGGTTACTGTGACCTTTCCTAGAAATCTGAATATAGAATATAATACAACCCCTGGCAAAAATTATGGAATCACTGGGCTCAAAGGATGTTCATTCAGTTGTTTAATGTTGTTGAAAAAAAGCAGGTCACAGACTTGGTACAAAACTAAAGTCATTTCAAATGGCAACTTTAGGGCTTTAAGAAACACTAAAAGAAATCAAGATAAAAATGTGGTACTGTGTAAGGGTAATTTTTTTCAGACCAAGCAGAGGGAAAAAATTATGTAATCACTAAATTCTGAGGAAAAAATTATGGATTAACCCTGTAAATTTTCATTTTCAAAGCTAACACCTGCATCAAATTAGATCTGCTCATTAGTCTGCATCTAAAAAGGAGTGATCACACCTTGGAGAGCTGTTGCACTAAGTGGACTGACAGGAATCATGGCTCCAACACGAGAGATGACAATTGAAACAAAGGAGAGGATTATCAAACTCTTAAAAGAAGGTAAATCATCAAGACCAGACTTTGATACATTGCTGTTTTTAAAATAAAAAGAGGAGCTCAATCACACCTCCATGTTATCCCATTAATTGTACATGCAAGATTCTAATCTGATCTTCAAATTATCTGCTAATCCAATCTAACACTTTTGCGACTTATTGATATATATTTGATCATTTTCATATTTATAAAGAAATTAGGAAAATTCTGAAGGGTTGGCATACTTCAAAGCACCACTATATGCCTGAAGCACTAACTAGATTTTTGGCATGATATATAATATCATATGGGCCTGTTTCCAGCTTTGGACAGGAAGATCGAAGTAATAAAAATTGTTGCTGCAAGTGATAAAAAAGAGACATGGTCCTCCTAGCACAATAAACCAAATATGAAGTGGTGATAGTTACATTTGTGAGGGATGCACTCATCTTCTAAGGTTGTGCAAGTGCATGGACAACCCTGGTAAAGGTTTATAGAATTATGGTCTGTCAGCTGCTGCTCATTTCCTGAGCCATGATAGACAAGTAACACTGCAGAATACACAATAATATAGAAGAAAATGCAGGACATGAGTGCTGACGATAATGTCTAGAGAATAGACAATAAGGAATATTCAGGCTATTCATTTCGATACCAGATTGGTATCTTCATCAGGCCAATTGCTTTACGTTTGGACAGTTATTATCAACTGTGCTCATGTCCTGCATTTTCCTATTTATTGAAAATGCAAATTGTCACTTCAAAGAGAATGAGGACTTGAACTCTAGCACCACCTATTGGAAGCAGCAATCCTAAAAGTCAACATTGACCCTTCAACAAACCTTTCAATATGACTTAGGATAAAAGTAAACCAGAATCTCTATTTGTAGACATGGTGTTTCAGGGTGCTGCCCCTCATCAGTGCAAAGTATGATAACGTTTCTCTTTGTTGAGAGTGACATGTCAAGCCTGGCATGTCAGAGATAGGAGACTTCAAAAGCCATTCATGTTTCTCTTGGAAATTAAATATGCAAATAGTTTCTTCAGAGAGGAAGAGAACTAATATTTAATTTTCCAAAGGACCATATATGGCTTTTAAGTCTCCTCACTCTGGCATACCAGGCATGATATTTCACTCTCCACAAGAAGAAACATAACCCCTTAGACCCCAGTTCAGAGCCTCTCACCTAGATGAACAAGATCTCATACTTTGCACTGATGCGGGGCAACAATCCAAAACACTGCGTCTGCAAACTGAGACTCTGGTTAACTTTTATCCTAAGTCATTTTGCAAGGCTCATCGAAAGTTTTATTTTTACTTTTAGGATTGTTTCCAATAGGTGGCGATAGAGTTCAAGTCCTCTTCCTCTTTGATGAGACAATTTGCATATTTAATTCCTAGAGGAGCATTGCATGGCTTTTACGTCTCCTAAGTCTGACATGCCAGGCTTGACATGTCACTCTCCACAAGGAGAAACAATACCCCTTAGACCCTTATATATTAAAGTAATAAAAAGGCTTATGACCCTTGTCAAAGCACTGGAGACTCTTCATTAAAAAAATACGAAACTCACAGGCTGCATAATCTTACTTTTGTACATATATTTTTGATATTAGGTGGAATTTACCTTTTAATAAAATGCAGCACAGTTGTATCAGATATAATTGAACAGTTTTAAAGGCCATCGGTAAAAATGTAAGTGCAAAAATATACAAGTAATCTTTTTAGAATTCATTTAGGTATGAAAATAATGTGGCCCATATAAAAGATGGATTATTAATTCACAATGTATAATTCATACAGTGAAGGACTTTCCATTTAGACATTACTCAGTGAACCTTGAACATACAATTATTGTAATCAAAATTATATAACCCCAACTGCAAATTCAGTTTCTAAGCAAATATTACAAATTTTCTGCTGCTTGTAATAAATCTAACGAGAACAATTGAAATAGACTAACACTGCTAATACAACAGGTGGTTTTTCCAAAATTTAACACAAAGGCCCCGATTCATCAAGAGTGGTGTTATGCACACCAATCTTTGTAAATGGTGAAATGGAGAAAAATGTGCCAAATTAATTAAAGGGTGGGCACCTGTTAATGAATTTGGCTAATCATTTGTCTTATCCTCTCTATTAATTTGGCTCATTCACCACTGCACTGTACTCCATTCAAGAACTGCTTTACATTTCTGCCATAATTTAAACTGTGGAGAAAATTATAATGAATTTGCTGGCCCCGTTCGGCCTTGTCCCCTTCCTGTGAAGCTCAAGACACATTTTAAAAAGCTTGTAAAGCTGGCTGGTAAGTGCTGTAAAGCTGTAAGTGCATCAGTGCAGAGCCATCTGTCAGTCAGTGCTGGGGCATTCTTACAGCAGCAGGTCTCAGTGCTTTGAGTGATGACTGTAGCCACACCAGTGTGCCTGCATGACTGAAAGCCGGCAGCTCCTGGGTTGAATGAAGTTCATTTTCTCCCTGGTGCTGCACATTTAGTACCATTGAAATGTTATTAACAAGCAGATAAACTCTACATCTGCAGGTTAATGTTATCAAATATGACAGGTTCCCTTTAACATATTTTAATATAAGTATAATAAACAGATTAAATATTTAAAAATGTTAACAACATTAGGTGCAAAATAATATAACTATTAGTATTATTTTCTTTTTTCTTTGAATTTTTATGTATTTGCTTCTTAATACATTTTATAATCAACATAACAACAACAATGTCTCCCATCCATGCTGATTCTAGTTTGCATGTGTTTGGGTATTTATTTATATAATTGACAGTGACAGATAAGCATGGTTGCAATTTCTGTGCTGTAGTTTTTGTTGGCATTATCTAAGAAATAGAAAAAATGTGTAATAAATATTTGAAAATTTGACAGTGTGATTCAAAATATAAATGAATCAAATCATAATCTTAATCTGCTCCAATTTACAGCCCTGGGCTGGGTTTCATATTATAGCACATCTTCATTCAAAACAAGCAGGAATCCCTTACATACTTTATTTTATAAGGCTTGCTTTTATAGCACCATTAATTTCACAGCACTTTACAGACATCATCACTGTCCCTATTGGGGTTTACAATCCAAATTACCCATCAGTATGTCTTTGGAGTGTGGTAGGAAACCCAAGCATATACGGATGACATTATGATAAATTTGCTGGCTGTGCTCAACCATGCCCATTCCCAGTAAAGTTCCACCTACTATTCAAAACGTAGGAGGAGCAAGTTAGGAATGGTTTAAAAATGGCAAAAGTTGCATTATTTTTACGCTAGAATTCTGTTGAAGACTGCTAGATAAATTGTGGCCGTTTGCGGAAGTCTCAGTTTAATACTGATATATGCAATAAATTCTATCTGATTATGCATTATTTTTAGTCCAATAATGTAATGCATCCATACATGAAAGCAAATGTCAGAAATTGCTTAGGTAAAATCAAGAAGTTTTAACCATGCATTGAAATAATTGTTTTTAATTAAAGAGTAACCATTTTCTTATCTTTTTTTCTATAAAGCAACAGAATAAGCAAGGATGAGGAACTTTGTAAAAGATGGCTCTCCACCCAGTATGTAAACTTCTGCATTGATAATTTATTCTCAATCTATGGCTAAAATAAGTAAGCAGCTTACTGTATATGTACAGATGTAAATTAATAGGAAGGGACATGGCTTAGTAGGAAAAAGGGCCTTATGAGCATGGAAAAATGTGCAAACACCAGTACAAAGTTAAAAAATAGTCATGTAAAGTTAGATGAAAGTGTCTAAAGGTGCTTCAAATTTATCAAGTGTCATGATCCATTTTTCCCATAAACAAATGAGCATGAAAACCTAGCCAAAATGGCAGTGCATTATTTCAATAAAACTGCACATACTTTGTTTAGTCTGTACTTACTGTACCAAATCATATATTAGCACTTTTCTAAACCCAAATAATCTAAGTGTATTTCAAATCATCATAATTTCAAAAGAGGCATGAACATATTGCAAATACTATGTTATATTGTTTGTGTGCATTATTTAAGGCAAAGTTGACAGCAAAATAAAAGAGCCCCAATTTTATATACCAGATGAACAGAAAATTATTGTCCTTCTAATTTATGCACTAAGGGATAAATCCTTTATATCTTTTGGCAGTCTGTTTAACATGAATACTTTGGATGTATGCCAGCCATTACAGTTTGCTGGTAGAATAAGTAAGTAGACTAGTAGTGACCCAGGGGGAAGAAAGAACATACTCATTAATACAGAACATTAAGAAAATTAGATTAGAATGTGTCAATTAAAAATAATGGAACTTATTACATATATAAAAGTGCCAACTGCACAATATATAACAAGAATGCCACACACTGATTTTTGCAGCCTTTTTGTGGTATTAATTTCTTGTGTTTTTTTGATTAATTTTCTTATTAAGACAATGTTAAAAGTGGCAGAATTATGGTGTAATTTCCACAAAACTCTGTTTTTCTTGACCTACACCACAGTTAATGTATGTTTTAGACACCTTCTGTACCTTGTCCGAAAAAAAGATATGGCTTTGTTTGTAATTAGTGTGGTTTAGTGAAATGGGAAAGGTCTAATATGTGCAATTGTGCAAAACAAAAATTTGAGGCAACGTTCTGGCATTAAGGCCAGATTGATACATCCATGTTTCACCTGAACCAAACTCGACAGCCTCACGTATACCTATGTCATGTTTTGGTCAAGAGATCCACAGGTGTTAGATACATGAATCTAGTCTAAGTAAGTCATGTAAATTTAAACTAGAAAGGTTACATATGTATCAAACAGCATGAATCTGTGCTAAATATTAGTGTTTTTAATCCAATTTACTCTGAAGACAATTTGAGTACAGTTACTTTCTGGTTTTGGAAAAAACGTCATTGTTTTTTCATGTAATTGTTTTTCGTTAAAAGAAGTCTATGGAAAAATACTCAAAATATTAGTTATGTATAGAGCATGCTACATAAAAAAAGGTATTTAAGCATCAAAGCTGTTAAAAAATGCACTGTTTGCAGTGTGTTCAACCCCTTTCAGTCATGGCCATTTTCCATTTTTGCATTTTTTTTTTCCCTCCCCTACTTCTAAGAGTCAGAACTTTCTGTAATTTTCCTGTCCACATGGACATATGAATTCTTGCTTTTCACTGTGAAAGTTATACTTTTGAATGCCGTCATCCATTGTACCACATAATGTGCTGGAAAATGGGAAAATTCCATGTAGTGAATTGAGACAAAAAAAAGCATTTCTGACATTGTTTTTTTTGGTTAAAGTGACCTGTCTATAAGATTCTCCTCATCAGTACGCTTATGAAAATACCAAAATTGTTCAGTTTTTTAATTATTTTAGTGGTGAAAAAAATGTAAAAATTTGAAAAAAAACATTTTTGATTGTGTGGCCATTTTCCGAGACCAGTAACGTTTTTATATTTTGGTCGATGGTGAGCGACTAATTTTTGCAGGGTCAGATGACATTTTTATTGATAACATTTTGGGATAGATATGACACTTTGATAGCTTCTTGCAGCATTTTTTTCAGTTTTGCGGCAACAAAAAAACATAATTTTGTCATTTTGAAATATTTTTTCATATGTTTTAAACCTTTTTTTAACTTTATTGTATTTATTAGTCTCCTTAGGGGACTTAAACATGTGATCATTTGATAGTTTATACCATACACAATAATGCCACAGTACTGCTGCATATATTAAAATCACAGACTCCTTTGAAGCCCAGCCACCATCTGATTTCAAAAGTGCTCACTGATGACAGGCAAGGAGGTCATCAATAGACCCTTGACTGTCATAGCAGCTCATTGGTGCTTTGGGTTCTATTTTTAAGAGGGCACTAGTGTTGAGCGAACATGCTCGACACTGCTCGGTACTCGTCCGAGCATCACGCTACTCGGGATGTTCAGCGAGCACCAAGCATTTCCGGGTTACACGGGCGGGAGCACGGGTCTCCGCCCTGCATGTTTGGCACTCTTTACAGAGCCAATGAACATGCAGGGATTGCCAGCCAGTCACTGTAATGCCGCAGCCATGTTGTTTGTGGGCATTACAGTGATTGGCTGGCCGCACAGCGTCACCTCGAGTATTTAAAACCGGGCGCCGCCATCTTGGACACAGTCGCTCCGGATCAGACAGTGTAGGGACAGCGCTGCTGATTTAGGGAGAGATATATCCTGCAAAATAGTTAGTGTAGGGTCTGCAAAGGCTGCCAGATCAAACAAACAGTCCTTCTCAGGACTAATATCCATCCCAGGTATAACAGGCAGGCAGGCAGGCAGGCTGTATAGGAGACGCAGTGGTTATACCAGCAAACGCTGCATTACAGTCCTGTGTGCTGCTCCTGTTGCTGAAATTGCTGGACTTAGCTCCAGGTCCCGGGGGCCAGGAAAAATCCTTTTTTTTATATAAATCCTCTTTTTTTTTTCCTCCTTCACAATGTACAAATACCCATCTTATTACCCTTGTGGTGCTCCCCCCCCCAAAAAAAAAGTGTGCCTCTGATTTTTCAGACACAAATATATCTGTTGAAAATAGTCTGGTGTAGGCCCGAGAAATACAAGTGTGGTTTTGCAGTTCTATGGGCCATTTGTATCTAAAAAAACAGTTTGAGTGTGTCGCTCACTGTTCAGCCGCAAATATATATATATTTTAAAAAGCCTGGTATACACCAGTAAATTATTACTGTGGTTTTGATGTTCCACGGTAAAACATCTCTATTATCCTGTTTTTGGCATTTTTTGCTGTATAAAAATAATAAGTGTCTCCCTGATTTTTCAGACACAAATATATCTGTTGAAAATAGTCTGGTGTAGGCCAGAGAGACAGAAGTGTGCTTTTGCTGTTCCACGGTAAAAAATCTCTATTATCCTGCTTTTTGCATTTTTTGCTGTAAAAAAAAAAAAATAGTGTCTCCCTGATTTTTCAGACACAAATATATCTGTTGAAAATAGTCTGGTGTAGGCCCGAGAAATACAAGTGTGGTTTTGCAGTTCCACGGTACAAACCTCTGTATTATCCACTTTTGGGCCATTTGTATCTAAAAAAAACAGTTTGAGTGTGTCGCTCACTGTTCAGCCGCAAATATATATATATTTTAAAAAGCCTGGTATACACCAGTAAATTATTACTGTGGTTTTGATGTTCCACGGTAAAACATCTCTATTATCCTGTTTTTGGCATTTTTTGCTGTATAAAAATAATAATAGTGTCTCCCTGATTTTTCAGACACAAATATATCTGTTGAAAATAGTCTGGTGTAGGCCAGAGAGACAGAAGTGTGCTTTTGCTGTTCCACGGTAAAAAATCTCTATTATCCTGCTTTTTGCATTTTTTGCTGTAAAAAAAAAAAAATAGTGTCTCCCAGATTTTTCAGACACAAATATATCTGTTGAAAATAGTCTGGTGTAGGCCCGAGAAATACAAGTGTGGTTTTGCAGTTCCACGGTACAAACCTCTGTATTATCCACTTTTGGGCCATTTGTATCTAAAAAAAACAGTTTGAGTGTGTCGCTCACTGTTCAGCTGCAATATATATATATTTTAAAAAGCCTGGTATACACCAGTAAATTATTACTGTGGTTTTGATGTTCCACGATAAAACATCTCTATTATCCTGTTTTTGGCATTTTTTGCTGTATAAAAATAATAATAGTGTCTCCCTGATTTTTCAGACACAAATATATCTGTTGAAAATAGTCTGGTGTAGGCCAGAGAGACAGAAGTGTGCTTTTGCTGTTCCACGGTAAAAAATCTCTATTATCCTGCTTTTTGCATTTTTTGCTGTAAAAAAAAAAAAAATAGTGTCTCCGTGATTTTTCAGACACAAATATATCTGTTGAAAATAGTCTGGTGTAGGCCCGAGAAATACAAGTGTGGTTTTGCAGTTCCACGGTACAAACCTCTGTATTATCCACTTTTGGGCCATTTGTATCTAAAAAAAACAGTATGAGTGTGTCGCTCACTGTTTAGCTGCAAATATATATATATTTTAAAAAGCCTGGTATACACCAGTAAATTATTACTGTGGTTTTGATGTTCCACGGTAAAACATCTCTATTATCCTGTTTTTGGCATTTTTTGCTGTATAAAAATAATAATAGTGTCTCCCTGATTTTTCAGACACAAATATATCTGTTGAAAATAGTCTGGTGTAGGCCAGAGAGACAGAAGTGTGCTTTTGCTGTTCCACGGTAAAAAATCTCTATTATCCTGCTTTTTGCATTTTTTGCTGTAAAAAAAAAAAAAAATAGTGTCTCCCTGATTTTTCAGACACAAATATATCTGTTGAAAATAGTCTGGTGTAGGCCAGAGAGACAGAAGTGTGCTTTTGCTGTTCCACGGTAAATAATCTCTATTGTCCTGCTTTTTGCATTTTTTGCTGTAAAAAAAAAAAAATAGTGTCTCCCTGATTTTTCAGACACAAATATATCTGTTGAAAATAGTCTGGTGTAGGCCCGAGAAATGCAAGTGTGGTTTTGCAGTTCAACGGTACAAACCTCTGTATTATCCACTTTTGGGCCATTTGTATCTAAAAAAAACAGTTTGAGTGTGTCGCTCACTGTTCAACCGCAATATATATATATTTTAAAAAGCCTGGTATACACCAGTAAATTATTACTGTGGTTTGATGTTCCACGGTAAAACATCTCCATTATCCTGTTTTTGGCATTTTTTGCTGTATAAAAATATTAATAGTGTCTCCCTGATTTTTCAGACACAAATGTATCTGTTGAAAATAGTCTGGTGTAGGCCAGAGAGACAGAAGTGTGCTTTTGCTGTTCCATGGTAAAAAATCTCTATTATCCTGCTTTTTGCATTTTTTGCTGTAAAAAAAAAAAAATAGTGTCTCCCAGATTTTTCAGACACAAATATATCTGTTGAAAATAGTCTGGTGTAGGCCCGAGAAATACAAGTGTGGTTTTGCAGTTCCACGGTACAAACCTCTGTATTATCCACTTTTGGGCCATTTGTATCTAAAAAAAACAGTTTGAGTGTGTCGCTCACTGTTCAGCCACAATATATATATATTTTAAAAAGCCTGGTATACACCAGTAAATTATTACTGTGGTTTTGATGTTCCACGGTAAAACATCTCTATTATCCTGCTTTTGGCATTTTTTGCTGTATAAAAATAATAATAGTGTCTCCCTGATTTTTCAGACACAAATATATCTGTTGAAAATAGTCTGGTGTAGGCCAGAGAGACAGAAGTGTGCTTTTGCTGTTCCACGGTAAAAAATCTCCATTATCCTGCTTCTTGCATTTTTTGCTGTAAAAAAAAAAAAAAAATAGTGTCTCCCAGATTTTTCAGACACAAATATATCTGTTGAAAATAGTCTGGTGTAGGCCCGAGAAATACAAGTGTGGTTTTGCAGTTCCACGGTACAAACCTCTGTATTATCCACTTTTGGGCCATTTGTATCTAAAAAAAACAGTTTGAGTGTGTCGCTCACTGTTCAGCCACAATATATATATATTTTAAAAAGCCTGGTATACACCAGTAAATTATTACTGTGGTTTTGATGTTCCACGGTAAAACATCTCTATTATCCTGTTTTTGGCATTTTTTGCTGTATAAAAATAATAATAGTGTCTCCCTGATTTTTCAGACACAAATATATCTGTTGAAAATAGTCTGGTGTAGGCCAGAGAGACAGAAGTGTGCTTTTGCTGTTCCACGGTAAAAAATCTCCATTATCCTGCTTCTTGCATTTTTTGCTGTAAAAAAAAAAAAAAAATAGTGTCTCCCAGATTTTTCAGACACAAATATATCTGTTGAAAATAGTCTGGTGTAGGCCCGAGAAATACAAGTGTGGTTTTGCAGTTCCACGGTAAAAACCTCTGTATTATCCACTTTTTGGCCATTTGTATCTAAAAAAAACAGTTTGAGTGTGTCGCTCACTGTTCAGCCGCAATATATATATATTTTAAAAAGCCTGGTATACACCAGTAAATTATTACTGTGGTTTTGATGTTCCACGGTAAAACATCTCTATTATCCTGTTTTTGGCATTTTTTGCTGTATAAAAATAATAATAGTGTCTCCCTGATTTTTCAGACACAAATATATCTGTTGAAAATAGTCTGGTGTAGGCCAGAGAGACAGAAGTGTGCTTTTGCTGTTCCACGGTAAAAAATCTCTATTATCCTGCTTTTTGCATTTTTTGCTGTAAAAAAAAAAAAATAGTGTCTCCGTGATTTTTCAGACACAAATATATCTGTTGAAAATAGTCTGGTGTAGGCCCGAGAAATACAAGTGTGGTTTTGCAGTTCCACGGTACAAACCTCTGTATTATCCACTTTTGGGCCATTTGTATCTAAAAAAAACAGTTTGAGTGTGTCGCTCACTGTTCAGCCGCAAATATATATATATTTTAAAAAGCCTGGTATACACCAGTAAATTATTACTGTGGTTTTGATGTTCCACGGTAAAACATCTCTATTATCCTGTTTTTGGCATTTTTTGCTGTATAAAAATAATAATAGTGTCTCCCTGATTTTTCAGACACAAATATATCTGTTGAAAATAGTCTGGTGTAGGCCAGAGAGACAGAAGTGTGCTTTTGCTGTTCCACGGTAAAAAATCTCTATTATCCTGCTTTTTGCATTTTTTGCTGTAAAAAAAAAAAAATAGTGTCTCCCAGATTTTTCAGACACAAATATATCTGTTGAAAATAGTCTGGTGTAGGCCCGAGAAATACAAGTGTGGTTTTGCAGTTCCACGGTACAAACCTCTGTATTATCCACTTTTGGGCCATTTGTATCTAAAAAAAACAGTTTGAGTGTGTCGCTCACTGTTCAGCCGCAAATATATATATATTTTAAAAAGCCTGGTATACACCAGTAAATTCTAACTGTGGTTTTGCTGTTCCACGGTAAAAAATCTCTATTATTCAGGTTTTGGTAGTTTTTTCCGTAAAGAAAAACAGTAGTGTCTCCTGACTGTTGTGACACAAAAATATATCTGTTGAAAATAGTCTTGTGTAGGCCCTACATCCCAGTGTGGTTTCGCAGTTCCACCGGTCAAATCGCTGTACTATCCAGTTTTGGGCCTTTGGTATCTAAAAAAAAAGCAGTTTGAGTGTGTCGCTCACTGTTCAGCCGCAAATATCTCTATTTAAAAAAGTGTGGTATACCCCAGTAAACAATAACTGTGGTTTTCCTCTTCCACGGTTCTAATCTACTCTTTATTACCCTTTTTCCATTGACAGTGGAAGTGTAAGCTATTTTACTTCATTTACAATTGGCAAGGCGCGTGGCAAGGGACGTGGAAGTGGACGTTCTGGTGATGGTTCGTGCAGAGGACGGGGCCGTGGCCAAGGTGAAATTGTGCCACAACCAGCAGCCACATCTTCTCGCTCCCACTTCTTGACCGAATTACTAGGGAAGCACAAAACAACACCAGTATTGAGAACTGATCAGTGTGAACAGGTTATTAATTGGATAGCAGACAATACTTCCAGTTACCTGGGCACCACCACCTCCGGTCTGTCTTCCACACGGTCAACTCTTAGTAGCCGTGAGTCTCGACCGCATACTCCTCCTCACCCTGATGCTCCTTCCTCCCACCATGCCGAGTGTCGTCAGACAGCAAGTGATCCCACACTTGGACACTCTGAAGAGCTGTTCACTGGTCCATTTCCATATTTGGGCCCCTCGCCTGATACGCTTGAAGTGGTGGAAGAGGAGATCCCATGTTGCGATGCCCAAATATTTGAACAGCCACGGCCACAGGAAGTCGACGTTGGCAATCTGTCACAAGAGGTGGACGATGACGAGACACAATTGCCAGGAAGTGAGGAGGAGGATCGTGGTGCGCAAGTGGAAGAGGAGGAGGTGGTGGATGATCTAGTAACTGACCCAACGTGGAAGGAGGACATGCAGAGTGAGGCCAGCAGCACACAGGGGGAGGGAGGCAGAGTACCCCAACAGGCAGGAAGAAGCAGTGTGGTGGCCGCAGACAGAAGGCAGGCAACCTTTCCCAGTAACACCAACACGAGGGACGTTGCCAGTACAAGCGGTAGGTCTTCCAGAGTCTGGAATTTTTTTAAAGACTCTGCTGATAACCCCAAAAAGGCCATATGTTCCACCTGCCATGCCAGCATCAGCAGGGGTGACAAAACTACCAGCCTGACCACCACCAGCATGATCAGGCACATGGCAGCAAAGCACCCGACTTTGTGGGGCGAAACCCAGGGTCCACGACAAGTGTCAGCGGGTGTCACCACTGCTTCTTCCACTGTTGTGCGTGCAATAGAACCCCCTGTTGTGTGTGCAAAGCAATCCAATGTCCATACTGCATGTAAAGATGCCCCCTCCTCTCAGTCTTCACTTGTTATGGCAGTTTCTCAAGAAACAGCATCAACGTCCACGTCCACGTCCCACCGCAGCATTCAATTGTCCATATCCCAGACCTTTGAATGAAAGCGGAATTTCGCAGCTAACGCCCCACAGGCCACAGTCCTAAATTCGCACATTTCACGACTGCTTGCATTGGAAATGCTGCCTTTTAGGCTGGTGGAGATGGAATCCTTCCGCAATCTTATGGCGTTGGCCGTCCCTCGGTACTCGGTCCCCAGCCGACACTATTTTGCCCGGTGTGCCATCCCCGCACTACACAAGCACGTGTCCCAAAGCATCTGCTGTGCCCTCAACAACGCAGTTACTGGGAGAGTCCACCTGACAACGGACACGTGGACAAGTGCTTGTGGCCAGGGACGGTACATCTCTCTTACGGCACACTGGGTAAACATAGTGGAAGCCGGGACCCAGTCGGACCTTGGGAAGGAACACATCCTCCCCACACCGAGGATTGCGGGCCCTATGTCAGTCAGAGTTGCCCCCACGTGTACAGCTCCTGCGCATCCTCCTCCTCCTCCTCCTCCTCATGTTCAGCCTCCATCTCAGATATCACCACATCAGTTACAAGCTGGAAGCATCGCAGTACTGCCTCCACCAAGCGGCAACAGGCTGTGCTGAAACTCATAAGCTTAGGTGATAAACCTCACACTGCTTGTGAGTTGTGGACAGCTGTGAAAGAGCAGGCAGATCTGTGGCTGAGACCGCTGAACCTACATCCCGGCAAGGTCGTGTGTGACAATGGCCGTAACCTGGTGGCGGCTCTGAGGCGAGGTGAGATCACACACGTACCATGCCTGGCCCATGTGCTTAACCTCGTGGTTCAGCGGTTTCTTAAATCGTACCCCGAGTTGCCAGATCTGCTCGTGAAAGTACGCCGCCTGTCAGCTCATTTTCGCAAGTCGGCTACAGCTTCCGCCGCCCTTGGTGTATTGCAGCAGCGTTTGCAGCTTCCGGCACACCGACTGGTGTGTGATGTCCCCACACGTTGGAACTCTACCCTCCACATGTTGCAAAGGATTTGTGAGCAGAAGAGAACAGTTGTGGAGTACCAGCTGCAACAAGGCCGTCGATATTCAGGTCAGACTCCTCACATAAGACCTAGGAGTGGACCTGGATGTCTGACATATGTACCATCCTGACAAACTTTGAGGAGGCCACCAAGATGGTGAGTGGCGATGATGCCATCATTAGTGTCAGCATCCCACTTGTCTGTCTTTTGCAACGCTCTCTGCAGAGAATTAAAGAGGAGGCATTGCAGCCAGAGTATGATGAGATGGATCAAGAAGCCGCAGCGGGCGATTACACACAGTCCAGCCTCATCTCATCCCAACGTGCATTGGGGGACAATGAGGGAGAGGAGGAGGAGGAGGAGGAAGAACAGGAGCTGCTATCATACGTTGTAGACGGTAGTACCTGTACAAGTGTCATACCGTCGGTTCAGCGTGGGTGGCCTGAGGACATGGGGGAGGAGGAAGAGAAGGAGGAGAGCATGGTCAGTCGTCATCTTGGTGAGGACACGGAAATCTTGCCCGTTACCAGTCTGGCACGCATGGCTGACTTTATGTTACGCTGCCTTAACCGTGACCCTCGCGTTGTCAAAATTTTGGGTGACAGTCATTACTGGTTGGTGACACTTGTAGACCCCCGCTACAAGGAGAACTTTCACTCTCTTATTCCTGAGGTGGAGAGGTCTACAAAAATGGGGCAATACCAGAAGGCCCTTGCTGCAGAACTCTTAAAAAAATTCCCATCTGAACACGCTAGCGGCAGAGGTCACAGTTCGTTGCCCAACCAAGGCGTACAGGCGAGAGAGATGCAACTCCAATCCAGCAGAGGCAGGGGAACACTGTCAACGTTCTGGGACAGTTTTCTGACACCCGCCCAGCTTACAGGCCCTGAGGCGCGGGGTACTCTCACAAGGAGTGGAAAGTTTCAAAAGATGGTGAGGGAGTACCTTGCCGATCGTACCAGTGTCCTCCGTGATTCCTCTGTGCCTTTTAATTATTGGGTATCCAAGCTGGACACTTGGAATGAACTCGCTCTGTACGCCTTGGAGGTCCTGGCCTGACCTGCCGCTAGCGTGTTATCGGAGCGTGTTTTTAGTGCCGCTGGGGTAATTATAACTGATAAGCGCACTCGCCTGTCAACTGACAATGCTGACAAGCTGACCCTTATCAAAATGAACAAGGGCTGGATTGGGCCAGACTTCTCATCACCACCAAATGACCGCAGAGTAACATAAAGTCAAATCCACTGTGTTATTTCGGGAGGTGTATTCACATGCACCGCTTCACATCCACACATGGGTATACGCTTCCTCGTTTCGGCTGTTTAATCTTCTTCTCCTTATCCTCAGCCTCCACCACCTCTATACCACCAGGGTGCCAGCATTGCAAGTTTTTCCGTCCTAATTTTTGGCAGCTTTTGCTGGGAAAGCATAGGCAAATACCATGGGACACCCACTCCCCAATAATGGGACTTATGTTTGTAATATGCTGTACTGCATGGCTCTTGTAAGGGGCATTGCAAGTTGCTCCGTCCTAATTTTTGGCAGCTTTTGCTGGGAAAGCATAAGCAAATACTATGGGAGACCCACTCCCCAATAATGGGACTTATGTTTGTAATATGCTGTACTGCATGGCTCTTGTAAGGGGCATTGCAAGTTGCTCCGTCCTAATTTTTGGCAGCTTTTGCTGGGAAAGCATAAGCAAATACTATGGGAGACCCACTCCCCAATAATGGGACTTATGTTTGTAATAAGCTGTACTGCATGTGATGCGCCCCCTGGGCCGTGTGTACACGTGTGTGGGATACCCGGTGCCACGTCTCTGGGGTCTGTAGTCTCCGTGGCGGTGAAACGGTCCCGTGGCTCAGGCTGGTCAAACCAGTGGCAATCTTTCTTAGGTTTTGAGGTTAATTGTCCGACTGCGCCACCCGTGGATTGCGGTCAGGGAGTACCACCGCTGCGAGGCAGACCGCTGAGGCTGGTGTTGTGTGCGCAGCATAAAATGGGATAACTCCCCTCGGGAGGAGTATAGCCTCAGGGCAGTGAGTGTGGATGATGGGGGTGATGGTGCACGAGCTTAGCAGGAATGACTCAGAGTCTTTGCAGTGCAGTTCAGGGTCTTTACTGATGATTATAAGGTAGACCCTCCCGGGAGTACAGGCTAACATAAGAGGCCTGGTCAGTCTGTGAGCAAGCAGGAGTTCCCCTGGCCAGGTGGAGTTGTAGGCCTCCCCGTCTGTCTGCACTCTTCCTGGCTACCTTGCTGTAAGCGGGTAGAAGTAGCCCACGTCCCTGAGTGTACCGTGTATTGCTCACCCGTATAGCTGGTGACTTGGGGCCTTCTGTTAGCCTCTGCTCCACGACGGCGGTGCTGGTCCCTTTCTTGTGACTGAGCCTCCGGGCTTCTATGGCCAGAGGACCTGAAATCCCCTGCCGGCTGGTTTCTGCTGCTGGATATATAAGTCCTCACAGCTTCGGACTCCTGTGTCCGGTTCCTATTGTCTTCTGCCAGGGCGAGCTCTGCTCAGCTTCCAGCCCCTGGTCTTTAGCTCCTAGCTCCTACAGAGCTCCTTGCTGTTACTTTCCCTTGCTCTCACTCTGACTTTGACTGTTCTCTGACTCACTCAACCCTGCCCCAGATCCAGTTTATAAGGGCAGAATTCTCCCCTCCCAGGACTGGGGCAGGAGGATGTTGCATGTTTAAGGGATCCTGACCAGGAAACCTCCCACTTGCTCTCCGACGTAATATCTCTATTACTGTGGTGACCAGAACCCTGGGGTGCCACACATGGCTCTTGAAAGGGGCATTGCAGTTCCTCATAATTTTTGGAATGCCTTCCATTCACTGCTTAGGCCAACAGTGCACGGGAGACCCAGTTGCTATAAATCGAGCGTGTTTTTAGTGCCACTGGGGGAATTATAACTGATAAGCGCACTCGCCTGTCAACTGACAATGCTGACAAGCTGACCCTTATCAAAATGAACAAGGGCTGGATTGGGCCAGACTTCTCATCACCACCAAATGACAGCAGAGTAACATAAAGTCAAATCCACTGTGTTATTTCGGGAGGTGTAATCCCATGCATCGCTTCACACCCACACATGGGTATACGCTTCCTCATTTCGGCTGTTTTTTGCTCTTCTCCTTATCCTCGACCACTATACCACTAGGGTGACCGTGGTCCATGTTGCCAGTATTGCAAGTTCCTCTGTCCTAATTTTTGGCAGCTTTTGCTTGGAAGGCATAGGCAAAGACTATGGGAGACCCACTCCCCAATAATGGGAATAATGTTTTTAATATGCTGTACTGCATGGCTCTTGTAAGGGACATTGCAAGTTCCCCCTTCCTAATTTTTGGCAAGTTTTGCTTGGAAGGCATAGGCAAAGACTATGGGAGACCCACTCCCCAATAATGGTAATAATGTTTTTAATATGCTGTACTGCATGGCTCTTGTAAGGGGCATTAAAATCGTCTTGTTAAGCTACTGTGACCTTCACGTCTCTTCCAAGGGTCGTTAATATTGTCTTTTTATTCCACTGCGACCTCCACCACTGTTCCAAGGGGCATTAAAAGCGTCTTGTTAAGCTACTGTGACCTCCATTTCTCTTCCACAGGGCGTTGATATTGTCTTTTTATTCCACTGTAACCTCCACCACTCTTCCAAGGGGCATTGATATTGTCTTTTTATTCCACTGCGACCTCCACCACTCTTCCAAGGGGCATTAAAATTGTCTTGTTAAGCTACTGTGACCTCCACGTCTCTTCCACGGGGCATTGGTATTGTCTTTTTATTCCACTGTAACCTCCACCACTCTTCCAAGGGGCATTAAAACTGTCTTGTTAAACCACTCTGAATTCCATGTCTCTTCCAAGGGGTATTAAAACCATCTTGTTAAGCTACTGTGACCTCCACATCTCTTCCAAGGGGCATTAAAACTGTCTTGTTAAACCACTCTGAACTCCACGTCTCTTCTAAGGGGCATTAAAACCGTCTTGTTAAACCACTCTGAACTCCACAGCTCTTCCAAGGGGCATTGACATGTTGTTTTTAATTACCTCTAACCTCCACGACTCTTGCAACGGGCATTGCATTTCCTCCTAATTTTTGTCAGCTTTTGCTTTTCAATGCATAGGCGAACACTAAGGGAGACCCACTCCCCAATAATGGGTAGAAGGTTTTTACTACGCTGTAATCCACGTCTGTTTCAAGGGGCATTGCAGTGCCTAATAATTTTTGGAAAGCCTTCCATTCCCTGCTTAGGCCAACAGTGTACAGGAGACCCAGTTGTTATAAATGGAAAAAAGGTTTAGTTAAGGCCCTCTGACCTCCATGTCACTTCCAAGGGGCATTGGAGTGCCTCGAAATTTTTGGAAGGCATTGCATTCACTGTATGCCTTATAACTGTGTAGCTGCACCACTCCTTTTGGTACAGAAACATATCCTACAAGACATGTGTGGTTGGTTGGCCTGATATTGATGTGAATGGTCCCTGTTCCTCCTGCTCTTTCTCCTTTGCCACCACCTCATCCATCATTCATCACCTGAAGCTTTGTTTTAACGGGAGTCATAGAACTGGGATAGTAGCAGGAAAACATCCAGCAATCCTCGAAGGAGGTAGAATATGCGCCAAAACGCTGACCACCTCAGGCCTAGCTGCTACTACATACATGCGCTTGCATTCCAAGGAACAGAAAGCTAAGGAGGTGGATGGCCTCATGATCATGAATAATTTACTTGTTGTGTAGGAGGCTGACCACTGCTGCTGTCTACCTTCTGAACTTTGTGTTGAAGCCTGATTGACCCAGGACCCGCAATCCTCTATGTCTGGAGGACGTGTTGCATCCCAGTGTCCAACTGTGTCCTGGCTTCCACAATATTAACCCAGTGTGAAGGCGTCAGTGAGATGGACCATTCCTGGCCACATTCACTTGTCCACGTGTTTGTGGTTAGGCTGTCCTTCCCACTAAATGCACTGGGGAGGGCAAAGGTAATGTTTTGGTAAGCGCGCTTGTGTATAAGGCGCACCGGGACAAATAGGGGTGGCTGGGGACCGTTTATGGACACCCGGACACCCCCACGTGGCTGGGGACTGTGTGTGGGCACCCGGCCGCGGGGCGGCTGGGGACTGAGTATGAATACCAGGCTACCGACGCAGCCATGACGTGGTGGCCAGATTCCACCTCCACATGCCTAAAAGGCCCAATTTCAAGTGCAAGCAAGCTAGCAGTATGGTATTGCAGCCTGGGGGTGGGTGGGTGGCAGGCTGCATACTTGCGCTTGTATTGCAAGTTATGGGGGAGGTACAATTGAACACTGCCCTGGGACAAGGACTTGCACGGGGATAGTTGCAAGTCTGCATCTTCTGATGCGGCAAGGATCACTTCTGATGGGCACACTTTTAGGCAGTGATCTGGGTGTCAGAGATGCTTCCAGGGGTCTTCCCCATGCTATTCCCATGTCTTTTTAGCACTGTATGCATGTGTCACACAGCACATGGCCAGATAAGGTTGTAAAATGTTAAAATGACATTTCCCGGTGAATGCATTTGTCACGGTTGAAAGCAATACAAACGTGCAAAAACGCATAAAAAATGCTACTTGTGAACATAGCCCAAGGTGTGGAGGAGTATTTTTGTTTTTGGTTATTTACAGTTATATGAAAAAGTTTGGGCACCCCTATTAATCTTAAGCTTAATATTTTATAAAAATTGGTGTTTTTGCAACAGCTATTTCAATTTGATATATGTAATAACTGTTCGACACAGTAATGTTTCTGCCTTGAAATGAGGTTTATTGTACTAACAGAAAATGTGCAATCTGCATTCAAACAAAATTTGACAGGTGCATAAGTATGGGCACCCTTATCATTTTCTTGTTTTAAATACTCCTACCTACTTTTTACTGACTTACTAAAGCACTTTTTTTGGTTTTGTAACCTCATTGAGCTTTGAACTTCAGAGCCAGGTGTATGCAATCATGAGAAAAGCTACTTAAAGTGGCCACTTGCAAGTTGTTCTCCTGTTTGAATCTCCTCTGAAGAGTGGCATCATGGGCTCCTCAAAACAACTGTCAAATGATCTGAAAACAAAGATTATTCAACATAGTTGTTCAGGGAAAGGATACAAAAAGCTGTCTCAGAGATTTAACCTGTCAGTTTCCACTGTGAGGAACATAGTAAGGAAATGGAAGAACACAGGGACAGTTCTTGTTAAGGCCAGAAGTGGCAGGCCAAGAAAAACATCAGAAAGGCAGAGAAGAAGAATGGTGAGATCAGTGAAGGACAATCCTCAGACCACCTCCAGAGAGCTGCAGCATCAACTTGCTGCAGATGGTGTCACTGTGCATCGGTCAACTATACAACGCACTTTGCACAAGGAGAAGCTGTATGGGAGAGTGATGCAAAAGAAGCCGTTTCTGCAAGCACGCCACAAACAGAGTCGGCTGAGGTATGCAAAAGCACATTTGGAGAAGCCAATTTCTTTTTGGAAGAAGGTCCTGTGGACTGATGAAACCAAGATTGAGTTGTTTGGTCATACAAAAAGGCGTTATGCATGGCGGCAAAAAAACACAGCATTCCAAGAAAAACACTTGCTACCCACAATAAAATTTGTTGGAGGTTCCATCATGCTTTGGGGCAGTGTGGTCAATTCCGGCACCGGGAATCTTGTTAAAGTTGAGGGACGCATGGATTCCACTCAGTATCAGCAGATTCTTGACAATAATGTTCAAGAATCAGTGATAAAGTTGAAGTTACGCAGGAGATGGATCTTTCAGCAAGACAATGATCCAAAACACCGCTCCAAATCTACTCAGGCATTCATGCAGAGGAACAATTACAATGTTCTGGAATGGCCATCCCAGTCCCCAGACCTGAGTATAATTGAACATCTGTGGGATCATTTGAAGCTATCCATGCTCGGCGACCATCAAACTTAACTGAACTGGAATTGTTTTGTAAAGAGGAATGGTCAAAAATACCTTCATCCATACCCTGGAAAGGATGTTCCTTAACCCCTTTCTGACCTGGTCAGTAATAGTACGCACCAGGTCGGGAAGGCCGGTTCAGCGGGGGCTCCGGCGGTGAGCCCGCACTGAAGCGAGCACATGTCAGCTGATTATTGGAATCGCAATCCACCCGCGGCTGTTAACATGCTAAATCTCTGACAGTGGCATTTAACTCGCGCTTCCGGGAGTCCTAAGCCCCTCCCATCAGTGTCCCCGTCACGTGATCGCGGGTCACCAAAGGGTGGGCATGACAACTCAGGATCTGCAGCAGACGCCTGTGGTTGTCATGTCTCAATTGCTATGAGCGCCACCTAGTGGTCAGCGCTCATAGCAAGTGAGCATTTCTCCTGCATACAAGTGATCTGCTCATCGCTTGTATGCAGTAGAAGCAGTCAGACAACTGCTGCTTCTAGTCTCCTCTGGAGACTATAGAAGCAAGCAGAAAGTGTAAAAAAAAAGTTTTTAAAAAAATAAAAAATATATAAAAGTTTAAGTCACCCCCCTTTCGCCCCATTCAAAATAATATATATATATATATATGTAAAAAAAAAACACATACACATATTTGGTATCGCCGCCTTCAGAATCGCCCGATCTATTAATATAAAAGAAGAATTAAAACAAACAGTAAACGGCGTAACGAGAAAAAAATTTTAAACGCCAGAATTAAGTTTTTTTGGTCGCTACAACTTTGCAATAAAATGCAATAACGGGCGATCAAAACATTGGATCTACCCCAAAATGGTATCAATAAAAATGTCAGCCCGGCACGCAAAAAATAAGCCCTTACCTGACCCCAGATCCCAAAAAATGGAGAAGCTAAGGGTCTCGGAAAATGGCGTCATTTTTTTTTTTTTTTGTAGCAAGCTTTGGATTTTTTTTTCACCACTTAAATAAAAAAGAACCTATACATGTTTGGTGTCTATGAACTCGTGACGACCTGGAAAATAATGATGGCAGGTCAGTTTTAGCAATCTGTGAACGTGGTAAAAAAAGGACCCAAAAAACAACTGTGGAATTGCATTTTTTTTGCAGTTTTACTGCACCTGGAATTTTTTTCCCATTTTCCAGCACACGATATGGTAAAACCAGTGATGGTGTTTAAAAGTACAACTCGTCCCGCAAAAAATAAGCCCTCACATGGCCATATTGAACGAAAATTAAAAAAGTTCTGGCTCTGGGAAGAAGGGGAGCAAAAAAGGAAAACACAAAACCAGAAAGACCCATGGTCGTTAAGGGGTTAACATATTTCACAGGAAAGCACTTTCACTTTCGTTTTTGAATGTTTTATTGTGAGCCTGTAAAAGTGGCTTAATACCTCTGACCACGTTGTTGACAGCAGTGACCTGGGGGTCAGAAATGCTTCCAGGGGCGATCCCCATGCTGTCCCCATGTCATTTGAGCACTGTCACTATCATTTTGGGCACTTTTTAGGCTTTCTACAGACTGCCGGGGTAGCCGCCGCAAAAATGTTCGGGTCTCCCATAGACTAACATTGGGCTCGTTGCTCGGGTCGAGCACCCGAGTATCACAGTGAGCTCAGCCCGAGCTTCGAGCACCCGAGCATTTTAGTGCTCGCTCAACACTAGAGGGCACCAATGAACAAATAGAATGATGTTCCCCCTTGCTTGCATCCTGTTAACTGGTTATCAGTTGCGGGCAGAGCTCTGCTCTGGCTATGGGTGTTAGAGGCAGGTCCTGGCTGTTTGTTATAGCATTATCTGCTGGGCATTGGGCAGGTTCACCCCATGAGCCCTCTCCATACACCCATAATGTGCCATAAATATTAGACAGATGTTGGTACGAGGTTAATATTTCCTTACTGACTTACAGACTGTAGCAGGAAAAATGCCTCAAAAACATATTTTTACATAGACTTTTTATAAAGAAAAAATATTCTTACCCTTAATAAGGTACGTTGTGCAAAGTACTAAGAACCATGAGAGAGCATATATATATATATATATATATATATATCATCTGGGAACATGCTGCACACTATTGATGTTATGGCTGATGAATTCTACAATTTACATACCCATTATATTTATTTGCAACATGATATGTGATTTTAGTGATACCAATGACCTGGCTATGTTAAATATGTTTTTTTATGTAGCCTTCTTTTCATATGATATGCACAATAAAATTAAAATGTTTCATTTTTCCTTAAAAAAGCTCTTTTGTTTTTTTTTTATTAATTATTCAGAATGGCTAATGGTTACAGTCTTAAATATTAGAGAGGCTTTTTTACCTTATTGTTGGATTTCCTAGCTCTTAACTCTATTATTTACTAAGAGAGTTGTATACCAAACACTGGCTTCAATGGTTATCTGCAATTAATGCTATTTCATAACTGTGGATGACTGTGTTTGGCTACAAAGATCACATAAGGTTGATGGGGTGTCTTCACTGAGAAACAACTAGCGAAGACTTGTGGGACCACCCTTGGTGGCATCGGAATGGCAGAGATATAGATGAGTATAGGCTACTTTGTTAGGGTAAACAGTTTACAACAATTAATGGATACCTGAGGAACATGCAAATGTAGTATGTCTTTTTCTGGACATGATGATTTTTGATGGGTAATAGTGACTTAAATAAAAAATACTATATATCAGTATGACAGTATACAGTGAAGGAAATAATTATTTGATCCCTTGCTGTTTTTGCCCACTGACACAGACATGAACAGTCTATAATTTTAAGGGTAGGTTAAT
This sequence comes from Phyllobates terribilis, assembly GCF_046119375.1. Classification (NCBI taxonomy): domain Eukaryota; kingdom Metazoa; phylum Chordata; class Amphibia; order Anura; family Dendrobatidae; genus Phyllobates; species Phyllobates terribilis. The sequence goes on along the minus strand of NW_027362762.1, from coordinate 367,770,699 downwards.
TTTAACATTGAGAGATAGAATTTCCAAAAAAAATTCAAGAAAATCACATTGTATAAATTAGATAAATTTATTTGCATTTTGCAGTGAGAAATAAGTATTTGATTCCTCTAGCAAACAACACTTAATACTTGGTGGCAAAACCCTTGTTGGCAAGCACAGCAGTCAGACGTTTTTTGTAGTTTATGATGAGGTTTACGCACATGTCAGGAAGAATTTTGGTCTACTCCTCTTTGCAGATCATCTCTAAATCATTAAAATTTTGAGGCTGTCGCTTGGCAACTCAGAGCTTCAACTCCCTCCATAAGTTTTAATGGGATTAAAGTCTGAAGACTGGCTAGGCCACTCCATGACCTTAATGTGCTTCTTTTTGAGCCACTCCTTTGTTGCCTTGGCTGTATGTTTTGGGTCATTATCTTGCTGGAAGACCCAGTCACAACCCATTTCTAATGTCCTGGTGGAGGGAAGGAGGTTGTCACTCAGGATTTTACAGTTCATGGCTCCATCCATTCTCCCATTGATGCTGTGAAGTAGTCCTGTGCCCTTAGCAGAGAAACAAACCCCAAAACATAATGTTTCCACTTACATGCTTTGCAGTGGGGTCGGTGCTCTTTGGGTCATAGGCAGCATTTCTCTTCCTCCAAACACGGCGAGTTAAGTTAATGCCAAAGAGCTCAATTTTTGTCTCATCTGACCACAGCACCTTCTCCCAATAACTCACAGAATCATCCAGGTGTTGATTGGCAAACTTCATACGGGCCTGCACATGTGCCCTCTTGAGCAGGGGGACCTTGCGGGCAATGCATGAATTTAAACCTTTAAGGCGTAATGTGTTACTAATGGTTTTCTTGGTGACTATGCCCCCAGCTGCCGGGATCATTAACAAGTTCCCCCCGTGTAGTTTTAGGCTGATCCCTCACCTTCCTCATGATCAAGGATACCCCACTAGGTGAGATTTTGCAAGGTGGTAATATTTTATTTCTTCCATTTTCTTACTATTGCACCAACAGTTGTCTCCTTCTCACCCAGCGTCATACTTATGGTTTTGTAGCCCATTCCAGCTTGGTGCAGGTCTATGATCTTGTCTCTGACATCCTTAGAAAGCTCTTTGGTCTTGCCCATGCTGTAGAGGTTAGAGTCTGACTGAATGAGTCTGTTGACAGGAGTCTTTTATACAGGTGACTATGTAAGACAGCAGTCTTTAATGCAGGTAACGAGTTGATTAGGAGTGTCTAACTGGTCTGTAGGACCAGAACTCATAATGGTTTGTAGGAGATCAAATACATATTTCTCACTGAGAAATGAAAACAAATTTATACAATGTGATTTTCTTGATTTTTTGATTGGATATTCTATCTCTCAATGTTAAAATTAACCTACCCTTTAAATTATAGACTGTTCATGTCTTTGTCAGTGGGCAAACTTACAAAAACAGCAAGGGATCAAATAATTATTTCCTTCACTGTATATAGTATAGTATAAAAAAAAACTCCTTTAAAATTTTAGGGGCCGACTCAAAGACTGGACCCACGCTGCAGTAGCCTTGCTGGAGTACATTTTGCCAAATTCATTAAGAGGAGCACGACACTAAATAAATTCATTGCATCTTCTTTAGGGAGTGGGACTCTATGTGCCTCACCAGAAATGCTACTGCGTAGTCTTTCTGGGGTAAAAGAGACAGAATTTTTCATGAATTTGATTGCCGTCGTAGCTACATGGCTATCTTGCCGTCGCTCTGCCTCAGCTCTGCAATTTTGAAAGAAGCTGATTCATACTAGCGTGAAAAAGCCAAAAGTCACAAAATTGTTGCGCAACTACCAATTTCTAAAAAAATTTTGCAACTTTTCAAAGCTTTTATGCCAGTTTTATGGTGTCAACACTTTGAAAAATCGGCCCCTATGAATTGTGCAACTTTTGAAAAAGGCATAATATTTAGCATGTCCATGCATTTGGGAAAAGTTGAATAAAATTATGTTATAGTGAGGTTACTGTACAGATTAATACAGCAGAATAAACTGAGAAACAATTGCAGTATCCTGGCAGTCATGAACAGACACCGACTGATGAAGGCCCCTATGCAAGAACAGTATATGGTCTCTTTGCAATCCAATATTTCATCATAATGCACACATTTATGTATCTGTGGCCAAAGCTGTTTGCTGCTTTGCAAGTAGAAGTAGGCCCTCATACATCTTTGGCCCTTGTGCTACTGTGCAAGTTGCACCATTAGAAAGTCCGGCTAGCAGCATCAAATAAGTTAGGGAAAAATGTTATTTCTTACAGTAATACTGTGAGAAGCTGCCCACTTACTAAAGACTATTCCATCACGGAGCTACATTTCTGTTAATATTATTAGTGCTGTGTTTTATTAACATTCTGCTTGCTCGTCAGTTTATGTACACTAGTTTTACTTGTAAAGTGTTCAGCTTCAAGAGTCAATGTTTCCATTCAGTGACAGTAAACAGAGGAAGACATGCTGGCTGGAACTTATGCATACATAAGGCCTGAAAACAGGTTGCCAAAGGTAGATGTAAATTCTGTTAATCTCATTAATATCTCAGGTGCCTTAAACCTTTGCTCAAACAGCAACTAGGCCTATTGTGTGAGTGTTGAATGTAAATCCGGCTGAGCTGTCACCACAGGGAGTCTGACATGCACCCAGGTGATGGGTTTCTCCTGAGAAAAATACCTCCACTAATACACACTTAGCTTTGGGGGGGAGGGTGAGAGCAGTTCTGCTCATTCAGGGGATCACAGTGAAGGAGAAAAGAAGACACATGTTCAGTGAGGAGATGTGTGGAAGGACATCAAAGGAATAGGATCGAGACTGAGGACCTGTGCTATGGATGGATCAATGGGATCAGGAGATTAGTACCCACTGGGCAGGATAAACATGCTACAGTTGGGAGATATGTTGTCGGGATTTATACTTTCTTAAAGGACTGTGCTACTGGATACCTGTGCTTCCATCGTTTTATCTTTCGCATGGAGAATGGTGGACTAAGACAATTGTATTTTGGACATTTACCTGGAATTGCTGTATTACTATGGATGAAAGGAATAAAATATTGTTAACCTGCCTAGGTGATTATTAAAACACACAAACTCAGATCTTCGCAAATAATTTGTCTAATAATATTGTGCTTTGTATCCAAAGTATGTGTAGTGCAATCTAGGGAAAATCATCATCATAAAATGATGTACATTTTTAAAATACAGAGAAAGTAACGAGATACTGTATAATGTTAGCCAAATATTCTGGAATTTAGAGGACAATAAATGTTGCATTCTAGAGGAGATTAAAATGTGGCAGTTTCTCATCTATCAGGATTGCAATTCTGAATAAGAAATGTATAGGTAAAAATTCAGCACTGCAATTTAGGTACAGGCTATGATGTATGCTATAAGTTTATGTAAATTGCTTTCATTTGTTGCACACAGAATCCCTGCACATTTTCATTACAAGACTATCCCTTGTCTGTTCTCGATGAAGAATTCTCAAGCCTTAAATTTAAAAAAAAAAATATATATATATATATATATATATATATATGTATGTGTGTGTGTAAAAGTGTAAAAAGCAGGATACACCCTCTTGCCTTCTTTGAATTTTTGAATTTTATGGTTTTATGTCTCGAGACAAAGTTAACAAAAAAATTCTGGTTGATATATGGTCTTAAAATTGAGTAAATACATGAATAACAACCCATGCCAAATGACACTGTGTCATTATTTATTTTACATTACTAGTTGATTTTAGTGTGCAAGAGAGGAAATATATGAAAATATATATCTGTGGAGTCAGTGGTGTAAGCTCATACTAACCTACAAACATAAAGTGAACATGTTAGTCATACCTCATAATGAACACTCTGAATAAAAAAACACAAAAACATTAGTGGAATTGCTGTTGTTTTTCTATGCCTCCCTAAAAAAATTCTTAATAAAACATTCTAAATATACTGTATTATATACCCCCAAATTGCTACCAATAAAAATACAGCTCATCTCACAAAAAAATCAAGTCCTTATATGGCTATGTAGACAGATAATAAACAAAACGTAAGGGTTAAGTTATGAAAGTGGAAAAAATCCAAGTATGGTGAACTAGTGAGAAAAATACAGTATTCTAATGTTTCTATTTTTTATTTATGATTGCATCACTGTGTTGTCTGTACATGTTAAATGACCATACTTTTCAGATTATAGAATACTCTCACTATAACATGCACCCTAGATTTAGAAAACAGAAAATATTAAAATATATATTTTATGCTAATTGCATAGGTTTTCTTTTTTACTTCAGTTATTATATAAAACATAATTTTAGTGGTTAAGTTTTCAAACTTTATTTATTTTTATTTTTTCAATTTCTTACTTTTTTCACTTTTTTTTGTCCCCCAATTTGCCTTATACAGTAATATTGCTTTACAATTAGCCCCATATAGTTATTCTGTCCCCCCTCCTCTAATGTTCTCAATTCTGTAATAATGTCCCCTATCCTGTAATAATGTCCCCTATCCTTGTCGCTAGCCTGTAATAATGTCCATAATTCTGTTAAAAAAAATAGCCCATCCTGCCCTGGCTCTGCCCCAGCTCTGCAATTTTGACGGAGTGGATTCCTGCTGGCGTAAAAATGCTAAAAGTCACAAGATTGTTGTGCAACTAACAGTTGCACAAAAATTTCACAACTTTTCGAAGCTTTTAGGTCAGTTTTATAGTGTCAATACTTGGATAAATTTACTATGATTGTGCCACTTTTCAGAATAAGCATAATATTTAGTATGTCCATGCATTTGGGAAGCGTTGAATAAAATAATGCTATAGTGACATTAATGTGCAGATTATTAATACAGCAAAATTAACTTAGTGATAATTACAGTATCCTAGCAGTCATGAACAGACACAGACTGATGAAGGCCCCTGTGCGAGAATAGCATAGGCACCCTTTGCAGTCCAATATTTCATCATAATGCTCTCATTAATAATGAGATTAATGAGATTAATATTTTTAATATTTTATGACTTTCAATTATGTTTTACTGTTTTTTGTCGCAACAGGAAACTTGAACCTGTGATTCTATGATCTCTTGTTTAATAAACTGTAATAAAACTGTATTACATTATATAGATAAATTATGGTCTCCTGTGAAGTTCAGCCTGTAGCTGTGCTTCACAGCAGTGACAACATAGCAGCAATGGTGTCCTTCAGCAGGCCACTATCCACCATGGCATCCCATCGACCCCCCACAATTGCATCAAAGAAAGCCAATGGATACCTGGAATGAAGTGCCCTTTGGAACCGAGTGCCAATGCTGATTTCAGATTAGCATCAGCATTCAAGGGGTTAACAGGAGCAATTGGAGCTTAGTTCTGATACCTGCTGATATAAGCAGATGCTAACATCTGCTGGAAATGGTTCCAGTTCAATCATGCTCAACTTATTCCGTACTTGTAAGGAGGACAGCAGGAAAAATTTTAACATGCGCATTTCACTTAAATTATTTATTTTTAGCATTTTTTTTCTGTATTATTTTTTATATAAAATGTGTAAATATGAAAAGTTACAATAGTAGAATAAAGCATACAGTAAAATACCTTTCATAAAATGTATTCTAAAAAGTATGCTTTTTTTAAGATTGCAAACTATTTCCTATCAGGGTTTAAAAATCACGAACATAAAATAGTATGATACATTGAAAAAGTTTAATGTCAAAATGAAATAACACAAGGGCTGCATGGTTAAAAAAATAATCACTTAAACTCAGTCCTTAGTCCATATAATGGATAGCTTTGTTATTACTCCATACTGTAGCTATTTGTGTCTGACAAGTTGTACTTTTTTGCTGAGTTTTTTTTTGTAAAAACATTACAGAAGTATTCTTTCTCAAATGCACCAGAAAGTAGAATGCATTTGGCCTGATTCATCAAAGCTTTAGCGCCAGAATTCTGGCATGAAGGCTTTGAAAAGTCACAAAATTTAGGGGTAACTCGTCTTCACAAAAATTTCTCCTAGCTCCACCAAGATGGGCAGAGCTGGAACGGGAAGGGGGCATGGCAACCGCTGCTCATCAAATTCATGAATGAATGAGTTGACTAGCGGCGGCATTTGCTAAGCCACAAATCTTACTACAGCAGGACCACACGGAGGTTCATGCCACTCGTTCGGCGTTCCTGATTCATGAAGATTTTTCTAGCATGCCGGTCTTGATGAATCAAGGCCCAGTGTTCTGAAGGGCAAGAAATATGGACCTAGGGTAACTTTACATCCCACCATGGTTTTTACATGTATAAAGTTAAACCTGGTACATACACTGTGATTCCAAAGTCTGTGGTTGTGAGTATACCAGTAAATTCCACTTGTGTCTGATTGTAATATAGTCATTTGTATTTATGTTCACACAGTTGTAATTGACAGAAAATAGCTTATACTTATATGTATTTTGCATATAATTTAGTAGGCTTAAGTGCATATTGTAGAAACTTACATGTATTTTGCATATAATTTAGTAGGCTTAAGTGCATATTGTAGCTGTGCACTTAACCTAAACATATGTTTGGAACTTCACCTGATTTATATATTAACAACCACACAATGTCCCATTTACCAGAGGGAGGCTAAATGTGTGTTTTTTGGCCTCTGTCTGTTCAGTACGTGTGTGCATAATGTTTGTCTTTGGCTATTCCCTATGCAGAGGACTACCAAAAAAGACATATTCCATTTGGTATATGTTTTCTACGATGAGTCCCTTTGTGGAAGGATGGATCCAGGGCTGGACTGGCCCAATAGAGAACTGAAGAATCCTCCGTTGGGCCCTGGCTTCTCCTTCAGGAGAGTTCATAGTGAAAACCTTGCAGCTGCTATGGGGCTCTTGAGTCGGGGAGAAAGGTGGGCTCTCAGAATCAAATCCTCTGGAGGGCCTAATGCTCTTCAGTCTTATACTGGATGGATCCATCATGACTGTGCTGGTAGATCTACAGCGACTAAGCATATGCACCTAAAGGTGGCCAAACAAGCAATGTGCTCTTATTCTTCAAAGGATAAAGTTTAACCTAATCCAAACATCCACCATTCAAAACAATCAATAAAAGTATTATCAAGACAAAGGTGTGTGATAAATTGGTTAAGGACAGGGAATATTTTTCGTACCTGTGACTGTGGATGAGTGCATTAAAAGCCAATCCATCAGACCAACTGCTGGTGAAATTGATAACGTTGACCTGTGGGTAATTGCGAGTTGATTGGCGGACCCAGCTTAGTAAGATCTTTTCAGTATTTGTCTGCTGCAAGTCAGCCATAATGCCTTTCATTACATCCTTCACCTGAATAAGATATACAACCATCAATGTTTGAAACTGTAAAGCAAGATAAACGGTTTATCTTAAAGCACAGCACTAGGAAATATATAAGTGGAATTTTCCTACACCAAATTGTTTTCTGCATCACCCAGATTATCATGATTCAAGGGGAAGTAATAAAATATAAAATAAGCTATCATATATTAAAATGGTAAGCTTAAAAAGATGCTTTAACCTGTTGTCACAAATAAAACTTACAGGAGTGCCCTATTACAGAATCCTGGAGGGAGAGAACCATAAGTTAAGTACTGCTGTCATTTGTACAATAATTTGAGGGAAAAATAGTTAGTGCTAGAAAATATCTTATTCTTGGGGGAAAAAAAAGAAAATTAAATTATATAGTAAACTGGTTATTCACATACTTTGCAACATGCCAGAAAATTACTGAAGGGTACCTAAGGTCTCTTCTAAGGCTCCTTTTATTGGAAAGCTTATCACTTGTTGTAATGTCTTATATTTACAATTTAACCTAAAACCATGTATACCAGTACATATCACAGTCTAGGGACAAAATATTCATATTACTACGAATATGCAGTAAAGATAATAAATAATAATAAATTCTAACTACAAATGTGTTCCAATAAAATGTTATTTTAGGGGGAATGGAAGGAGTAAGAACAAAATGGCGCAATATGGTGCTGTCCATAGAAAACAGAATGAAATCCACGAAATGTATTAAAGATCATTTAAAACTACAGTAAAAGACAGCGGTTAAAATTCAAAGAGGGAGGATGTGAACTAACACGTTTTCAATCCATCACTTGGATCTTCTTCAGGTTCATACTAGGATGTCTTAAGTTCCCAGGATACATACAGTTCTTTTACATGAAAATCAAGTCAACATGTCTTTTTTCTCTAATCTCTAATCAAAATTACCCATAGAAATCTATGATTCAGAGAAAATTAGAGATGGCACATGGATGGCATTAGTGTGTAGTCTGTGTGCTGTCCGTTATTCTCATTGAAATGGATAGTAGTTGATTTTCAATTAATTTTTTCATATATGGAAATCACTGATGAAACACTGACTGTTAAAACTAACATATTGACTAAAAACTGAAGAAGCTCGGATGACTATTATACCACTATGTTTTTTTTTTATGCATGCATGAAAAATCACTGACGACTGAGTGAGTCCTAAGGCTAAGTTCACATAGGAATATTTTCAGTCGGCATACAAACAGCATACTAGTGCACATGGGCTATTCTTTATACAGACCTCAGATCTGTGAGGAAAAAATCATGGCATGACCAAGTCTAGTGAGATTTAAGTTGTGTCCTTAATTTGCAATTGAGGCTGGTTGGAGAAGTTCACTGTTTATGTGAATTCAGCTCAACACTGACAGGGTGGAGTAGGCCCCTTTTTCTTTGAAAAAATAAATAAAAAGATAATATAAATATATATTGTGAGGCAGTGACGGGAATCACCTGGCATAGATTTTTATTCTTGGAGTGGACTACAGGAATGGCAGTGGGGCGGTCCATTTCCTCCAGCCCGGGTCTTACAGGTGGCTCATTGCTTTTAAACAGGAATCTGTGGCCAAGGTTTGGGTGGTTCAGTGTTTTCTCTACAAGTTGCAGAGCAGGTGGCTCTGCAACACAGGCCTGTGTGAAGCTGAACACAGAGCCAAGGGAAGCAAAACTCCTGGCACACCTCAGCGCAACCCGGCTGTGCCGTCGCCCTCGATAATGGGTTGGAAAAGGACTGTGTTACGACCCGGGTGCGATCCGGAGGATACCGTTTACCTTTACTTTGTGAGTTCTTGCTGAAAAAAAGCCTTTAAGTTGGACTTTCCTTGGGTCACTGCCTCATTACTGCACAGTGTGAACACCGCCGCACTACAATATATACCGTATTTTTCAGACTATAAGATGCACCTTTTTCCTCCAAAATTTTTTCTTATAGACCAAATGTTGAGGGGGGGGGTGCAGTGGCGTACTGCCAATGGCTGCAGGCCACGCCACTGCTATGGGGCCCGTGACCGGAAGGGGGCCCATGAGCCGGGAGGGCCCCAAAAAGCGTGGTAACCAGGAGGATAGGTGAGTATTGGGGAGGAGAGAGGTTGCGGCGGCAGAGGAGCGGTGCACATACAGTAGCCGCTACTGCAGCTAACGCATGTTCCCGCTACTAAAGGGACATGAATATTCCCTCTTCTCCACTCCCATGGGCATAGTCCCGGCATGGAGAAGCGTGAATGTGCCGGCAACAGCAGCTCACCTCGGCTTCTGAGAGCACGCATTGCTCAGATGCCGATATGAACTGCAACAGACATGACTCTTCGCTGGAGCAGAGGTGAGTAAGGAAGGTGACTATAAGTGTTTATTATTTTATGTGTGCAGTGATTGGGGCCATACATAGTAGGATTGGGGAGGCCACACATACCAGGATTGGGGAGGCCACACATACCAGGATTGGGGGGGTTGGGGAGGCTACACATACCAGGATTGGGGGGCTGGGAAGGCCACACATACAAGGATTGGCGGATTGGGGAGGCCACACATACCCGGATTGGGGGACTGGGAAGGCCACACATACCGGGATTGGGGTGGCCACACATACTAGGATTGGGGGACTGGGAAGGCCACACATACCAGGATTGGGGGATTGGGGAGGTCACACATACTAGGATTGGGGGACTGGGAAGGTCACACATACCTGAATTGGGGGATTGGGGAGGCCACACATACCAGGATTGGAGGATTGGGGAGGTCACACATACCAGGGTTGGGGAGGCCACACATACCAGGATTGGGGGATTGGGGAGGCCACACATACCAGGATTGGGGAGGCCACACATACCAGGATTGGGGGATGAGGGGGTGCCACACATACCAGGATGGGAAAATTTACCTGCTGCATTTCTCACCCTAGGCTTAAACTCAAGTCAATACGTTTTCCCATTTTTTTGTGGTAAAATTAGGGGTCTCGGCTTATACTCGGGACGGCTTATTTAAAATATATGGCATTTTAAAATCAGTGAGTACGTGGTGCCCATAATGCTGCAGGACTGTGGGGTACATTATACTATATGGGGGCTGCATTTTACCCTAAGGGGTGTGTAATATACTGTATGGAGGACTATGGGGAGTGAATTATATTCTATGGAGGACCATGGGAAGATCATTATACTATATGGAGGATTATGGGGGGCGCATTATACTATATGGAGGATTATGGGGGGCGCTTTATACTATATGGAGGATTATCGGTGGTGTATTATACTCTATGGAAGGCTGTGGAGCCATTATAATATTTTGAGGGCTATGTGGGGGGCCATTATACTATATGAAAGCAATTATGCAGTGTGAAGGGTTTTGTGGGGGTCCATTATACTATTTGGAGGGCTCGTGCGGGCCATTACACTGTATGTAAGCACATTATAGTGTATGGAGAGCTTTGGGGGTCACAGTTGGGGGATCATACTGTGTTGGGGTCACCATACTTTGCCTTGGGAGTTGAGGTGGGGCACAGTAGGGTCATCATACTGTGCATGTGGAGGAAATTACCTTGGGGGTATCATACTGTGTTTGGGGTGCACTTTTGTTGGAATCACACTTTATGGGGCAATGAAAACGGAATCTAGGAGTTCAGCAGGGGGAAAATTATTGTGTAAAGGCTGGAAAGTTGTGAGATCTCCTCTTCTGTGACACAGACAAATATACAGTACAGACCAAAAGTTTGGACACACCTTCTCATTTAAAGATTTTTCTGTATTTTCATGACTATGAAAATTGTACATTCACACTGAAGGCATCAAAACTATGAATTAACACATGTGGAATTATATACTTAACAAAAAAGTGTGAAACAACTGAAAATATGTCTTATATTCTAGGTTTTTCAAAGTAGCCACCTTTTCCTTTGGTGACTGCTTTGCACACTCTTGGCCGTTTCTTGATGAGCTTCAAGAGGTAGTCACCGGAAATGGTCTTCCAACAATCTTGAAGGAGTTCCCAGAGATGCTTAGCACTTGTTGGCCCTTTTGCCTTCACTCTGCAGTCCAGCTCACCCCAAACCATCTCGATTGGGTTCAGGTCTGGTGACTGTCGAGGTCAGGTCATCTGGCGTAGCACCCCATCACTCTCCTTCTTGGTCAAATAGCCCTTACACTGCCTGGAGGTGTGTTTGGGGTCATTGTCCTGTTGAAAAATAAATGATGGTCCAACTAAAAGCAAACCAGATGGAATAGCATGCCGCTGCAAGATGCTGTGGTAGTCATGCTGGTTCAGTATGCCTTAAATTTTGAATAAATCCCCAACACTGTCACAAGCAAAGCACCCCCACACCATCACACCTCCTCCTCCATGCTTCACGGTGGGAACCAGGCATGTAGACTCCATCCGTTCACCTTTTCTGCGTCGCACAAAGACACGGTGGTTGGAACCAAAGATCTCAAATTTGTACATATCAGACCAAAGCACAGATTTCCACTGGTCTAATGTCCATTCCTTGTGTTCTTTAGCTCAAACAAGTCTCTTCTGCTTGTTGCCTGTCCTTAGCAGTGGTTTCCTAGCAGCTATTTTACTATGAAGGCCTGCTGCACAAAGTCTCCTCTTAACAGTTGTTGAAGAGATGTGTCTGCTGCTAGAACTCTGTGTGGCATTGACCTGGTCTCTAATCTATGCTGCTGTTAACCTGCGATTTCTGAGGCTGGTGACTCGGATAAACTTATCCTCAGAAGCAGAGGTGACTCTTGGTCTTCCTTTCCTGGGGCGGTCCTCATGTGAGCCAGTTCTTTGTAGCGCTTGATTGGTTTTGCAACTGCACTTCGGGACACATTCAAAGTTTGCCCAATTTTTCGGACTGACTAACCTTCATTTCTTAAAGTAATGATGGCCACTCATTTTTCTTTACTTAGCTGCTTTTTTCTTGCCATAATACAAATTCTAACATTCTAATCAGTAGGACTATCAGCTGTGTATCCACCAGACTTCTGCACAACATGACTGATGGTCCCAACCCCATTTATAAGGCAAGAAATCCCACTTATTAAACCTGACAGGGCACACCTGTGAAGTGAAAACCATTTCCGGTGACTACCTCTTGAATCTCATCAAGAGAATGCCAAGAGTGTGCAAAGCAGTCATCAAAGCAAAAGGTGGCTACTTTAAAGAACCTAGAATATAAGACATATTTTCAGTTGTTTCACACTTTTTTGTTAAGTATATAATTCCACATGTGTTAATTCATAGTTTTGATGCCTTCAGTGTGAATGTACAGTTTTCAAAGTCATGAAAATACAGAAAAATCTTTAAATGAGAAGGCGTGTCCAAACTTCTGGTCTGTACTGTATATATTTCTTTTTTTGGGGGGGGGGCAATTAGAACTTCTGCTATGGGGCCCCATGATTCCTTTGTATGCCCCTGGGGGGTGTATATATATATATTGGGTGTGACCAGAGTGGTAGCAGTGGAGGAGCAGGGCACAGGAGGCAGCAGCCACCCGCTGGAGCCTACACTGTCCCTGCTGCTAAAGAAAATTAATATTCACTGCTCTTTAGCATGGGGCGTGGGGAGCACTGAATATTCTTGCTCCTTAATAGCGGCACACAGTGTAGCCACAGCACGGCTCCTGCTGCTGCAAGAATCGTCTGTGCCCGCTGTTAAAGGGCATGAATATTCAACCTCTCTCCACGGGGGTGAATTTTCATGGCTTTTAATAAGCGGGCACAGGTGATAGCCAGGCAGCAGGAGCCGCGCTGCGGCTACGCTGTGTGCCGTCTATGAAGGAGCATGAAGTCACTGCTTCCCGCGCACACAGTCTCAGCGTGGGGAGCAGTGACTTCCGGCAGCTGATCTCTCCTTGTGAGCCACGCATGGTAGTGACGCCATACGGTATATATATATATATATATATATATATATATATATATATATACATTATATACTAGATGGTGGTCCGATTCTAATGCATCTGGTATTGTAGAATATGTATGCGGCCGACCGGGCGCGACTACTGAGAGAAGCAGTGTTTAAATGGGTTGTGCACTACTTCAAATTAACCCCCCAATGTATCCCCCTGGGGCCCCTAATGAATTTTGTAATTACGTCATGTTGTCAATACTGCTTGTGACAACATCGCTGACCACGCACAGCCAGCATGTAATTACCCCGGCTGCAGCCGGCTCTTGCTTCCGCATACATCACGACTATTCACACCTGCAGCCAGGGGTCTCCTGTTCCGCATACCATGGTGAATTGATGGGCTGTGGGCAGGGTTATCCCCCATCGTGTCACACCCAGCATCCACCACGCGCTCTGTCAACGAATGCGTGTGCGGTGGATGCCGGGTGTGACGGGATGGGTATAACCCCGCCCACTGCCCATCACTCACCGTGGAACGCGAAACAGGAGACCCCTTGACTGCAGCCACAAATAGTCGTGACATAAGCGGAAGCAAGAGCCAGCTGCAGCCGGGGGTCACATGCTGCCTGTGCACGGTGACCCGAGTATAAGTCAAGACCCCTAATTTTACAACAAAAAAATGGGAAAATTTATTGACTTGAGTATAAGCCTAGAGTGGGGAATGCAGCAGCTACTGCTAAATTTCCATATCCTGGTATGTCAGCCTCCCTCATCCCCTAATTGTGGTTTGTAAGGCTCCGTCATTCCCCTAATCCTGGTTTGTTTGGCCCCCTTATCTTGGCTTGTACGGCCCCCTCATCCTGGCTTGTATGGCCTCCTCTTTCTGGCTTGTATGGCCCCCTCATCCTGGTTTTGTATGACCTCCTCATTCCCCCATCCCCACAGCACAGTTAAAAAAATAAACACTAATACTCACCTTATTTCCTTACCTCTGCTCCAGCGCTGTCTGTCCTGTCTACAGCAGCTCCTGGCAGGATCTGAGGCACAGAACGCATTCTCAGATACTGCCCTGAGTTGCTACTGTCTGTAGATTTGCTCCTCTCCACGCCGGGACTAAGTGCGTGGAGAGGCACAAATCTGCATTCACTTTAGTAGCATAACTTTTCCTTTTTGGCAGCATTGAGTAAACTGATTGTCAGATGGTTTTTCATCAATGAAATTCAGAGAGTCGAATTTAGAACAAACTGCATTCATATTCCCACAGTAGTGTTGAATAATTATAATTTCATTGTCTGTTACGTAACGTGCAAGTTGTTGAATATTCTGCTGCATTTGCCTTAGTTGGTAGAGCATTCGATTTTTATAAATTTGGCGATCGTGTTGTTGTCTGTTTGCCCTGGATTCTGGAGATTCATTCACCCGACATTGTCTATGGGATTCCGCATCGTGTTCCTGCCTAGTGGCAGTATGTTGCGGTGTCTCCCGTTCCCGATGTTGTCTGTGAGATTCCGCCACCTGGGCTTGTCTGGCGGCAGTGTGTTGTGGTGTCTCCTGTTGCCGTCGTTTTCTGTGAGATTCCGCATTCTGGGCTTGTGTGGCAGCAGTTTGTTGTGGTGTCTGTTGCTCTCGACGTTGTCGTTTCCTTGCTGCTTCTGCTGCTTTTCTGTCATCCTCAGTGGCCTATTTTCGCTTGCGACCCATTGGAAGACAGGAAGCGTAAATCGTGATAACGTGCAGTAAAGAAGTATCTGTTCAGCGCGCTGTGACTGGCAGTACATGTTCAGTAAACGTGACAGGAGTACGTCACACTGTGACTGACAGAATGTGTTCACTGAACGTGACAGAAGTACATCACACTCTGACTGACCGTGTTTAGTTAACATGACTGAACTATGTCGCACTGTGACTGACAGAATGTATTCATTAAACGTGACAGAAGTACATCACACACTGTGACTGACAAAACATGTTCAGTACGTCATGGCCAGTTGGTGAGTCACATGACCACATGGGCGGAGTCAGCTCTGCTATCTCCCGATGGTGGCGTACTTATTTTTAATCGGAGAGCGTGTTTAAATTTGGCGCCAAAATCTCTGCCCGCGACCAATCAATGAAGCGGTGTTTAAATTTCCCGCCAATAATGCTGATTGGTCGCGGCCGGCGGCTGCGACCAATCAGCGAACCGTGTTAGTGAGGACCGGGGAGCGGCGCTGCCTGTGCGGGTACTTCCGCTGCTAGCGCCGGTCATCTCCCGGCTGCATCGCCGCTGACCTCCATGCGGCTACCGTCGGGAGATCAGCGGCTAGGGCCTCTGATCTCCCGACGGCAAATGTGAAGGGAGGACCGAGGAGCGGCACCGCCTAGGCCGCCGGTCGGGGTACTTCTACTGCGAGCAGCCGGGAGATGATCGGCTAGCTCCGGTCATCTCCCGGCTGCATCGCCGCTGACCTCCATGAGCCGCTAACGGCCGCCATCTTGTTCTGAAATCCCGCGTGCTGATTGGCTGCGGCCGGACTAATCAGTGACGCGGGATTTCCTGGATGGACAGACTGACGGGATAAGCCGATTGTATAGTAGATAAATATTATTGTATAGTATTTTTTTTTTTTTTAACCAGCATATGGTACAGCATTTATTTGCAATATATACAAGTATGTAGTATATATTAACTTTTATTGTTTGGTGAATGCTGCAAAACGAGCAATTTCAACACATTTTTATGCCATGTGCAGTTGATCTGAAATAATATATGAATTGTGGAGGTTTTAGTAACTGTGTATACTGTATATTAGACATGTCCATGGTTTTAATGCTTTGTGATGTTTATTAATGATGAGCGAGCATGCTCGCTACTGCTCGGTGCTCGCCTGAGCATCTGACTGCTCGAGATGCTCGGCGCTCGCCTAGTATTTTCGGGGTTGCTCGTGTCTCCTCCCTGCATGTTTGGCGCTCATTACAGAGCCAATGAACATGCAGGGATTGCCTGCCACTCACTGTAATGCCGTAGCCTTGTTGTTTGTGGCATTACAGTGATTGGCTGGCCACACAGCATCATCAGGTCTATATCAGACCTGACGCCGCCATGCTCGTCACAGTCACTCCGGAATCAGACAGTGTAGGGAGAGTTGTTGCTGAGCTAGGGAGAGATTTGCTTGTTTCTAGTTAGTGTAGGTATACCAAACTATATTAGAGACACATATCCATCTCAACAAACAGTCCTTCTGAGGACTAATCCATCTGCAGAGATATCAGGCAGGCAACGTATATAGGCAGGCAGGCAGGGTATATAGCAGACTGCAGTGCACATAGCACAAGAGGCTCCATTTCAGTTTTGTCTGCTGCTGCTGTTAGATATTTCTAGAAATAGGCCAAGGTCTCAGGGGCCCAGAGAACACCGTTGTTCTGCGCCATTTGCTTGTTGGCACTGCAGAATACAGCCAGGTCCTTTCCATATTACAGCGCTAAAAATCCAGCTATTTAAAACTGTGGTTTGTCCATCACACGGATCACATATAATTGCGCTGAAAATACTGCCATTTCTGGCATCCATTAAAAATTTGTTTCAGTGTGTCAGTGAAGTAATTGACACCAGATTGCTGTTAAAAATAGTTACATACAGGCCAGTTATTTAAAACTGTTTTTTCTCCATCACACGGATCACATATACGTTTTCAGAAAATGCTGCCATTTCTGCCTCCATTAAAAAAAATGTCAGTGTGTCAGTGAAGCAATTGACACCAGTTTGCTATTCAAAATAGTTACCTACAGGCCAGGCATTTAAAACTATGGTTTGTCAGTCACACGGATCAGATATTAGTTTTCAGAAAATATTGCCATTTCTGACCTCCATTAAAAATTTGTTTCAGTGTGTCAGTGAAGCAATTGACACCAATTTGCTGTTCAAACTAATTAACTACAGGCCAGGTATTTAAAACTGTGGTTTGTCAGTCACAAGGATCACATAGACATTTTCTGAAAATACTGCCATTTATGACCTCTATTAAAAATTTCTTTCATTGTATCAGTGAAGCAATTGACACCAATTTGCTGTTCAAACTAATTACCTACAGACCAGATATTTAAAACTGTGGTTTGTCCGTCACACGGATTACATATACGTTCGCTCCAAATTCAGTCATTTGTAGTTAGTGTGGAAGATATTGTACTTCATTTAAAATGGGCAAGGCACGAGGCAAGGGAAGGGGAACTGGATGTGATGGTGATGGTGCATGCAGAGGCCGAGGCCAGGGGCAAGCTGAAATTGTGCAACAACAAACACCCACATCTTCTCGCTCGACTTTCCTGTCTCAATTAATAGGGGACCGCAGAGCACCGCTATTAAACACAGAGTAGTGTGAAAAGGTTATTGGTTGGATAGCAGATAATGCTTCCAGTCACTTAGCCACCACCACCACCCAGTCTTCCACACGGTAAAGTCTCAGCAGCCATGAGTCTAGACCGCATATTCCTCACCCTGACCCTCCTTCCTCCCACCATGCCGAGTGCCCAGAGACAACTGATCGCACACTTGGACACTCCAAAGAACTGTTCACTTTTCCATTTATAGATTCGGGCCTTTCGCCTGGTCCACTTGAAGCGGGGCAAGAGGAGATCACTTGTAGCAATGCCTAAATATTTGAGCAGCCACGTTCATACGAAGGCGAAGGTGGGAAAATGTCACAAGAGGTGGACGATGATGAGACACAATTGCCAGAAAGTCAGGAGGAGGACCAGAGAGCGGAAGTGGAAGACGAGGTCGTGGATGATATAGTAACTGACCCAACCTGGCAGGAGGACATGCAGAGCGAGGAGAGCAGCACACAGTGGAAGGGAGGCAGAGCACCCCAACAGGCAGGAAGAAGCAGTGTGGTGGCCGCAGAAAGAAGGCAGGCATCCGTTCCCCTTAACACCAACACGAAGGAAGTTGCCAGTACAACTGTTAGGTCTTCCAGAGTCTGGTTGTTTTTTAAATACTCTGCCAATAACCCCAAGAAGGCCATATGCACCACCTGCCAGGCCAGCATCAGCAGGGTTGGCAAAACGACTAGCCTGACCACCACCAGCATGATCAAGCACATGGCAGCAAAGCACATGACTTTGTGGGCTGAAGCTCAGGGTCCAGGAACAGTGTCTGCAGGTGGCACCACTGCTTCTTCCGCTGTTGTGCATGCAAGCCAATCCCCTGTCCATGGTGCATGCGAAGATGCCTCCTGCCCTGCACCTGTTATTGCACACTCTCAAGTAGCAGCATCAGGAAGCACGTCCACGTCCTTATCCCAGCGCTGTGTTCAGTTGTCCCCACCACAGTCCTTGGAATGCAAGCGCAAATACGCAGCCAATGCCCCAGAGGCCACACTACAAAATTCACACATTTTGCAACTGCTTGCGCTCGAAATGTTGCCTTTTAGGCTCGTGGAGATGGAAGCATTCCGCAATCTGATGACGGCGGCCATTCATCAGTACTCAGTCCCCAGCCGCCACTATTTCTCCTGGTGTGCCGTCCCCGCATTACACAAGCACGTGTCCCAAAACATTAGCTGTGCCCTCAACGCAGTTACCGGGAAAGTCCACCTAACCATGGACATGTGAACAACTGCTTGTGGGCAGGGACGGTACATCTCGTTGACAGCACACTGGGTTAACAAAGGGGAAACCGGGACCCAGTCAGACCTTGGGATGGAACACTTCCTCCCGATGCCAAGGATTGCAGCCCCTAAGTCAAACAGTGTTGTCCCCAAAGTCTACAGCTCCTGCACCTCACTCTCCTCAGCCTCCTCCCCTTCTTCAGCCTCCATCTCCAAAATGACCACATCAGTCACAAGCTGGAAGCACTGCAGCACTGCCTCGGCCAAGCGGCAACAGGCTGTGTTGAAGCTAATATGCTTAGGTAACAAAACCGCACAATGCTGAAGAGTTGTGGACAGCTCTGAAAGAGCAGGAAGATCTGCGGCTCACACCGCTAAGCCTACAGGCAGGCATGGTTATGTGTGACAATGGCCAGAACCTGGTGGCGGCTATTAGGCAAGGCAAGCTCACAAACGTAGCATGCCTGGCCCATGTGCTTAACCTCGTGGTTCAGCGGTTTCTCAAATCCTACTCGGAGCTGCCGGATCTGCTTGTCAAAGTACGCCGCCTGTGTGCCCATTTTAGAAAGTCAGCTACAGCTTCCGCCACCCTTGTTGTGCTTCAGTAGCATTTGCAGCTTCCGGCTCACAGACTGGTGTGTGATGGCCCCATGCATTGGAACTCTACATTGCAGATGTTGGGAAGGATTTGTGAGCAGAAGAGGGCAGTTGTTGAGTACCAGCATCAACCAGGCTGTTGGTATTCAGTTCAGACTCCACACATAAGACCTCAGGAGTGAACATGGATGTCAGACATATGTACCATCCTCCAAAACTTTGAGGACTCCACCAAGATGGTGAGCGGCAATGACGCCATAATTAGCGTCAGCATCCGTCTTCTTTGTCTTCTGAAATGTTCTCTGCTCACAATCAAAGAGGATGCATTGCAGGTGGAGCACTATGAGATGGACTAAGGAACCATACAGTGTGATTACACATAGCCCAGCCTCATCTCACCCCAACGTGGATTGGGTGACAATGAGGAAGAGGAGGAGGAGGAAGAACAGGAGCTAGTTTCATGCACTATAGATGGTACTACCTGCACAACTGTCATACCGTCTGTTCAGCGTGGATGGCCTGAGGACAGAGAGGAGGAGGAGGAGAGCATGGTCACTTGTTCTCTTGGTGAGGACACAGAAGTCTTGCCTGTTATCAGTCTGGCACGCATGGCTGAGTTTATGTTACGCTGCCTTTCCCATGATCCTCGCATTCCCAAAATTTTGGGTGACAGTCATTACTGGTTGGTGACACTTCTAGACGCTACAAGGAGAACTTTATAGCTCATATTCCTGAGGCGGACAGGTCTACAAAAATAGGGCAGAAGGCCCTTATTGTGGAACAATTAAATAAATTCCCAGCAGAGGTCACAGTTCATTGGACAACCAGGGACTACAGGCGAGATAGACACAACTCCAATCCAGCAGAGGCAGGGGAACAGTGTCAAAGTTCTGGGAGAACTTTCTCAGCCCCTCCCATCGCACAAGCCCTGAGGCACAGGGTACTCTCACAAGAAGTGCAAAGTTTTGGAAGATGCTGAGGGAATACCTTGCCGACCGTACCAAAATCCTCCGTGATTTCTCTGTGCCTTATAATGATAGGGTATCCAAGGTGGATATGTGGAATGAACTGGCTCTCAATGCCATGGAGGTCCTGGCCTGCCCTGCTGCTAGCGTTTTTTTAGAGTGGGTTTTTAGTGGCGCTGGTGGAATTATAACTGATAAGTGCATCTGCCTGTCAACTGAAAATGCTGACAGGCTGACCCTTGTAAAATTAACAAGGGCTGGATTGGGCCAGACTTCTCAACACCACCGAATGATAGCAGCGTAACATAAACTCAAATCCAGTGTCTTTTTTTGAAAGGTGTATTCCCATGCACCTTTTAACACCCACACAGTTTATTCTGATTTCACATCAGGTATTGAGAAAAACATTATGAACACAGAGGAGACAAAATGGAGTGATTTTATCAGAAAATAATTCTTTATTAGTATGTATTTTACAAAAAATAATAATTGTATATATTACCAAAGTCATAACATTTAAAAGATGGGGAACAGAAGGGAATCAGGGGATAACAGCGCTAAACCACATGTGACTTCCCCCACATATATAAGGTGTAAAGTGGGGGCTCGTAAGGTAAGGGACAGACATCAAATCAAATGAAAAGAGGGAAGGAGAACGGGAGGTATTCATATTGGCATCATAGTGAAACAGTGGACCATATACATACTACTCTCAGTCAACAAGTAAAGAAGTAAAAAAAAGCACCTTACCAGAGGATGGGGCATAGGTTAAAAGTGCTGAGTGCAAAAGCCCATGAGGGAAACCGCCTCGATGCGCGTTTCGCCTCCAACCTTGTGGCTTTCTCAAGAGACAGGATCATTTATGTGTGCAAGGACCTTAAACATGGTAATTTTGATGGTCATGTGACACATCACATGACCATCCTGAGTATCCGGACTTCCGCATAGCGGCGCATGCGCCGTGGGGCTTCTGTCAGGTGCGCGTGACCAAGCCGTCATGCCCCCCACACGTGCGAGCCCGCACTGTGCAGGAGACGACAGACAGCGGGGCACGCGCACCAGAGGGAGGTCAAACGGCACGCATGCGCACAGCGTCTGTCAGTTTGATGACGGCAATGTAAGTAAGAAGATGGAAATAACCATATTGTTCATCTTATATCATTATTATAAGCTTCCATTGTTAGCTAGCCAATCACAAACATCGTTTACAGTACCTGCATATCATAAATAATAAGAACAGAGTGCACATACGCATCTCATATAAAATGACAGATAGCATATTAACATGTATAGATTAAGTTGGTTACAAACAGGAGGCAAAAAATTAAAGAATAAACCATAGTCTCAGACAAACAATGCATTCTTAAACACTGCAAGTCATCACATTCTTCCGCCTATTGGCAGTGGGTAGTTGTTATCGCATTCAATGCGGTAGATGTTCATAGGACTGACAGGAGATGAAAGGCGGACACTGTCCTAGGTGAACTCTATAGGGGTATGCAGCACATTAATACTAAAATAGAGAGACAATGAAAAAGTAACAATTAGCATTAAAATCAAAATACTAAAAACAAAATTAAAACCCATGGGAATAATTTACAGAAACAACAGGAGAATGGAACCAAAAACCAGCACCAGTTATAAGAACGCTGCAAAGGTTAGGGCCTCATTCAAACCACGTGGGCTAATCGTGTCCAGATTCACGATCCATCGTGCCTCCGTCTGAGCCAGGCGTTGTTTTATATTACCTCCCCGAGAGCCGAGACGCACCACTTCAATCCCTCGTATCCGTAGTGTTTTGGGATCGCAGTCATGGACTGCCTTAAAATGTCGTGGAAGCGTCTTCAGCTCCCGGAAATCGGTAGCCGCCCTGGCCGCGCCAATGTCCCGCACATGCTCACGTACTCTGATGCGAAGCTCCCGTGAGTACGTGAGCATGTGCGGGACATTGGTGCGGACAAGGCGGTTACTGATCTCCGGGAGCTGAAGACGCTTCCACGACATTTTAAGGCAGTCCATGACTGCGATCCCAAAACACTACGGATACGAGGGATTGAAGTGGTGCGTCTCGGCTCTCAGGGAGGTAATATAAAACAACGCCTGGCTCAGAGGGAGGCACGATGGATCGTGAATCTGGACACAATTAGCCCACGTGATTTGAATGAGGCACTAACCTTTGCAGCGTTCTTATAACTGGTACGGGTTTTTGCTTCCATTCTCCTGTTGTTTCTGTAAATTTATTCCCATGGGTTTTAATTTTGCTTTTAGTATTTTGATTTTAATGCTAATTGTTACTTTTTCATTGTCTCTCTATTTTAGTATTAACGTGCTGCATACCCGTATAGAGTTCACCTAGGACAGTGTCCGCCTTTCATCTCCTGTCAGTCCTATGAACATCTACCGCATTGAATGCAATAACAACTACCCACTGCCAATAGGCGGAAGAATGTGATGACTTGCAGTGTTTAAGAATGCATTGTTTGTCTGAGACTATGGTTTATTCTTTAATTTTTTGCCTCCTGTTTGTAACCAACTTAATCTATACATGTTAATATGCTATCTGTCATTTTATATGAGATGCGTATGTGCACTCTGTTCTTATTATTTATGATATGCAGGTACTGTAAACGATGTTTGTGATTGGCTAGCTAATAATGGAAACTTATAATAATGATATAAGATGAACAAAATGGTTATTTCCATCTTCTTACTTACATTGCGGTCATCAAACTGACAGACGCTGTGCGCATGCATGCATTTGATCTCCCTCTGGCGCGCATGCCCCGCTGTCTGTCGTCTCCTGCACAGTGCGGGCTCGCACGTGTGGGGGGCGTGACGCCTTGGTCACGCGCGCCTGACAGAAGGCCCATGGCACATGCGCCGCTGTGCGGAAGTCCTGATACTCAGGATGGTCATGTGATCTGTCACATGACCATCGAAATGACCATATTTAAGGTCCTTGCACACATGAATGATCCTGCCTCTTGAGAAAGCCACAAGGTTGGAGGCGAAACGCGCATCGAGGCGGTTTCCCTCATGGCTTTTGCACTCAGCACTTTTAACCTGTGCCCCATCCTCTGGTAAGGTGCATTTCTTTACTTCTTTACTTGTTGACTAGGAGTAGTATGTATATGGTCCACTGTTTCACTATGATGCCAATATGAATACCTCCCGTCCTCCTTCCCTCTTTTCATTTGATTTGATGTCTGTCCCTTACCTTATGAGCCCCCACTTTACACCTTATATATGTGGGGGAAGTCACATGTGGTTTAGCGCTGTTATCCCCTGATTCCCTTCTGTTCCCCATCTTTTAAATGTTATGACTTTGGTAATATATACATTTATTATTTTTTGTAAAATACGTACTAATAAAGAATTATTTTCTGATAAAATCACTCCATTTTGTCTCCTCTGTGTTCATATTGTTTTCGGAGTGTAATTTATGCTGACCGTGCATGTATGCACACGGTTGACCAGCTATGGTGGCTTTTGTGCACTTATATAGGGCTGTCGTATGTTTGCTATCGAGAAAAACATGCATATGTGGCTTTTTATATAGTGTATGTAAATTGTCATTTGAATTTATAACCTGCGGTAGTTATAAAATATTAAAATCAGACATACATTTACTGTAAATAGACAACACCTTAAAGGGAACCTGTCATCTGAAAAAACACTATTAACCTGCAGATATGGGGTTAATCTGTAGGTTAAGGCCTCCTTCACACATCCTGGTGATTCCTGTTCAGGAAAAACCAGTACTGGTGAGATCCGTGGTCCATGTCCATATGCCATTCGTAAGTCTGTATGTGACATCTGTGTGGCATACATGTGACATCCATGTATCTGTGTGTCCGTATGTCAATTTGACACATACCGGCGCCTGAGAAAAGCATTACAGTTCGTGCTGATCCCAGACCCCGGCTGCTGAAGGCAGCTCTCATCATTGTCCCCTGCACATGCTGAGATCAGCGCAAGCGGGAGGCAATGCTGGAAGTTATTTTCAGCACCCCCTGTGTACATGCTGTGTAAAATGAAAAATGAAATTAAATAAATGGCATGGACCCCTGCCGATTATTCATACCCATCAGAGGGAAAGCCGCCCGCTGGGTGCTGATATTTCTAACCAGGAAAGGGGCCATTAGTCAAAAATGTTTCCTGGTTATTAATAACAGCCCAAAGCTGTTTGATTAGCATTTACTGGCTAGATTACAGAGGGACCCAAGAAACAAATTGATGTAGGGTCCCCCTATAAAATCTAACCAGCAATGGCTAAACAGACAGTTGTGGGCTGATATTAATAGCCAGTGAGGGACCATGGATCCTCTCCTCCTCTAATAAAATCAACCCTCAGTGGCCCCAGAAATGGTGCATCAATAAGATGCACCAAATCTGGCGCTTAGCCTCAGCTCTTCTCACTTGCTCTGGTGTGATGGCAAGTGGGTTAATAGGGTTGGGGTTCAGTGATTTCACCGCAGTTCATCGTGAGTAATTTCTCACGGTGTTGCGCTGAGCTCACTGAGTTCTGCTTAGTTCACCGTGAACTTGCCGGTGAACTGCACTGAACTCAGTGAACTCACCACAACACACAGAGAGAAATTTCTCATGATGAACTGTGGTGAACTCACTGAGGTCACCGCAGTTCAGGGGCCCGCTCTTGCTGCATCGAGTCATTTTGCCCTGCTCTTAAGCATAAGCGGTCTCCTCATGTCACCACTAATGCTGATGAGCAAATGTCGCATAGATGGATTGCGATGTGGGACACTATGGATTCTTTCCACGTCGGACAAGTGAGGGATATTGTTTTTTATTTTTTATTTTTTTACAGAGGACAATGGCTTTAAGGGATTAGGTGTCTCAATATTCTTAATTTTACACTTGATGTAGACAGCGGGGGCTGTCTCAATATTCTGCCCTGCTTGCACTGATCTCAGCGTGAGCAGGGGACAATGATGAGATTTTCCTCCAACAGCCAGTGCCGGGGATCAGCATGAGCAGTACCGCAGTGTGCACGTGTGCAGCACGCAATTTCTGCATGCTGCACGAAAGAAATTGACATGTTTGCGGGTTTTTCACACAGACACACAGTCCGTGTGAAAATCCTGACCTGACATGTGTGCACACCTATTGAATACAATGGGTGTGCATGCCCGTATTTGTGGTCCTTAAAAAGTGGACCGCACACGGATATTCAAAATGGACACATGAAGGGGGCCTAATAACGTTATTAACCTGCTCATGCCAGCACTTAGGCAAACTCTGTAGTGAGAAAACGTTAACTTCATTCCCCCACGCAGTGTTCCGGTTTCAGTCACAGTGTGGTGCTGGCGTTGATTCAGTCACTGTTCTGTATTAGGGTCAGCTGTCAGTCAGGGCTAGGGGTGCGGTTACAGTCGCCGCCCTGTATACTCAGAGCAGTGACTGAACCAGCTCCGGCGCCTCCCTGTAACTGAAACTGGAATGCTGCGGGGGAGAAAAAAGTTCATTTTCTCACCCCTGCATTCGGCTAAGTGTGGGCACCAGGCGCGTTAATAACGCTATTAGCCTACAGATTAACAAAATATCTGCAGGTTAATAGTGTTTTTTCTGGTGACAAGTTCCCTTTAAAAAGAACAAATACAGTACAAAAACAAAGTTAACATGTTTTTTTCCTACTCCACTGAAATTATAAAAAGGTGAAAATCCGCTTATAGCTGATTACTGTAAACTGACATTAAAATTTGATTATTATGCCTGCATCTGAATAATAGGAAGCATATTTTCTTCTACTTTTGTTGAAACAGCATACATTAAGTATGAGAAAAATAAGATATAATTTTCCAAGTTAACACATTTCTTTGACAATAAGGGAAATATAAAGAGTACTATTATCCTTGATTTAAAAATTCATTAGGGGTGATTCATCAAAGCTTTTTTGCCAGATTTCTGGTGAGAAAAGCTTTGAAAAGTCACGATTTTTTTTGCACAGCATGAGATAGCGCAAAAAATGCTGCTTCTTGCATTTTCAGCGAATTCTTGACCTAGCTCCGACAAAGTGGGTGGAGCTGGGACAGGACAGGGGCTTGATAAGGCATGGCGCTCCTCTTTGTCAAATTTAGGATGAGCGGCAGCATTAGCTATGCCACAAGTCTTACTCTAGCATAGATTAGAGTGAGATGTGTGGTGAGGCACACTTACTCTCCTGATTCATTAAGCAGCATACACCTCTTAATGAATCAGGAGTAGTGTTGAGCGAGCACTAAAATGCTCGGGTGCTCGAAGCTCGGGCCGAGCTCGCCGTGATACTCGGGTGCTCGACCCGAGCAACGAGCCCAATGTTAGTCTATGGGAGACTCGAGCATTTTGGCGGTGGCACCCCCGGCAGTCTTTTAAAAGCCTAACAAGTGCCCAAAACGATAGTGACAGTGGTCAAATGACATGGGGACAGCATGGGGATTGCCCCAGGAAGCATTTCTGACCCCCAGGTCACTGCTGTCAACAACGTGGTCAGAGGTATTAAGCCACTTTTACAGGCTCACAATAAAACGAAAGTGAAACTTTTTTCCTGTGAAATATGTTAAGGAACATCCTTTCCAGGGAAAAGACTTGTGTATAAGTTAAAATAAATGACCAAAAACAAAAATACTCCTCCACACCTTCGGCTATGTTCACAAGTAGCATTTTTTATGCGTTTTTGCACTTTTGTATTGCTTTCAACTATGACAAATGCATTCACCGGGAAATGTCATTTTAACATTTTACAACCTTATCTGGCCATGTGCTGTGTGACACATGCGTAAAGTGCTGAAAAGACATGGGAACAGCATGGGGAAGACCCCTGGAAGCATCTCTGACTCCCAGGTCACTGTCTAAAAGTGTGCCCATCATAAGTGATCCTTGCCGCATCAGAAGATGCAGACTTGCAACTATCCCCATGCAAGTTCTAGTCCCAGGGCAGTGTTCAAATGTACCTCCCCCATTCCTTGCAATACAAGCGCAAGTATGCAGCCTGCCACCCACCCACCCCCAGGCTGCAATACCATACTGCTTGCTTGCTTGAACTTGAAATTGGGCCTTTTAGGCATGTGGAGGCGGAATCTAGCCACCACGTCATGGCTGTGTTGGCGGCCTGGAATCCATACTCAGTCCCCAGCCGCCCGGCGGCCGGGTGTCCATACTCAGTCCCCAGCCGCCCCGCGGCCAAGTGTCCACACGGTCCCCAGCCGCCTAGGGGCAGTCGGGTGTCCATAAACGGTCCCCAGCCGCCCCTATTTCTCCTTGGAACATCCCCCCACACACTTTTCATAGCCCGGCCTGCTTTAGGCAGCATTGGACGAGCCCACGAGAGAACCAGACTCCTCCGGTAGGCCCTGACTTCTCCATCGGTGGAGTTGAGAGTGCCAAGGTGAGGAGCATGATGATGATGACAGAAGTTAGCATCTGCTATGTTTTCTTTTAATGCAACTGTAAGTGTGCAGCCTGCCACCCACCCACCCCCAGACTGCAATTCATACTGCTAGCTTGCACTTGAAATGGGGCCTTTTAGTTAAGAGGAGGCCGAAGCTGGCCACTACCTCATGGATGCTTCGGCAGCGAGGTATCCATACTCAGTCCCCAGCCGCCCCTATTTGTCCTGGTGTGCCTTATACATAAGATTAAGCGAGTATACCAAAACATTACCTGTGCCCTCCCCAGTGCATTTAGTGGGAAGGAGAGCCTATTCTGCTGTAGTGTATGCATGCCAAACCCCTGTTCATGGTACATGCGAAGATGCCTCCCACCTTGCACCTGTCGTTGCAGACTTGCAACTATCCCCATTCAAGTCCTTGTCCCAGGGCAGTGTTCAATTGTACCTCTCCCATTCCTTGCAATGCAAGCGCAAGTATGCAGACTGCCACCCACCCACCCCCAGGCTGCAATACCATACTGCTTGCTTGCTTGCACTTTAAATTGGGCCTTTTAGGCATGTGGAGGCGGAATCTGGCCACCACGCCATGGCTGTGTCGGCGGCCTGGTATCCATACTCAGTCCCCAGCCGCCTGGTGGCCGGGTGTCCCCGCTTGCTCCCCAGCCTTCAGGGGGTGGCCGGGTGTCCATTATCGGTCCCCAGCCACCCCTATTTGTACCGGTAACCTTTCCCACACTTTTCTTAGCCTGGCCTGCTTTAGGGCAGCATTGGCCGAGCCCACCGGACTATCAGACTCCTCCGGTGGGCCCTTTCTTCTCCATCAGGGGAGTTGAGAGTGCCAAGGTGAGGAGCATGATGAGGATGATAGAAGTTAGCATCTGCTTTGTTTTGTTGTAATGCAAGCGCATGTATGTAGTAGCGGCTAGGCCTGAGGAGGTCAGCCTTTTGGCGCATATCCTACCTCCTCTGAGGATTGCTGGATGTTTTCCTGCTACTATCCAAGTTCTATGACTCCCGTTAAAACAAAGCTTCAGGTGATAAATGATGGATGAGGTAGTGGCAAAGGAGAAAGAGCAGGAGAAACAGGGACCATTCACATCAATATCAGGCCAGTCAACCAGATATGTCTTTTAGGATATGTTTCTGTAACAAAAGGAGCGGTTCGGCTACACAGTTATAGGGCATACAGTGAGTGCAATTCCTACCAAAAATTTCGAGGCACTCCAATGCCCCTTGGAAATGACATGGAGGTCAGAGAGCGTTAGCTAAACCTTTTTCTCCATTTATAGCAACTGGGTCTCATGTGCACTGTTGGCCTAAGCAGTGAATGGAATGCTTTCCAAAAATTATGAGGTACTGCAATGCCCCTTAAAAGAGCCATGTGTGGCACCCCAGGGGTCTGGTCACCACAGTAATAGAGATTACGTCGGAGAGCAAGTGGGAGGTTTCCTGGTCAGGATCCCTTAAACATGCAACATCCTCCTGCCCCAGTCCTGGGAGGGGAGAATTCTGCCCTTATAAACTGGATCTGGGGTGGGGTTGAGTGAGTCAGAGAACAGTCAGAGTCAGAGTGAGAGCAAGGGAAAGTAACAGCAAGGAGCTCTGTAGGAGCTAGGAGCTAAAGACGAGGGGCTGGAAGCTGAGCAGAGCTCGCCCTGGCAGAAGACAATAGGAACCGGACACAGGAGTCCGAAGCTGTGAGGACTTATATATCCAGCAGCAGAAACCAGCCGGCAGGGGATTTCAGGTCCTCTGGCCATAGAAGCCCGGAGGCTCAGTCACAAGCAAGGGACCAGCACCGCCGTCGTGGAGCGGAGGCTAACAGAAGGCCCCAAGTCACCAGCCATGCGGGTGAGCGCTACACGGTACACTCAGGGACGTGGGCTACTTCTACCCGCTTACAGCAAGGTAGCCAGGAAGAGTGCAGACAGACGGGGAGGCCTACAACTCCACCTGGCCAGGGGAACTCCTGCTTGCTCACAGACTGACCAGGCCTCTTATGCTAGCTGTAACATACCTGGTGGCGTCCTTGCATAGTGGTCCATCTCCCACTGTGCAAGAGCGCGCACTTGATCTCCAGTCCAGAATGTCTCTCTGGCTTCCCTCCATGCTGTCTGTTTGTGTTTGTTTCTGCTGCTTAAGGGCGGCGCCCGATCACTTCCTGCTTTTTGTACCTGCTGTGGGTCACACCCCTTGTGCGTCCTCAGCCTATTGCTGTCTGTCACCTGGTATTTAACCCAGCTGCCCCAATCAATCCCTGCCTGAGCATTGTGTTTCATTCAGTGTGTGCTTTCACTCTGAAGGTGCCAGGTCCCGTTCTGTGTTCTCTTGTCTGCCTATCCTGGAGGCTGTATTTCCAGGCCTGTCTGAACTCACTCCTAGCCTGTTCCTCCCGCCTTCTAGGGGCCGATTACCTAGACCCGCTCCTGTATCTTGTCTGTCCTGTCTGAACACGCTCCTAGCCTGTTACTCCCGCCTTCTAGGGGCCGATTACCTAGACCCGCTCCTGTATCTTGTCTGTCCTGTCTGAACACGCTCCTTGCCTGTTCGTTCCGCCTCTCTGGGGGCCGTATTCCCAGACCCGCTCCTGTATCCCGCTGCAGTGTCGGTCTCCTCCGTACACTCAGTTCCAGTCTGAACTCTCTCCTATCTTTTACCTGTTTTTTCTGTATGTCCGTTCCTTACCTTTTTCTGCAGAGTCAGAACTCGTACCTAACTCCTGCTTGTTGTCTCTGTACTCCCGTTTGTGAGTTTGTGGTCCACTCGCTACTTCACTGCAAGTACCCTGTGGGTATCTGGCTCTGCCTTTCCCTTCCTGTCTGTTCCGTGTGAACTGAGCCCTGTCCCCCCTGCTCTGCCTTGCTCACCGCTCTGGCGGTTCTAGCCTGCTCTGCCTTGCTCACTGCTCCGGCAGCCTTGCTCCGCACTGCCCCTTTTGCTCGCTGCTCCAGCAGTCTCGCTCAGCTCTGACCCTTTGCTCACCGCTCCAGGTGGTCTCGTCCTGCTCTGCTCTTGCTCACCGCTCCTGGCGGTCTCGTCCTGCTCTGCTCTTGCTCACCGCTCCTGGCGGTCGCGTCCTGCTCTGCTCTTGCTCACCGCTCCTGGCGGTCTCGTCCTGCTCTGCTCTTGCTCACCGCTCCTGGCGGTCTCGTCCTGCTCTGCTCTTGCTCACCGCTCCTGGCGGACTCGTCCTGCTCTGCTCTTGCTCACCGCTCCTGGCGGTCTCGTCCTGCTCTGCTCTTGCTCACCGCTCCTGGCGGTCTCGTCCTGCTCTGCTCTTGCTCACCGCTCCTGGCGGTCTCGTCCTGCTCTGCTCTTGCTCACCGCTCCTGGCGGTCTCGTCCTGCTCTGCTCTTGCTCACCGCTCCTGGCGGTCTCGTCCTTCTCTGCTCTTGCTCACCACTCCTGGCGGACTCGTCCTGCTCAGCTCTTGCTCACCGCTCCAGGCGGTCTCGTCCTGCTCTGCTCTTGCTCACCGCTCCAGGCGGTCTCGTCCTGCTCTGCTCTTGCTCACCGCTCCGGGCGGTCTCGTCCTGCTCTGCTCTCGCTCACCGCTCCGGGCGGTCTCGTCCTGCCCTGCTCTCGCTCACCTCTCTGGGCGGCCTCACTCTGCTGTGTTTGTCCGCCACATCTGTGGCTCTGTTCCAGAGTCCCAGTGTGTACTGGGTCCTATCCCGCCTGTGTTCCTACCTGCTAGTGCCTTCCTGTCTGCACACTAGCCGTGCTTGCCTGTACCCCTCTGCCTGCACACCCGCCTGCCTGCTTACCAGTCTTGCCTGCCTATACCCACCAGTCTGTGTGCCAGCCTAACCAGTCTGTTCCTGTATTCCCCTGTGTGGGTCAACAGCCGTGTCCGGGGTCTGTCCTGGAGTAGCACCTGGTCCCTCTGCTCGGTTCCTCCATGGTGCACTGGCGTCGTATGCCGTCGTGCGACCCTGGTCGGATCGGGTGAATACCTAGTTACGCCCCTCCAGGCATTCACTCTCCGGCACGGTCCAGTGGAATCACACGCACACGCCGCTCAGCCCGGGCGTGTGCATTACAGCATGCTCAGGCCATGATTCCCGTTGAGCCCCACGGCTTTCGCTCTCTGAGACGTTTTCCAGCGAATACGTACATTAAAAATAAATAAATACATTTTTTTTTCCTTCGCTGAGTTCCAGGCGAATTACGCACCCGTCCAGATGAATCTATCAGCTCTCGTTCCTGCGGATCCGCCACGTTACTATGGGGATCCAAGACAGAGTCGTGCATTTGTGGAGCAATGCATGCTACACTTCAAGTTCTACCCTCTATGTTTTCCCACAGATCGGGTTAAGGTGGGATTCATGATGTCTTACCTAGCGGGTGATGCCTTGAATTGGATCATCCCCCTATGGGTCGCACAGGATCCTATCGTCCTGGACATAATGGCCTTCCTGGTGGCCTTTCTAATGGTCTTCGATGATCCTAACCCGGAGGCTCCTGCTGAAGCTTCACTTCCCAGTATCCCGGACCAGCCCCGATGGGTAATGTGTGTGGGTAGCGCACTAGTCCTCCAGCCCAATGAGACTACTGCCCACCCTGAATTCTCACAGGGTGACTACACTCTCCGGAATACTTCTTCCAACCTCAAGAGGCAGTCCAGACGTGCTAGACGTAGAGGCATGCCGTCACGCCAGGGTCTGTCCTCCCTGAGACCTCCTGACCCCAACCTTGAAGTCCCTACTGAAGCTTCATCTCCCTGTATCCCGGAGAAGCCCCAACGGGTAATGTGCGTGGGTAGTGCACCAGTTCTCCTGCCCGAAGAGACTGCTGCCCATACAGAATTCACACCGGAGGACCCCTTGTTGCCTCCTGAATCCCCCGGGATACCACTTGAGGACAATTGGAGAGAGACTTCCCTATACCCTGCACCTGATACCTCGCCCGCTTCGTCCAGTGAGTCCGACCTAGTGTTCTCCAAAGCAGAGGTTACCCCTGAGTCTCTACACCCCTCCGATCAGGCGGAGGATCTCCAGTTGTCTCCTGAACCCTTCGGGGTGCTACCTGGTAGCGAATGGACAGAGACTTTCCCATACTCGGTACCTGATACCTCGGCTGCTTCATCCAGTGAGTCCGACCTAGTGTACTCTGAAGCAGAGGTTACCTATGAGTCTCTTCACCACTCCGACCTGGCGGAGGACCTCCAGTTGTCTCCTGAGCCCTTCGGGGTGCTACCTGGTAGCGAAAGGACAGAGACTCTCCTATACTCTGTACCTGATACCTTGCTCGCTTCGTCCAGTGAGTCCCACCTAGTGTACTCCGAAGCAGAGGTTACTCCCGAGTCTCTACACCCCTCCGACCAGGCGGAGGACCTCCAGTTGTCTCCAGAACCCTTCGGGGTGCCACCTGGTGGTGAATGGACAGAGACTTTCCTATATCCTGGAGCTGATAACTTGCTTGCTTCGCCTAGTGAGTCTAACCTAGTGTACTCCGAAGCACAGGTTATTCATGAGTCTCTACACCCCTCCGACCAGGTGGAGGACCTCCAGTTGTCTCCAGAACCCTTCGGGGTGCCACCTGGTGGTGTATGGACAGAGACTTTCCTATACTCGGCACCCGATACCTCGCCTGCTTCGTCCAGTGAGTCCGACCTAGTGTACTCTGAAGCCGATGTTTTCCCCGAGCCTCTGCACTCTTCTGACCCGGCAGAGGACCCCCAGTTGTTTACTGACTACTCCGGGGTACCACCAGATAACAAAGAGACAGTGACTTTTTCTAACCCTGTACCTGATAACCCGTCTATTTCTTCCTGTGAGTTTGACAAGATGTACCTCGAAGCAGAGATTACCCCCAAGTCTCTGCTCCCCTCCAACCCGGTGGAGGACTTCCAGTTGTCTCCTGTACCCTCTGGGGTGCCACCTGAAAATATGTGGAGAGAGACTTCCTTGTGTGCTGTTCCTGGTACTCCACCCGTTTCGTCTGTTGCTGAGGATGGCTGGATAGGAGGTAGCATCCTAGCTAACCAGATGAGACCAGTTTTTCCTGTGGACAGTGGAAGTGATCTCCTTGAAGTGAAGGATTGGCCCTCGAATTCCCTGCGGATCATTCTGGCAGGCCTGAAGAAGAGGGGGCGTAAGGGGGGGGGGTACTGTAACATACCTGGTGGCATCCTTGCTTAGTGGTCCATCTCCCACTGTGCAAGAGCGCGCACTTGATCTCCAGTCCAGAATGTCTCTCTGGCTTCCCTCCATGCTGTCTGTTTGTGTTTGTTTCTGCTGCTTAAAGGCGGCGCCCAATCACTTCCTGCTTTTGTACCTGCTGTGGGTCACACCGCTTGTGCGTCCTCAGCCTATTGCTGTCTGTCACCTGGTATTTAACCCAGCTGCCCCAATCAATCCCTGCCTGAGCATTGTGTTTCATTCAGTGTGTGCTTTCACTCTGAAGGTGCCAGGTCCCGTTCTGTGTTCTCTTGTCTGCCTATCCTGGAGGCTGTATTTCCAGGCCTGTCTGAACACGCTCCTAGCCTGTTCCTCCTGCCTTCTAGGGGCCGATTACCTAGACCCGCTCCTGTATCTTGTCTGTCCTGTCTGAACACGCTCCTAGCCTGTTACTCCCGCCTTCTAGGGGCCGATTACCTAGACCCGCTCCTGTATCTTGTCTGTCCTGTCTGAACACGCTCCTTGCCTGTTCGTTCCGCCTCTCTGGGGGCCGTATTCCCAGACCCGCTCCTGTATCCCGCTGCAGTGTCGGTCTCCTCCGTACACTCAGTTCCAGTCTGAACTCTCTCCTATCTTTTACCTGTTTTTTCTGTATGTCCGTTCCTTTCCTTTTTCTGCAGAGTCTGAACTCGTACCTAACTCCTGCTTGTTGTCTCTGTACTCCCGTTTGTGAGTATGTGGTCCACTTACTACTTCACTGCAAGTACCCTGTGGGTATCTGGCTCTGCCTTTCCCTTCCTGTCTGTTCCGTGTGAACTGAGCCCTGTCCCCCCTGCTCTGCCTTGCTCACCGCTCTGGCGGTTCTAGCCTGTACTGCCTTGCTCACTGCTCCGGCAGCCTTGCTCCGCTCTGCCCCTTTTGCTCGCTGTTCCGGCAGTCTCGCTCAGCTCTGACCCTTTGCTCACCGCTCCAGGCGGTCTCGTCCTGCTCTGCCCTTGCTCACCGCTTCTGGCGGTCTCGTCCTGCTCTGCTCTTGCTCACCGCTCCTGGCGGTCTCGTCCTGCTCTGCTCTTGCTCACCGCTCCTGGCGGTCTCGTCCTGCTCTGCTCTTGCTCACCGCTCCTGGTGGTCTCGTCCTGCTCTGCTCTTGCTCACCGCTCCTGGCGGACTCGTCCTGCTCTGCTCTTGCTCACCGCTCCTGGCGGTCTCGTCCTGCTCTGCTCTTGCTCACCGCTCCTGGCGGTCTCGTCCTGCTCTGCTCTTGCTCACCGCTCCTGGCGGTCTCGTCCTGCTCTGCTCTTGCTCACCGCTCCTGGCGGTCTCGTCCTGCTCTGCTCTTGCTCACCGCTCCTGGTGGTCTCGTCCTGCTCTGCTCTTGCACACCGCTCCGGGCGGACTCGTCCTGCTCTGCTCTTGCTCACCGCTCCAGGCGGTCTCGTCCTGCTCTGCTCTTGCTCACCGCTCCAGGCGGTCTCGTCCTGCTCTGCTCTTGCTCACCGCTCCAGGCGGCCTCGTCCTGCTCTGCTCTTGCTCACCGCTCCAGGCGGTCTCGTCCTGCTCTGCTCTTGCTCACTGCTGCAGGCGGTCTCGTCCTGCTCTGCTCTTGCTCACCGCTCCGGGCGGTCTCGTCCTGCTCTGCTCTTGCTCACCGCTCCAGGCAGTCTCGTCCTGCTCTGCTCTCGCTCACCGCTCCGGGCGGTCTCGTCCTGCCCTGCTCTCGCTCACGTCTCTGGGCGGCCTCACTCTGCTGTGTTTGTCTGCCACATCTGTGGTTCTGTTCCAGAGTCCCAGTGTGTACTGGGTCCTATCCTGCCTGTGTTTCTACCTGCTAGTGCCTTCCTGTCTGCATTCTAGCCGTGCTTGCCTGTACCCCTCTGCCTGCATACCCACCTGCCTGCATACCAGTCGTGCCTGCCTATACCCACCAGTCTGTGTGCCAGCCTAACCAGTCTGTTCCTGTATTCCCCTGTGTGGGTCAACAGCCGTGTCCGGGGTCTGTCCTGGAGTAGCACCTGGTCCCTCTGCTCGGTTCCTCCTTGGTGCACTGGCGTCGTATGCCGTCTTGCGACCCTGGTCGGATCGGGAGAATACCTAGTCATGCCCCTCCAGGCATTCACTCTCCGGCACGGTCCAGTGGAATCACACGCACACGCCGCTCAGCCCGGGCGTGTGCATTACACTAGCCAGTACTCCCGGGAGGGTCTACCTTATAATCATCAGTAAAGACCCTGAACTGCACTGCAA
The DNA here is from genome assembly GCF_046119375.1 of Phyllobates terribilis. Classification (NCBI taxonomy): domain Eukaryota; kingdom Metazoa; phylum Chordata; class Amphibia; order Anura; family Dendrobatidae; genus Phyllobates; species Phyllobates terribilis. The sequence continues at coordinate 367,734,635 of NW_027362762.1, read as the reverse complement.
AGACTCTGAGTCATTCCTGCTGCACTCGTGCACCATCACCCCCATCATCCAAACTCACTGCCCTGAGGCTATACTCCTCCCGAGGGGAGTTATCCCATTTTATGCTGCGCACACAACACCAGCCTCAGCGGTCTGCCTCGCAGCGGTGGAACTCCCTGACTGCAATCCACGGGTGGCGCAGTCGGACAATTAACCTCAAAAACCTAAGAATGATTGCCACTGCTTTGACCAGCCTGAGCCACGGGACCGGGTCACCGCCACGGTGACTACAGACCCCAGAGACCCGGCAACGGGTATCCCACACACGTGTACACACGGCCCTGGGGGCGCGTCACATGCAGTAAAGCATATTACAAACATAAGTCCCATTATTGGGGAGTGGGTGTCCCATAGTATTTGCTTATGCCTTGCAAGCAAAAGCTGCCAAAAATTAGGACGGAGCAACTTGCAATGCCCCTTACAAGAGCCATGCAGTACAGCATATTACAAACATAAGTCCCATTATTGGGGAGTGGGTCTCCCATAGTATTTGCTTATGCTTTCCCAGCAAAAGCTGCCAAAAATTAGGACGGAGCAACTTGCAATGCCCCTTACAAGAGCCATGCAGTACAGCATATTACAAACATAAGTCCCATTATTGGGGAGTGGGTCTCCCATAGTATTTGCTTATGCTTTCCCAGCAAAAGCTGCCAAAAATTAGGATGGAGCAACTTGCAATGCCCCTTAAAAGAGCCATGCAGAACAGCATATTACAAACATAAGTTCCATTATTGGGGAGTGGGTGTGCCATGGTATTTGCTTATGATTTCCCACCAAAAGCTGCCAAAAATTAGGACGGAGGAACTTGCAATGCTGGCACCCTGGTGGTATAGTGGTGGTGGAGGCTGAGGAAAAGGAGAAGTTTAAACAGCCAAAACGAGGAAGCGTATACCCATGTGTGGGTGTGAAGCGGTTTATGTGAATACACCTCCCGAAATAACACAGTGGATTTGACTTTATGTTACTCTGCTGTCATTTGATGGTGATGAGAAGACTGGCCCAATCCAGCCCTTGTTCATTTTGATAAGGGTCAGCTTGTCAGCATTGTCAGTTGACAGGCGAGTGCGCTTATCAGTTATAATTCCCCCAGCGGCACTAAAAACATGCTCCGATAACACGCTAGCGGCAGGGCAGGCCAGGACCTCCAAGGCGTACAGAGCGAGTTCATTCCAAGTGTCCAGCTTGGATACCCAATAATTAAAAGGCACAGAGGAATCACGGAGGACGCTGGTACGATCGGCAAGGTACTCCCTCACCATCTTTTGAAACTTTCCACTCCTTGTGAGAGTACCCCACGCCTTAGTACCTGTAAGCTGGGCGGGTGTCAGAAAACTGTCCCAGAACATTGACAGTGTTCCCCTGCCTCTGCTGGATTGGAGTTTCATCTCTCTCGCCTGTACGCCTTGGTTGGGCAACGAACTGTGACCTCTGCCGCTAGCGTGTTCAGATGGGAATTTTTTTAAGAGTTCTGCAGCAAGGGCCTTCTGGTATTGCCCCATTTTTGTAGACCTCTCCACCTCAGGAATAAGAGAGTGAAAGTTCTCCTTGTAGCGGGGGTCTACAAGTGTCACCAACCAGTAATGACTGTCACCCAACATTTTGACAACGCGAGGGTCACGGTTAAGGCAGCGTAAAATAAAGTAAGCCATGCGTGCCTGACTGGTAACTGGCAAGATTTCCGTGACCTCACCAAGATGACGACTGACCATGCTCTCCTCCTCCTCTTCCTCCTCCCCCCTGTCCACCCATGCTGAACCGACGGTATGACACTTGTACAGGTACTACCATCTACAACGCATGATAGCAGCTCCTGTTCTTCCTCCTCCTCCTCCTCCTCTCCCTCATTGTCCCCCAATGCACGTTGGGATGAGATGAGGCTGGGCTGTGTGTAATCGCCCGCTGCGGCTTCTTGATCCATCTCATCATACTCTGGCTTCAATGCCTCCTCTTTAATTCTCTGCAGAGAGCGTTGCAAAAGACAGACAAGTGGGATGCTGACACTAATGATGGCGTCATCGCCACTCACCATCTTGGTGGCCTCCTCAAAGTTTGTCAGGATGGTACATATGTCAGACATCCAGGTCCACTCCTGAGGTCTTATGTGTGGAGTATGACTTGAATATCGACGGCCTTGTTGCAGCTGGTACCCCACAACTGCTCTCTTCTGCTCACAAATCCTTTGCAACATGTGGAGGGTAGAGTTCCAACTTGTGGGGACATCACACACCAGTCGGTGTGCCGAAAGCTGCAAACGCTGCTGCAACACAGCAAGGGCGGCGGAAGCTGTAGCCGACTTGCGAAAATGAGCTGACAGGCGGCGTACTTTCACGAGCAGATCTGGCAACTCGGGGTATGATTTAAGAAACCGCTGAACCACGAGGCTAAGCACATGAGCCAGGCATGGTACGTGTGTGATCTCACCTCGCCTCAGAGCCGCCACCAAGTTACGGCCATTGTCACACACGACCATGCCGGGATGTAGGTTCAGCGGTCTCAGCCACACTTCTGCCTCCTCTTTCACAGCTGTCCACAACTCACAAGCAGTGTGAGGTTTATCACCTAAGCTTATGAGTTTCAGCACAGCCTGTTGCCGCTTGGCGGAGGCAGTACTGCAATGCTTCCAGCTTGTAACTGATGTGGTGATATCTGAGATGGAGGCTGAACATGAGGAGGAGGAGGAGGAGGAGGATGCGCAGGAGCTGTACACTGTGGGGGCAACTCTGACTGACATAGGGCCCGCAATCCTCGGTGTGGGGAGAATGTGTTCCGTCCCAAGGTCCGACTGGGTCCCGGCTTCCGCTATGTTTACCTAGTGTGCCATCAGAGAGATGAACCGTCCCTGGCCACAAGCACTTGTCCACGTGTCCATTGTCAGGTGGACTCTCCCAGTAACTGCGTTGTTGAGGGCACGGCAGATGCTTTGGAACACGTGCTTGTGTAGTGCGGGGATGGCACACCGGGCAAAATAGTGTCGGCTGGGGACCGAGTACCGAGGGACGGCCACCGCCATAAGATTGCGGAAGGATTCCGTCTCCACCAGCCTAAAAGGCAGCATTTCCAATGCAAGCAGTCGTGAAATGTGCGAATTTAGGACTGTGGCCTGTGGGGCGTTAGCTGCGAATTTCCGCTTTTGTTCAATGGTCTGGGATATGGACAATTGAACGCTGCGGTGGGACGTGGACGTGGACGTTAGAGCTGTTTCTTGAGAAACTGCCATAACAAGTGAAGACTGAGAGGAGGGGGCATTTTTACATGCAGTATGGACAGGGGATTGCCTTGCACACATAACAGGGGGTTCTATTCCACGCACAACAGTGGAAGAAGAAGTGGTGACACCCGCAGACACGGGTCGTGGACCCTGGGTTTCGCCCCACAAAGTCGGGTGCTTTGCTGCCATGTGCCTGATCATGCTGATGGTGGTCAGGCTGGTAGTTTTGTCACCCCTATTGATGCTGGCATGGCAGGTGGAACATATGGCCTTTTTGGGGTTATCAGCAGAGTCTTTAAAAAAATTCCAGACTCTGGAAGACCTACCGCTTGTACTGGCAACGTCCCTCGTGTTAGTGTTACGGGGAACGGTTGCCTGCCTTCTGTCTGCGGCCACCACACTGCTTCTTCCTACCTGTTGGGGTACTCTGCCTCCCTCCCCCTGTGTGCTGCTGGCCTCACTCTGCATGTCCTCCTTCCACGTTGGGTCAGTTACTAGATCATCCACCACCTCCTCCTCTTCCACTTGCGCACCACGATCCTCCTCCTCACTTCCTGGCAATTGTGTCTCGTCATCGTCCACCTCTTGTGACAGATTGCCAACGTCGACTTCCTGTGGCCGTGGCTGTTCAAATATTTGGGCATCGCAACATGGGATCTCCTCTTCCACCACTTCTAGCGTATCAGGCGAGGGGCCCAAATAAGGAAATGGACCAGTGAACAGCTCTTCAGAGTGTCCAAGTGTGGGATCACTTGCTGTCTGATGACACTAGGCATGGTGGGAGGAAGGAGCATCAGGGTGAGGAGGAGTATGCGGTCGAGACTCACGGCTACTAACAGTTGACCATGTGGAAGACAGACCGGAGTTGGTGGTGCCCAGGTAACTGGAAGTATTGTCTGCTATCCGATTAATAACCTGTTCACACTAATCAGTTCTCAATACTGGTGTTGTTCTGTGCTTCCCTAGTAATTCGGTCAAGAAGTGGGAGCGAGAAGATGTGGCTGTTGGTTGTGGCACATTTTCACCTTGGCCACGGCCCCGTCCTCTGCACGAACCATTGCCAGAACGTCCACTTCCACGTCCCTTGCCATGCGCCTTGCCCATTGTAAATGAAGTAAAATAGCTTACACTTGCACTATCAATGGAAAAAGGGTAATAAAGAGTAGATTAGAACCGTGGAAGAGGAAAACCACAGTTATTGTTTACTGGGGTATACCACACTTTTTTAAATAGAGATATTTGCGGCTGAACAGTGAGCGACACACTCAAACTGCTTTTTTTTTAGATACCAAAGGCCCAAAACTGGATAGTACAGCGATTTGACCCGTGGAACTGCGAAACCACACTGGGATGTCGGGCCTACACAAGACTATTTTCAACACATATATTTTTGTGTCACAACAGTCAGGAGACACTACTGTTTTTCTTTACGGAAAAAACTACCAAAACCTGAATAATAGAGATTTTTTACCGTGGATCAGCAAAACCACAGTTATAATTTACTGGTGTATACCAGGCTTTTAAAAATATATATATATTTGCGGCTGAACAGTGAGCGACACACTCAAACTATTTTTTTTAGATACAAATGACCCAAAAGTGGATAATACAGAGGTTTGTACTGTGGAACTGCAAAACCACACTTGTATTTCTCGGGCCTACACCAGACTATTTTCAACAGATATATTTGTGTCTGAAAAATCAGGGAGACACTATTTTTTTTTTTTTTTTTACAGCAAAAAATACAAAAAGCAGGATAATAGAGATTTTTTACCGTGGAACAGCAAAAGCACACTTCTGTCTCTCTGGCCTACACCAGACTATTTTCAACAGATATATTTGTGTCTGAAAAATCAGGGAGACACTATTATTATTTTTATGCGGCAAAAAATGCCTAAAACAGGATAATAGAGATGTTTTACCGTGGAACATCAAAACCACAGTAATAATTTACTGGTGTATACCAGGCTTTTTAATATATATATATATTTGCGACTGAACAGTGAGCGACACACTCAAACTGTTTTTTTTAGATACAAATGACCCAAAAGTGGATAATACAGAGGTTTGTACCGTGGAACTGCAAAACCACACTTGTATTTCTCGGGCCTACACCAGACTATTTGCAACAGATATATTTGTGTCTGAAAAATCAGGGAGACACTATTTTTTTTTTTTTACAGCAAAAAATGCAAAAAGCAGGATAATAGAGATTTTTTACCGTGGAACAGCAAAAGCACACTTCTGTCTCTCTGGCCTACACCAGACTATTTTCAACAGATATATTTGTGTCTGAAAAATCAGGGAGATACTATTATTATTTTTATACAGCAAAAAATGCCAAAAACAGGATAATAGAGATGTTTTACCGTGGAACATCAAAACCACAGTAATAATTTACTGGTGTATTCCAGGCTTTTTAAAATATATTTATATTTGCGGCTGAACAGTGAGCGACACACTCAAACTGTTTTTTTTAGATACAAATGGCCCAAAAGTGGATAATACAGAGGTTTGTACCGTGGAACTGCAAAACCACACTTGTATTTCTTGGGCCTACACCAGGCTATTTTCAACAGATGTATTTATGTCGGAAAAATCAGGGAGACATTATTTTTTTTTTTTTTACAGCAAAAAATGCAAAAAGCATGATAATAGAGATTTTTTACCATGGAACAGCAAAAGCACACTTCTGTCTCTCTGGCCTACACCAGACTATTTACAACAGATATATTTGTGTCTGAAAAATCAGGGAGACACTTATTATTTTTATACAGCAAAAAAGGCCAAAAACAGGATAATAGAGATGTTTTCCCGTGGAACATCAAAACCACAGTAATAATTTACTGGTGTATACAAGGCTTTTTAAAATATATATATATTTGCGGCTAAACAGTGAGCGACACACTCAAACTGTTTTTTTTAGATACAAATGGCCCATAGAACTGCAAAACCACACATCTATTTCTCTGGCCTACACCAGACTATTTTCAACAGATATATTTGTGTCTGAAAAATCAGAGGCACACTTTTTTTTTTTTGGGGGGGGGGGGGGCACCAAAAAGTTAATAAGATGGTATTTGTACATTGTGAAGGAGGAAAAAAAAAGAGGATTTAGATAAGAAAAAAGGATTTTTCCTGGCCCCCGGGACCTGGAGCTAAGTCCAGCAATTTCAGAAACAGGAGCAGCACACAGTACTGTAATGCAGCGTTTGCTGGTATAACCACTGCGTCTCCTATACAGCCTGCCTGCCTGCCTGATATACCTGGGATGGATATTAGTCCTGAGAAGGACTGTTTGTTTGATCTGGCAGCCTTTACAGGCCCTACACTAACTATTTTGCAGGATATATCTCTCCCTAAATCAGCAGCGCTGTCCCTACACTGTCTGATCGGGAGCGACTGTGTCCAAGATGGCGGCGCGCGGTTTTAAATACTCGAGGTGATGCTGTGCGGCCAACCAATCACTGTAATGCCCACAAACAACATGGCTGTGGCATTACAGTGACTGGCTGGCAATCCCTGCATGTTCATTGGCTCTGTAAAGAGCGCCAAACATGCAGGGCGGAGACCCGAGCTCCCGCCCGAGTAACCCGGAAATGCTCGGTGCTCGCCAAACATCCCGAGTAGCGTGATGCTCGGGCGAGTACCGAGCAGTGTCGATCATGTTCGCTCAACACTAATCAGGAGCATATGCTCCAACATGTCCCCTCATCAAGATCGGCTAGAGAATTGAGTTTTTCTTTGATATACAGTAGGTTTAAAGAGTAAAGCCTATATTAATTCTTATTTCATAAATCAACTGTACATGTGAAAATAATAAACTTTGTAATATATTGTCTTTCTCTACAAGAACTAATCATTTGTTTTAAAAATTCTGAAATCACAGGTTAAATCTGTATTCAGTGAAGACAGATTTTTACATTACTGAGATAGGAGATGACAGCTGCTGCTGTTCTATGCAGAAGGAGGGGGGGTGATAGGGAGCTAAAGGCTGAGCTCATTCCTCCTCCTCCCCATGCCTTCTACATACATGAATTTAAAATTTTCAAAATGAAGCAGAGGATTTTGGAAATAGAAGAAAAATAATCAGATTTCTCTAGTAACATACATTATAAAGTTTCTAATGTTCACTTGTACCATTTATTTATCAAATTATTTTTATTGAATTTTTGGGGTTCACTAGTACTAATGATGTGCAATAAAATGATAAAAATCTATGTAAATACTTTTATGCCCCAAAAAGACTAAAGTATTCTAGGAGTGATACCTTTATGGCTAACCAGAAAAATTATATTTGCAAGCTTTCAGAGCACAGACGCTCCTTAATCATGCAGGTTTATAAATGAATGATTGAGTTAAGTGCATATCATTTAAGAGATAATTCAACACGATATTTGTACATTGAAAAGATGGGTTGATGCCTTCTAAAGAGAAGCCAAGATAATCAAATTCATTTATTTCAATCCAACAATTGAAACTAATGGATGACTGTGTGTCCACCAAAACTAAACAGACCTATAAATATGACACCTAGTCAAATATAATAGTATTATTCATTTTATTAAAGAAAGATAAAAACACAAAAAATTATATATAGAGGAAGAAAATGCCCTGGTATAGTGGACATCCGGGGTCAGCAGGTAAAGTCATAAAAAGACACTGATCTCAATTTACAAAATAAACCATTGGGCTCACCAATCATACCTCACCAATGTATATATATTCACAGCAGGGGCACAATCATAAGATTATCTCAGCACAGGAACATTCTATTACACTTTCTGTCCACCTACTTTTGGACCACCCTGTATATATTTTGTCATGAGCTTCACTGTGTTCACATAGACAGTATATAGTTATAATTTTGTACTTTATTGTCTGCGAGTGTCTGTATACCCAATTGGGTTAATATTTATTGCACAATGCACTTTACCTTATGCACTCTTATACTGGATTTGAGCAATGCATGATTGGTGAGCCCAATGGTTTATTTTGTAAATTGAGATCAGTGTCTTTTTATGGCTTTATCTGCTGGCCCCGGATGTCCACTATGCCTGGGCATTTTCTTCCTTTATATATAATTTTTGGTGTTTTCATCTTTCTTTAATAAAATGAATAATACTATTATATTTGACTAGGTGTCATATTTATAGGTCTGTTAAATTAATTTATTTGTTACAAATAAAGAGTTGATGAGAGTGATGACTAAGTGATCTGGAATCAGTTAGTCATTTAGTCTAGTGGACGTGTGAAGTGTCCATGTAGTGAGTTCTAAATCTAGATATTAGAGTGAGTCCTTTTATCAAAGACGTGAAGATCCTTATAAGCTTGAATTTACAGATCTTTCTGTGTCCTTCTTAAAAGTGAGTATTAAAATTCATTACGTGGACACTTCACACCTTTACTAGACTGACTCCAAATCACTTAGCCATCACTCCCACCACCTATTCATTTGTAACAAAAACCTTAATTTGATTACCTTGGCTTATCTTTAGGAGGTATTATTATCATTATTTATTTTAGAGAACCATTCCATGTGCTGTAGATGAGAAGTTGTTACATACAAAACACAAATATAAATTACAATGATCAAACTAACAATGACAGACTGGTACAGAAAGGAGAGGGCCCTGCCTTTGTGGGCTTGCAATCTACCCGATAATGATACAGTATGTTTGGGGAATTCTGGAAGCTTTGGTGGTGGTGAGGAGCCAGCGGGGTTATTGCAGGCTGTAGGCTTTCTTGGAGAGATGGGTTTTCAAGTTTCGTCTGAAAGTTCTGAATGTGGTGGATAATTGGATGTGTTGGGGCAAAGAATTCCAGAAGATGGGGGATACTCGGGAGAAATCTTGGAGGTGATTGGGTGAGAAACGTACAAATGTGGAGGAGAAAAGGAGGTCTTGGGAGGACTGGAGGTTAAGTGAAGGAAGACATTGGGAGATTAGTTCAGAAATACAGTGGCTTGTGAAAGTATTCACCTCCTTGGCTTTTTAACTATTTTGTTAAATTGCAATCTGTGTTTAAATATTTTTGTAACCTGATTTGTGTGTGATGCATCACCACTAAATAGTCTTAGTTGGTGAAGTGAGAAAATATATGCATAAATTAAATTCATGGGATCAAATAGCTAAAAACTGGAATGTGCATATGTATTAACCACTTTTGCTTTGAAGCCCCTAAAAATTTCTGGTGCAAGCAATTACCTTCATAAATCACATTATAAGTGAAAGGAAGTCCACCTGTGTACAATCTAAGTGTCACATGAGTGTTAGTATATACACACCTTTTCTGAAAGGCCACAGAGGCTGAAACACTATTAAGCAAGTAGCATCACTAACCAAACAACACCATGAAGTCCAAGAAGATCTCCAAACAAGTCATGAACAAGTCAGAGCTGGGTTATAAAAAATATCCCAATCTCTGATCATCCCCTGGAGCACCATCAAATCCATTATAATCAAATGGAAAGAACATGGTAGAACAAACTCTCAGCCCAGGCAATGTGGAAATTAATGAGAGAGTCAGCACAGACAACAAAGGTAATCCTGAAGGAGCTGCAGAGTTCCCAAGCAGCGCCTGGAGTATCTGTCCATACGTCCACAATAAGCCGTTGACTTCATAGAGGTGGCCTTTATGGAAGAGTCGACAAAAAAAAGCCTTTATTTAAACACAAAAATTGTAGGGCTCATTTTGAGTTAGCCAAAAGACATGTGGGAGACTCCCCAAATGTATGCAGAATGGTGCTCTGTTTAGATGAAACAAAAAATTTTAAATTTTTGGCCTCCAAGGTAAACGTTATGTCTGGCGCCAAGCAAAAACAACTCATCACCCCAAGAACATTATCCCTACAGTGAAATATGGTGGTGGCAGCACCATGCTGTGGGGATGCTTTATGGCAGCAGGGACAGAGATAATGTTCCTAGTTGATGAGAAGATGGATGGTGCGAAATATACAGATATTCTTGAGCAAAACCTGTTTCAGTCTGTCAGTGAATTGAGAGTGGGATGGAACTTCAGCTTCCAACAGGAAAGTAACCCAAAGCATACTGCTAAAGAAACACTTGAGTTGTTTAAGGGGAAGCATGTGAATGTTTTGGAGTGGCTTAGTCAAAGCCCAGACCTTAATCCAGTTGAAAATCTGTGGTCAGACTTGAAGATTGCTATTCATCAGAGGAAGCCATCTAACTTGAAGGAGCTGTAGCAGTTTTGCTTTGAAGAATGGGCAAAAATCACAGTGGCAAGATGTGGAAAGCTCATAGAGATTTATCCAAAGCAACTTGCAGCTGTAATTGCTGTAAAAGGAGGCTCTACAAAGTACTGACTTTAGGGGGTGAATAGTTGTTCAGACTGAAGTTTTAAGTCATTTTGTCCTATTTGTTGTTTGCTTCACAATAAAAAGAAAAACAAATGTTCACAGTTATAGGCATGTTCTTTACATAAACTGGTTCAACCCCTCAAAAAAAAACTGAAATTCCAGGTTGTGAGGTAGCAAAACACAAAAAATGCCAAAGGGGTAAATACTTTTGCAAGCCACTTTATATGGAGGATTCAGATTATAGATGGCTTTGTAGATTAATTCCAGCAGTTTGAATTGGATATGTTGGGGAATTGTGAGCCAATAAAGGGACTTGCAGAGGGGAGAAGCCGAGGCGTAATGAGGAGAGAGGTGGATTAGTCAGGCACCAGAGTAAAGAATGGACTGGAGAGATGTTAAACTGTTAGAATAGAGGCCAAAGAGGAGGATATTGCAGTAGTCGGGGTGAGAGATGATGAGGGCATGCACTAGCAGTTTAGTAGATTCATAATTAAACAAAGGATGGATTCTTGAAAAAAATTTTAGTTTGATGTGGCAGGAAGTGGCAAGAGCTTGGATATGTGATTTGAAGTACAGGGCAGAGTCAAGGGTTACTCCAAGGCAGCGGACTTCCAGTACAGGGGAAAGTGTGATAACATTTATTGTGATAGATAGATCAGGTAGGGGAGTTAGGTGAGATGGAGGAAAAATTATGAGTTTAGTTTTGTCCACATTGAGCTCTAGGAAATCAATGGAGAAGAAAGAGGATATGGCTGATAATAAATTTGGTATTCTGGACAGCAGAGCAGTGTCATCTGGGCCAGAGAGATAGATCTGAGTGTCATCAGCGTTTAGATGGTGCTGAAAGCCATGGAACTTTGTGAGTTGTTCCAGGTTAAAGGTATAAATTGAGAAGAGTAGGGATCTCAGGACAGAGCCTTGAGGGACGGCAACAGAGAGGGTGGGAGGAGGTCATATGGGAATGGTAGACACTAAATGTGAATTGAGTGAGGTAAGAGGAGATCCGGGAGAGGACAAGGTCTTTGAGTTATCATCACCCCATCTTTCCCATGCACAAATGTCCTGCTGTAACATCTCTTAAATGTTGTGCGTTTAACATAGTCATTCATTTATAAACCTGCTAGATGAAGGAGCCTCTGTGCTCTGAAAGCTTGCAAATATTTTTTTTTTTGGTTAGCCAATAAAGGTTCTCTCCTAGAATATTTTTTGTCTTTTTGGGGCACAAGAATATTTACATCACTTGTACTATTGATTTATGAAATAAAAAATAAAACAACTGTTACTCTTTGAATATTTATCTGTTGTTAGCTTTAGATTATTGGACATGATGAAATGCTTATGCTACATTAAATAGACCCTGTCAAGTACCTGTACAGATTTTGTTATTATTATGGATTCCATATACATAAATATAAAATATTAAACTGGGAACTTTAGTTATCACTTGTCAAAATAATCAAGATCGATAATTTCTTCTTGACTTGTTAGGGCAGTAAATCTGGAGCACAAGTAATCAGACATTAAAATTTAGACTAAGAGAAAGCTGGAGGTTTTTATTTTTTCATATACACAATGCCTACAATACAAATGACTGCTGCTTCTCTTGTTCTTTTTTATTAAGTGACTATGACATCGTCAATAATAGTGACATTTAGCACTGTAACAGTAACTAAAGCTTCTCTTACAAGGAAATACTGGATTGTAACAAATCATGTGATGTATATGTAATTTGATTTCACCACTGTTCAATGTTTCTTTCTTTTATTTTACTTACAATGGCATATTATAGACAATAAAAGGTAAGCTTACCTGCCAATGGAGGATGATACTCCAGATCAATCCTAGTGTCAGCTTGTGATTCCCATCCACTATGTCTGAGCTGCCAATATTTACCAAATCAACCTGTACAAATAAATGAGACCATAGTAAATAGCACAAATATTAGCCCAACAATTGGTGAGCAGAGTAGGCAAAAAAACAGCAATCCAGGGATTATTTTTTGTTTTATTTTATGCCGTTCACTGTGTGGTAAAAGTGTTAAGACAGCTTTATTCTTGTAGTCAGTACGATTACAGTAAAATCACGTTAATATTTTGCCACTTTTACACAATAAAAAAATGAGAAAAAATAGTTTTTGTATCACTAAATTCTGAGAACAATAGCTTTTTTACTTTACTACTGAATGAGCTGAGTGGAGGCTTGCTTTTTTTGTGGGACAAGATGATGTTTTCTATTTACATTTGATTTTTTTGATCGGAGTTAGTCCCATTTTTTGTTCAGTGGTATGATAAAAAAATATAATTTTTGCCATGTTTTTAATAGATTTTTTTAAGGTGTTCACTAATTATATGTAAGTGATTAAATAGTGAGACAATTGCATACATCTGGTCATCCTGGACGTGGAGATACTAAATATGTTTACTTTTTTGTTTTCGCATAAAGTATGCATATTTATTGGTGTAATATTTTTTCACAATTTTTTTTGGTTTAACATAGCTGGCTTACCAGGAGGTCATTATTTCACCTCTGTCTGCACTCACCTCTGTCTGCACTGACTACCATCATCTCCTGTTGATCATGTCTTAGTGGAGCCCCCACTCTCTCAACCTTCTGAATGCCATGATCATTACTGATCATGGCATTTAGTCTTAAACAGCAAGGGCTCGACTATAAGTTAAGCTGACCTCCTAATGGCATTTCTGCGAGCACAGCTCCTGTGCCTTGACACTTGCCAAGAGATACCATTATATCTATTTCCAGGAACACACTTCAAAATAGGGCTTACCGATACGTCAAATGTTGGGAAGATCCTTTATAGGTTCATGCTATATAATACTTTGGCATACAATTCAAAGAAAGAAATATCTGCAATGTTCTTTAACTGTAAAACAACTGTGAAAAACACCAACAAAATGCCAGAAAAAAAACATCTCCTACTCTTTGATGACTCTGTGGACTATGTGCCAGTGTGCACAGCAAAGCTTAAAAAGTAGATGTCATAAAATAGGACCTCTTAGCATATTACACATGTTGCAGTTCCTAAAAAATATAGCTCACCTTTCAAATTTTTCATGGTCCAAGCTAGTCTTGCAGATAATTATGTACCATATATAATTTACATGACTACTGCAGCCAATCACTGGACTTGTCACATGCCATGCATATCTCATCACCATTGTGGAAAATGATTGACTGCAGCTGTACAAATGAATTACATTATGTATCATGTTATGTTTCATGCATCATGCTTGCTATCAGGCTTTTTCTATAAAATCCGAGAAAACCTCTTTTATATTATTTGCAATAAATACAACAACCTTTATATGGTATTTCTGCATGAAAACTTGTCCCATCCAAAAAACTGTAGCACTCCAAACATATCCATCCAACTGTAAGATGTTTATTTCCCCAAAACATGTGCAGCACTTCAATCATTTTATGACTTTATCAAAGAACTGTGTCGGTTGAAACATATTATTAAATAATGCAGCCATTTTGGCCTTCACATGTAACAAGTGAGCCATTTTTATTCAAGATTTTTGACAAGATAATCCAGGTTAGTTTAGCATTTCCATAAGGTTGCAAGGATTTATTAACACAATTTATGCCATGCAAGCTGAAAATAAGTTCCTTTGAAACCGATAAATCAATATACGATATTACTTAGAAATATCTAAAGCAGTGCCCCAGAAAAGTGGTGAAATATATTAAGCCATTCAACATTTATCTTTTATGTGTAATCCTAGGAAACAGAAACTTTCTTAGCAAATAATCTCATTCATTTGAATTTATCTTTGAGGAAAAAGTTGATAATATATGAAAAACTAACTAAATGTTCTACAAGGTTATTTATTATTTCACGATAGCTAAAGTTTATAGTAGAATAAAAGTGATGACTTATTTACACCATTGACTTTAGCTGCCTCCTTAAACACAACATGAATAGAAAAGTATGGAAATGCAACGTGCTTTCTAACCTCCATTTCAATGTTAATTTTTTCAAAGTCAGACAAGGTGTTTTACTCCTTCTCTCTAAATTCTTTGAAATGTTACTGTATTTTATACAAAAGTTCCCAGAATTACTAATGAGCGAATCTGTTGATTTGGCGTATCCGATCAAATTTGGTTAGGAAACACAATTCAGATTCAATTCATTTGCAGCAAATCAAATGTTCTTTACTTATACTCAGGTCTCTCCAGGAAAACAAATAAAGATACACTACCTTGCTTTGACCCTTCTTTTCTTGTCCTGTCTGCCTCTTCCTGTCATCTTCGGCCCATATGCAGTTGACTAGACCTCAAAACTTCATGACGTCGGAGCGACACGACATTGACTATGCTTCAAACAACGTCATGCCATTAAGGACATCTTCAGGCCTAGTCAAGAGCAGAGGGGCTAAAGATATCGTGTTTCAAACCAGACTAGTGTGGATGCTTGAAGACCAGATCAGAGCACAGAGGGAATATTTAACTGGACAAGTGAGAACCGAGGCACGGTGAATTTGTAAATTTTTTAATTTTTTACCTCTCTCCAGCTCTTTAAAATAAAAAAAATGACAACCACTAGTTTGCTAGTTTCACTCAAAGTGAAATTATAAACAAATAGGATGAGCTCAAATTCAATTTGCTTGTATCTAACCAGATTATTTTAAGACCTGTATGTAACTTTATCTAATAATAAAATAGCTTACCTGTACATGTAGTTAACTTACAGCACATACATAGATTATTTCATTTATCAATGCTGTTTTTTAATAGAGCATTCCATTTTCTCTCTGCAGCTCCTTATATTCTTTATAATCATAATGAAGCACATAGATTTAGGTCACTGACCAATGATATTAGAGACTGTTTTTTCAAACAACTTGAAACAACTGTTTCATCTTCTTGTAAAATTAGTAAATCCCTTCCCAACATAGAAAATAATAGTATGACCTCTGTGAGATGTGGTTGTATGGAGCAGTCTCAGGAATTGAGCCTGTAAAATACCTGCCAGATGTCGGCTTTGTTATATAGCTGGTAACATGTTCTAACAGCAGCAGATAAAACTAGCTTCAATAAATGCTGTTTAATCATTTAAATACTAATGTTAATCTCTGTCAGTATTATTTAAATAGAATAGTTGCCGGTGCGTTGTTGCTAGTGCATTGTCATGGCAGCTATGGTCATGCTGAAGGCCTCGGTCACTGCTAACTTAGTCCTCCTGTGGCTGGGCTTCACAGGAGAGCATCATTTTCACTATATATTGCAAAATCCTTTAGTACTGCAGTATATAGAGTGGTCATGCAAAGTCTAGACACCCCTGTCAAAATGCCAGGTTTTTGTCAATTAAAAAAAATCATACAAAGAAGAATCATTTCAGAACTTTTTCCAAGAGGCCTACAGCCACATTAAAGGAACTGCAGAGAATTCTGACAAGTACTGGTTGTGTACGGCATCATTTTCTTCATATTTCTGGCATGTGGATTAGGGTGGCAAGATGGTAGCCTTTTCTTACAAATAAAAATATATGAGCCTGGCCATGCTGTGCCAAAACCTACAACAATTCTGCCAAAAGCATGTGGGAAAAGTTGATATAGTTTGATGAGGCCATGTTTGAACTTATTGACCTTATTCCAAAGTCAACACTAAGCATTAGCAAAACAACACCGTATCCACCGTGTAGCATGGTGGAGGCAGTGATATGCTTTTGGCCTGTTTTTTGGCAGCCAGAACTGGGGTTTTAGTCAAGGTGGAGGGCATTATGAACAATTCCAAATTTCAGCAATTTTGCGTCAAAACCTTCAGGCCTCTACTAAAAAGCTGAAGATGAAGGGGAAGGTTAAAGTTTTGGAATGGCCCAGCCAGAGCAGAGACAGGAATCTAATTGAAAATCTGTGGGTGATCTGAAGACGGCTGTACACAGGAGATGTCCTTGCAATCTGACAGATTTGAAGCAGTACTGCCAGAAATAATTGGCAAAGACTGATAATTCTAGATGTTCCATGTTGGAGTATTCCTAACCAAAAGGACTAATATGCTATCATAAATTTAAAGGGTCCATCAGCATAGTATTAGATTAACCCTTCACCTCCAAGCCTGTTTTCATCTTCCTGACAAGGCCAAATGTTACTATTGTGACCAGTTGAAATTTATATGGTTACAACTCTGGAATGCTTTAATGTATCCCAGTGATTCTAAGATTTTTTTTCACAACACATTGTACTTCATGTTAGTGGTAAATTTAGGCTGATATTTTTTGCATTTATTTGTAAAAATATTGGAATTTGGGCAAAAATGTTGATAATTTTCGCAATTTTTAAACTTTTAATTTTTATGCCCTTACACCAGATAGGTATATCACACAAAATAGTTAATAAATAACATTTACCACATGTCTACTTTACATAATCGTCATATTTGAAACATAATCTTTTGTGTTAGGAAGTTAGAAGGGTTAAAATGTTATCAGCAATTTCTCAATTTTCCAACAGAGTTTACAAAAACAATTTTTGTAGGGAACACATCACATTTGTAGTGACTTTAAGGTCATGACTTTGAGGGCACTATATAACATAATACCCAAAAGTGACATTATTTTAAAACTGAACCCCTTAAAGTGCTCAAAACCACATTCAACAAGTTTATTAATACTGCAAGTGCTTCACAGAAACTAAAAAAATGTGGAAGGATAAATAAAAATGTTACTTTTTCCCTCAAAACTGTTGATTTAGCCCCAAATTTTTAATTTTCACAAGAGTAACAGGAGGACATGGACCATAACATTTGTTGTGTAATTTCCCCTGAGTACGCCAATATCCCATATGTGGTGAAAAACTACTGCTTGCGTGTACGGCAGGACTCGGAAGGGAAGGAGCACCATTTGACTTTTGCAGTGCAAAATTTGCTAGAATAAATAGCTCACGCCATGTCCCATTTGCAGAGCCTCTTGATGTGCCTAAACAAAAGAAAACCCCCACAAGTGATCCCATTTTTGAAACTACACCCATCATGGAACTTATCTAAATGTGTGATAAGCGCCTTGAACCCACAGGTGTCTCACAAAATGTTATAACGTTGAGTCATGAAAATAAAAAATATATATTTTCCCACAAAAATGTTGCTTCAGCCCCAAATTTTACATTTTCACAAGGGTAAATGGACCATACAATTTCTTGTGTGATTTCTCCTAATAATATTGATACCACATATGTGGTGGGAAACCACTGTTTGGGCGCTCGGTTTGGAAAAGAAGGCACACCATTTAACTTTTGGTGCCCAAAATTGGCTGGAATAGATATCGGACGCTATGTCACATTTGCAGAGCCCTTGATGATCCTAAACAGTGAAAACATCCCCATGTGACCTCATTTTGGAAACTACACCCCTCAAGGAGTTTATCTAGATGTGTGGTGAGCACCTTGAACCCACAGGTGCTTCACAGAATTTTGTAACATTTTCCCGCAAAAAAGTTGGTTTTGCCCCAACTTTTTAATTTTAGGGGATGACTATTTGTCTTATCTTATCTTAATCAGAAACCCCTATACTAAACACCTCCACTGGTGAATAACTGTGCAGGAACCTTGGACCCAACCTACCACCAAGGACATCTATCCCCTAGCTTGTGACTGTTATATTTATACTTCTTATCTTTTAATCTATATAAATAAATTATTTTTAAATAAATAATTACCTTTCTACCTGATCCTTTTATCTTATCCTTTAGCCCAGCGCAAATACCTTTTTACTTATATTTAACATTCAGACAATAGCCTATGTCTCCTGACCTATTGAAAATAGACATCTGGATAATTAAGATTAAATACTGTGTTGTCACACCCTCCATAACTGATCCTATTTTACATACTACACACCTAATAAATTCATTGAGGGGTGCAGTGAGCATATTGACACCATATGTGCCTTTCCCGTATTTTTTTACCATTGGGTGATAAAGAAAGAATGAGTACATTTTCATTAAAATGTTGACTTAACCCCAAGTTTTTAAATTTTTTAAGGACTACTAGGAAAAAATGGACCTCACAGTTTCTTGTGCAATTTCTCCTAAGAGCGCCAGTACCCTACATGTAATCAACAAATACTTTTCAGGCACAGTGGAAAGTTCAGAAGGGAAGGACAGCCATACTAAAGTGCAGATTTTGTTGTTATTGTTTGTGGGTGCCATGACCCACCGGAAAAGCCCCTGAGATGCCAGAACAGCAGAACCCTCCCTTAAATGACCCTATTTGACAAACTACACATTTCAAAGAATTAAAGGAGCTGTCCATTACTATTGATAATGCCCCAATGTATTTTTATGGTGGAAATAAGTTTTTTTCTAAATACCTTGTGCTGCTCTAACCTGTGAGTGGCGCTATTGCTAATCGCTCACAGGCATCACGTGATCCCCGGCTGCAGCCGGCTCTGTCATCCACTGATGTCGCGTCAAGTTCCAGCTGCAGCCAGGCATGACTCAGTGCTGCACTCCCTGGTGAGTGATGGGCTGTGGGTGGGGTTTCCCCGTGCGTCACTGCCCAGCATCCACCGCGCACTTTCCCACTCCTCATTCATTGGGAAAGTGCGTGGTGGATGCTGCGTGAGACGCATGGGGTAACACCACCCACAGCCCAGCATCCACCAGGGGGACTACGTCACTGATGTCACGCCTCACTTGACGTGATATCAGCAAAAGAAAGAGCCGGCTGCAGCCGGGGGTCACGTGATGCTTGTGAGCGGCCAGCGATAGCGCCGTTCACAGGTAAGAAAGACAACTAAAGGTAATTACTAGTGTTGATCGAGCATGCTCGACACTGCTCGGTACTCGCCCGAGCATCTCACTACTTGGGATGTTCGACGAGCACCGAGCATTTTCGGGTTACTCAGGTGGGAGCTCCGGTCTCCACCCTGCACGTTTGGCGCTCTTTACAGAGCCAATGAGCATGCAGGGATTGCCAGCCTGTCATTGTAATGCCGCAGCCATGTTGTTTGTGGGCATTACAGTGATTGGCTGGCCGCACAGCGTCACCTCGAGTATTTAAAACAGGGCACCACCATCTTGGACACAGTCGCCTAGGATCAGACAGTGTAGGGTCAGTGCTGCTGAGTTAGGGAGAGATATATAGTGCAAAATAGGTAGTGTAGGGTCTCTAAAGCCTGCCAAATCAAACAAACAGTCCTTCTCAGGACTAATATCCATCCCAGATATCAGGCAGGCAGGCAGGCTGTATAGGAGACGCAGTGATTATACCAACAAACAGGGCATTACAGTCCTGTGTGCTCCTGCTGGTCAAATTGCTAGACTTATCGCTCTGTCTCAGGGTCAGGAAAAATCCTTTTTTTTAAAACTAAATCCTGTTTTTATTTTTTTCCTCAGTCAGACTGTACAGATACGCGTCTTATTAACCTTTTGGTATTCCCCCCCCCAAAAAAATAAAATTTAGTGTGTCTGTGACTGTTCAGACACCAATATATCTGTTTAAAAGAGTCTGGTGTAGGCCAGATAACTAGAACTTTGGTTTTGCAGCTCTACGGTTCAAATCTCTGTACTATCCAGCTTTTGGCTATTTTTCCGAAAAAAAAAAAACAGTAATAAAGTCTCGCTGACTGTTCAGACACAGATATATCTGTTTAAAAGATTTTGGTATAGGCCACGTAACTATATCTGTGGTTTTGCAGTTTCATGGTTCAAATCTTTGTATTATCCAGCTTTTGGCCGTTTTTCGGTAAAAAAAAAACAGTAATAGTGTCCCCCTGACTGTTCAGACACAAATATATGTTTAAAAGATTCTGGTGTAGGCCACATAACTATAACTGTGGTTTTGCAGTTCCACGGTTCAAATCTCTGTGTTATCCAGCTTTTGGCATTTTTTCCGTAAAAAAAAACAGTAATAGTGTCTCCCTGACTGATCAGACACAAATATATCTGTTTAAAAGATTCTGGTGTAGGCCACATAACTATAACTGTGGTTTTGCAGTTCCACGGTTCAAATCTCTGTATTATAAAGCTTTTGGCCGTTTTTCCATTAAAAAAAACAGTAATAGTGTCTCCCTGACTGTTCAGACACAAATATATCTGTTTAAAAGATTCTGGTGTAAGCCACATAACTATAACTGTGGTTTTGCAGTTCCACGGTTGAAATCTCTGTATTATCCAGCTTTTTGCTGTTTTTCCGTAAAATAAATCAGTAATAGTGTCTCGCTGACTGTTCAGACACAAATATATCTGTTTAAAAGATTCTGGTGTAGGCCACATAACAATAACTGTGGTTTTGCAGTTCCACGGTTCAAATCTCTGTATTATCCTGCTTTTGGCATTTTTTCCATAAAAAAAACAGTAATTGTGTCTACCTGACTGTTCAGACACAAATATATCTGTTTAAAAGTTTCTAGTGTAGGCCACATAACTATAACTGTGGTTTTGCAGTTCCATGGTTCAAATCTCTGTATTCTCCAGCTTTTGGCCGTTTTTCCGTAAAAAAAAACAGTAATAGTGTCTCCCTGACTGTTCAGACACAAATATATGTTTAAAAGATTCAGGTGTAGGCCACATAACTATAACTGTGGTTTTGCAGTTCCACGGTTCAAATCTCTGCATTATCCAGCTTTTGGCATTTTTTCCGTAAAAAAAAACAGTAATAGTGTCTCCCTGACTGTTCAGACACAAATATATCTGTTTAAAATATTCTGGTGTAGGCCACATAACTATATCTGTGGTTTTGCAGTTGCATGGTTCAAATCTCTGTATTATCCAGCTTTTGGTCATTTTTCCATAAAAAAAACAGTAATAGTGTCTCCCTGACTGTTCAGACACAAGTATTTCTGTTTAAAAGATTCTGGTGTAGGCCACATAACTATAACTGTGGTTTTGCAGTTCCATGGTTCAAATCTCTGTATTATCCAGCTTTTGGCCATTTTTCCATTAAAAAAACAGTAATAGTGTCTCGCTGATTGTTCAGACACAAATATATCTGTTTAAAAGATTCTGGTGTAGGCCACATAACTATAACTGTAGTTTTGCAGTTCCACGGTTCAAATCTCTGTATTATCCAGCTTTTCGCCGTTTTTCCGTAAAAAAAAACAGTAATAGTGTCTTCCTGACTGTTCAGACACAAATATATGTTTAAAAGATTCTGGTGTAGGCCAGATAGTTAGAATGGTGGTTTTGCAGTTCCACGGTTGAAATCTCTGTATTATCCTGCTTTTGGCATTTTTTACGTGAAAAAATAAGTAATAGTGTCCCCCTGACTGTTCAGACACAAATATATCTGTTTAAAAGATTCTGGTGTAGGCCACATAACTATAACTGTGGTTTTGCAGTTCCATGGTTCAAATCTCTGTATTATCCAGCTTTTGGCCATTTTTCCGTAAAAAAAAACAGTAATAGTGTCTCCCTGACTGTTCAGACACAAATATATGTTTAAAAGATTCTGGTGTAGGTCACATACCTAGAACTGTGGTTTTGCAGTTCCACGGTTCAAATCTCTTTATTATCCATCTTTTGGCCGTTTTTCCATAAAAAAAACAGTAATAGTGTCTCGCTGACTGTTCAGACATAAATATATCTGTTTAAAAGATTCTGGTGTAGGCCACATAACTATAACTGTGGTTTTGCAGTTCCACGGTTCAAATCTCTGTATTATCCAGCTTTTCGCCGTTTTTCCGTAAAAAAAATCAGTAATAGTGTCTTCCTGACTGTTCAGACACAAATATATGTTTAAAAGATTCTGGTGTAGGCCAGATAGTTAGAATGGTGGTTTTGCAGTTCCACGGTTGAAATCTCTGTATTATCCTGCTTTTGGCATTTTTTACGTGAAAAAAACAGTAATAGTGTCTCGCTGACTGTTCAGACACAAATATATCTGTTTAAAAGATTCTGGTGTAGGCCACATAACTATAACTGTGGTTTTGCAGTTCCACGGTTCAAATCTCTGTATAATCTAGCTTTTGGCCATTTTTCCGTAAAAAAAAAACAGTAATAGTGTCTCGCTGACTGTTCAGACACAAATATATCTGTTTAAAACATTCTGGTATAGGCCAGATAACTAGAACTGTGGTTTTGCAGTTCCACGGTACAAATCTTTGTATTATCCTTCTGTAGCATCGGCGTCCCTGCCTCCTGCTAGGCAGAGACGCCGTTCCCCTCACCTCCCTGCTCTGTCCTCGGCGTCATCCTCCCGCGCTGCTGGCAGTGCTCGCTGCTTCCCTGGCACTGTGCTTAGGGCGCGCGCGCGCTCCCTCTCTCTTAAAGGGACCGCGTGCGCCATCCTAAGGAGTCCCCGGCCAATTGCCAGTGGAGCTCCCATATATAAGGCACCTCCTCCAAAATGGAGGTGCCCGAGCAAAGTTGTTGCAAGCCTTTCACCTCTGCTTCAGCCCTCAGGTCCCGTTGCCAGTCTGTTTTCCAGCTCTGTCTACCTGCTTGCATTGCCTGCGGTCCGACAGTCTGTCTACCAGCACCTGCCTGATACCTGCCTGATACCTGCCTGATACCTGTCTGAGACCACCTGCCAGACAGCCGAGAGACTCTTACCCTGCCGTCACTTGCCGTGACCACCTGCCAGCCAGCCGAGAGACTCTTACCCGCTCACCTGGGAGTGCTCACCTGCTATCCGCCTGCTAGCCTACCTGGAGGCACTGACGTCACTTGCCGTGACCACCTGCCAGCCAGCCGAGAGACTCTTACCCGCTCACCTGGGAGCGCTCACCTGCTACCCGCCTGCTAGACTACCTGAAGGCTTTGCCGTTAATTGCCGTGACCACCTGCCTGTCTAGAGACTCTTACCCTGCTGTCACTTGCCGTGACCACCCGCCTGTCAAGAGACTTTCCCCGTCACTTGCCGTGACCTCCTGCCCTTCTACCCAGAGACTGTTCCTGTCACTTGCCGTGTCAACCTGCCCGCCTTCCCTGGGAGCCACCCGCTTCCTTACATGGACTGCCCCTTTGTATAGTAGCTCAGAGGTTCCACCTCCCAGACCCGTTACACCTTCTTTTGGCAATTTTTACGTAAAAAAAACCCCAGTAATAGTGTCTCCCTGACTGTTCAGACACAAATATATCTGTTTAAAAGATTCTGGTGTAGGCCACATAACTATAACTGTGGTTTTGCAGTTCCACGGTTCAAATCTCTGTATTATCTAGCTTTTGGCCTTTTTTCCGTAAAAAAAAAACAGTAACAGTGTCTCGCTGACTGTTCAGACACAAATATATATGTTAAAAACATTCTGGTGTAGGCCAGATAACTAGAACTGTGGTTTTGCAGTTCCACGGTACAAATCTCTGTATTATCCTTCTTTTGCCATTTTTTACGTAAAAAAAACAGTAATAGTGTCTCCCTGACTGTTCAGACACAAATATATCTGTTTAAAAGATTCTGGTATAGGCCACATAACTATATCTGTGGTTTTGCAGTTCCATGGTTCAAATCTTTGTATTATCCAGCTTTTGGCCGTTTTTCTGTAAAAAAAAAACAGTAATAGTGTGCCCCTGACTGTTCAGACACAAATATATGTTTAAAAGATTCTGGTGTAGGCCACATAACTATAACTGTGGTTTTGCAGTTCCACGGTTCAAATCCCTGTATTATCCAGCTTTTGGCCGTTTTTCCGTAAAAAAAAAACAGTAATAGTGTTTCCCTGACTGTTCAGACACAAATATATCTGTTTACAAGATTCTGTTGTGAACCACATAACTATAACTGTGGTTTTGCAGTTCCACGGTTCAAATCTCTGTATTATCCAGCTTTTGGCCGTTTTTCCATAAAAAAAACAGTAACAGTGTCTCCCTGACTGTTCAGACACAAATATATCTGTTTAAAAGATTCTGGTGTAGGCCAGATAACTAGAACTGTGGTTTTGCAGTTCCACGGTTCAAATTTCTGTATTATCCTGCTTTTGGCATTTTTTCTGAAAAAAAACAAACAGTAATTGTGTCTCCCTGACTGTTCAGACACAAATATGTCTCTTTACAAGATTCTGGTGTAGGCCACATAACTATAACTGTGGTTTTGCAGTTCCACTTTTCAAATCTCTGTATTATCCATCTTTTGGCCGTTTTTCCGTAAAAAAACAGTAATAGTGTCTCACTGACTGTTCAGACAAGAATATATCTGTTTAAAAGATTCTGGCATAGGCCAGATAACTATAACTGTGGTTTCGCAGTTCTACGGTTCATATCTCTGTATTATCCTGCTTTTGTCATTTTTTACGTAAAAAAAAACAGTAATAGTGTCTCCCTGACTGTTCAGACACAAATATATCTGTTTAAAAGATTCTGGTGTAGGCCACATAACTATAACTGTGGTTTAGCAGTTCCATGGTTCAAATCTCTGCATGATCCAGCTTTTGGCCATTTTTCTGTACAAAATAAAAAAATTGAGTGTCTCGCTCAGTGTTCAGACACAAATATATCTGTTTAAAAGATTCTGGTGTAGGCCAGAGAAATAGAACTGTGGTTTTCCTCTTCCACGGTTCTAATCTCATTTTTGTTATCCTTTTTCCAATGATTTTGTGATTGTAAGCTCTTTTACTTCATTTACAATGGGCAAAGCGCGTGGCAAGGGACGTGGAACTGGACGTCCTAGTGATCGTGTGTGTAGAGGATGGGGCCGTGGCCAAGGTGAAAATGTGCCACAACCAACAGCCACATCTTCTCGCTCCCACTTCTTGACCGAATTACTAGGGAAGCACACTACAATACCAGTATTGCGAACTGATCAGTGTGAACAGGTTATTAATTGGATAGCAGATAATATTTCCAGTTACCTGGGCACCACCACCTCCGGTCTGTCTTCCACACGGTCAAATTTTAGTAGCCGTGAGCCTCGACCACATAGTCCTCCTCACCCTGATGCTCCTTCCTCCCATCATCCTGAGTGTCGTCAGACAGCAAATGATCCCACACTTGGACACTCTGAAGAGCTGTTCACTGGCCCATTTCCATATTTGTGCCCCTCGCCTGCTCTGCTCGAAGTGGTGGAAGAGGAGATCCCATGTAGCTATGCCCAAATATTTGAACAGCCACGGCCGGAGGAAGTCGACGCTGGCAATTTGTCTCAAGAGGTGGACGATGACGACACACAGTTGCCACGAAGTGAGGAGGAGGATCGTGGTGCGCAAGTGGAAGAGGAGGAGGTGGTGGATGATCTAGTAACTGACCCAAAGTGGCAGGAGGACACGCAGAGCGAGGCAAGCAGCACACAGGGGGAGGGAGGCAGAGTACCCCAACAGGCAGAAAGAAGCAGTGTGGTGGCCACACACAGAAGGCGGGCAACAGTTCCCCGTAACACCAACACGAGTGATGTTGCCAGTACAAACGGTAAGTCTTGCAGAGTCTGGAATTTTTTTAAAGACTCTGCTGATATAACCCCAAAAAGGCCATTTGTACCACTTGCCATACTAGCATCAGCAGGGGTGACAAAACTACCAGCCTAACCACCACCAGCATGATCAGGCACATGTCAGCAAAGCACCCGACTTTGTGGGGCGAACCCCAGGGTCCACAACCAGTGTCAGCGGGTGTCACCTCTGCTTCTTCCTCTGTTGTGCATGTAAGAGAACCCCCTGTTGTGCGTGCAAGTCAATCCCCTGTCCATACTGCATGCAAAGATGCCACCTCCTCTCAGTCTTCACTTGTTATGGTAGTTTCTCAAGAAACAGCATCAACGTCCACGTCCACATCCCACCGCAGCGTTCAATTGTCCATATTCCAGACCTTTGAACGAAAGTGCTAATTCGCAGCCAACGCCCCACAGGCCACAGTCCTAATTTCTCACATTTCACGACTGCTTGCATTGGAAATGCTGCTTTTTAGGCTGGTGGAGACAGAATCCTTCCGCAACCTTATGGCGGTGGCCGTCCCTCGGTACTCGGTCCCCAGCCGACACTATTTTGCCCGGTGTGCCTTCTCCGCACTACACAAGCACGTGTCCCAAAACATCTGCCGTGTCCTCAACAACGCAGTTCCTGGGAGAGTCCACCTGACAACGGACACGTGGACAAGTGCTTGTGGCAAGGGACGGTACATCTTCCTGATGGCACACTGGGTAAACATAGTGGAAGCTGGGACCCATTTGGACCTTGGGATGGAACACATCCTCCCCACACCGAGGATTGCGGGCCCTATGTCAGTCAGAGTTGCCCCCACGTGTACAGCTCCTGCGCATCCTCCTCCTCCTCATGTTCAGCCTCCATCTCAGATATTACCACATCAGTTACAAGCTGGAAGCACTGCAGTACTGCTTCAGCCAAGCGGCAACAGGCTGTGCTGAAACTCATAAGCTTAGGTGATAAACCTCACACTGCTTGTGAGTTGTGGACAGCTGTGAAAGAGGAGGCAGATCTGTGGCTGAGACCGCTGAACCTACATCCAGGCATGGTCGTGTGTGACAATGGCTGTAACATGGTGGCAGCTCTGAGGCGAGGCGAGATCACATACGTACCATGCCTGGCTCATGTGCTTAACCTCCTGGTTCAGCGGTTTCTTAAATCGTACACTGAGTTGCCAGATCTGCTCGTCAAAGTACGCCGCCTGTCAGCTCATTTTCGCAAGTCGGTTACAGCTTCCGCCGCCCTTCCTGTGTTGCAGCAGCGTTTGCAGCTTCTGGCACACCGACTGGTGTGTGATGTCCCCACACGTTGGAACTCTACCCTCCACATGTTGCAAAGGATTTGTGAGCAGAAGAGAGCAGTTGTGGAGTACCAGCTGCAACAAGGCCGTCGATATTCAGGTCAGACTCCACACATAAGACCTCAGGAGTGGACCTGGATGTCTGACATATGTACCATCCTGACAAACTTTGAGGAGTCCACCAAAATGATGAGTGGCGATGACGCCATCATTAGCATCAGCATCCCATTTGTCTGTCTTTTGCAACGCTCTCTGCAGAGAATTAAAGAGGAGACATTGCAGCCAGAGTATGATGAGTTGGATCAAGAAGCAGTAACGGGCGATTACACACAGCCCAGCCTCATCTCATCTCAACGTGCATTGGGGGACAATGAGGGAGAGGAGGAGGAGGAAGAACAGGAGCTGGTATCAAGCGCTGTAAACGGCAGTACCTGTAAACTGTCATACCGTCGGTTCAGCGTGGGTGGCCTGAGTACAGGGGGCAGGAGGAGGAGGAGAGCATGATCAGTCGTCATCTTGGTGAGGACACCGAAGTCTTGCCCTTACCAGTCTGGCATGCATGGCAGACTTTATGTTATGCTGCCTTAACCGTGACCCTCGCGTTGTCAAAATGTTGGGTGACAGTCATTACTGGTTGGTGACACTTGTAGACCCCCGCTACAAGGAGAACTTTCACTCTTATTCCTGAGGTAGAGAGGTCTACAAAAATGTGGCAGTACCAGAAGGCCCTTGCTGCAGAACTGTTAAAAAAATTCCCATCTGAACACGCTAGCGGCATAGGTCACAGTTCGTTGACCAACCAAGGCGTATAGGCGAGAGAGACGCAACTCCAATCCAGCAGAGGCAGGGGAACACTGTCAACATTCTGGGACAGTTTTCTGAGACCCGCCCAGCTTACAGGCCCTGAGGCGCGGGGTACTCTTACAAGGAGTGGAAAGTTTCAAAAGGGAGGGAGTACCTTGCCGACCATACCAGCATCCTCTGTGATTCCTCTGTGCCTTTTAATTATTGGATATCCAAGCTGGACACTTGGAATGAACTTGCTCTGTACGCCTTGGAGGTCCTGGCCTGCCCTGCTTCTAGCGTGTTATCGGAGCGTATTTTTAGTGCCGCTGGGGGAATTATAACTGATAAGTGCACTCGCCTGTCAACTGACAATGCTGACAAACTGACCCTTATCAAAATGAACAAAGGCTGGATTGGGCCAGACTTCTTATCACCACCAAATGACCGGAGAGTAACATAAAGTCAAATCCACTGTGTTATTTCGGGAGGTGTATTCCCATGCACAGCTTCACACCCACACATGAGTATACGCTTCCTCATTTCGGCTGTATTTTGCTCTTCTCCTTATCCTCAGCCTCCACCACCACTATACCACCAGGGTGACCGTGGTCCGTGTTGCCAGCATTGCAAGTTCCTCCGTCCTAATTTTTGGCAGCTTTTGCTTGGAAGGCATAGGCAAAGACTATGGGAGACCCACTCCCCAATAATGGGAATAATGTTTGAATATGCTGTACTGCATGGCTCTTGTTTGCCAGCATTGCAAGGTCCTCCGTCCTAATTTTTGGCAGCATTTGCATGGAAGGCATAGGCAAAGACTATGGGAGACCCACTCCCCAATAATGGGAATGTTTTGAATATGCTGTACTGCATGGCTCTTGTTTGCCAGCATTGCAAGTTCCTCCATCCTAATTTTTGGCAGCTTTTGCTTGGAAGGCATAGGCAAAGACTAGGGGAGACCCACTCCCCAATAATGGGAATAATGTTTTGAATATGCTGTACTGCATGACTCTTGTTTGCCAGCATTGCAAGTTCCTCCATCCTAATTTTTGGCAGTTTTTGCTTGGAAGGCATACTCAAAGACTATGAGAGACCCACTCCCCAATAAAGGGAATAATGTTTTGAATATGCTGTACTGCATGGCTCTTGTAAGGGGCATTAAAATAGTCTTGTTAAGCTACTGCAAACTCCACCACTCTTCCAAGGGGCATCAAAACCATCTTGTTAAGCTACTGCGACCTCCACCACTCTTCCAAGGGGCATTAAAACCATCTTGTTAAGCTACTGCGACCTCCACCACTCTTCCAAGGGGCATTAAAACCATCTTGTTAAGCTACTGCGACCTCCACCACTCTTCCAAGGGGCATTAAAACCGTCTTGTTAAGCTACTGCGACCTCCACCACTCTTCCAAGGAGCATTAAAACCATCTTGTTAAGCTACTGCGACCTCCTCCACTCTTCCAATGGGCATTAAAACTGTCTTGTTAAGCTACTTTGACCTCCACCACTCTTCCAATGGGCATTGATATTGTCTTTTTATTCCACTGTGACCTCCATGTCTCTTCCAAGGGGCAGTAAAACCGTCTTGTTAAACCACTCTGAACTCCATTTCTCTTCCAAGGGGCATTAAAACCATTTTGTTAAGCTACTGTGACCTCCACCACTCTTCCAAGGGGCATTAAAACCGTCTTGTTAAGGTACTGCGACCTCCACCACTCTTCCAAGGGCCATTGATATTGTCTTTTTATTGCACTCTGACCTCCACATCTCTTCCAAGGGGCATTAAAACCATCTTGTTAAACCACTCTGAACTCACGTCTCTTCCAAGCTGCATTAAAACCGTCTTATTAAGCTACTGCGACCTCCACCACTCTTGCAAGGGGCATTAAAACCGTCTTGTTAAGCTACTGCGACCTCCACCACTCTTCCAAGGGGCATTAAAACCATCTTCTTAAGCTACTGCGACCTCCACCACTCATCCAAGGGGCAATAAAACCATCTTGATAAGCTACTGCGACCTCCACCACTCTTCCAAGGGGCATTGATATTGTCTTATTATTACACTGTGACCTCCACGTCTCTTCCAAGGGGCATTAAAACCTTATTGTTAAACTACTGCGACCTCCACCACTTTAACAAGGGGCATTAAAACTATCTTGTTAAGCTACTGTGACCTCCACGTCTCTTCCAAGGGGCATTAAAACCGTCATGCTAAGCCACTCTGAACTCCAAGTTTCTTCCAAGGGGCATTAAAATCGTCTTGTTAAGCTACTTTGACCTCCACGTCTCTTTCAAGGGGCATTAAAATTGTCTTGTTAAACCACTCTGACCTCCACGTCTCTTCCAAGGGGCATTAAAACCGTCTCGTTAAACTACTCTGACCTCCACTTCTCTTCCAAGGGGCATTAAAACTGTCTTGTTAAGCTACTGTGACCTCCACGTCTCTTCCAAGGGGCATAAAAACAGACTTGTTAAGCTACTGTGACCTCCACCACTCTTCCAATGGGCATTGATATTGTCTTTTAATTCCACTGTGACCTCCACGTCTCTTCCAAGGGGCATTAAAACCGTCTTGTTAAACCACTCTGAACTCCACATCTTTTCCAAGGGGCATTAAAACTGTCTTGTTAAGCTACTGTGACCTCTACGTCTCTTCCAAGGGCATTAAAACCATCTTGTTAAACCACTCTGACCTCCACGTCTCTTCCAAGGGGCATTAAAACCGTCTTGTTAAACCATTCTGACAGGTTGTAAAATGTTAAAATGACATTTCCCGGTGAATGCAAAAACGCATAAAAAATGCTACTTGTGAACATAGCCAAAGGTGTGGAGGAGTATTTTTGTTTTTGGTTATTTATTTTACCTTATACAGAAGTCTTTACCATGGAAAGGATGTTCCTTAACATATTTCACAGGAAAGCAGTTTCAGTTTTGTTTTTAAACGTTTTATTGTGAGCCCGTAAAAGTGGCTTAATACCTCTGACCACGTTGTTGACAGCAGTGACCTGGGGGTCATAAATGCTTCCTGGGGCGATCCCCATGCTGTCCCCATGTCATGTGAGCACTGTCACTATAGTTTTGGGCACTTTTTAGGCTTTCTACAGACTGCCGGGGGTGCCACCGCAAAAATGCTCGGGTCTCCCATAGACTAACATTGGGCTCGTTGCTGAGGTCGAGCACCCGAGTATCACGGTGAGCTTGGCCTGAGCTTCGAGCACCCGAGCATTTTAGTGCTTGCTCAACACTAGTAATTAAAGAAACAGTTATCGGCACTGGGTAAATACATTGAGGCCATTGTAAAAAGTAGCGGATATCTTCTTTAATCTAAGAGTGAAATGATCATATTGACACCACAGAATTTTAAATCTCTGAGCAGTAAAGAGAAAATGATTACATTTTTATCACAAAAAAATTTGTTTTAGCCTCATATTTTACATTTTCACTAGGGGAAATGGATAAAAATGTCACCATAATATGTCACACAATTTCTGCTGAACGTGGCAACCCTCATTTGTGTCTGTACAGTAATGCTTAGCCACATAGCAAGAATTGGGCAGAAAGGAGCACTATTTGACTATCGGAGAGCAAATTATTGTAGAATAGCGATCGTATTCCATATAAAGGGTCCCTAAGTGCCAGAGGAGCATAATCCCCTCTCTAGTGATTATGGTGGTAGATATAACACCATGTGCATTTTGGACATAACACGCCACTAGGAATATATTTACAGGTATATTGTTGTATTGGATGTTGGCAAGTGAAAAATGCAAATCTGCCAGTGTAGTGCCCAGTACATTGTAGTACTCATGCATTATACCTAATGTATACCCAAGTTCTGGTGACTAGCACCCGGGCTCTCATTGCTATAGAAAAACAAACAATGCGGAAGCTAAATTTGGTTTATGCACACTGTGGGGCTTAGAAGAGAGATGGGGATTTGAATTTGGGAGTACAGAATTCCCTGAATTTCTTTTAGGGATTGAGGAGCCATAGTGCTTTTTCAGAGTCTTTGTACTACCAATAACATTGAGTACATTGGGTTTTTATTGGGTATATTTTACATAACATTTTGGATCACATATATCCTGTGCTCTATGCTGAGCACTTTCATCTGGGTTTCTATCTAAATCTGTGAATGATGTGATCAAGATGAAACCCCGAATATCCAATCACTATAATAAGGCAGCAAAGTTTCTCTGGACCCTGTGTGGCTTCTGTTCGGCGGTGACCTTTTTTTCACAAAACTGTGGCCAAATGTGCTTTCATGCATTCTTACAAAGAGGGACACCGCTGGATTATAGGCCAGAGAGAGTCTACAGTGTCTCCATCTGCCTCATTATAGGGAATCTTCCACTGGGGGTTCCATCTGAATCACATAATTCAGATTTTTACACCTAAACCCCGATGTAAGCGCTCAGCGTAGAGCGCAAGATATATGTGAGCCGAGCCTTACTGCGATCTTTGGTTGTATTCATTTTTTATGCCATTTCTCATGCGGTATGAGCTATTAGATTACATTATTCTTTGGGTCGTGCGATTAAAGCCGTACCAGATTTATATACCTTTTTTTATGTTTAGCTGCAGTCACACACTAAAAACTGCTTTTTTAAAAAAAAAAAAAATAAAGGTGTTGCATTGCCATATTTTGAGAGCTACAATTTTTCTATATATCTGCCAACAGAGTATTGTGAGGGCTTGTTTTTTGTGGGATGAGTTTGTTTTTACTGGTGCCATTTTCGGGTATTTAACATTTTTTGATTGGTTTCTATTCCGATTTTTGGGAGGCAGAATGAACAAAAAACAGCAATTCAGGAACTGTATTCTGTTTTTTTTTTCTTATGCCATTCACCGTGCAGTAAAAATCATAAGGCAGCTTTATTCTTTGGGTCAGTACGATTAATATTTTTACATTTTTTTTATGTTTTAACGCTTTTACACAATAAAAACAATTTTATAGAAAAAATAATTGTTTTTGCCTAACTTTTTTATTTCTCCGCTGACAGAGCTGTATGGCAGCTTGATTTTTTGGGACAAGATGAGGTTTTCAACAAAACCATTTTTACTTACATTCTACTTGTCAATTGCGTTTTATTCCACTATTTTTGGGTGATATTCTGAAAAATCTGTTTTTTTGCCACATTTTTTATTATTTTTTGTACAGAGTTAAAGGGGTTAAAGTTTGACTGTTTTATTGGTTGGATCATTCTGGACGCAGCGATACCAAATATGTGTAATTTTTTTACAAAAATATACCTATTTGCTAGTTTAATATTTTTTTCATTTTTTTATATTTATTTTATTTATTTTTTTTTATATTTCTAGATTTTTCTTTACCTTTTTACTTATTCCCTGTGAGGGACTTTAACTTTTATTAGTCTGATCACTGCCATTATGCATTGCAATGCACCAGCATTGCAATGCATTATGCTAGTAAGTGATGCACTGACATAAGCCTCTTAGACCATGCTTTAATAGGCTTGCCGTAACTTGGTGATCCAGATGTCAGCATGATGACCTGTGGTTGCCATGGATATGATTTTACAGGGGTGCCAATCTTAAGAGCATTTAGGGGGTTAAATGGCCAGGGGCGGTGCAGGCACTGCTCCTGGCAGTGACAGCCAAGGCTTAGCTTTCACTTAAGCTGAGCTCCCTGTGGCGATGGTACAAGCACTTCTCCTGTGCCCGTATGATCACCATGACATAATTTTACGTCATTTTGCAGGAACCCCTTCCCAACCATAACGTAAAGTTACTTCAAATGTCATGATGGTGTTAAGGGTGTGCATATTTGTGCAATCACATGCTTTTAGTTTTTTCTTTATCTTTTTTTAACCTGAAAATATTGAAGTTTGTTTTCAATTGAATTGTACAAATTACAGTTGACATTGAGGCTACGTTCCCACAATGAGATTTTGGTGAGTTTTTACATTTTTGCATTTTTTAAAAAAAATGCAAGTAGCCTATTTCTCTTAATAAGTGCAGAATTTCTGCAGAAAATCTGCAATATCAAAAACTCACCAAAGGCTGTTAATGTTTTACATGACAAAAACTTGTTATTTTAACATGGGTATCTAGACTTTTTATATCTACTGAAGAACAAGTTCAAGAATCATATTATGACTAAAAAGAAAAGTAAAAATAAACTGCTTTTAAAAATATAAAAAATAATAAAATTATATAAGTTAGAGTAAAATATGAAAAAAATATGGTATTGGCACATTTGCAAGAGTCTGTGAAGCAAACAAATTTTTTTCAATATTTACAATTTTTTTGCCACTTAAATTAAAAAGAAAGCTATTCAAGATTAGCATCGCCTTCATTATATTTATGAGTGAAATCAAGTATCTAGGTCATTTTTACTGTACAATGAGCACTGTAAAAACTAAACCGAAAAAACAGTAAAGGAATTGCGTAGATTTTTTTTGCCATTTCACCACAGTTGGAAGCTAGAACTCATCCTGCCAAAAACATGCTCTCGTATGGCTACTGTGATGTAAATATTTTAAAGTTATGACTTTTTGAAGGAGAGGAAACTCAAAAGGACAAAAACAAAAGATTGCTTTTGCAGTAAGGGGTTACATAACTGTAGTATTCTTATGTTTAAAAATAGTTTTTTTTTACATTTGTTTTCTTTTGAAATACAGAAAGCCATCAAAAGGCAATACAACTTTTAGATATCAAAAATTCATGCAACCATGAAACAATATTAATAGTACGCTTAAGCTCTTTAATAGAATTGAAAATTAATTTTTCTAACTGGTCTCACATGCTTGCAGTACAACTGCCAGAACTTGAAGCTTCTTAGCCCCAATCTAAACCTGTAACAGATGCTTCATTTACAGTATATGTAACATTTCTAATACTGGTGTCTTATGTAGCAAATGTGTTTTGATCACAATGCTCAAAAACTACCATTCTCCCTTTCCAGTTCTTAGATCACAGTAAGATTCTAAGATTCCAAGTCCCCATTTCAGCATTTGCATATTTTAAGTCACTTTTCTTTTTTGTCTTGTGGTATTTGCTGATGTTCATAGTGCCAAGTTCTTCAAAATGGTGCACACAATTCATGAATTTGACATAAAAAATGGTCTTCTTTCCTGTCATTAACCATTTTTGCAACTTTTTGAGAAAAAAGAGTCACTTCTTTTTCAAAATATCGCACAAAATGTTTTTTTTTGCGTGTCATGCATAAAATCACTCAAGGGGGTACTGTAATAGAGTTGCGCCAAATTTTGTGACCTTTTAAAAAGTCAAAAATGCAAAATCCACCAAAAACATCTGGAATCACAGGTAAGCACATATTAAATAGACTTTATAGTAGGTGCAATTAAAATAATGAACTGAGTGTAAACAAAAATTCAGATGCAAAGCACACAAAAATAGCTAAAAAAATAAGGTGCAAAGGCAATGATGGTACTATATACTAATGCTACGTGACTCAGCTTTCCCATCCTGATTTCCATGCAGATTTCTCTGTACCTCTCTGCTCCTATATACTAATGGTATGTTTTACAAGTAACACCAGCTACCCCCCACTTTCAATTATGACCTTGTTTACTTTGCCTTTGACTATCCCGCATCTGTTTCAGCCTTTGTCAGCTAATCAAGATGAGCACAGAGCACTCCCCTCTGGTTCACAGCTGAATGCAATCTGTAACAAATATATTGTGAACTAGGAATCTGTTAGACTTTAGTCTGTGTCCATCACCTTTAGGCTGCGTTCACACATTGCGTATTTCCCTGCATTTTTTTATGCTGCGTATTTTCCTGCTTTTTTTACCTGCGTTTTTTTAAGCAGGTAAAAAAAGCACCTCCATTCACACAGTGCGTAAAAAAGCGCAGCAAAAAACGCAGTGTGAAAATGATGGGTGACATGTGTAATGTCACACTTCATTTCAGTGTGACATATGTACTGTCTGTGTGTCGTGTGTGTCTATGTGTCATGTGTGTGTGTCCCTAGCAGTGTATGTACAGACTATGGATACTACCCGATGGATGAGAGACGCGTCTGCTCCGTCCCGCGCTTGCAGCATCTGCCGTGAAGCGATCAGCAGACTGTCAGCTTGTAATCAGCTGACCGGACGGTTACAAGCTGGTTAGCTAACAGCTGATCGGCTCACCGGCAGATGCTGGAAGTGCGGGATTGGAGCGGATCGGACTGGACGCCTCTCCCCTGACATCGGGTAGGTGAGTGTCCATCCTGCACCTCCGTAAAAAGGCGATGGAATTACGCAGTGTGTTAACACCGCTGTGTAATTCCATCGCTTATAATGGGCACAATAGAGAGAAAGCGCAGGACGCAGCTGCGTAAAGAATTGACATGCCAGTTCTTTACGCGGCTGCGCTTTCCCGCTGCATAAAATTACACAGTGTTTGAACGGCAAAGTGAATTTCCCATTCACTTTGCTGGCAGACACAAAGCACATTGCGTATTTTCACAAAGCACACGCAAAAAAGCACGCGAAAATACGCAATGTGTGAACGCAGCCTAAGTGTGTCCATAGCTTAAGTGTGAGAAATATGAATTAATCCTGAATTGAACTGGAAGGGAACTAAAGGTAACTGGATACTAAGTCACAGTAAACAATGTTTGTCTTTGTTTTCAGTCTTACCCCCTTAACCACATTACAACCTTGGGATTTTCCATTTTTGCATTTTCATTTTTTTGCTCCCTTTGTTCCCAGAGCCATAACATTTTTATTTTTTGGGCAATATGGCCAAGTGAGGGCTTATTTTTTGTGGGACGAGTTGTACTTTTAAACTACAATACTAGTTTTACCATATCATGTACTGGAAAACCGGAAAAAAATTCCAAGTGCGGTGAAATTGCAAAAAAAATTCCACAGTTGTTTTTTGTTTCCAACCACAGACAGCCACCTCATGCCCTCTCCTGCTCCCACCTGCTAACACATTCTCTGCTCCTCCTCACTGCAGGCGACATCTCTCCAAATCCTGGTCCTCCTCACCACATCCCTACAATCACTTCTACCTCCTACCCACAATCTATGCCAAACTCTCGTAACCCATGTAACCTTATACCCATCCACCCAGTCTCCGCTTCTCCAGTCCCTCTAACAGGAGCTCTATGGAATGCTCGCTCCATCTGCAACAAACTTTCCTACATTCACAATCTCTTCATCACTAACCAGCTTTTCTTCCTCGGCGTCACTGAAACCTGGCTCACCCCCTCCAACATGGCCTCTCCTGCTGAACTTTCGGACGGTGGATTCCACCTTTCCCACAACCCCCGCCCCACCGGCAAGCATGGTGGAGGAATAGGTTTCCTCCTATCAGATAACTGCACCTTCACCCAAATCCCACTGCCACCCTCCGTTATTCTACACTCTTTAGAAGTGCACTGTGTGCGCATTTACTCCCCCTCTAACCTACAACTGGCTGTCATTTACTGCCCCCCAGGATCAGCCACCACCTTCTTTGACCACTTCACCACCTGGCTACTTCATTTCCTCTCCATTGACATCCCCACTATCCTCATGAGTGTCTTCAACATCCCTATGGACACTTCCCTCCTAGCTGTCTGTAAGCTTCTATCCCTCGCTTCCTCCTTCGTTCTTACTCAGTCGTCTTCCGCAGCCACCCACAAAGACGGCCACACACTGGACCTCATCTTCACCCGCCTCTGTACCCTATCTAACCTCTCTAACTCACCTCTCCCTCTTTCTGACTACAACCTACTTACGTTCTCAACCCTCTCCTCTCCAGGGCAACAATCCCCACTAAACAAACTTGCACACCCTCGCAGAAATCTTAAACACCTTGACCTACACTCACTCTCTGAATCCCTTCTCCTTCTTACAGACATTAGGTCCATACAAGATGCAGATGTTGCTGCTACTTTATACAACACAACAACAGTTGCAGCTCTCAATTCCTCACACATATCAAAGCTCGCACAATCAACAGACAACCCTGGCACACCAGCCTAACTAAAGAACTGTGACGGGCCTCCAGGGTTGTTGAGCGTAGATGGAAAAGGTCCCACTCCAATGAGCACTTCTTCACATTCAAACAGTCCCTCACTACCCTCAAGTCCTCACTCACTGCAGGAAAACACACATACTTCTTATCTCTCATATCCTCCCTGTCTCACAACCCCAAACAACTATTCAACACCTTCAATTCTCTCCTCTGTCCCCCAGTGCCTCCTCCCTCTCCTCTTATTTCAGCAGATGACTTTTCCTCATTCTTCAAGCAGAATATTGACACCACCAGACAAAGCTTTTGCCTAAAGTTCCCACAGCCCCTCCCCACACCTACTCACCCCTCCTCTTCCAAAACCAGCTTTTTCACCATTGGGGAAGATCAACTTGCCTCTTTACTCTCCAAATCACTCCTCACCACCTGTGAACTTGACCCAATCAAATCCCACCTCATCCCAAACCTTACCACTATCTTCATCTCAACCCTAACCCACCTCTTCAACCTGTCGCTAACAACTGGCATCTTCCCCTCATGCTTCAAACAAGTCTCAATCACACCCATTCTCATAAAGCCCTCCCTTGACCCATCCTCTCTGACTAGCTATCGCCCCATATCACATTTCCCCTATGTCTCAAAACTACTCGAAAAACACGTCCATTTTAAACTGTCCTCCCACCTCTCCTTCTGCTCCCTCTTTGACTGCCTCTGACAATCTGGTTTCCGATCGCACCATTCTACTGAAACTGCACTGACTAAAGTCACCAATGACCTAACTGCCAAATCCAAGCGACACTACTCTGTCCTCCTCCTCCTACACCTGTCATCTGCCTTCGACAGAGTGGAACATTCCCTCTTACTACAAACTCTCTTATCTCTATGCATCACAGTCTTGGCCCTATCCTGGATCTCCTCATACATAACAGACCGGACATTCAGTGTCTCCCACTCACACACCACCTCATCATCTCACCCCCTATCTGTCGGTGTCCCCCAAGTTCAGTTCTAGGATCCCTACTCTTCTCCATCTACCCCTTAGGTCTGGGATAGCTCATAGAGTCTCATGGCTTTCATTATCACCTCTATGCTGACGACACACAGATCTACCACTTTGGACCAAAATCCCACAATGTCTGTCCACTATTCCATCCATCTTCTCTGCTAGATTTCTAAAACTTAACATGGACAAAACAGAATTCATCATCTTTCCACCATCTCATTCAACCCCTCCAACTGACCTATCTATCAACGTCAATGGCTGTGCACTCTCCCCAGTCCCTCAAGCACACTGTCTTGAGATAACCCTGGACTCTGAACTCTCCTTCAAAACACATATACAAGCCCTTTCCAATTCCTGCCGACTCCAAATTAAAAATATCTCCCGGATCCGCACATTCCTTAACCATTATTCTGCAAAAACACTAGTGCATGCCCTCATCATCTCCCGCCTTGACTGCTGCAACCTCCTGCTCTGTGGCCTCCCTTCCAACACTCTCGCACCCCTCCAATCTATCCTAAACTCTGCTGCCTGACTAATCCACATGTCACCCCGCTATTCCCCAGCCTCTCCTCTCTGTCAATCTCTTCACTAGCTCCCCATTGCTCAGAGACTCCAGTTCAAAACCCTAACCATGGCATACAAAGCCATTCACAACCTATCTCCTCCATATATCTCTGACCTAGTCTCCGGGGACATACCCACACGCAACCTCCGATCCTCACAAGATCTACTTCTCTACTCCCCTCTTATCTCTTCCTCCCACAATCGCATACAAGATTTCTCCCGTGCATCCCCCCTACTCTGGAACTCTCAACCCCAAAGCATCAGACTCTCGCTGACCATGGAAACCTTCAAAAGGAACCTGAAGACCCACCTTTTCCGACAAGCCTACAACCTGCATTAACCATCGCTCCACGACCAGCCCTACCCTCACCTACTATATCCTCACCCATTCCTTGTAGACTGTGAGCCCTCGCAAGCAGGGTCTCTGCTCCTCCTGTACCAGTCCCCGTTATGTTTTGTTCAAGATTATTGTAATTGTTTTTGCTATGCATACCCCTTTTTCACATGTAAAGCATAATGGAATAAATGGCGCTATAATAATAAATAATAATAATACAAATAATTAGGGCCTCAGTGTTCTTAGTAAGCCTTAGGACTTATGCAGTCATCCGTTGATCTTGGTCCAATTACTCACTGCAATGCACGGACTGGCAGCAGGGTCTCCTGACTGAAGCATGACAGCTTTATATATGCTTATGAGGCTGTCACTCTTGTGTTGGGAGACCATCGGCCAGTCCATACTTTGCAACCCGAGATCCATGGACGTCTCAATGAGTCATTAGTTGAACTGTGGTGGAGGAGGGATTGTTTTGGGGTATTTAATTCTAAAATGCATTTTACTTATGAGAAACTGACATTTCAAGATTTCAAGTTTATTGATAGGCTTTGCTATATTCACACATTATGACTGGTTTACAGATACAAATTTTGTATTGACAGATTTTATTTACTTGTGCTGGAACTGACACACTAGTGGATCTACATGATATGGCATTCAAATCTGTCTAGAGAACATCTTTTGGGGAAAATTTACCCTTCTGGACCAATTAGCCTCATGATTCTAAAATCAGTTTTGTCATCAAGTTTATTCAGAAATTCTATTACTACAGCAAGATGTACATGAGCTCTAACCCTACACAAAATACATCAACAATAGTAAGATTTTAGAGATGAGCGAACTCGAACTGTAAAGTTCAAGGTTTGTACCGGACACTAAGTATCCATTGCAAAACTCCAAACATGGACTTCTGGAAGTCTGTTTTACAGTTTGGGTGTCCAGGGAGGAGAGATAGAGATTTTTCAACTCCAAAGTTCAGGTCACCATTGACTTCTTTGTGGTTCGGGTTCAAGTTCGGGTACAGTTATGATACCCGAACTGAATTATGAACTACAATTCGGTCCAATCCGACGAACCCAAACTTCCACGGGTCCACTTGTCCCTATAAGATTTGACTTTACATGTATTTTCTAAATTATCTTTCATTTACATTTTTACTTCCTCCTTCAAACAGAATTTAATTCTGTTTTCAGCTACAGTATATGGAAATTAATTCTTAAAGGATTTCTTCATGAATAAAAAATAACTAAAGAAAATGCAATTCTAAATAAATTCCTAAATATTTTTAATTAGCAGATCACAGTCATTTTGTCTTGTACAGTGTCCATTTTAGGACATGATCAGATATCAAAATCAAACATCAGAATGATGTCAGTTTGAGGCTAAATACCCTGTCTGAGAACTGATTCTGGCAAGTGATTTTGACGAGTGATTTTGATGAGTGATTCTGATGAGTGATTCTGATGAGTGATTCTGACGAATGATTCTGACGAGTGATTTTGACGAGTGATTCTGACGAGTGATTTTGACGAGTGATTCTGACGAGTGATTCTGACGAGTGATTTTGACTAGTGATTCTGACGAGTGATTCTGACACGTGATTTTGATGAGTGATTCTGACGAATGAATTTGACGAATGATTCTGATGAGTGATTCTGATGAATGATTCTGACGAATGATTTTGACGAGTGATTCTGACGAGTGATTTTGATGAGTGATTCTGACGAGTGATTTTGACGAGTGATTCTGACGAGTGACTTTTACAACTGTAATAATAATAATAAAAAAACAAGTATCTGTTCGCTGATGGGACTTGAACTCAAAATTCTGTGTCTCAAAGCCAGTGCACTAACCACTAAGCTTTTAACTTAGTTGTTAAAACCTTGGAGTTCTATTTGGTTATATGATGTTCAGTGTAAGCTTGTCAAAAACTCATTGGGACGTGCGCACAGACTGCAAGAAAGCCAAATTCAAATGATGTTTGATTCTGATGTGTGAGTCTGATGTGTGACTTTCTTCAAACATCAGAATCAGAATCATAATGACTTTTAGTAACCCTGAGTATTTTCATGGTTGATCTCATAAGACAAGAAAAGCTACTAGTTACTATCACTTGACTGGATAGCGCAATGGTAAGGTATCAGTCTCTCTCAATCTTCTCATCCGAGTGAATCGGATCACACTATGCTCACACTCTGATCAGGGATTGATCAAAGTGTGATTTGCATAATTGACATGATTATCTCGGATGAGAGAATTCATGGTTGTCTGCATCTAACTTTAGAATGTTAATAGGACATATGTCAATGAGCATGTGCATTTAAAGCTTAACTCCTTTCTTCATGT
This sequence comes from Phyllobates terribilis, assembly GCF_046119375.1. Classification (NCBI taxonomy): domain Eukaryota; kingdom Metazoa; phylum Chordata; class Amphibia; order Anura; family Dendrobatidae; genus Phyllobates; species Phyllobates terribilis. The sequence goes on along the minus strand of NW_027362762.1, from coordinate 367,692,498 downwards.
GAAGCAAGATGTGCTCCTAGAATATATATGGATGTAATGCTGGAGATACCAAATGTGTTGAGGTAAGAAGAAGTCATTCACACTTATGTCAACCATGTCTTTCTGAGTGACTATAAGTGGTATTAGCATTTATACTATTGAAGCTTCCTTCTGCACATGCTCACACACATCTGTCCTAACATTCTAGTACAGGCTTCTGTCAATGTAGTAAAGCGGTGGCTATTGGAATTCTGTAATGATTATCTCCATAGATGAAATAACTGTAATTTGCTAATTAAAAGTATTTAGGAGTCTATTTAGAATGACATTAAAATAGTAAATTATTTCTAAATTGATATCATTGCTATTTTAGTTGTCTAGGTTTTAAAAAAGGATCTTTTTTCCCATAAACTGAACATCTTTTGTCCATGACATATGTTAAAATAAGAAACACATTAAAACATCAAATACACATCTCAAACTTCTCAAAAAGTGTAGCATTTTTCAACTGGAGGACAACGCATTAAGACTTAATAATTACTTACTTTGTTTTTTTGCAAAATTTGAAGTGCTTTGTTGACATTGTTTAAAGCATGAACCCTTGTGGAGCCTTTTTCTTTTACCTGTAAGGAAGCACAAAATTCTTTGTGTATAATTTGCATTAGTATACTATACACCAAAGGAATAGTAATTTTTTAGCTTTGATTAGTTACTTAGTTCATATAATACTCAAGAAAAAATGATTTTAGCTTTCAAAAATCTTTATTTCAAGTGGGGTCTGAGGTGAGAGTTGTGTGGAGATTCACAGTGAATTTTTGAAAGAGCAGTAATTTAGCTGATCACCGAGCATGGCCTGGTTGTCACATAAGAAGAAGGTTAGCTAATACAGCGATTATTTGTGAAACAGGGAATAAAAAGGCTTTATCACCTCACATATGATGAAGTATAGTTTGCAGACCTATGTGCAGGCTGCTTCTTAACACCATATAGACTGATTACACAGAGATTGCTGTATGTAGATGTCAAGTTAGCCTGGCAGAAGCTAGAGCAGGGTGAGCATTGCTAAGCTCAAACTTGCAGGAGGCTAGATCTGTGTCCTAAATCTAGGCCTGTGAAAGATTCCAGTTTTGTGGGAACTTAGAGGCCTGAAGTTTGGTCTGGGTACTTGTGTTGTGCTGTGTGTGTATCAGAATGTTTGTATCAGTTACCAAAATGGTTTGTGTGACAGGAGATCTAAAGTAGTAAGGCCTTGATAAAGAGGAATGGGGCCCTTGAAGAACATTGTCTAGGCATAGAGAAATAAGGCTCTTAGAACAGGGTCTCTGTAAAAAGAGGCAGGACTATTGAGAAGTGGGGCTTCGGAGAATCAGGCCCAGGCTAGAATGATTATCTACCAGTTTTTCAGAGGTAAATGGATTGTCCATATTGACCTGTTTGAAATAACATATTCTTGGGGTGTGGTTAAATGTCAAATCATCAAGTATTTTAAATAGATGTGGTTACACAACTGTTCAGTGTAAAAATGTGTTTAGTTAAGTTCTGCAATGTTCTAGGGGTTGTCATGTTGGAACAAGTTATCACATATCTTCTGAATAGCTGCAAACCTTTAGATCACCAGAAAATGGCACATTTATCCTCATTGGAATGGAGATGCATTGAGCATGCTCATCCATTACTTGATTTGTTCTCTATGGGACTTCTGGAGCACTGTATTAAGCAGTACCATGGGGAATGAATTGGGAGCTGGTCTAGCATGCACACTGCTGCTTCATTCTAATGACAAAAGTGCCAAGTTCTGGTGATAACTATGAGTCTTAAAGGTTACATTCCCATAAATCTTGCTAATAGAGGCTGAAAGAAGTGACCACAGCACTGCAGCTTTTATCACAGCTGACACACTTCTTCTATGCCAGCTGCCCTGCAGCTTGTGTCTCCGCCACTACTTTCATTGAAATGAGATGTCATAGGGAATGGTGATAGAAACAGGGAAAGTGACAGCAGGACAGCTCCACAGCTTTTGACAGAAGTTGTTTGGCGGCACAAAGAAGTTGTGGGGTGGCGGTCACTTTTCTCTACCTGTATCCACTGTCAATGGTTCCCGATATTAGTAGAAGAGTGTATCACCGCACCACCGCTAGAAAAAGGTGCTCGAGTAGGGGCCTAACCCGAATAATAGTAAATAACCTCGGCACTCAAGATATATGAATAAATGTGAAAATTTATTGCAATCATAGTCCAATCCCAAAAAAATAAGTAGACGTTTCGGCCTGTCAGTGGCCTTCAACAATACAATCTATAATCATAAATGGACACCATAGATTATAATATGAAGTTACAAGATAAAATGAAAATACATAATAATTTTCTTCGACATTATAGATACATATGGCATAATAACAGAGAGGAAAAGAACCTCAATATATGACACATACCAGATTTTGAATTGGAATAAGTCCAGGAATGAGGGCAAGTGCCTCTGGAAACTGGAATAAGTCCTGTAGGAGAATGTGAGTCAGGGAGTGAGTAGCAGAGATCACAGTGATAGTTAGGGGTGACGTATATGGTCCTATTGGAGTATACCTGTGCGTCATGGAAATGGTCCTATAGTCCCAACGCGGTGTCCACCGCTAGTTGTGGAGAGTGTGACCTCATGGATAAAGGAATACCGCTATTTATATGCCCTGATAGAGGTGGGGTGTGTGTGGTGAGCGTCACTAGTGAAGTGATTAATACATGTGGAACGCACCCAGCTGAATTGCTGTGTGTGTGCATTCCACGGGGATCCGGAAATGACATTTCCAGAAGTGACGTCACGGAAGTCTAGTGCGTTCCATCCTTCAGGAAGCTTGCGTTTCTCCTGTGTATGTGCGTTCCACAGGGATCCGGCAATGACGTCTCCGGAAGTGACGTCACGGAAGTCTAGTGCATTCCACACTTCAGGAGGCTTGCGTTTCACCAGGGGAGAGGGAGGAGAGATTTTTTTATATAAATGAAAGAAGGCAAATCGCGTTGGAAGGGTGCTTCGTGCCTAAACAGTCCAATGTCCAGGTGGCAAGTTACCACGTCATTTGTGGTCTACCTAATTAAGTGTCCCTGCGGTCTTACTTACATTGGGGAAACCACACAACCCATTAGAGATCGTATCTCTAAACATAAGTCCACCATTCGTTGTAAGAACCTGTTATTACCTATCCCATTTCATTTTCATTCAGCGGGCCATCAAATCACACAACTGAAATTCCAAGTATTGGAGCAAGTTTTGACACCACGTAGGGGTGGGGACCGTATACCCCTCCTCAAGCAGAGGGAGGCATATTGGATACATGAGTTACAGTCCCTTACCCCCAGAGGTCTCAATAGAGACTATGACCTATTTTCTTTTATTTAACATATGGTGATTAGATATATTATTGAATCTGTACTATCACTATTCCTCTAACATTGCCTATATGGTACTTTATTGCAGATGAATATATATCCACTGTATCTCCTTTTTGCTGTCACGTCCACATGACCCAACTTGCCACCTGGACATTGGACTGTTTAGGCACGAAGCACCCTTCCAACGCGATTTGCCTTCTTTCATTTATATAAAAAAATCTCTCCTCCCTCTCCCCTGGTGAAACACAAGCCTCCTGAAGTGTGGAATGCACTAGACTTCCGTGACGTCACTTCCGGAAACGTCATTTCCGGATCCCTGTGGAACGGACATTCACTGGAGAAACGCAAGCTTCCTGAAGGGTGGAACGCACTAGACTTCCGTGACATCACTTCCGGAAACGTCATTTTCGGATCCCCGTGGAACGCACACACACAGCAATTCAGCTGGGTGCGTTCCACATGTATTAATCACTTCACCAGTGACGCTCACCACGCACACCCCACCTCTATCAGGGCATATAAATAGCGGTATTCCTTTATCCATGAGGTCACACTCTCCACAACTAGCGGTGGACACCGCGTTGGGACTATAGGACCATTTCCATGACGCACAGGTATACTCCAATAGGACCATATACGTCACCCTTAACTATCATTGTGATCTCTGCTACTCACTCCCTGACTCACATTCTCCTACAGGACTTATTGCAGTTTCCAGAGGCACTTGCCCTCATTCCTGGACTTATTCCAATCCAAAATCTGATATGTGTCATATATTGAGGTTCTTTTCCTCTCTGTTATTATGCCATATGTATCTATATTGTCGACGCACAATTATTATGTATTTTCGTTTTATCTTGTAACTTCATATTATAATCTATGGTGTCCATTTATGATTATAGATTGTATTGATGAAGGCCACTGACAGGCCGAAATGTCTACTTATTTTTTTGGGATTGGACTATGATTGTAATAAATTTTCACATTTATTCATATATCTTGAGTGCCGAGGTTATTTACTATGATTCCGGATATTATCAGTGTATGGCGTGGAAAGAAGCTGCTTTATGATGAAATCATGTTTCTATAGGGGTAATACAAGCTGTGGGGAAGTTATCACTGAGCTATCCTCCTGATGATGTTCCCTCAAATGAGGCGTCACCAGAAGTAAAGTTAAAAAAAATAGATGTAAGGATTACTTGTGTAGGAATTACAGTAAGAAATTTTCTAACAAAGTGAAATAAAAAATGGTTAGGATTTATAAATAGATATTAATACAGAAAAAGCTATAAATCTATGTATCAGATAACCCATTTGAATTGACCTCAGCCATTCAGCTTTTTCCGCCACTTTATCAGCAGAAGAGAAAAAAGGAGACAAAATGAAGTGATGAAGTCACTTTAGTTTGTGATATCATTTAAGTAACACCCATGATACAGTCACAATAGTAAATGAATTTGTTCTAAATATTAAGTTTTTTCTTCTTTGCATAGAAAAAGATACAAATAAATTTTGTTCCATCTTAGCCAGCATGTTGTAAGAAACATATATGCGTCAGCCAATTCAGAACTTTTATCCTCTGCTCATTCAACAAATGCAGTTTGGTTTCCATGGCAGCCCAACAGACAAACACACTGACATATGTCGCTTTATCTTGAATATTTCTAATTGCTAACATTTTTCACTTCAAAGAACTTTCTATATAAATGCTAGAACTCAAGGCCAAGTTTATTGTTTCATAAGTGAAATATTTCCTATAGTGAAAGACATGACGAACATTATTAGTATTTTTTATTTAAATAAATCGTCATTATTAAATTGATCACAAATATCTAACAATTATTATTTAGGTCATCAACTTGTTCATTTCATGCCTAGAAGACTTGATGCTGGCCTTACAGATAATGAAGGTCATACAAAATACTAGTTGTAGTTGTTTTTGATTTGGGGTATATTCATTTAAGCGTCAACTAATTTGAGTAAAACTAAATATTTTGCAGCAAAAAGTATACAATTAACCATGTTTTTATGTTATGGGTTGAAAAAAAAAGGTTTGGAAATCATTCTTTTGTTCAGTAAGATATTGATTAAAATCTTACTTTTCAAATGGGGTGTACTCAATTATTCTGAGCACTGTGAGCACAGTCCTGTATACTAGATAGATAGATAGATGATAGATAGATAGATAGATAGATAGATAGATAGATAGATAGATAGATAGATAGATAGATAGATAGATAGATGGATAGATAGATAGATCCTGTACAAAAGTTTTAGGCAGGTGAGGAAAAAATGATCCAATGTAAGATTTTATTTAAAAATAGAAGTTTTAATAGAGCATTTTTATAAATTAACAAAATGCAAAATGAATGATCAAAAGATTAATCTAAATTAAATCAATATGTGATATGACCATCATTTGCTATCAAGTTAGGATCAAAGCATAAATTCTTCTATTATACGTATAATAGTACAGATTTTTTGAAGGAACTTGTCAAGGAGGTTGTTCCAAACATCTTGCAAAACCACTGTGGCATGTAAAAGTTTGGGTACCCCTGGTCAAAATTACTGTTATTGTGAACAGCTAAGCAAGTTGAAGATGAAATTATCTCTAAAAGGCCTAAAGTTAAAGATGACACATTTGCTTAGTATTTTAGGCAAAAAGAAAAAATATTGTCATTCTTTACATTTATAAAATTACAAAAAGGAAAATGGGCTGCTGCAAATGTTTGGGCACCCTTGGAGATTTGTGTGCTCAGGTAACATTGACCAAGGTTTCAGACATTAATTAGCCTGTTAGGGTTATGGCTTTTTCACTTTAATCGTAGGAAAGGCCAGGTGATGTAAATTTCCCAGCTTTATAAAAACCCAGTCTCTTCTAACCTTGTGCCAAAAAACAGCAGCCATAGATTCTTCTAAGCACCTGTCTAGCACTCTGAAAATGAAAATGGTGATGGCCCACAAAGCAGAAGAAGGCTATAATAAGATAGCAAAGTATTTTTAAGTTGCCCTTCCTCAGTTTGAAATGTAATTAAGAAATTGTAGCTAACAGGAAAAGTGGAGGTCAAGATAAGATCTGGAAGACCAAGCAAAATTTCAGTGACAGCTGCTTGTGCGATTTCTAGAGAGGTATATCAGAACCTCCACTTGACTGCAAAAGATCTTCCGAAAGACCCTGGAGTTATGGTACAATATTTTACTGTTCAGAGACACCTGTACGAATATGGCCTTCATGGAAAAGTCATCAGAAGAAAACCTCTCCTGTGTCCTCACCATAAAATTCAGAGTCAAAAGTATGCAAAAGAACATCTAAACAAGCCTGATGCATTTTGGAAACAGGTCCTGTGGACAGATGAGGTTAAAATAGAACTCTTTGGCCACAATAAGCAAAGGTATGTATGGAAAAAAAAGGCACAGAATTTCAGGAAAAGAATATCTCACAAACCATTAAGCAGGGGGGAGATCAATCATGCTTTGGGGTTATGTTGCAGCCAATGGCACGAGGAACAGTTCATGAGTAGAGGGAATAATGGATTCAATGAAATCTTAACAAATTCTTGATGCAAATATAACACCATCTGTAAAAAAAAGCTGAAGTTGAAAAGAGGATGGCTTCTACAAATGGTTAATGATTAGTGTTGAGCGAGTATGTTCTATTAACCCTTTCGCTGAATATGCTCGGGCCGAGCTCCGAGTATTTACAGCTGCTCCGTGATGTGTTTAAATCGCTCCCGTGTGCATGATTTGCGACTGTGTGACAGTTTTACTACATGTGAGGAATGTCTATTTCTTACACATTCCGCACATGTAATAAAGCTGTCAAACAGTTTCAAATCATGCACACGGGAGCGAATTAAACATATCACCAAGCAGCTGTAAATACTGGGAGCTCGCCCGAGCATACTCGGAACAGAACATACTCGCTCAACACTATTAATGATCCTAAACACATATCAAACTCCACAATAGACTACCTCAAAAGGTGCAAGCTGGAAGAATTTTCCAAGGAAGAATGGATGAAAATTCCTCAAACAAGAAATGAAAGACTCTTGGCTGGCTAAAAAAAGTGGTTACAAGCTGTGATACTTTCAAAAATTGGTGCTGGTAGGTACTAACCATAAAATCATATAGAAAAGAGTGTACACACAAAACAAAATAAAAAATATATTTTTTATTAATAAATATAACAATAAAAACAGTAATAGCAATAGTAACAATTCAAAATGGTGGGAAGGTAAATTGTGGCAATAGGCCAAAAGGTGGCACCAAAGGTGCAGCCATGTCTATCTAAAGTCTATATAGCATGCAAATCAATTACTATAGAAACTAGAGATCACAGTATTATGCTCATGTAAAAAATATTTATATATAGTTTGTCATAGAATGATGCAATGCAACAGTTCATGCAAGTGTTGGAGCAAGACACCCAGCATCAAGCTAAAACACACAAAGTTAATTAAAGAATGCATAAGGTACAGTACAGACCAAAGCAGTCATCAAAGCAAAATTGTGGCTACTTTGAAAAACCTAGAATATAAGACATATTTTCAGTTGTTTCACACTTTTTTGTTAAGTATATAATTCCACATGTGTTAATTCATAGTTTTGATGCCTTCAGTGTGAATGTACAATTTTCATAGTCATGAAAATACAGAAAAATCTTTAAATGAGAAGGTGTGTCCAATCTTTTGGTCTGTACTGTATGTTCAAAATAACATTACCAGCATTACCTGGCATAATGTCTTACTCCCCCAGAAGAACGTACACCAGCCGAAAGACGCGTTGGGGAAGTGGCACCTCTGTTTAAGCCAGGTAATGTTTGTAACATTATTTTGAACATAGCTTATGCATTCTTTAATTAACTTTATGTGTTTTAGCTTGATGCTGGGTTTCTTGCTACACTTGTATGAACTTGCATTGCATCATTCTATGCCAAACTATATATTAATGTTTTTTACATCAACATAGTAGTATCTGACTGTGATCTCTGCCCTTCTCTAGTCTCTACACTAAATGATTTGCATGCTATATAGACTTTAGGTAGACCTGACTGAACTTTGGTGCCACCTTTTGGCCTATTGCCACAATTTACCCGCCCCCATTCTGGTTATTACTATTGCTATTACTGTTTTTATTGTTATCTTTATTAATAAAATTATATTTTTTATTTAGTTCTGTGTGCGCACTCTTTCCTATATGATCTTATATTTCGATATGTGCAGAACATGTGCTTTTTTGTCCTACTTTAGACATTAGATAGATATCTATTTAGATTAATTCTAGGGTATCTTAGCCTTTTGCTGTATGTTCTAGCTAGATACTAACTATGCAGGGTGCCCAAACTTTTGCATCTGCCCATTTTCCTTTTTGTAATTTTTAAAATGTAAAAGATGAAAATACATATTTTTTTACCTAAAATACAAAGGGAATGTGTCATCTTTAACTTTAGGCCTTTCAGAGATCATTTCATCTTCAACTTGCTTAGTTGTTCACAATAATAGTCATTTTGACCAGGGGTGGACAAACTTTTACATGCCACTGTAATCACAGATCTTCTGTGGATGTAGGCTTGGGCAAATTCTTCTGTTTCTTCATGTAATCACACTCAAGCTCAATGATGATGAAATTAGAGAACTCTGAAGGCCATGTATGCATTTTCAGGACTTTTTGTTCTCCTTTATGCTGAAGATATTTCTAAATGACCTTGACTGTATGTTTGTGGTAGTTATCCTTCTACAGAAACAATTTGGAGCAAATCCGATGCCTCCCTGATAGTATTGATGCCTGATGAATAATTACAGTTAGGGCCAAAAATATTTGAAGAGTGACACAAGTTTTGTCATTTTAGCTGTTTAACAAACCATACTCAAGGTACACTTATATAATCAATGTGGACTTAAAGTGCAGACTCTTAGCTTTAATTTGAAGGTATTCACTACTGATGAGTGAGAATTCTTGCTACTGCACGGTGCTCACCCGAGTATCTCACTGCTCGAGACGCTCTGCGCTCCCCTAGTATTTCCGGCGTTGGTCAGCGGGAGCTCGGGTCCCCTCCATGCAGGTTTGACGCTCTTTAGAGAGCCAATCAACATGCAGGGATTGTCTCCCACACACTCTAATGCCGCAGCCATGTTGGTTGTGGCATTATAGTGATTGGCTGGCCGCACAGCGTCATCAGGTCTTGATCAGACCTTGCGCAGCCATGCTCATCACAGTCACTCCGGAATCAGACAGTTTAGGGAGAGCTTCTGCTGAGCTAGGGAGAGATTTGCTTGGTTCTAGTTAGTGTAGGTATACCAGATTATATTAAAGACACATATCCATCTCAACTAACAGTCCTTCTGAGGACTAATCCAGCTGCAGAGATATCATTGCTAGGCAGGCAGGCAGGGTATATAGCAGACTGCAGTGCACATAGCAAGAGGGTCCATTCCAGTTCTGTCTGCTGGTGCTTTTACAGATATTTGGAGAAATAGGCCCAGGTATCAGGGGCCAGGAATATTATTTTTTTTATCTTAATCCTGATTATTTGCTTAAAAAGCAATCCAGAGAACATCGTTTATCTGCGCCATTTGCTTGTTGGCACTGCTGAATACAGCCAGGTCCTTTCCATATTAAAAATCCAGCTATTTAAAACTGTGGTTTGTCCCTCACACGGATCATATATAATTGTGCTGAAAATATTGCCATTTCTGGCCTCCATTTAAATTTTGTTGCAGTGTGTCAGTGAACTGATTGACATGAGGTCGGCGCTGTTAAAAATAGTTACCTACAGGCCAGCTATTTAAAACTGTGGTTTGTCTGGCACACGGATCACATATAATTGTGCTGAAAATATTGCCATTTCTGGCCTCCATTTAAATTTTGTTGCAGTGTGTCAGTGAAGTTATTGACACTGGTTTGCTGTTAAAAATAGTTACCTACAGGCCAGCTATTTAAAACGGTGGTTTGTCCGTCACACGGATCACATATGATTGCGCTGAATATATTGCCATTTCTGGTCTCCATTAAAATTTTGTTTCAGTATATCAGTGAAGTTATTGACACCAGTTTGATGATAAAAATAGTTACCTACAAGCCAGCTATTTAAAACGGTGGTTTGTACATCACACGGATCATATCTAATTGCATTGAAAATATTGCCATTTCTGGCCTCCATTTTAATTTTGTTGCAGTGTGTCAGTGAACTTTATAAGAACTGTATATAAATATACTCAGACGTTAATGTGTCTATATCTGAATATACCTATATATGTGACACATAAACTGAATTATTTATAAAATATAACATTTATTGAATCGATAGAAATGATAAAACATACATAAAGAGATAAAATGGGGAAAGGTGACACAATAGAGTGGTAACTGGGTAAGACAGTAATTATATTGTGGTTTTTACATGTAGATAGTCAATTCATTATATACCAAGCAAAACATAAACATAAATATGCAGCATATATTTAAATAAAGTCTGCAATAAAGTGCATAGTGCTAATTATAGACTCCATAGATATGGATATAAGGTGCTGCATCATAAGTTAATAAGCATGGTATACAAAAACAAAGAATATAATAATAATGAAGCTTGTACAGACCCAGGTAACCAAATCCAACACCTTGGATTTGGTTACCTGGGTCAGTACAAGCTTCATTATTATTATATTTTTTGTTTTTGTATACCATGCTTATTAACTTATGATGCAGCACCTTATATCCATATATATGGAGTCTATAATTAGCACTATGCACTTTATTGCAGACTTTATTTAAATATATGCTGCATATTTATGTTTATATTTTGCTTGGTAAATAATGAATTGACTATCTACATGTAAAAACCACAATATAATTACTGTCTTACCCAGTTACCTCTCTATTGTGTCACCTTTCCCCATTTTATCTCTTTATGCATGATGTCGGCGCTGTTAAATATAGTTATCTGCAGGCCAGCTATTTAAAACTGTGGTTTGTCCGTCACAGGGATCACATTTAAGTTCGCTACAAAATCAGCCATTTGTAGCGAGCGTGGAAGGCACGTGGCAAGGGGTTGGGAACTGGACATGATGGTGATGGTGCATGCAGAGGCCGAGGCTGGGGGCAAGCTGAAATTGTGCCACAGCAAACACCCACATCTTCTCGCTCGACCTTCCTGTCCCAATTAATAGGGGACCACAGAAGACCACTATTGAACACAGAGCAGTGTGAAAAGGTTATTGGTTGGATAGCACATAATGCTTCCAGGCACTCAGCCACCACCACCACCACCACCCTGTCTTCCACACGGTCAAGTCTCAGTAGCTGTGAGTCTGGATCGCATATTCCACACATGATCCTCCGTCCTCTCACCATGCCGAGTGCCAAAAGACACCTGATCCCACACTTGGAGACTCCGAAGAGCTGTTCACTTTTCAAATTATAGAATTGCATAGCACTTGAAGCGGGCAAGAAGGGATCGCATGTAGCGATGCCCAAATATTTGAGCAGCCACGGTCATACGAAGGCGATGGTTGGAAAGTGTCACAAGAGGTGGACGATGATGAGACACAATTGCCAGAAAGTCAGGAGGGGGACCAGGGTGCGGAAGTGGAAAACGAGGTGATGAATGATATAGTAACTGACCCAACCTGGCAGGAGGACATGCAGAACGAGGACAGCAGCACACAGGGGGAGGGAGGCAGAGCACCCCAACAGGCAGGAAGAAGCAGTGTGGTGGCTGCAGACAGAAGGCAGGCAACCATTCCCCGTAGAAACCAACACGACGGACGTTGCCAGTACAACTGTTAGGTCTAGCTGAGTCTGGTTGTTTTTTAAAGACTCTGCCGATAACCCCATAAAAAGGCCATTTGCACCACCTGCCAGGCCAGCATCAGCAGAGGGAGCGAAGCTACCAGCCCGACCACCACCAGCATGATCAGGCACATGGCTGCAAAGCACCCGACTTTGTGGGCCGAACCCCAGGGTCCAGGAACAGTGTCTGCGGGTAACACCACTGCTTCTTCCGCTGTTGTGCGTGCAAGCCAATCCGCTGTCCATGGTGCATGCGAAGATGCCTCCTGCCCTGCACCTGTCGTTGCACACTCTCAACTAGCAAAATCAGCAAGCACGTCCTAGTTCCAGCGCAGTGTTCAGCTGTCCGTACCCCAGTTCCTGGAACGCAAGCACAAATATGAAGCCAACGCCCCACAGGCCACATTACTAAATTCTCACATTTTGCGTTTGCTTGCGCTCGAAATGTTGCCTTATAGGCTTGTGAAGATGGAAGCTTTCCGCAACCTGATGGCAGCGGCCGTCCCTTGGTACTCGGTCCCCAGCCGCCACTATTTCTCCCGGTGTGCCATCCCCACATTACACAAGCACGTGTCCCACAACATTAGCCATGCCTTCAACAACGAAGTTACTGGGAAAGTCCACCTAACCATGGACATGTGGACAAGTGCTTGTGGGCAGGGACTGTACATCTCGCTGATGGCACACTGGGTTAACATAGTGGAAGCCGGGACCCAGTCTGACCTTGGGACGGAACACAACCTCCCAACGCCGAGAATTGCGGGACCAAGGTCAATCAGAGTTGCCCCCACAGTCTACAGCTCCTGCACCTCATCCTCCTCAGCCTCCTCCTCCTCTTCAGCTTCCATCTCCAAAATGACAACATCAGTCACAAGTTGGAAGCACTGCAGCACTGCCTCGGACAAGCGACAAAAAGCTGTGCTGAAGCTAATATGCTTAGTTGACAAACCCCACATTGCTGAAGAGTTGTGGACAGCTCTGAAAGAGCAGGCAGATCTGTGGCTGACACCGCTGAACCTACAGCCAGGCATGGTCATGTGTGACAATGGCCAGAACCTGGTGGCGGCTCAGAGGCGAGGCAAGCTCACACATGTACCATGCATGTCCCATGTGCTTAACCTCGTGGTTCAGCAGTTTTTCAAAAGCTACCCAGAGCTGCCAGATCTGCTTGTCAAAGTACGCCGCCTGTGTGTCCATTTTAGAGAGTCAGCTACAGCTTCCGCCAACCTTGCCATGCTTCAGCAGCGTTTGCAGCTTCCGGCTCACAGACTGGTGTGTCATGTCCCCACGCAGTGGAACTCTACACTGCAGATGTTGGGAAGGATTTTTGTGCAGAAAAGGGCAGTTGTTGACTACCAGCATCCACAAAACAAGGCCGTCGTTATTGAGTTCAGACTCCACACATAAGACCTCAGGAGTGGACATGGATGTCAGACATCTGTACCATCCTCCAAAACTTTGAGGACTCCACCAAGATGGTGAGAGGCGATGATGCTATAATTAGTGTCACCATCCCGCTTCTCTGTCTTCTGAAATGCTCTCTGCTCACAATCAAAGAGGATGCATTGCTGGTGGAGCACGATGAGCTGGAGCAAGGAACCATACCGGGCGATTATACACAGCCCAGCCTCATCTCATACCAAAATGGATTGGGAAACAATGAGGAAGAGGAGGAGGAGGAAGAACAGGAGCTAGTTTCATGCGCTATAGATGGTACGACCTGCACAACTGTCATACTGTCTGTTCAGCGTGAATGACCTGAGGATAGGGAGGAGGAGGAGGAGAGCATGGTCAGTCGTCCTCTTGGTGAGGACACGGAAGTCTTGCCTGTTAGTCTGGCACGAATGGCTGAGTTTATGTTACGCTGCCTTTCCCGTGACCTTTGCATTCTCAAAATTTTGGGTGACAGTCAGTACTGGTTAGTGACACTTCTAGACCCACGCTTCAAGGAGAACTTATATCTCTTATTCCTGAGGCAGACAGGTATACAAAAATAGGGCAGTACCAGAAGGCCCTTGTTGCGGAACTATTAAAAAAATTCCCATCTGAAAACGCTGGCGGCAGAGGTCACCGTTCATTGGACAACCAAGGAGTACAACTGAGAGAGACATAAATTCAATCCAGCAGAGGCAGGGGAACACTGTCAAAGTTCTCGGAGAGTTTTCTCAGCCCCTCCCATCGCACAGGCCCTGAGGCACTGGTTACTCTCGCAAGGAGTGCAAAGTTTGGGAAGATGCTGAGGGAGTACCTTACCGAATGTACCAACATCCTCTGTGATTCCTATGTGCCTTATAATTATTGGGTATCTAGTTGTACATGTGGAATGAACTGGTTCTCTACGCCTTGGAGGTCCTGACCTGCCCTGCCGCCAGCGTTTTATCAGAGCGGGTTTTTAGTGTCGCTGGTGGGATTTTAACTTATAAGCGCATCCGCCTGTCAACTGAAAATACTGACTCTTATAAAAATGAACAAGGCCTGGATTGGGCCAGACTTCTCAACACCACCGAATGATAGCAGCGTAACATAAACTCAAATCCAGTGTCTTTTTTTGGGAGGTGTATTCCAATGCACCTTTTCACACCCACACATGGGTATACGCTTCCTGATTTTGGCTATTTGCTCTTGTCTTCCTCCTTCTCCTCATCCTCCACCACCATATCACCAGGGTGACTGTGGTCCATGATGCAACAACCACATAATTTTTTCAAAGGGAGTTTATGATGCCCGTAAAAAAAATTTTTTATACAGTATGCTCATGTATACCCCACCAGGAGTTAATGTTTTTCAGCCCATACACTTAGTGCATAAGCATTACAAGTATAGGAGACCCACTCCTTTCTAATGGGAACATTTTTTTATGAGGCCCTCCTCCATGTCTTTTCCAAGGTGCATTGGAGTGCCTCCCAATTTTTGGCAGCCCTTGCATTCACTGCATAGGCCAATACTATGGGAGACCCACTTCCTAATAATGGGAGCAATTTTTCATGAGACCCTCTACGTCTCTTCCAAGGGGCATTGGAGTGCCTCCCAATTTTTGGCAGCCCTTGCATTCACTGCATAGTCCAACACTATGGGAGATCTACTTCCTAATAATGGGAACATTGTTTTCAGGAGGCCCTCCTCTAAGTCTCTTCAAAGGGGTATTGGGGTGCATCCAAATTTTGGGCAGACCTGCCACTTACTGCATACACAATAACAGTATAGGGGACCCACTCTTTAGTAATGGGAACAACAAATCATAGCCGGCTGATGGCTCTCTAAGAATAGCGAGGGCCGACTGCTGACCCTTTAGGTATAGTAAAGGCTGCCTGATGGCCCTATCAAAATAGGCTTTGTGACTTTCAGAGGGCCTCCTTCATAAATGAAACAGGATGTGTCTGATCATGTCTCACATACCACATGGCCAGATAAGGTATTAAAATGTTAAAATGACATTTCCCAGTGAATGCATTTGTGATGGTTGAAAGCAATGCAAAAGTGCAAAAAAGCATAAAAAACGCTACGTGTGAACATAGCCCAAGGTGTGGAGGAGTAATTTTGTTTTTGGTTATTTATTTTGCCTTATATACAAGTCATTACCCTGGAAAGGATGTTCCTTAACATATTTCCCAGGAAAATCCATTTTGGATTTGTTTTAGTATGTTTTATTGTGAGTCATTAAAAGTGGCGTAATACCTCTGACAACGTTGTTGACAGCAGTATCCTGGGGGTCAGAAATGCTTCCAGGGGTCTTCCTCATGCTGTTCCCATGTCATTTGAACACTGCTCCCATTGATTTGGACAATTTTTAGGCCTTTGCAGACTGCCAGGTGGAGCTGCCTGAAAAATGCTTGAGTTTCCCATAGACTTACATTGGGCTCATTGCTCGGGTCGAGAACCCAAGCATCCCAATTTGCTCGACCCGAGCATTGAGCACCCGAGCATTTTAGTGCTCGTCCATCACTATTATTCACTAGTGATTAGCGAGCCTGCTCGCCACTACTCGGTTCTCAACAGAGCATCACTGTGCTCGACATGCTTGGCACTCGGAGAGTATTTCTGGGTTGCTCGGGCGGCAGCTCGGGTCCCTGCCCTGCATATTTGGTGCTCTTTAGAGAGCCAATGAACATGCAGGGATTGTCTGCTACGCATTGTAATGCCGTAGCCATGTTGGTTGTGCCATTACAGTGATTGGCTGGCTGCACAGCGTCATCAGGCCTATATAAGACCTGGTGCCATTATGCTTGTCACAGTCTAACCAGGAAACAGGCAGAGTAGGAAGAGCTACTGCTGAGTCAGGGAGATATTTTCTTGTTTATAGTTAGTATAGGCATTCCACAGCATATCTACAGTGCCTACAAGTAGTATTCAACCCCCTGCAGATTTAGCTGGTTGACACATGCGGAATTAACTTGGCATTGTGACATTTGTACTGTAGATCAGCCTGGAAGTGGGAAATGCACTGCAGCAAATTTTTTTTTTTTTTTTAAAACGTAAAAGGTTAATTCAGAGTGTCATTTATTATTCAACCCCTCAAACCACAAGAATTCTGTTTGGTCCCCCTAAAGTATTAAGAAGTAGTTCAGGCACCAAGAATAATGAGCTTCACATGTGTGGATTAAAGATCTCTTTTGCCAGCCTTTTCTGACTATTTAAGACCCTCTCCAAACTTGTGAACAGCACTCAGACATGGTCAACATAGGAAAGACAAAGGAGCATTCCAAGGCCATCAGAGACAAGATCATGGAGGGTCACAAGGCTGGCAAGGGGTACAAAACCCTTTCCAAGGAGTTGGGCCTACCTGTCTCCACTGTTGGGAGCATCATCCGTAAGTGGAAGGCTTATGGAACTACTGTTAGCCTTCCACGGCCAGGACAGCCTTTGAAAGTGTCCTCCCGTGCCGAGGCCAGGCTTGTCCGAAGAGTCAAGGCTAACCCAAGGACAACAAGGAAGGAGCTCCGGGAAGATCTCATGGCAGGGGGGACATTGGTTTCAGTCAATACCATAAGTAACATACTCCACCGCAATGGTCTCCGTTCCAGATGAGCCCGTAAGGTACCTTTACTTTCAAAGCGTCATGTCAAGGCTCATCTAGAGTTTGCTCATGATCACTTGGAGGACTCTGAGACAGACTGGTTCAAGGTTCTATGGTCTGATGAGACCAAGATCGAGATCTTTGGTGCCAACCACACACGTGACGTTTGGAGACTGGATGGCACTGCATACGACCCCAAGAATACCATCCCTACAGTCAAGCATGGTGGTGGCAGCATCATGCTGTGGGGCTGTTTCTCTGCCAAGGGGCCTGGCCATCTGGTCCGCATCCATGGGAAGATGGATAGCGTGGCCTACCTGGAGATTTTGGCCAAGAACCTCCGCTCCTCCATCAAGGATCTTAAGATGGGTCGTAATTTCATCTTCCAACAAGACAACGACCCAAAGCACACAGCCAAGAAAACCAAGGCCTGGTTCAATAGGGAAAAAGTCAAGGTGTTGGAGTGGCCTCGTCAGTCTCCTGACCTTAACCCAATTGAAAACTTGTGGAAGGAGCTCAAGAATAAAGTCCACATGAGACACCCAAAGAACTTAGATAACTTGGAGAAGATCTGCATGGAGGAGTGGGCCAAGATAACTCCACAGACCTGTGCCGGCCTGATCAGGTCTTATAAAAGACGATTATTAGCTGTAATTGCAAACAAGGGTTATTCCACAAAATATTAAACATAGGAGTTGTACAATAATTGACCGACACTTTTATGTTTAAAATTTAATAAAATTCAACTGAGCAACATAACTTTTTGGTTTGTAAGATTTATGCTTCTGTTCATAAAACCTACTCTCATTTGCAGTTTGAAGGCTCTAACTTATTTGCATCTTATCAAACCTGCTAAATCTGCAGGGGGTTGAATACTACTTGTAGGCACTGTATATATCCATCTGAACTAACAGTCCTTCTGAAAACTAATGCAGCTGCATATATTAGGTGGTGATAGCAGGAGTTAGGCAGGCAGGGTTTGTGGCAGTGTATGCAGCACAAAAGGGTCTATTGCACATTCTGTCTGCTGCTACTGTTACAGATATCCATAGACATAGCCCCAGATATCTGGGGCCAGAGCAATTTTTTTTATCTTAATCCTGATTATTTGCTTAAAAATCAATCCAGAGTACTCCATTTTAGTGATCCATTTGCTTGTTAGCACTGCAGAATACAGCCAGATCTTTTCCATCATCAGACATAATCCCATATTACAGTGATAAAAATCCACAAATTTGTAGTGAACGTGGAAAATATTGTCCTCCATTCAGAGTTTTGCATCAGTGTGTCAGTGAAGATATTGCGATGGATAGGGCATCAATGTATAATTAGTGGACAACCTCTTTAAGGATTAATCAATAGTGTTGAGCATTCCGATACTGAAATATCGGGTATCGGCCGATAATCGCGGTATCGGAATTCCGATACTTAATTCCGATACTTTTGCAATATCGTATACCGGAATCGGAAGTTCCCATAATGCAATGAGCCATTTTCATTTTATTCAGCCAATGAGGATACTAAGAAGTGTGGGCACATCCTGTTAGGCATGTAGGCATCTTAACTAATGGCATGGCTGTGATTGGCTGCTGAAATTATGTCATGAATAGAGATGAGCGTTGTTCTACTCGAACTGTTCGCCAATCTCAAATTCGAGCTGTTTTGGGCGGTGTTCGAGCCGTTCGGCGAACACGAACAATTTGAGAAAAATTCGGCTGTTCGAGGTTATGTTCGATAACTGTTCGTGCACCAAAATCATAACTGGATTTTTTCTCAGTAATGATGAAAATTAATGTTAATACGCAGTTTGAGTGTACAGCGGGGTGGGGGGAGGGGCAGGGGATGGATCTCTGCAGGAACAATGAAGATCTCCATTTTTTTTCTCTTTCCCGCATTTACAGTGGGGAGGTGCAATCTGTCAGCCTATCAGCAGCGCACACACGGAGCGAAGTGCTTTTTTTCACACAAGCAAGGGCATGTGTCATTGGCAGTGTATGTCACATGTCCTTGCCCTATAAGACCAAGCCA
Organism: Phyllobates terribilis; assembly: GCF_046119375.1. Lineage (NCBI taxonomy): Eukaryota > Metazoa > Chordata > Amphibia > Anura > Dendrobatidae > Phyllobates > Phyllobates terribilis. Next base: position 367,673,309 of record NW_027362762.1, on the reverse strand, counting down.
TTTTCCCCGTCGCCACCATTTTCTCACTGCTGCAGCTGCTTGTTAGACGGCACCGCTGTTGCTGTGTGCGCTATACCTTGTTAATTTCAAGCCAATTTTCGCACAAATATACAGATAGCTTAGGAGTAGGGAATAGTTGTGATTGCAGTCCTTTTAAGGACTAGGTTACAGCATTTCCTACGACTTTTATCAGGCAGGTCTGTGCTCTTAAATAGATAGGTTGTGGGAGTAAAGACTAATTGTAATTGGAGTCCTTTTCAGGACTAGGTTACATCAGTTCCTATCAGTTTTTGCCAGGCAGGTCTGTGCCAGTGCTGTGCAAGTTTTTTTCACAGCATTTGGCTGAATCTAGCAAAGCTAATCCTTTTTGGCCTATTGCAGAGTGTGTTAGTCAGTGGAGAAGCCTATCTGTGTTGCAAGATATACCACCTGTGTATAGAATACCAATTTTTTTACTGCACCTAGTGAAGTAAAATCTTTTGGGCATAGCATCATTCTATTAGTCCATCTATACTGACCTCCATCAGGTTGCAAACTGAATCTAATTTTTTTCTGCATATAGCTCTGAAAAAATATTGGGCTTCTAGCTGTGTGTGGGTCTTGTTCTATTAATCCATCTATACTGACCTCCATCAGGTTGCAAACTGAATATAATTTTTTTCTGCATCTAGCTCTGAAAAAATATTGGGCTTCTAGCTGTGTGTGGGTCTTGTTCTATTAATCCATCTATACTGACCTCCATCAGGTTGCAAACTGAATATAATTTTTTTCTGCATCTAGCTCTGAAAAAATATTGGGCTTCTAGCTGTGTGTGGGTCTTGTTCTATTAAACCATCTATACTGACCTCCATCAGGTTGCAAACTGAATATAATTTTTTTCTGCATCTAGCTCTGAAAAAATATTTGGCCTTCTAGCAGTGTGTGGGACTTGTTCTATTAATCCATCTATACTGACCTCCATCAGGTTGCAAACTGAATATATTTTTTTCTGCATCTACCTCTGAAAAAATATTGGGCTTCTAGCTGTGTGTGGGTCTTGTTCTATTAATCCATCTATACTGACCTCCATCAGGTTGCAAACTGAATATAATTTTTTTCTGCATCTAGCTCTGAAAAAATATTGGGCTTCTAGCTGTGTGTGGGTCTTGTTCTATTAATCCATCTATACTGACCTCCATCAGGTTGCAAACTGAATAAAAAAATTTTCTGCATCTAGCTCTGAAAAAATATTTGGCCTTCTAGCAGTGTGTGGGACTTGTTCTATTAGTCCACCTATACTGACCTCCATCAGGTTGCAAACTGAATATATTTTTTTCTGCATCTACCTCTGAAAAAATATTGGGCTTCTAGCTGTGTGTGGGTCTTGTTCTATTAATCCATCTATACTGACCTCCATCAGGTTGCAAACTGAATATAATTTTTTTCTGCATCTAGCTCTGAAAAAATATTGGGCTTCTAGCTGTGTGTGGGTCTTGTTCTATTAATCCATCTATACTGACCTCCATCAGGTTGCAAACTGAATATAATTTTTTTCTGCATCTAGCTCTGAAAAAATATTGGGCTTCTAGCTGTGTGTGGGTCTTGTTCTATTAATCCATCTATACTGACCTCCATCAGGTTGCAAACTGAATCTAATTTTTTTCTGCATCTAGCTCTGAAAAAATATTGGGCTTCTAGCTGTGTGTGGGTCTTGTTCTATTAATCCATCTATACTGACCTCCATCATGTTGCAAACTGAATATAATTTTTTTATGCATCTAGCTCTGAAAAAATATTGGGCTTCTAGCTGTGTGCGGGTCTTGTTCTATTAATCCATCTATACTGACCTCCATCAGGTTGCAAACTGAATATAATTTTTTTCTGCATCTAGCTCTGAAAAAATATTGGGCTTCTAGCTGTGTATGTTTCTTGTTCTATTAATCCATCTATACTGACCTCCATCAGGTTGCAAACTGAATATAATTTTTTTCTGCATCTAGCTCTGAAAAAATATTTGGCCTTCTAGCAGTGTGTGGGACTTGTTCTATTAGTCCACCTATACTGACCTCCATCAGGTTGCAAACTGAATATATTTTTTTCTGCATCTACCTCTGAAAAAATATTGGGCTTCTAGCTGTGTGTGGGACTTGTTGTATTAGTCCATCTATACTGACCTCCATCAGGTTGCAAACTGAATATATTTTTTTCTGCATCTACCTCTGAAAAAATATTGGGCTTCTAGCTGTGTGTGGGACTTGTTGTATTAGTCCATCTATACTGACCTCCATCAGGTTGCAAATTGAATATATTTTTTTTCTGCATCTAACCCAGCCAATAGTTTTGGCCTAATACCACAGTTTGGCCACTCAGCTCTGCTCGGTTACCATCCATTGTTTTTTTGTGCAAACAACTCCAGAGTTGTGAATTAGTTAACCACCAAAATGAGTGGAAAAAGGCCTGCTGCTGGTGGAAAGGGGAATGGGCATGATGGGAAGGGGAAAAAAGGTTGTGTCCGTGGGGTAGGTGTTAAAGCAACAGTAACATCTGCAGAAGAAAGACCATCTTCCAGCCAAACTAAAATGTCTAATTCTTTTAGCGGACAATGTGATAAGATTCCTTTCTTACGGCCACGCCAATCGCTACAAATTCCAGATGAGGCGCAAAAACAGCAGGTGCTTCAACGGATATCAAGTGCTCCTTTAAGTGGGCTCTCCTCCACATCAACTTCAACATCACAAATACTCCAGTCCTCAAAGGTGTCACCCAAATCGCACTTGCTTCCTCACAGCTCCCAAATCTCCAGCTGCCCGTCTGAGTATGAGGTAGAACAGATGGTTGAGTCTGCAGAGCTGTTTACTCATACTATAGCCTGGGAATCAGAGGTCGACTCCAGCGCTTCTGTGAATCCAGACGAGGAAATGATCTGCACTGATGCCCAGAATCTTTATGAGTCGGATCCAGGACCAGACGCAGAAGGTTCTGACCAAAATGTAGACCCTCATTCCCAAACTGTAACTCCTGTTGGTGGAGACAATGAGGAAGACGATGATAAGACTCAAATACCTGATTGGAGCGACAACTTTAGTTTTTTGTCAGGGCAGGAACAGGTTGGCTCTGAGGACGACGGGTGTGATAACACACAGGGTGATGATGATGAGGTTGGAGATCCCACTTACTGTCAACCCACAGTCATCCAAGAGATGAGGTCAGCAGAGGAGGTGGAGGAAGATGCTAGTGACGACGAGGTCAGGTTGCGCCTTCCTGGACAGAGACGTAGTACTGGAAGCACGTCAACAACTGCATCCTCAAACACAACTCTGCCTCTGACCACAAGTCGTGGTGGCTCTTCAGGTCGCATGGGTTCTAAGCCTTGCATAGCCTGGGCATTTTTTCAGATCGATAAAGATGACCCAACTCGTGTTATCTGTAACATTTGTCAGCAAAAGCTAAGTAGAGGCCAAAAAATACATAGTTTGAGTACTTCATGCATGAACCGGCACATGGACATGAAGCATAAGTTGCAGTGGGAAGCTCAGTGTGCTACAATGCGGCCTAGCCGGCCGGGCCAACCACCGTCTGCCATATCTTGTGCATCCGCGGCCTCTTCATCCTCTGTGACTGGAGGGACAGCAGTCACACCTGTTTTGGGGCGCAGACCTGCCACCTCTTTACCCGCAACAGCCAGCGTGATTGGCAGGTCATCATTTTCTTTGGAGGTGGGAACACCAGCTGGTGTTGAGCGCTGTCCGACATCGATAGCACCACCTTTGGATCAAGGCAACCTAACATGTCCGCCTGCATCATCCTCACAGACCGGCAGTTTGCCGGGGACACCCTTATCAACCCCGTCTAAGCACAATAGCCAGCCCTCGGTCCCTCAGATGTGGACAAGTAAAAGACCATTTCCTCCTAGCCATGAGAAAGCTAAGAGGTTGAATTTCACCATCTGCAAGCTCTTGGCTACAGAAATGCTGCCTTTCCGCCTGGTGGACACAGAGGATTTTTGAGACCTTATGTCCGTCGCAGTGCCCCAGTACCAGATACCCAGTCGGCACTACTTCTCAAAGAAAGGTGTGCCTGCGCTCCACCAGCATGTCGCACACAACATCACCGCTTCTTTGAGAAACTCTGTGTGTGACAGGGTGCATTTCACCACAGACACTTGGACGAGTAGGCATGGACAGGGGCGTTACATGTCGCTGACTGGGCACTGGGTAACTATGGTGACAGCAGGACAAGGGGCTGCTGTCCAAGTCTTGCCGTCCCCACGAGTTGTGCGTCAATCCTCTTTTATGTCAAAGTTCCTCCACTGCTTCTGCCTCCTCAACCTCCTCTCGGTCTTCCACCTGCACCCAAAGCCTGTCTGGTCATGCCACAAGCTTTCTAACTGTGCAGAAGCGATCCTGCACACCTCCTTACTATGCTGGCAGTAGGGCTCAACGTCATCAGGCGGTTTTTACATTGAAATGTCTGGGAAATGTGAGTCACACAGCTGAGGAGTTGTGGTCAGCTCTGGAGAACCAATTTCATGAATGGTTGTCTCCACTGGACCTGAAACCAGGGAAGGCCGTGTGCGACAATGCTGCAAACCTGGGTGCGGCCCTTCGCCGGGGCAATGTCACACACGTGCCTTGTATGGCTCACGTGTTGAACCTGGTTGTCCAGCAATTTTTAGCCCACTATCCCAGACTAGATGGCCTTCTGCAGAGGGCACGGTCGCTGTGTGCTCACTTCCGCCGTTCGCATCCCGCAGCTCAGCGACTAACATCTCTACAGAAGTCGTTGGGCCTGCCACTTCACCGGCTAAAATGCGATGTGCCTACCCGGTGGAATTCAACTCTACACATGTTGCAGCGACTGTGGCAGCACCGACAAGCCCTGGTGCAATACGTTCTGACGTATAGCCTGGGCCAACGAGATTCAGAGGTGGGGCAAATCACGCTGGAGGAGTGGTCTCAGATCAGGGACATATGCACCCTTCTGCACAGTTTTGAAATGGCGACGAAGATGTTTAGTGCTGACGATGCCATTATCAGCATGACTATTCCGGTGATTTACATGCTGGAGCACATGTTAAACAGAATTCGGAGTCAGGTGGTAGCACAAGAGGAGGTGGAGGAAGTAGAGGAGGAGGAGTTGTATGCGGAAGGGCTAACATCTGCAAGGTCCAGACGGTCGGCAGCACCAAGGCGGCAGGCATGTGAGGGTGGGGGAGATGGTTTTACCAGGGCGCATGGTAGCAGCCAAACTAGTGAGGAAGGTGCAGGAGCCCAGGAAGAAGTGGAGGACGAACTGATGGAAGACTCATCAGATGAGGGAGACCTTGATCACATTTCTGTTGTGCGAGGTTGGGGGGAGAGGACAGAAGAAGGAAGCATGATTGTTACCTCGCCACCAACACAACAGGGACTTGGTGCTCCTGGATGCACAACACACATGAGTGCCTTCTTGCTGCACTACCTGCAACATGACCCTCGAATTGTGAGAATTAGAAATAATCCTGACTACTGGGTTGCCACACTGTTAGATCCCCGGTACAAAAGTAAATTTGCAGAAATTATTCCTGCCATAGAAAGGGATGCACGCATGCAGGAGTATCAGCAGAGACTGTTGCAGAATCTTACATGTGCTTTTCCACAAAATACCAGTGGTGCACGTAGTGAATCTCACAGTTCCAACTTGCCAACCGTGGGACCGTCAAGTGTTCAGCACTCAAACCGTAACAGAACCACAGTATCTGCTGGTAACATCAATTTTGCGGAATCATTTCACCACTTTTTTAGCCCATCCTTTGCAAGGCCACAGGAGACAAGAAGTCTGACACATAGTCAACGCCTAGAGACGATGGTACAGGAGTATCTCCAAGTAAACATTGAAGCCACGACTGTGTCACTGGACCCTTGCTCTTTTTGGGCTTCCAATCTGGATAAATGGCCGGAGCTCGCCACTTACGCCTTGGAGATCTTGTCATGCCCCGCAGCCAGCGTTCTGTCTGAACGTGTGTTCAGCGCTGCTGGTGGTGTGCTGACAGTTAAGCGCACGCGGCTCTCCACTGTTAATGTAGACAGACTCACGTTCATAAAGATGAACAAATCATGGATCCGAAACGACTTTTCTACCCCTGTGTCATCCTGGGGAGAGTAAAAGCTTGATGATTGGTTAAAATCACCCTACCAACCGTTTTAAGCTTTCAAATTACTAATCATGTTTATCTGTATCTTGACTGGAAAATAATTTGGGCTTTGTAGCAGTGTGCAGCACTGATCCTATTAGGCCATCTATACTAAAGCTTCACCAGATTTAAAATTTAAAATAATTTTTAGCTGCATCTAGCCCGGAAAATAATTTTGGGGCTCCGAGATGCGCAAGACACATAAGTGCCTTCTTGCTGCACTACCTGCAGCATGACCCTCATATTGTCAGAATTCGAAGTAATCATGACTACTGGGTTGCCACACTCTTAGATCCCCCAAACTTTTCGATCAACCTTTTCATTTTAATAAAGACCAAAAAAATGGTCATTTTTGAAATTATGAGCATTAGCAGGTTGTTAGAAACTGAAATCAAACAGTTTTCAGCTCAAAACTTTATTCTAGGTGATGTTACATTTTCACATAGGACCCCTTATTCGAAAGGAGCTTCTGAACTCTCTCGTCCATTGAATTTGTCAGGTTTTGGATGGTTTCTGCTTCAATTGTTTTGCATGAGGACAGAATACCCTCCCAGAGCTGTTGCTTAGATGTGAACTGCCTCCCGCCATCATAGACACTCCTTTTAATGATGCTCCAAAGGTTCTGAATGGGGTAGAGGTCAGGGGAGCATGGGGGTCACACCATAAGTTTGTCCCCTTTTATGCCCATATCAGCCAGAGATGCAGATGTTTTATGTGCAGCATGAGATGGTGCATTATCATGCAGAAAAATGATCTTGCTGTGAAATACACGGTTCTTCTTCTTGAACCATGGCAGGAAGTGCTGTTTGAGAAAATCCACATACATTATGGAGTTCATCTTTAGCGCCTTCAGGGATCCTAAAGGGGACGACAATCTCTCTCCCCATGATTCCAGCCCAAAACATTACTCCACCTCCTCCTTGTTGGCGCTGTAGCCGTGTTTGCGTGGGGTGTCCATCAACCAGCCATCCTCCACTCCATCCATCTGGACCATCGAGCGCTGCACGGCACTCATCCGTGAACAAAACTGTTTTGAAATCAGTCTTCATGTAATGTTTGGCCCACTGGAGCCGTTTCTGCTTGTGTGAAGTGGATAGAGGAGGTCGACAGGATGGCGTATGCACAGCTGCAAACCTCTGAAGGACCCTGCATCTTGTTGTTCGGGAGACGTTGGAGGCACAAGCAGCTTCAAAAACTTGTCTGCTGCTATGACAAGGCTTTTTGGCCGCTGCTCTTTCAACCTGACGTAATTGCCTGTAGGAAAGAGTCCTCAATTTGCCCTTATCAGCACGCACACGTGTGTACTGTGAATCAGCTACATACTTCTTGATTGCCAAGACACTTCATCCTGATCATCGCACAATGTTGATTGTAGTCATGCCTTGACCTAAACACTCCACAATTTGTTGCTTCTCAGCAGCCGACACATCCTTTTTCTTTCCCATTTTGGCAGAAAATGTAGGCTGCTTAATAATGTGAGAGAGCCTTCTTAAGTAGTCTTGCCTTTCATTGGACACACCTGCCAAACTAATTAGCACAGGTGTCTGCAATTGCTTACAGTGATATAAAGAGCCCTGACACACATCACCATCAATGAGTTTAACTGACAAACAAACAAATTCTTCCCTTATAACTCCTAAACACTTTTTGCATAATAATTTGGAACGCAGTGTACATGTGCTTTTCCACAAAACACCAGCGGTTCACGTAGTGAATCTTACAGTTCTAACTTGCCAACCGTGGTCTGTATGGAGTTGTTCAATAAAGGGCCCAAAATTAAGATAACATAGATGGGAGAGGTCTCTATGAATAGGAATTCCTAAGTATTTGATACCCTGTGAGGGACAGGCAAAGGGAAAGTTGGACTGGATGGAATCCTATATGGATTTGGGGAGGGAGACATCGAGGGCCTCAGACTTCGCTGCATTGATTTTAAAATTTGACCATGTAACAAAGTGATCTATTTCAGCCATAACAGCAGGGATGGATATATGTGATTGAGTGATATATACTAGGACATCATCAGCAAATAGAGAGCACTTGTACTCGGTGCCTCCCACCTCAATCCACCTAATATTGGGGTTATGGCGAATTGATGAGAGCAGGTGCTCCGTCACTAGGATGTATAAGAGAGGGGACAGAGAACATCCCTGCCTTGTCCCATTGGTGATTGTGAAAGGTGATGAAAATGTTCTGACGCGCCCCCTGGGCCTTGGGACACCCGGAGCCGGACCCTTTTTGGTGGATGCTGGTGGTTGTAGTCTCCGTGGCGGCAACCCGGTTCCGTGGCTCAGGGCGGTCAAACCAGTGGCGGAACTATTTATGTGGTTTTGATGTTTAAATGTCCGACTACGCCACCCGTGGATTGCGGTCAGAGTGAACCGCCGCTCCAGGGCAGACCGCTGAGGCTGGTGTTGTGGGTGCAGCAGAGCGTAGCATAACTCCCCACGGGAGGAGTATAGCCTCAGGGCAGTGTATGCGGAGGATGGGGGTGATGGTGCAGGGCAGCAGCAGTAACGACACAGAGTCAGTGATGCAGTCCAGGGCCTTTACTCACAGTTCTTATTATCCAGACCACGTCTGCAGGTAACGGCTGCCCACGTCGTACTGTGCTCACCAGGTGAGGGGCTCAGACAACTCCCAGATAACTTTGGAGCACTTCACAGGACCCCCTTTGTGTGTCCTTTGTCTGGCCTTTCTTACCAACACTTCTGTCCGGCTGCCTCGGGCCTCCTCTTGGTAAACTTGGCGCCAGTTTCCCTGACCCTATGTGGTGCCTTCCTAGCGGGTGTAGCGAGGGGCTGCGCCACATAAAATGTCAGAGCCTCCGGTTTCTAGCTGAGGGTCATTTCCTGCCTCCACTAGTTCGGGGACCGGTCTCCCCCTTTGGCCTGACCCCTCCACGCAGGTGGATTCGGGCATGCGGTGGCGACTCGCCCGTCCTCACCCCTGGGATCCCTTCATTCCTCATTCCTGGAGCCTTCTCCGCTCCTCTTCCTTCCTTCTCCCTCTTCCAGGCCTGGGCCTCTGTTACTAGGCCCGCCTCCGGAGCAGAGCTCATGCAGAGCCCCTGCTCCCTGCCACTTCTGCTCAGACTTCTCTGCACTGAACTAAGATGGTGCCCACCTTTTATACTCCCTTCTCAATGCACCCAGGAACTGCTTCCTCCCTGCTCCTGCACTACAGGGTTCCCCTTCCTCAGTGTTCCCTCCCCCCACTCCAGCCAGGGACAGGGACTGTCGCGCCCATCTCAGGGGCATATTGGTTGCCCTGCCCCACGGCAATGTGGTGTAATGCATGCAGGTGTCGGGTCCTGATCCACACTCCATCCTTACCTGAGAGTGAGATATCACACCTCTGGGTGAGGTGCAATACGTCTGTAGCAACCGAGCCCTCAGGGTGCTACAGTTCCATTTATCTTCAGCCTAGGTGACGTATTGCGATACAGGGCCGTGATTTTGGCTATAAAAGGGTCCCCTAGACCCCTACCCCAAGCTTTTTAAGAGAATCATATATGGCGTGCCAGGAGACTCTATGGAATGCTTTCTCAGCATCCAACGAGAGTATCTAATTACAAATTTTTAACTGCATCTAGCCCAGGAAATACTTTGTGCCTAGTAGCAGTGTCTGCTAGTCAGCGGATTATCCCGGCTGTTAAGCAAGCTACACCACCTGTAGTTTAGACACTTAATTTTTTCAAAGGAAATGATTCGGGACCATGGGATACTTAGTGAAGAGCATCAGGAGGCACCCCAAGGCATAGGGGCTGGGACTGGCATTAGGATGCCTTGCGGTGGACAGCCGAGCTCGATCCTTATAAAAGCTTTTTAACTGCAGCAGCTTTAGTGGACGCTACTGGAGCTGGAATTACGCGGCTGCTGGCATGAGACTTGCCCTCCAATAGATCCATGTAAATGGATTTAAAGTGTATTCATTCAAATTAGAGAGACAATTTAAATTAAAAAGCTTAGAGCTGCCTCCACCACAGGGGGGCTCGCTCGACCCACCAGCGGACAGGCACCAGTATTGGGAGAAGGGGGCTGGCCGTCAGGGATCACCGCGGCTCTGGCACAAACCCGGCGACACGGAGGTGGCACGGGCAGCAGCGGACTGGCCCTGTCGGCTTCTCACTTTTTGGATTTTAGAAGGGCATGACATGCCTATATCTGTGTCTCCCCCTCCTTTTACTCCTCCACCTCTTTTATTTTCGCATGACTATATGTACTTGTCACTTTTCCATGTGTTAGTTATGTCTTCTGAGCAGTTTGTCAGCTTTTGGACACCTTTGAAGGTGTTTTCTATGTGTTTCTATGTGTTTTTGTTTGCCTGACATTGTTTTCAACGGTGTTCGAAGGTGTTCGACGAACAGTTGGACGAACAGTTCGGCGAACACATGGGTGTTCGACGAACCGAACCGAACTCGAACACTACGGGGGTGGCTCAACACTAGTCATGATGCACTATAAAAGCCGCCGCCGCCATTTTGAGCTCACTCTGCTGTGAATTCAGTTAGGGATATGATGCTGTTGTTCTGAGGGATAGTTTTAGCTACCTATTTGGTCTATTCTGCTTTACCCAAGCTACTTTATAAATCGCTGTGCCTTGCAGTGCTAGTGCACAGTTCTCTGTGCTGTTCACCGCTTTCTGCAAGGTCTCTGTGTGTGAGTGCAGCTCACCCTGTAGTGTGTGCTTCAGCCACGTCTGGTTATAGTGCACTCAGTGTGTGTCACTGCCTCATACATTGTCCTTTTTGCCAATTCATAATTTTTCCTGATATCTCCTATTAGTGTGGTGGTTCCATCCGTATTCAGCTAAATTTGTTCCAAACACAATATATAGGAGTAGATAGAGAAATTTTTTTGGTCTTGCAGCGCTAGTGCACAGTGCTCTGCATCTGTACTGTTCACCGCTGTCTGCAAGGTCTGATGTGTGAGTGCAGCTCACCCTGTAGTGTGTGCTTCAACCACGTCTGGTTGTAGTGCATTCAGTGTGTGTCACTGCCTCATACATTGTCCTTTTTTGCCAATTCATAATTTTTCCTGATATCTCCTATTAGTGTGGTGGTTCCATCCGTATTCAGCTAAATTGGTTCCAAACACACTATATAGGAGTAGATAGAGAAATTTTTTTGGTCTTGCAGCGCTAGTGCACAGTGCTCTGCATCTGTACTGTTCACCACTGTCTGCAAGGTCTGGTGTGTGAGTGCAGCTCACCCTGTAGTGTGTGCTTCAACCACGTCTGGTTGTAGTGCACTCAGTGTGTGTCACTGCCTCATACATTGTCCTTTTTTGCCAATTCATAATTTTTCCTGATTTCTCCTATTAGTGTGGTGGTTCCATCCGTATTCAGCTAAATTGGTTCCAAACACACTATATAGGAGTAGATAGAGAAATTTTTTTGGTCTTGCAGCGCTAGTGCACAGTGCTCTGCATCTGTACTGTTCACCACTGTCTGCAAGGTCTGGTGTGTGAGTGCAGCTCACCCTGTAGTGTGTGCTTCAACCACGTCTGGTTGTAGTGCACTCAGTGTGTGTCACTGCCTCATACATTGTACTTTTTTGCCAATTCATAATTTTTCCTGATTTCTCCTATTAGTGTGGTGGTTCCATCCGTATTCAGCTAAATTGGTTCCAAACACACTATTTAGGAGTAGTTAGAGGAGCCTTTCTGCAGCATTGGGCCCTGCAGCCCCAGCCAGATTAGTATTAGCCTATTTTTTGCAGCCTCATCTATTGCATTGTAGGTTACCTTCCTACATGTAATAGCTACAAAAAGTTTGTGATACTATCGGTATTACATCTTTAGGCACATCCAGTGTCTTTTTGTGACAAAAAAAACCTAAATAAAGTTCACCAAACACTCCACTTTACAGTTGTGTAGGCCACATTAGCTCATATTAAAGTCTAGTCCACACTTTATAAAATTAGTGTTTCTTATACCTGTTAGCAGCTGTTCAGGAATAAGCACACTAAGCCCTTAGTACTTTTCTGCCTATCTTTATCAGTCTACCAAGATGAAGAAGGCAGGGAGTAAGGCATGTGGTCGTGGGCGTGGGCGTGGGCGTGGAGTTTCTGCAGGGAGAGGACGTGAGGATTCTGTGCCTGCAGGGAGAGGACGTGGGGATTCTGTGCCTGCTGCGGGCACCAGTGACTCAGCATCCCCCAGTTTTAGCAGGGAACAGTCCTTTATGCGCAGCTTTGTAGGAGCTAGCCGTACCCCACTGCTGCGGGAGGACCAAATTGAAGCCGTTGTCGGATGGATGGCAGCTAACGCATCGACTTCAATTAGTTCCAGATCCTCTCAGGTCCTGAGCACTGAAGAGCACCCATCTGTCTCTTCACCACCTGCCAAATTGCCCAGGCAGTCAGAGAGCCCTGCACAGGAGCCATCTCTACTTCTGTTCTCTGAATCTCTTGGCTTGGAAAGAGGGGGCCAGCAAAGCATAATTCGAGAATTTGAAGAAGAGGTAGTATGCAGTGATGCGCAACCGTTTTGTCTCTCTGAATCTGAAGAGGCGGGTGGGCCAGTGCCTATGGTCAGCAGCACACCTCAGTACGCATCTGATGATGAGACTCAGGTGCCACTTTCTGGTGCGTACTGTGCTGTCGAGACTACCCAGGAGAAGCAGTTGTTTGAAGAGGGTGGTGTAGATGATGAGGTCCTTGACCCATCATGGCGTGAGGGACAGGAAGGTGGTGGGAGCAGCTCTGAGGAAGATATTCCCCGAACAGCCCAAAAAGGAGGGAGAGGGAGGGGGCAGACTTGGTTGCCTGTAGCCTCCACTTCGGTACCCATTAGGAGCATGGCTCTTCCAAAATCCAAAGCGGGCGCTCCCAAGACTTGCAGTGCCTGGTCCTTTTTTGACACAGTTGCAGATGACATTTGCTTTGTCAAATGCAAGCTGTGTAATCAGAAGGTGAAAAGAGGGAAAAGTGTCAGCAACCTCAATACCACAAATATGTGGAAACATGTGCGGACCAAGCACGTGGTGGAGTTGCAAAAACACACTGAAGACCTAGGCCAACCTACAGCGCACCTACCACCGCTTCAGCTCGTGTTGTAGCCTCTTCCTCCAGCTCACACACAGCTGGTTCGGCTTCCTCACAGGATCGCCATGGAAGAATCTCTGGCACTGTTGTACAGAGACACAGTGTAATTCCACCCACAGCACCACTTTCCCAGTCATCCTCACACTCCCAGGCCAGTCTACAGCCATCGTTAGCACAGGCATGGGAGAAAAGGAGCCCATACTCGGCAAACCACCCCCGAGCACAGGCTCTGAATGCTGGCATTGCTAAACTACTGGCCCTTGAAATGCTATCATTCAGGCTGGTGGAGACTGATACATTCCGTAACTTTATGGCATTGGCAGTCCCACAATACAACGTGCCCAGCCGATTTTATTTCAGCAGGCAAGCCGTCCCTGCCCTGCAACATCATGTGGAGGGAAAAATTAAACATGCGCTTCAAAACGTCGTCAGTAGCAAGGTCCACCTGACCACCGATGCGTGGACCAGTAAGCATGGACAGGGACGATACCTTTCCCTCACTGCCCATTGGGTAAATGTTGTGGAGCCGGGTACAGATCTTGAGAGTGGAGCTGTACGTGTTCTGCCAACTCCAAGGATTGCAGGAATCCAGTCTGTACACATTGACTCCTCCTCATTCTCCAGTTCCTCTGAATCAGCGCTGCAGGAGCCGTCACGGTCAACCTCCACATCGACCCGTGAACGGTTACCTGTTATGGTGACCAATATGAGCACAGCCGTGGCCAAACGTCAACAGGCCGTATTAAAATTAATTTCTTTAGGGAATCGAAGCCACACAGCGCAGGAGCTCTGGAATGCCATCAAGTAGCAGAGCGACGTGTGGTTTGTGCCAGCGAATCTCCAGCCAGGCATGGTAGTGTGTGACAATGGCCGAAATCTGGTGGCAGCTCTGGGCCTAGGCAACCTCACTCACATCCCATGTCTGGCACATGTGCTCAACTTGGTCGTGCAGAGTTTTTTGAGGGACTATCCGGATCTTGATGCACTGCTTCACAAGGTCCGCATAGAGTGCGCTCACTTGCGGCGTTCCAGCAATGCAAGATCACACATTGCAGCTCTGCAGCGCCGATTACGTCTTCCGGAACATCGCATCATATGTGACCTACCCACCAGGTGGAATTCAACGTTACATATGTTGGAGAGGTTGTGTGAGCAGCACGCAGCGGTAATGGAGTACCAGCTGCAGCAGGCGCAAACAAGTCGCAGTGCACGCCGTTCACACTTCACCACCACTGAGTGGGCCTCTATGAAGGACATTTGCCACATTTTGCGTGCCTTCGATTATTCCACGAGGATGGCGAGTGCAGATGATGCACTAGTCAGCATGACTATCCCCCTTATCTGCCTGCTTGAAAAAACACTGCAAGCACTAAGGGACGAGGTTTTGGAAGAGGTGGAGGATGAGGAGTCACAAATGCCATCTGCTTCTCTACAGTCTGCACAACGTGGTTCCTCACAAAGGCCTAGGCAGGGGACACTTTGTGAGGAGGATGAGGAGGAGTCAATGGATGAGGAAGACATCTGTCCAGAGGAGGGAGGTACACAATGCTCTAGTAGTCAGTATCTAGAGCGAGGGTGGGGTGATGCAGAGCAGGCAGAGATCATGCCTCAATCAGGGGACAGCGTTTCTTGGCCAGTTGGCAGTCTGAAGCACATGGTTGATTTCATGCTGCAGTGCCTGAGAAACCACCGCCGCATCGCCCACATTCTCAACACGGCTGATTATTGGGTGTCCACCCTCCTAGATCCTCGCTACCGGGACAACTTACAAAGCCTCATAACACCGTTGAACCGGGAGCGTAAAATGCGGGAGTACCAAGACGCACTGGTGCATTCCATCATGTTCTCCATTCCAACCGAGAGCAGTGCTGCTAGTGCTTTACAAAGCAGCTCAGTGCGTCGAGGCAGTGGAGGAAGCTCTGCACAAAGAGGGAGCAGAAGCAGCGCCTCAGCACAAGGCAAGACCAGTATGGCCGAAATGTGGCAAAGTTTTGTGTCCCCGCCGCCACATATGTCTACACCATCACAGACAGACTACATGTCTTGCCCTCTTAGTGTACTCCCAGACGGCTCTTCTCCCTTCAAGATTTGGGTCTGTAAGCTAGATACATGGCCAGAGCTAAGTCAGTATGCATTGGAGGTGCTAGCTTGCGCTGCTGCTAGTGTATTATCGGAACACGTCTTTAGTGCCGCAGGTGGTGTACTAACAGACCGTCGCATGCGACTATCCTCCGATAACGTTGACCGGCTTACTTTTCTCAAAATGAACAAGGCCTGGATCTCTCATGAATTTGCCAGTCCTATTCCAGAATAAATAATTGTTGGCAAAAGTATCCAGGTCTCCTGTTCTGTTCATGTTTCTACCACCTGAACTGTAATCCCTGAGCTCCAACACCGCCAGTTGGTGCTCGGAAGTGCCGTCTGCACAGTCAACACTTGATGCCGTGTTATTGGGGTTCAGTAACGTCAGCTGTTCCCCTGCTGTGCGGACGGCAATTTCTCCTGCTCTGTCCACATTCTCACAACTACTGATTTTAAAGTTGCTCCAAATACACCTCTGGCTCCTCTGTTTTCAGTATTATCCCTGAGCTCCAACACCGCCAGTTGGCGCTCGGAAGTGCCGTCTGCACAGTCAACACTTGCTGCCGTGTTATTGGGGTTCAGTAACGTCAGCTGTTCCCCCGCTGTGCGGACGGCAATTTCTCCTGCTCTGTCCACATTCTCACTACTACAGATTTTAAAGTTGCTCCAATTACACCTCTGGCTCCTCTGTTTTCAGTATTTTCCCTGAGCTCCAACACCGCCAGTTGGCGCTCGGAAGTGCCGTCTGCACAGTCAACACTTGCTGCCGTGTTATTGGGGTTCAGTAACGTCAGCTGTTCCCCTGCTGTGCGGATGGCAATTTCTCCTGCTCTGTCCACATCCACTGTACTACTGATTTAAAACCTCCTCCAAATACACCTCTGGCTCCTCTGTTTTCAGTATTATCCCTGAGCTCCAACACCGCCAGTTGGCGCTCGGAAGTGCCGTCTGCACAGTCAACACTTGCTGCCGTGTCATTGGGGTTCAGTAACGTCAGCTGTTTCCCTGCTGTGCGGACGGCAATTTCTCCTGCTTTGTCCACAATCTCACTACTACAGATTTCAAAGTTTCTCCAATTACACCTCTGGCTCCTCTGTTTTCAGTATTATCCCTGAGCTCCAACACCGCCAGTTGGCGCTCGGAAGTGCCGTCTGCACAGTCAACACTTGCTGCCGTGTTATTGGGGTTCAGTAACGTCAGCTGTTCCCCTGCTGTGCAGACGGCAATTTCTCCTGCTCTGTCCACATCCACTGTACTACTGATTTAAAACCTCCTCCAAATACACCTCTGGCTCCTCTGTTTTCAGTATTATCCCTGAGCTCCAACACCGCCAGTTGGCGCTCGGAAGTGCCGTCTGCACAGTCAACACTTGCTGCCATGTTATTGGGGTTCGGTAACGTCAGCTGTTCCCCTGCTGTGCGGACGGCAAATTCTCCTGCTCTGTCCACATTCTCACTACTACAGATTTTAAAGTTGCTCCAATTACACCTCTGGCTCCTCTGTTTTCAGTATTATCCCTGAGCTCCAACACCGCCAGTTGGCGCTTGGAAGTGCCGTCTGCACAGTCAACACTTGCTGCCGTGTTATTGGGGTTCAGTAACGTCAGCTGTTCCCCTGCTGTGCGGACGGCAATTTCTCCTGCTCTGTCCACATCCACTGTACTACTGATTTAAAACCTCCTCCAAATACACCTCTGGCTCCTCTGTTTTCAGTATTATCCCTGAGCTCCAACACCGCCAGTTGGCGCTCGGAAGTTCCGTCTGCACAGTCAACACTAGCTGCCGTGTTATTGGGGTTCGGTAATGTCAGCTGTTCCCCTGCTGTGCGGACAGCAATTTCTCCTGCTTTGTCCACATCCACTGTAATACTGATTTAAAACTTGATCCAATTACACCTCTGGCTCCACTCTGTTTTTAGTATTTACCCTGGGTTCCAGCACCGCCAGCTGGTTCTCGGTAGTTCCATTTGCTCTTGTACCTTCTACTACCCATCCGGGTTCCAGTACCGTCAGCTGGTTCTCGGCAGTGACTTTGGCACGGGTACTCCCTCCTGCCCAGCCTGGTTCCAGCATGCAAGCTGTTTCCGGGTAGTGTCAACGTCACTTTGCCTCCAATGCGTTGTCCTGTCGTGTTGCGGTCGGGTTAGCCGACTCTATGGTGCCTGCAGTTTAGGTGACTCCTATGTGGGCTGCGGGATCTGGCAATGAAGGCTGGTTCCATAGTGCCAATAGGACAAGCACCCCCTGTAGGACTGTGGGTTTTTGTAACTGCGGCCGGCTCGCGGCCTTGAACTTTTTTTTACATGGGTACCTTCTGCTACCCATCCGGGTTCCAGTACCGTCAGCTGGTTCTCGGCAGTGCCTTTGGATTAGGTGCCTCCTTCTCGGTATCCAAGTTCCACCAACGTCTGCTGGTCCTTGGTAGTGCTTTCTGGCACAGGTACCTCCTGCTTAGTAACCGAGTTCCAGTACCGTCAGCTGGTCTTCGGCAGTTCCATTGGCTCTTGTACCTTCTGCTACCCATCCGGGTTCCAGTACCGTCAGCTGGTTCTCGGTAGTTCCTCAGCTTTCTTGTACCTTCTGCTACATTTCCAAATTGAAGCTTTTTGAAGTGGTTCTTGGTAATCACTCTGGATCTCCCTGACGAGGACCCTGAAGACGAGGACCCTGAAGACCAACCCTAAGAAGACGACGACCCCGAAGACAATGACCCTGAAGACGAGGACCCTGAAGACCACCCTGAAGAAGACGAGGACCCTGAAGACCACCCCGAAGAAGACGAGGACCCTGAAGACCACCCCGAAGAAGACGAGGACCCTGAAGACCACCCCGAAGAAGACGAGGACCCAGAAGACCAACCCGAAGAAGACGAGGACCCCGAAGACGAGGACCACCGAAGATGACGACCCTGAAGACCACCCCGAAGAAGACCAAGAAGATGACCCTGAAGAAGTTGACCAAGAGGACAAAGAAGAGAAGACAAGCACCAAGATACAGAAGAACAAGTGACAGAAAACCAAGAAGCAGAAATACAAGAAGCTGCAGAACAAAAAGCGGAAGAACATTAAGCATAAGACTAAAAATCAGAGCAAAAGATAATATCTAAATTATAAGCAGAAGATGACTAAGCAGTGTATGGGGGTGAGTCCGTTCCTCCTCGTGGTGCCCCTGGAAAAGATCTGCTGCTAAAGACCAAACTGAACGCGGACAAATCCTGTTGTAAATCTTTTGTGACGGGCAGAACGAAAGGTGTAATGTCCAACCTTTTTTAGATAACAACTACAGGAATGCCTGTCACAAATAAGAATATGATGAAGAAGAAGAATATGAAGAAGATGAAGAAGTAGAATATGAAGAATGTAAAAAAAAAGAATAATACGAAGGAGGTGAAGAAGAAGAAGATGAAGAAGGTGAAGAAGAAGAGGATGAAAAAGATGCTGAGGATGATGAAGGAGAAAGTGTGGGAGAAGTAAAAAAGAAGGTGAAGAGCATGGAAGTAGTGAAACATAAATATCTGACAAAATATAAAAATACTTAACATAGTCAATATTTCCGTAACTCAGAACGTCTTAAAAAAAATATTAATTCCTGCTATTCCATTTGATTGGGCTAAACCTCTATGCCTTTATTGTCTCCCCCACCTCCCCCAATACATTCTACATTATTCTTAGTTGTTTTCCTTCATGTAGAATTAACCTACAAGGAAAGAAAGGGTTTATTTTCATTCCGATATTTCTGTCCCATTGACTTGCATTGGTTTCCGGTATCGGAATCGGCGATATCCGATACTTTTTCGGTATCGGTCCGATCCAATCCGATCCGATATTTCCCGATATCGGAAGGTATCGCTCAACACTATTAATCAACTCTCATTTTTCCCATACAGGAGCCAATTGTCATATCATTAATCTAGATCAGTATTTCCCAAACCCCATCTTCACGGCCCCCAACACATCATGGTTTCAAGATTTCCCTAGTACTGTACAGGTGAGAGAACCAGTGGCAGTTTCTACTGCCTTAAAGGGAATCTGGCATCAGGTTTTTGCTATGTAATCTGAAGACAGCAGGAGATAGAGGGTAAAACACTGAAGTCAGGGATGTGTCACTTGTCAAAGTGCATGCTGTTGTTTACTAGCTGTGAACAATTTGTCACTAAGAGATTAACAATGCCAGACTACACTAGTTCAGCAACATCCCTTTCCCCTGTGATAAGCAGCTCACTGTCTATGGACTTTGTACACTAAGAGCCTGGAGGGGGCGAGATTAGCTTTCTCAACTTCTATTCATTCTAAATCTAAAAGCTCTGATTATGTCACAACTGCTGCACCCAGTAATCTAACTGATACATCATTGGATTCAGCTTCTCTTTGCCTACCTCATGATGGTCTCAGATGAGGTAGCAAAAACCTGTTAATAGATTCTTTTTAATAATAATTCCATTACCTGTGCAATACTAAGGGAATCCTGAAAACATGACATTTTGAGGGCTGTGAGGACTGGACTTTGGGAAATACTACTCTAGATGACTAGAACACTGCTCTAGACTAAAATTAAAGGGAAGGGAACCTGTCTCCAGGAAAATGCTGTTCAATTTGCAGGCATTATGCTATAAATCAGCAGAAGAGTAGATTGTTATATTGTTTTGTGAGAAAAGATTCACTATAACTTGTGTTTCCATTATTTAAACTCTGCTACTTCTGGGAATTTCAGTCCAGTGGGCAGTTCTCTCAGTGACTGACAGCTTTATTTGTATGAGTGTGCATGCAGAGACAGCTGTCAGTCACTAGTAGGACCGCCCACTGGACTGGAAACCCCATGAAGAGCAGAGTTTTATATGAATAAAACTTAGGCTGTACTGAATCTTTTGTCACAAAATCATATTTCAATCCACTCTGTTGCTCCTGCTCTATAACATGAGGCCTGCAGATTGGTCTGCATTTTTATGGTGGCACGTTCCCTTAGTGTCAAAAAAAAATAAGACTATACATTAGTCTATAAACAATTTGCGTTGTCACAGTGTTGGCTTCTTAGCTAATTTCTATGAAAATGTACCTGCTTAAAAATCAGAACAAAAAAGCACAAAGCAATTTTAATTTGATGTAATTTACAATGAAGATTTATTTACTTTTTTATTTATTTGTTTGTTGTGAAGGATTCAAAAACCTCTTTGTGTTTTAAATTTCAATTTAGAAATGTGGAATTATTCAGAGGGACTTTGCCCTCAGACCACAACTGACATTGTGCTTCAGAGCAAGTGTTTTTCAATGATAGGACTGATGAAAGTTGGGACAATGGCAGTATGATTGCATAATGCTTAACACATTCACAAGGAACATTTGTTCTCCAAATAGTTAGCATGAAAAGAAGACAACAATATGCATGCTGAATAAAATATACATTTTCATGGTCCTCTTATGGGCAATAGATTATTTTAGTATGCTATTTTTCAACAAATGTCGTCTTATTGAAATTGTAATAAAATGTCTGGAATTTCTGTCATTTAATTTTTCTTTCAAAAATAAGATGTATTTTAAAAGCTGATAAGAAACTTGAAATATTTGATTTTTTTTTTCTCGTGTCCACATTTTGTCCTCACGTGAATAGTGATTTGGCAATATTTTAAGATTGGTCTTAAAATAAATTATGTTCTTAGCCAAGAAAAATATTTTTCTTTTATCCAACAAACACTACGAGCCTATGTTCTATGCCAGTCAGTCAGCAAGTTTTTCTCTTCCTCCAAGCTTTTCTTTAACTTTTGAAAGCAAATTGTGAATATATAGCATATATGAACAAATCTAAAAGTAACATTTTCTAATATAATTGTTTTTATAATAGCTTTGGCCTTTTTTTAGGTTTATATAGAATGTAACAGAACTAAATGTGATAGTTTTAACTATTTCAATTGTATGGTACCGTGTAAATCTGAATACTGAAATTGAATGTGGTGCCACATGTCGGCCTATTAGAGACTTCATATACAGTCATACAAGCTACATGTACACAGTTTGCAAAGAGCAATTGCACCCAAATTTAATCCAAAGACTGAACAATAAAATTTGTTATGCTGACTGTGTGACCAAATTCTGAAATGTTATGATTTGTATAAATGTCAACTATTATTACAGCCTTGAAATATGATAATTAGGTTACCACTGAACTTTATCACCGCTGTAATAGATCACATTTTCCTGTGATGGAAACATAATAACACACGAAGCAGAGATTGTCAGAATGGAAGCAGCAAGGCAGTATCAAAACAACAGTAGTTTGTACTACTTCTTTTGTTTTTGTTTTTTTTTTCAGACTCTAGAGGATCCCTTTAAGATTTTATAGTTTCAAAACTTTATACTCACCATGTCAAAAAAATGTTTGCATGTGCAGTGGAGTCATGATAATAGATGTCACTGTTTTTAGTCATGTGATTTATATTTAAAGGGAATCTGTTACTAGATTTTTCCTCTTCTACATGGGAGCAGCTTGATGAAGAAGAGAGCTTGATTCAAGTGATGTATCACTTACTGCGTTACATGCTGTCAATTTGATAAAATCATTGTTTTATCTGCTGCAGATCTGCATGCTCTCTAAATGTTGAGCTCTGTAAAACCCCAGTTACACCAATAATTGATAGCCTTCTGAGTACATTGTGCATAGTCTGAAATCTGTAGCGAAGGTGACATTAAAGAGAGTTCATGATTTTTAAGGACTCCATGACAGCAGGTTTTCTAATCCTCTAGTGATATGCTCATGCTGATAAAACAGTGATTTTATAAAAACTAACACAAGCAGCCTAGTAAGTGATACACTACTGGAATCATGGTCCCAGTCTCCTCATTATAGTGCTCTCTGAATTGGTGGTAAATGCCTGGTAACAAATTCTCTTTAAATACTTATAGCTTTAAAGGGAATCTGTCAGAAGGTTTTTGATACCTCATCTGAGAGTAGCATGATGTAAGTAAAGAGACCCTGAATCCAATGATGTATCACTTAGATTATTAGGTGCAGCTGTCCTGACACAATAAGAGTTCTTAGATTTAGAAGGTAGCAGAGATGAGAAAGCTGCTGTCGTCCACACCTGAATGTGTATGTTCCTTGTCTACAGACAATAAGCTGCTTATCAGAGGAGGAGGGAGTGTCGGACTAGCATGCACTCACTGCTGTATCTACTGTAGTCCGGACAATGATAATCACTAAGTGATAAAAACTTCAGTAAAGTAAACAATAGCACATTACATTTTACAGCGGATGTCTATTCTCAGAAAATATAATAAAACTTTTTTCTTTTGTATCTGGAATTTAAGAGCAAATTCATAAGTTTTATGCTAGATCTAAAATTTTGTAGCATTTTTTTTTGTCAAAGCTATAAGCCATGCAAATATGTAAATAGTGCGTAGGATATCAATCCCTCCATTTCTTTTAATTATGTTTCATAAAGAGTTAAATGGTTTATTAATTCATCTTTACTTAAATGAATAACTTAAAAGTGTTTAAAGATTTGAAAGAACATGGTTACATTTCTTCTAAGAAGTAACATGTTTTGCACATCCTGAGAATTTAGAATTAATGAATGCTAAAAAATAAAAAACTTAAATCATAAAAACTGTTGATACTCAAAAGCAAAATACACAAATGAATTATAAAAGTAGAGCTTTCAAATGCCTTACCACGTTTTGACCAGTGAGGCCCTCAAGAAGATCCAAAAGTCTTCTTCCATCTTGAAGTTCACTGAAGAGATCTTCAATTGGATGTTTCCCAAACTACAAAGTAAAACAATATAAACATTTCATAATCAATTATATTATATTATCGTGTGTAATAACATTTCACTATTATTGCTGGACATTAATAGGACCTGTCAGATTCTGTAATATGCAGGACTTAGTTAAAAAGTTTTTGAAGCCAATTTAGTGGTTTGCAATAGAATTAGGGCGAAAAAGTGTTTGGTGGAGCTTCGCAGAGGGGGCATGGCCCCTCACAGACTAACAAGTTGATTACAATTTATGCCACAAAAGTAGCATGAATTATGGTAGAAAAGTATTCCAACCATGACAGAGCCCTTTTTATGAATCTGGCACATTTTACTTCAATAGATCCTGGGTCAAGAGTGGAATACAAAATACCATTCTTCATATATTGGGGTCTATTTGTTTTTCTAAAAGCACTAATCATTCTATAATACAATCCTTGTATTGTTTATTCTATTTGATAAAATTAATAGCTAAAACAGTTAATGAAATCTAAATATAAATATTTGCTATATCTTTTGTAGAAAGATAGAAACATTTCTAATAACATTTAGCGCTGGAGTCCTGGATTCAAATCCCACAACGGACAACATCTGCAAGGAGTTTGTATGTTCTCCCCGTGTTTTTGCGGGTTTCTTCCTGGTTCTCTAGTTTCCTCCCACACTCCAAAGGCATACTGATAGGGAATCTAGATTGTGAGTCCCAATGGGGAGAGTGTCCATGAAGTCTGTAAATTGTCTGAATTGTAAAGTGCTGTGGAATATGTTAGCGCTATATAATTAAAAAGATTATTATTATTATTATTAACCACGACTGATTTTTTTCAAAACAACATGCCTGTAGAGAGCCCAAATCGAACAGCAGCTATCCAACCATTACAGGATTTAAAAACTTGATCATAACTTATTGGTAGATAGAATAAAAAAAAATGTGTGAGTCAAATATAATGACAAAACTACCATTCATTTCCTATCTGAAAATTTATATAATAGCTAATTTTTCTCCAAAGAAAATAAAAAAAAGTATAATATCCAAGAATTCTTGAAAAAAGTCTTATAATTCATTTTTTAAATAATTCTAAATTTATGCTTTTAGATTTGAACTAAAAAAAGTAGAGTGCTAAAATATTGTTCATGCTTCGTTTTTGTATATTATACCAATTTGGTTTTATTTCTTAGTATGAACACAAAATAGCCATAGATGATAACTGTTATTTTTTACAATGTGATATCATATTGTCATCTAAGTTGAAATTTCAATTTGCATTTAATGTAGACGATAATTATATTCAAAATTCTGCTTTGTTCACTCTAAACAGCTCATGGCTATAGATTTGACAGTATGAAAAAAAAGAAAAGAAAAGGAATTAACAAATTTCACAACGCTCCAAGTACTCAAGGTGACTTTCTTTGCAAGCAATGCATTTAACACTTGATTTTATTTTTTAAATAGTTACTTCATATAGTTTAATACATTTAATTGTGAGTGTTTTAATCCTGTATGACCATCCCAACCACCAACATGAGTGTTAAGATGATTTGGAGAATTGCAGATAACTTCAGTCTGTAGATGGTCAATGACATAATCAAAACACAATTAAAAATTAAGACAAAGATATTACAATATCCTAGTCACTAAAGTGTTAATAATTATCTTGGAGCTAATACTTAAATGAGTTGGGCACTACTTTTTTATTGCTTACCTATCCATCAGATTGGCCATCAATATCTGATCGGTGGGGGTGCAACACCCGGTACTCCTGCCAATCACATGTTACCGACACAGCCCAGAAGTTCATGGATGCTACTGGAACATAGAAGCTTTGTCACTTCTACAGTGTCCATTGCTGGTTACTTCAGATCCACCTCTTATTCAAAAGTGAATTGGGGGTCGAACTGTAGTACCCCGCTGCAGCCACTATACTTTTGAGTTATAGTAGCAGCAATCGAAAACTTCTGTCGAGTGACAGAATGATCTGATTGGTAAAAGTACCTCCACCAATCAAATATTAATGGATTACATTTAGTAGTGGCTAATGGTTTTAATACTGAACAAGATCTTAACTGTTTTATTTAGCTTTTAGATAGCTCTCAGCATTTTATGTTTTAAAATAATATATTATTGCATATTGCATATATTTATGTAGAGGTAATTCCTGTGCTTTTTAAAGGGAATCTGTAAGCAGATTTTTCTAACTCGAACTATTAGCATCTATAGCATTGCTGTAAAAGATGTTGAATTCATACTTTTGTTGTAGAAAAGAGATTTCCTATTTGTTTGTAATCCCTTGCACAATTTTTATGATAAGCCAAAATGGCAGCAGGACTGGCATTGCACTTACAGCACTATTGCCTGTATATCGCATCTGACATAGAACACTTAATTGTTTTCTACGTGATGGTTTTATACTCTCTCATAGTCAACCCGCATATAAAAGATTTTCAAGTATCAAAGGCATTTAAATGCTGTAAAATACCATTCTAGGCTTTTATGTGTCACTAATAACAATCATTATATTTTATTATGCCAAATAGTAACGAAGCCATTAAAAATTATTTTTATGCAAGAATTCTTTGGGCATTAGTCTTCAACAAGTATCAGTAGAAAGAAGCAAAGCATTCATTCTTTGCTTTCTCATAAGTAATTTATCTGAAAGAGTCATTTATGTCACAAACAATGTTGCATTCATGAATATAGCATATAATTATATCTAAATGAGGAATTTCAAAAAAGGAAATATCAAAAGAAAAAAAAAAAATAACATCTACTAAAGTAGGAAACTCAATGGCTATTATTTCTCTACATATTTTTAACATGTGGTATGTGATCATAGTATTAATTGCTTAACACTATTGCAGTGTGTCTCATTCACAGGGAATTTGAAACAGTTGTTATTCTGCCTGAGTAAAAATCACTTTCTTGAAGACTCATTGCTACTGAGCACAACATTTCCCATCAATCAACAAGACTATAATTACAATAATGAATGCCTTATAGAGGATTTCTAAAAATACTTCAGCATCTGAAGTGCTCAAAGGGAAACTGAGCAAGCATTACAAAAATATTCCAGAATGTTATTAGTTAGGATTCCTAAACTGCTGCTAAAAGAATATAATCCACCAGTCATCACATTTATCAACATAGGGTTGTCTAGATTGCAAGCTTGTCTAGTCCATCTTCATGGTACATGCAGTTAGGGTAAGTAAAAGAAGTGTTGAAGAAATTTCTGTGATGTAAAATCTTTTTAATATATCTTAATAGGGATCTTCCTGCTGCATGGACATTGTACAGTCTCAAATTGAGATCTCGGCTCCCACATCCCTGCCTCCTTTGACTCTGCTCCAGCAGAACCACCCACCTCGGTAAGCTACTGCAAAGTCGGACTATAAGACGCACCACCATCTTTTTTTTTTTTTTTAAATTGTTTTTCCTATTTTCCTTCCCAAAATTTGTGGTGTAGCGGTAATACGGTAGTTGAGTAAGCTAAATAAAATAAAGGCATTATACTTCATATTTGGAATCAAATATTCTTTTAAGTCTATGGCTGAAATTAAATACTGCATACATTTTATTTCAAGACGCCAGGTTTCTCCTATAGCCACCACAAGATCATGAAAGAAGATGCAAGAGGATATAAGAAGGACTAGACGACAAACTGTGACAAACCTTGAGGTGAATATATTTTTTCATTCACCATTTTGCTTACTCAATACAACAAAATGAGGTCCACCTGCCCCCTCATTTCGATGAATTATTGCAAGGGAAATTAAATATTTGAGGCAAATTTAAATTGTCTCAAATCAATTTGCTTATCTTTTTTAACTACTTTACCTTAAATGGTCTTAAAAAAAATGAACAGGTTTTTATTATAGATGAAGTGATCTGATAAAATTCATATTTGCAAAAGCACACAGATTTCACTGGGAAATTCAATTTGCAGCAAAGTTATTCACTTCTAATTGAATGTTCCCTATTAGGCTCTGGGGACTCTACAGATCTCAGAGCAAAATAAATGGAAAATGGAAAAAATAAAAAAGCCCCTAATACTCACTTGCCCACTCAATTGTCCCAGCACCACTGTTGCCTCAAGTTTCTGTTCAGTCCTCAAAGCCTCTTTTTTCTGTGACGTCATGACGTTACGACGCATCTTGACCTCCAAGGTCTGGTCTCAGCCAGAAGTTCCATCCTAGAATGAGGATACAGGAGCACAGCTCCAGAAAGAGGGCCAGAGGACCAAGTGGAAGACAGCAGGCACTGGATGCAGAACAGATGAGCTGTCAGGTGAGTATTTTTTTAACCTTTTGCCCTCTACAGTTCAGCAAGATGCCAGCCACAGCTGACCTCTATTTTGCTGAATTTTCACAGAGCAAATTACAAAAATACATATTCTAGAGAATATGAATTTTTGTAAATTTAGAATAGAATTAAATTCCACTTTAATAAATTCATCCATTTCTAGTTTTTATGATTTTGAAGTTATTTCAAGCACATGCATTCTTTTCTTAAGTTACCCATTAATATAATACTGCTATTCTAGGCAAGAATAACAACTCTTTCTTACCAATTCTATTAGTGCTGCTCATTGGGCATGTCTGTATATTATAGTAAATATTAGAAACTGGCAACAACTTTACCAACAAATTATAATATATTTTTCAAGATTTGTATTCCACTAAAGCTGTTCATAAACATAAGATATTGAATGTGTGTCATAATGTGTGAGGTTTGACAGACAGTCATTCTGGATCCGGCTGTAGAAGGTCGCTGCACTTGGTCTTGCAGACACCTTCTTGATCCTTTCATGATATCTCCTTCTCTAAGACACAGTGGTGATTTCCACCTTCTGCTGTTGATTGATATATCCTTGCTGGATCTTTAAATACACTCAGCTTCTCCAGAGAATTGCCGGTGATAGAGTAAATTCCTCTGTTCAGATCTGGAATTCTAGCAGTTGGCTTGATTCTCCTTGGAGTTCCTTTGTGGATTGTAGTTGTGATCTCTCTGGTGTCTTCTCAAAGCTAAGTGTATTACCTTGTCTGTTTCCCTGGTTTGTCTTAAGTTGCAGTGGGACTGACTAGTGCTCACCCCTCCCCCTCCCTACCGAGGTCCTAGCTCTAGGGTCAACCAGGGCTAAGGTATCCTGCTCGGCGATAGGTTCAGGACCTATTTATTGATGATAGGGGAGTCAGGATGTTGTTATATCTGCTCTAGTTGCTGGGCTCCCCTCCTTTTCCCGTTATCATATGCTGGATTCTTCCCATATCTAGCATGACAATGTGCATGCTTCAATAGAGAGGGATTACAAATGAGCCCTTGGTTAGTCTCCTCGCAAAATAAAGAATTACACATTTTTAATTTCAACATGTTTGATCTTCTTTCCCACAAAAACTCACAGAATGACAAAGAATTCTCTAAAAAGACATTTTTAGATCACTTCATTTTAACCTAATGTGTATGGACAAATCTTGTATTTGTAGCAAAGATGAAATCAGGAGAACATGTAGAGAAGCTGTAAACCTGTACATAATAGATAATTAACTACTAATTAATTTAGTTTCACATTTCTAAAAAGAAATGCAGCAATTTAAAGGTGTTTTTCTTCTCAGTTCTTTACTAATAATTCTTCTAAATGTAAATTGATGTTATTTGCAACCTATTGAATCAATATTTAATTTCCTTGCCACTATATAGTGAGTTAGAGAACAATTTGAAAATAACATCGATTTCTTCAGGTTTAACTTTGCTGATTTTACATATTGTCCTATTTCCTCTGTAAAGATTGCGTCAACAAATATATTTTCTAGTGTTTCTCTTTGTTTCTTTGTATATTATCTAAATATTGAAGAAAGTTCCACCTCAGTCATGCTGTTTTATAACTAACAACTAATATATAATAATAATTTTTATTTATATAGCGCCAACATATTCCGCAGCACTTTACAATTAAGTGGGGGCATGTATAGACAATAAATTCAATACAAGGTGAAACAGTTTAAGCAGCTACATCAGGAGTGAGGTTCCTGCTCGCAAGCTTACAATCTACAAAGAAATGGGGGGACACAATAGGTGAAAAGTGCTTGTTATTTCATGTCTGGCAATTATAATAAATAGGGATTTTCATATAAAGTTGCATGATCCGGTCATCAGCCAGTATCTTTAAGTGCAATACTCAAGTATCGAGTGCAGTTATCGTGTGCATGGAGGGTGTGGAGACAGATGACTAGTAGGGTGCAGATTCCAAATAATATTTAGAAGGAGGGGACAGGGGAAAGTTAGTTTACTGACTAGTTGAGGTGGTAGGCTTGTTTAAAGAGATGTGTTTTTAACGCGTGCTGAAAGACATGGGGGCTTGGCATCAGATGGATCGTCTGGGGTTGTGCATTCCAGAGAACGGGCACAGCACGAGAGAAGTCTTGGAGACGGCGGTGCGAGGTTCGGATTATGGGGGATTTTAGTCTTAGGTCATTTGTAGAATGGAGGGCACGTGTAGGGCGATAGACAGAGATGAGAGAGGAGATATAAGGTGGCGCAGAACTGTGGAGAGCTTTGTGGGTGAGAGCGATGAGTTTATATATATATACTAATATTTCACTTTGAAAGAGGGTAGTTAAAGTACCAACTTTACGTCTACATGATAATCTTTTGTCCTCCTAAAGAAAATGGTTTTTTTAGACCTATTATATATTTGGTTAGGCAAGTTTGGCAGCAATCACACAAGTTTCATCACTGTAAGTCAAAGAACAGTTTATTAATAAGTTTACATTGAAAAGTAATTGCACCAACATGTTATATCTACTGCTATTTAAACTCATATTGCACATAAAGATCGTTGAAGTTGTATATTATTCTAAGTATGCTTTTCACTTTTTTAATAAACAAATTTTCACACTTCAGTGCTCCTCAGTGCCATTATAGTACCACTTTCAATTTCTTTATAGCTTGAATAATTGCTGCTTATGCTGCCCTCCAGCTAACACCTAAGAATTTGTTGAAGAATAGAGACTTTGAATATTGGATCTTTTCTAGATATGACATAAAAGTACTTGATATGACAATATACAATTTAAGAAGAGAAAATACCAGCAGCAAAAAGAAACACTTTCAAAGCAAACATCACTATCTTTTGACATTTGCTTTGAATGACAAAATTCTGAAACATTTTCTTCTTCTCTTTTCAGCAATTTTTGAGAAATATTTAATTCTAGATATTGCCACTATTGTGCCCAATTTAAGCCAGGTCTAGACGATCCATGGTATAGATAATGTCAGGAAAATCCTAATAGAACAGCTAAACTTTCTATTGGGTTAATCAGAATCACTATAAAAGATGGCAGCTGTGTACTGACTACTATAACACGAGTTTAAATGTGACTGTCTAATTCTGAAAATTACCAACTCCCAATATAAAGAGGGTGTTTACAATTAAGTAACCACATTATTTTAGTTTTGGTATTTCTCCCCTCTCTAGATTATTTTAGTTAACATTATTAGGTGGAAAACCTTCTGAAATGATTCTTCTTGGTGTAATTTTTTTACATGACAAAACCTGTTATTTTAACAAGGGCATGTAGACTATTTATATACACTGGTATGTTTCAGAATTAGACAGTCACATTTAAACTCGTGTTCTAGTAGTCAGTACACATCTGCCATCATTTATAGTGATTCTGATTAACCCAATAGAAAGTTTAGCTGTTCTATTAGGATTTTCCTGACATTATCTATACCATGGATTATCTAGAACTGGCTTAA
This sequence comes from Phyllobates terribilis, assembly GCF_046119375.1. Lineage (NCBI taxonomy): Eukaryota > Metazoa > Chordata > Amphibia > Anura > Dendrobatidae > Phyllobates > Phyllobates terribilis. Next base: position 367,642,536 of record NW_027362762.1, on the reverse strand, counting down.
ATTTGGCACAATAGTGGCAATACCTAGAATTGAACATTTCTCAAAAATTGATGAAAAGAGAAGAAGAAAATTGGACTGTGAGGATGCTAAAAGGTCTACAGCAACATTAAAGGAGCTGCAGGAATCTCTGGCAAGTACATAATTGTGTACTGCATTAAACAATAATCTCTCATTTTTTTATGCCTGACCTGTGGTGTAGGGTGGCAAGACAGAGGAAAACATATAAGCCAAGCTATATTTTGACAAAACCTACATCAAGGTTGCCAAAAGCATTTGGAAAATGGTATTATAATCTGATGAGACCAAGATTGAACTTTTAGGACATCATTTTAATTTGTAAATTTTGCATCAACACCTTCAGGCCGCTGTTAAAAAGCTAAAAATGAAGAGGGGTTTCAACTTTCAACATGACAACATGACAATGACCCTAAAAAGAAGATCAAAGTTTTGGAATTCCTAGCCAGAGCCCAGACCTGAGTTCAATTGAAAATATGTGGGTTACCTTGAAGTTGTCTGAACACAGGAGATGCCCCAGCTATCTGACAGATAAGGAGCACTACTGCAAGGAAGAGTGGGCAAAAATTGCCAATTGTTGATACCCAAAAGACTGAATGCTGTCATCAATTCAAAAGGTGTTTTAAAGTGTACTTCAACAAAGTATTAGTTTAAGTGTATATTTATACAACCATTTTATTTTAGTTCTTTTTTACATCAGAAAATACTCCAGTTCATTTTTAAATTGAATTATGCAGATTTTGAATGACATGTGGAAGTTCTGTAGTAATTCTTTTTGATATGATTTTGTTTAAATGATGAAAAACCTGTCATTTTAACAGGTGTGTGTAGACTTTTTCTATCCATTGTATATGTATGGATATAATGTAAGGTTAATATAAACAAATGTATCATGGATATAAAAAGTCTACACACCCTGATGAATGCCAGACTTTTGTCATGTAAAAAATAACTCCAAAAAGAATAATTTATTTAACTTTTTCACCTTTATTGTCACCCAGAATCTTTGCAATTCAACTCCTCCTTGATAGTATTGCATGATGGATAAGTATTTGTCTGTATATCTCAATGTTAAGGACACCAAGAAATTGGCAACACTTACAACCTCAAAAGCAATAGTCTAAGAAACTTAATGCAGTAGACAAAAACCATCATGCTTTGTTCCCTTCAAAATCGGAACATGACCAGCATTGCTATTAGCTTATTACTGGTGGCTATTAGTTTTACTCTGCTACACTTATCGACTTTTGGGATAAGTTTGGCAATAACTGGTCTTCATGGAAAATTGCGAGCAATGCTGATAAATACAGGAAGATACTTATCCATCGTGCAATATCATCAGTGAGGTGTCTGGCTTCAAATTTATTCTGCAACCGGACATCCACCTCAAGCATACAGTCAATCTCATTAGGAACCATCTTAAGTGTAAAGAAGAACAAGGAGTCCAGGAAGTGATGATATGGCTCCCACAGAGCCGTGATTTCAACATCATAAGAAGGATTTGCACAAGGCTACATCCACAGAATATCTGTGGTTAGTTCCCCATGATGTTTGGTACAGATCCTCTTCAAAGACTGCATGTAAGTGTACCTAGAATGAAGTCACACCAAATATTGATCTCATTTAGATTTCTCTTTTGTTTATCCACTTTGCAATTTCTAAATTGCTAAAAAAAATATTTTCTCTAATATTTTTTAAACGGATTCAATGCTGGGGTTGTCAGGAACTTAAATAGTGGCTAAATATGTTTTAGATTATTATTTTAGATATAGTTCTCCCTGTTTGCAGCTTTTTCCCTAGGCATTAGTGGAAAGGGATTAGAGAAAGAATTGATATTAATATTTAAATAACCTTACAAATATATTTAATTTCTTATCTTCTATCAGTTTTCAGTTAAAGTATATGTAAAACCTTTCCAGTATTGAAAAGTTCCTACACTTCCTGAGAGTTGTACTGTAGTATCATGCTATGTACACATATTAAAGAAGTTGTCCATTACTTTATATTACCCCCACAATGTATCCCCCCGAGGCCTGTAAGGATTTTTGAAAATACCTTACGTTGCTTTTTCTGCCTGTGAACGGCTCTATCCAGGCATCACGTGCCCCCCCCACTGACGTCACGACAAGTGAGGCGTGACTCAGCGCTGGGGTCCCCACAGTGGCTGCTGGGTTGTGGGAGGGGTTACCTCCCGCGTCACACCCAATATCCACCTTGCGCTTTCCCAATGAATGGGGAGAGGCAGAGTGCGCAGTGGATGCGGGATGTGATGCGGGGTGGTAACCCCACCCACAGTCTGGCATCCACTGTGAAACCAGGAAGACAGAGACCCCCGGCTGCTACCAGCAGTTGTCGTGACATCAGCGGATGTCAGAGCCGGCTTCAGCCGGGGATCACGTGATGCCTGTGAGCGGCCAGTGATAGCGCCACTCACAGGCAGTATATGCAACGTAAACTAATTACAAAAATCCTTAGGGGCCCCGGGGGGATACATTGGGGGGGCAATCTAAAGTACTGGACAGCCCCTTTAAAAGGAATGCTGGAAGATTTAAACTCTGAAGACTATTAATCATATCTTTTGATTTTCATTTTGAGAAATAATATTAACTAGAAAAATAACTAACTTATTTTTGGTCAAGTTATAAAAGAATGAAACAAATTTTGATATTGAGACCTTAAGAGGAATATATTTTGTAGAAACAATATGATTCCGAAATGGTATCTCGTTTTTAATAAATGTTACATGACATTCAAGAAATAATGAGCGATTGTTAAATTTGCAAAGTTGTCATGCCTGTTACAGAAATCAGTTGAGTAAAATCAATTTATTTAGAAATGCTATGTTATATGACAAGTCGATGAGATACCAGAACCACTTGCTTTGAATACTGCCACTGAATGTCAAGAGGAGGCGAATTCGGGTCACTGCAACCTTGGTAGAATCAGATCCTCTCTGTGGTACAAATACCAAGGACAGAAAGATTTGTAACAGCACATACCAAGCACTTTGTGTGCTATTCACTCTAAAGAAGATTGCTATTTGTATTACTACAGTTGGTTTATAGTATTTTTTTTAACAGAAAATATTGTTTTCACAGTAATTTTACCTTATTCCTTTATAGAAATATGTATAATAAGGAGCTATTTAAGAACCTGAAGAAATTCTTGTATTACAAGTATGATTGATTTGACGACTCCACTTGTTCAATTGGACTAAGAAATTAGATGTTGTGAATCTATTCTGTTCTATTCTTGCAAATGTCATCACGATGTCATCATTATATAAGCTAAAGCTACCTATTGTAAGAAAATAATATCAAAATTAAACATTTAATTTGTGGCACTGCAGTGCATAGTGAATAAATAGAAGCTTAATAGGGCTTTTGCTACACCATCTGAGAGCTCCATAATTTAGGGGCAGAGACCCTGATTCCAGCAATGTACCACTTACTAAACTGCTTGCTGTCATTTTAATAAAATCACAATTTTATCTGCCACAGATCTACCAGTGCTTATATAGTACAGAGCTCAAGAATATGTTGACCATATGGCAGCAGGCTTACTAGACTTCTAGTGATAACCTCCTGCTGATAAAACAATGATTTTATTGAAACTACAGCAAAGACACCAGTAGGTGACAAATCGCCAGAATCAGGGTCTTTATCACTACATTATGTTCTTCTCAGATTACGTAGCAAAAACTTGGTGACAGATTCCCTTTAAAAATGGAGCTAATTTTTTCTACACAATACTAACTAAAAGGGGATTCATCACAATGTTTACACCATAAAATTAGTGTTAAATGCTTTGAAAAGTCCCAATTTTTTTCCAACTTAGAGTTGCACAAAAATGTATGACTTTTGTTATTTTCACGCCAGTTTAAAACAGTTTTGCCAAATGAGTAGAGCTGTGGATGAGCCAGAGTGGGAAGGGACCATGGCTACACATGCCCAATAAATTTTGCAAAATTTTGAGTGTTGATTATGCCACAAATGCTATTCCAGTCCCAGATGCATGGAAGCACAAATTACAAAGAAGATGCATCAAATTCATTCAGTGGTGTAAGGCTCTTAACAAATTTGGCGCATTGTCATACAGAAAGTCCTTAATTTAGACTGGTGTGCTCAATGCCAGTTTTAATAAATCATCCCAAATAAATCCATTATATATCCGAGGAGCCAGAATATTAACATAGACGTCCATCTAGGTATATGTAAAAGGAATTGTATGATACCAAAATAAAACTGTAAATATGTCTCAATGTATAAAAAATAGCTTATATTTCCATACAAATTGCTCAATTACTGGCAACCCTGCCAGTTTTAAAGTAGCCAGTATGGTTAAGAAATTGCTACATTATAGAGTGACATATGTTTGAACATATGTAATGCAGTTATTTCTGACATAATGAAGGTGAACATGTATAGCAACTTGGATCTAACAGGTAGACTTTCCTCCAGCTTTAGTGTCCTCGGTTTAAAAACATGATGCATTAAGATACATCATATGCTATAAATAATATTATTAATTCACAGGACAATTTAATTATTGAATGTTGGAATCAGATTACAGCTTCTCCAGGTACAAGCAACAATTGACAGTTTGCAGTCATAGATTGGTCTAAAGGTAGAGAGTCGGGACCTGGCTTGAAATATAACCAAGAACAACATCTGCATGGAGTCTGAATGTTTACCCCCTTGTTTTTTTTCTCTACATACTTCAGTTTTCTCCCACACTCTAAAGACATACTTAAAGGGAATTTAGATTACTCCAATTGAGAAAAACTCTGGACACCAACATATTCCATCCATTAATGAAGTCTTTATCATGCAGAAAATGTGCAATGTTTCAGCTAACAAACCAGCCTTTGACAAGCATAATATTAAGGTATACAATAACTATATAAATAGTGAAAGGGAGGGATCCAAGACAATTCAGTCTCCAAACAGCTAACGAATGTCTAATTAAATTCAAAATCTACCTGTATATAAAACAATCCCTTAAAAATCCATAGATAAATTGGCATATATACATATGAATTTAGAATTTAATTAAACATCAGTTCGCTGATTACAGACTAGATAAATCTTGGTTCCCTCCCTTGCACTAATTCTATCTGTATTTTAAACCTTAATGTTAGATTTGACAAAGGCTGGTCTATCTGACAAAGCATGGCATATTTTCTTTATGATGTTTTATAAATAAAGAATTCATTGATGGATGGAATTTACTAAAATCTGGAGATTGGATTATTATGACTAGTGTGGACTAACTGGAGGACGTTCTGTTTAATTAACGAGAAGATCACAAGTGCTATTAATATATATTGTTATTGAAGTTAGATTGCCGGTGCCAGTGGGGACAGTGAGTGATGGCAATATATATATATGGAATATGTTGATGTAATGTACTATATCCTAATTAAATAAATACATAATAAATATATAAATACACTGATTATCCTGGTTGATTGGAAAATAATATAGAAATAGAGGAAAGCTTTCCGAGGAACAATGGAATCTGGAACACTGTATCATTTGGCTGTGCAACTAGCAGAGTAGGGCTTCCTTGCTTGATTTGTCAGACAGTATTACTTTTTATTGCAGCCCATATAATATCAGCTTTTAGCACCCAAATAATATGAAGGGTTAGGGAATTTAATTTATGATGCAGTTTATTTATGCATTATATGATAGTATCATGCCACCATATACCAATAAAAAAGCTGGGTAGAATAAGATTATTACTGGTGCTATTGTCCTCGGTAGCACTGTATATCATATATATAAAGTAGACTAAACAAACTATCCACATGCAGATTAAATAAGCAAAGCAAATTCATGTTCCCTGTTTTAATGTAGGCTGTCTTTGCATCCACAATTAGAAGTGAGCACTTATATAAAGGTATCACATATCAAACAATGGCTAAAAGACAAATTTCAGACAGCTAACGTAGTTAATTAGCTTTCCAGATATGTTTTAAATGGAGATTCATCATATTTATCACTGAAAGATCTGCATTAGACTTTTGCAAAAAACTGGCTAGTCAGTGATGTATGACCACTTACTTCCAGCTCCTTAGGTACTAGTAAATCTTTGAAAGATCAATATAAAGATTCTCCAGGCTAAATAACTTAATTTAGAAGCTTTAAGTCCTCAAGACAGGGTTTATTATATATGATTATGAGCAACAAGCAGTTCACAGAACAAAGGATTAAAATTTAATTACTGAAGAAATAACTATATTTACATATTCATAGAGGTGGTTAGTGCCTGACTGCCTGGTTATACTTGAAAATATATATTTTTTTCTTATGGGGGTATTATTAATAATTCTGCAATGTGTGATGTAATTTTGTCAGAATGTCAGAAAGTGTAAATTAAGGTTAGATCAAATTTGAAGGAGTTGAAATATTATGAGACAATTTTTTTTTTCTCACTAGATTTAATCTATTGCTAAAATCTAATATATTATACAAAAATGCATACTTCCAAGTTAAAATACCTGGCTGGTGTCCTCTTTTTTAATCTTTCTACCACTGTTCCTCTATTTCCCAGTTCTCTGTTTATGTAGGTACAATGATTGCTTGTATTATCTATGCACATTGTGCTTGAGAAGTCTGAGGAACTTTCCCTTCCTGGCTTGGTCAATCTAAGAGCAAAAGACAGTATCTCAGGCCAGACTATGCATACTGTTGTTTGATAATCTGAGACAACGCCAACAGAGACACCAGTCCACATGCGAGCACAGAACAGGATGGTAAAATCACTAACATTTTCTCAAGTTCCTCCCAGTATGTGAATTGCATGATATCATGCACTTTACAAGGTACAATGAAGTAACTAATATTTGGAAGACTATGCAAAAACTACCTAATGTATATACACAGACAAACAATAAGAAAAAATATGAATATACTTATTGGAAAAAACTTCACAGAGCAAGGACACTGAAATACCGAAAATTAAAATAACAAATAACAGGGATGGAACAATCTTTCAAATCAAAATAATCACTAGATATATCTAGTAGTAAAGATTCACTACAAGCAATGTTTATAATGTGTATATTTATCTATCAATATTTATAAGGGTGGGCCATTTATATGGATACATCTAAATTAAATGGGAATGGTTGGTGATATCAACTTCCTGTTTGTGGCACATTAGTATATGGAAGGGGGAAACTTTTCCAGATGGGTGATGACCCTGGCGGCCATTTTGAAGTTGGACATTTTGGATCCAACTTTAGTTTTTTCAATGGGAAGAGGGTCATGTGAAACATTAAACTTATTGAGAATTTCATAAGAAAAACAAAGGTGTGCTTGGTTTAAATGTAACTTTATTCTTTCATGAGTTTTTTACAAGTTTATGACCATTTATAAAATGTGTTCAAAGTGCTTCCCATTGTGTTGGATTGTCAATGCAACCCTCTTCTCCCACTCTTGACACACTGATAGCAACACCGCAGAAGAAATGCTAGCACAGGCTTCCAGTATCCGTTGTTTCAGATAACAACGGATGCTTCCAGTATCTGTTGCTTAATAATTAAGATCTTCATTTAAAAACTGCATTTTGTGTTTACTTGTGTTATCTTTGTCTGATATTTAAATTTGCTTTGTGATACAAAAAAAATATACATTGTCATTTTTTACATTTTAAAATTACATAAAGGAAATTTGACTGATGCAAAAGTTTGGCCACCCTTGGAGATTTGTGTGTTCAGATAACTTTGACCAATGTCAATATAAGGTAGCGAAGACCTAGCAAAATTTCAGTGAGAGCTGCTTGTATGATTGCTAGAGAGGCAAATTGGAACCCCCGTTTGATTGCAAAAGACCTTCAGAAAGATTTAACAGACTCTGGAGTCAGTACATTGTTCTACTGTTCCACACCTGCACAAATATGGCCTTCATGGAAGAGTCTTCAGAAGAAAACCTCTCCTGCATCCTCACCACAAAATTCAACTTCAGAAGCATGCAATAGAACATCTAAACAAACCTGATGCACTTTGGAAACAAGTCCTGTGGATTGATGAGGTTAAAATAGAACTCTTTGGCCACAATGATTAAAGGTAAGTTTGGAGAAAAAAGGGCACAGAATTTTAGGAAAATAACATATCGCCAAACATTAAGCATGGGGGTGGATCAATCTTGCTTTGGGGTTGTATTGCAGCCAATGGCATGAGGAACATTTCACGGCTAGAGGGAAGAATGGATTCAATGACATTTCAACAAACATAACACCATCTGTAACAAAGCTCAAGTTGAAAAGAGGATGGCTTCTACAAATAGATAATGATCCCAAACCCAGTCAAAATCCACAATAGACTACCTCAAAAGGTACAAGCTGAAGGTTTTACAATGGGCCTCACAGGCCCTTGTTTTGAATATCATTGAAAATCTGTGGCTAGACTTCAGAATAGCAGTGCATGCAAGACGATCCTGGAATCTCACGGAACTGGAAGAATTCAAGGAAGAATGGATGAAAATTCCTCAAACAAGGATTGAAAGACTCTTGGCTGGCTAGAAAAAGTGTTTACAAGCTGTGATACTTGCAAAAGGGGGTGCAACTAGCTATTAACCATGCATGGTGCCCAAACTTTTGCATCAGCCAATTTTTTTTTACAATTTTTAAAATATAAAAGATGAAAATATTTTTTTGCCTAAAATTCAAAGGAAATGTGTCATCTTTAACTTTAGGCCCTTTAGAGATCATTTCATCTTCAACTTACTTAACTGTTTACAATAACAATAGTTCTAGTCAGGAGTGCCCGAACTTTTACATGCCACTGTATATATTGTAATAAAGTCAGGTATAAGAACTAAAATGTAAGATAACCATAAATAATATATTTATAGATTAAATTTATATATATATATATATGTGTGTCTGTGTTTGTGCACACCCAATAGTCTCACAAAAAATGTATATAATGCGTGGAATTAGGCTATCTCATAGAACAAAAAGCAGAAAAAGGATCTGTACTTGGATAATAAAATTTTCATTTATTTCATCCGTTAAAAACAAGGATATCCATGGTTAAAAATTAAGGATGATTCTTACGCGTTGCTGGCATAGCTGCCCTTAGTAATAGAATATGATACTCTTGATATTCTGATTAAGCTATGCCAGAAACATGAAAGAAATACCCTTGATTTTTTAACCATGGATATCCTTTTTTTAATGGATGAAATAAATGGAAGTTCTATTATCCAAGTACCAATCCTTTTTCTGTTTTTTGCTCTTTACACACTGATGGTTGTTTTTTTTTTCAGTCAAGATGGGGTGCAGAGTGTACTTTAATGAGAAAAAAATGAACTTTTTAGAATTTAACAAATGGCTGCAATGAAACAAAGAGTGAAAAATTTAAAGGGGTCTGAATACTTTCCTTATCCACTGTAATAATATAGAATAAACTGACCCCATAATATGAAGTCCAAATAACTGGAGAACGGGATAAAGTAATAAAGATGTCAGCACATGTATCACTGCTCAGGGTATCTTCATCAGGGACAAGTACCATTCTCCAGTTATTTGCATTTCGTATTATGGGTTCAGTATATTCTATATTCTGTGATTGATAACATTTAATATTTTGTACAATGAGCTGCATACTATTTAAGCTTTTTCCTAGCATTCTGAGCATATTTTGTTCTTACTATTTCATTAGTAAAAAGGAGAGTAACACAGTTTACCCAAAGCTCAGATGGGCTAGTTACTTGTGGCAGTCTGTCAATTTGGGTGGTTTGGATTGTCATTTTGTTATTTTGTAATAGCCACTGATCACACAAATCTTACTAGCGTATCACATCACTGCTAAGCAAAACAAAGTAATGAGAAAAGCATGTACAATGTTATTTGCAAAGCACACTATTCTAAGAAAACATTTATTTTCAGTATGTTTTAACAATTAAATTTTACATTGTCGAAACTAAGACAAACTCCAGTAATGCTAGGAATTAAGAAATACCATACATATAAATATTGAGCAATGATATGATACCAATTTACATACAATATAAAATAATAACATATACGTAAAAGTTTTATTTCTCTAAAAGACTTGTCTGCTTTCCTTATATTTCTGTGTTGGTAAATACTTGTAATGCCTATTTAAAATAAATAATAAATAAATTCAAGAGAACACTTTCTAAGGAAGTGTCCACATCTAAAGTCTTTATTTAATGACAGACACAAAGTCAAAAACCCAATAAACCCTACACTAGTCAGATGGGGTCTGCCTTGCTCCAGATGCGCCCATGGTATTCTTCCCCATTAGCCTGTAGATTGGAAGACAACAAGGGCAGGGTCCTTTCCCCATCTGTACCAGTCTGTCAGTTTACTTACTTTACAATTGTTTTATATAGGTTATATGTAGTGTTGAGCCACCCCCGTAGTGTTCGAGTTCGGTTCGGTTCGTCGAACACCCGTGTGTTCGCCGAACTGTTCGTCGAACTGTTCGTCAAACACCTTCGAACACCATTAAAACCAATGGCAGGCAAACAAAAACACATAGAAACACTTAGAAAACACCTTCAAAGGTGTCCAAAAGCTGACAAACTGCTCAGAAGACATAACTAACACATGGAAAAGTGACAAGTACATATAGTCATGCGAAAATAAAAGAGGTGGAGGAGTAAAAGGAGGGGGAGACACAGATATAGGCATGTCATGCCCTTCTAAAATCCAAAAAGTGAGAAGCCGACACGGCCAGTCCGCTCCTGCCCGTGCCACCTCCGTGTCGCCGGGTTTGTGCCAGAGCCGCGGTGAACCCTGATGGCCAGCCCCCCTCTCCCAATACTGGTGCCTGTCCGCTGGTGGGTCGAGCGAGCCCCCCTGTGGTGGAGGCAGCTCTAAGCTTTTTAATTTAAATTGTCTCACTAATTTGAATAAATACACTTTAAATCCATTTACAAGGATCTATTGGAGGGCAAGTCTCATGCCAGCAGCCACGTAATTCCAGCTCCAGTAGCGTCCACTAAAGCTGCTGCAGTTAAAAAGCTTTTATAAGGATCGAGCTCGGCTGTCCACCGCAAGGCATCCTACTGCCAGTCCCAGCCCCTATGCCTTGGGGTGCCTCCTGATGCTCTTCACTGAGTATCCCGTGGTCCCGAAGCATTTCCTTTGAAAAAATTAAGTGTCCAAACTACAGGTGGTGTAGCTTGCTTAACAGCCGGGATAATCCGCTGACTAGCAGACACTGCTACTAGGCACAAAGTATTTCCTGGGCTAGATGCAGTTAAAAATTTGTAATTAGATACTCTCGTTGGATGCTGAGAAAGCATTCCATAGAGTCTCCTGGCACGCCATATATGATTCTCTTAAAAAGCTTGGGGTAGGGGTCTAGGGGACCCTTTTATAGCCAAAATCACGGCCCTGTATCGCAATACGTCACCTAGGCTGAAGATAAATGTAACTGTAGCACCCTGAGGGCTCGGTTGCTACAGAGGTATTGCACCTCACCCAGAGGTGTGATATCTCACTCTCAGGTAAGGATGTAGTGTGGATCAGGACCCGACACCTGCATGCATTACACCACATTGCCGTGGGGCAGGGCGACCAATATGCCCCTGAGATGGGCACGACAGTCCCTGTCCCTGGCTGGAGTGGGGGGAGGGAACACTGAGGAAGGGGAACCCTGTAGTGCAGGAGCAGGGAGGAAGCAGTTCCTGGGTGCATTGAGAAGGGAGTATAAAAGGTGGGCACCATCTTAGTTCAGTGCAGAGAAGTCTGAACAGAAGTGGCAGGGAGCAGGGGCTCTGCATGAGCTCTGCTCCGGAGGCGGGCCTAGTAACAGAGGCCCAGGCCTGGAAGAGGGAGAAGGAAGGAAGAGGAGCGGAGAAGGCTCCAGGAACGAGGAATGAAGGGATCCCAGGGGTGCGGACGGGCGAGTCGCCACCGCACGCCCGAATCCACCTGCGTGAAGGGGTGAGGCCAAAGAGGGAGACCAGTCCCCGAACTAGTGGAGGCAGGAAACGACCCTCAGCTAGAAACCGGAGGCTCTGACATTTTATGTGGCGCAGCCCCTCGCTACACCCGCTAGGAAGGCACCACATAGGGTCAGGGAAACTGGCGCCAAGTTTACCAAGAGGAGGCCCGAGGCAGCCGGACAGAAGTGTTGGTAAGAAAGGCCATACAAAGGACACACAAAGGGGGTCCTGTGAAGTGCTCCAAAGTTATCTGGGAGTTGTCTGAGCCCCTCACCTGGTGAGCACAGTACGACGTGGGCAGCCGTTACCTGCAGACGTGTTCTGGATAATAAGAACTGTGAGTAAAGGCCCTGAACTGCATCACTGACTCCGTGTCGTTACTGCTGCTGCCCTGCACCATCACCCCCATCCTCCGCATACACTGCCCTGAGGCGATACTCCTCCCGTGGGGAGTTATGCTACGCTCTGCTGCACCCACAACACCAGCCTCAGCGGTCTGCCCTGTAGCGGCGGTTCACTCTGACCGCAATCCACTTGTGGCGTAGTCGTACATTTAAACATCAAAACCACATAAATAGTTCCGCCACTGGTTTGACCGCCCTGAGCCACGGAACCGGGTCGCCGCCACGAAGACTACAACCACCAGCATCCACCAAAAAGGGTCCGGCTTCGGGTGTCCCAAGGCCCAGGGGGTGCGTCAGAACATTTTCATCACCTTTCACAATCACCAATGGGACAAGGCAGGGATGTCCTCTGTCCCCTCTCTTATACATCCTAGTGACGGAGCACCTGCTCTCATCAATTCGCCATAACCCCAATATTAGGTGGATTGAGGTGGGAGGCACCAAGTACAAGTGCTCTCTATTTGCTGATGATGTCCTAGTATATATCACTCAATCACATATATCCATCCATGCTGTTATGGCTGAAATAGATCACTTTGTTACATGGTCAAATTTTAAAATCAATGCAGCGAAGTCTGAGGCCCTCGATGTCTCCCTCCCCAAATCCATATAGGATTCCATCCAGTCCAACTTTCCCTTTGCCTGGCCCTCACAGGGTATCAAATACTTAGGAATTCCTATTCATAGAGACCTCTCCCATCTATGTTATCTTAATTTTGGGCCCTTTATTGAACAACTCCATACAGACCACGGTTGGCAAGTTAGAACTGTAAGATTCACTACGTGAACCGCTGGTGTTTTGTGGAAAAGCACATGTACACTGCCTTCCAAATTATTATGCAAAAAGTGTTTAGGAGTGATAAGGGAAGAATTTGTTTGTTTGTCAGTTAAACTCATTGATGGTGATGTGTGTCAGGGCTCTTTATATCACTGTAAGCAATTGCAGACACCTGTGCTAATTAGTTTGGCAGGTGTGTCCAATGAAAGGCAAGACTACTGAAGAAGGCTCTCTCACATTATTAAGCAGCCTACATTTTCTGCCAAAATGGGAAAGAAAAAGGATGTGTCGGCTGCTGAGAAGCAACAAATTGTGGAGTGTTTAGGTCAAGGAATGACTACAGTCAACATTGTGCGATGATCAGGATGAAGTGTCTTGGCAATCAAGAAGTATGTAGCTGATTCACAGTACACACGTGTGCGTGCTGATAAGGGCAAATTGAGGACTCTTTCCTACAGGCAATTACGTCAGGTTGAAAGAGCAGCGGCAAAAAAGCCTTGTCATAGCAGCAGACAAGTTTTTGAAGCTGCTTGTGCCTCCAACGTCCCCCGAACAACAAGATGCAGGGTCCTTCAGAGGTTTGCAGCTGTGCATACGCCATCCTGTCGACCTCCTCTATCCACTTCACACAAGCAGAAACGGCTCCAGTGGGCCAAACATTACATGAAGACTGATTTCAAAACAGTTTTGTTCACGGATGAGTGCCGTGCAGCGCTCGATGGTCCAGATGGATGGAGTGGAGGATGGCTGGTTGATGGACACCCCATGCAAACACGGCTACAGCGCCAACAAGGAGGAGGTGGAGTAATGTTTTGGGCTGGAATCATGGGGAGAGAGATTGTCGGCCCCTTTAGGATCCCTGAAGGCGCTAAAGATGAATTCCATAATGTATGTGGATTTTCTCAAACAGCACTTCCTGCCATGGTTCAAGAAGAAGAACCGTGTATTTCACAGCAAGATCATTTTTCTGCATGATAATGCACCATCTCATGCTGCACATAAAACATCTGCATCTCTGGCTGATATGGGCATAAAAGGGGACAAACTTATGGTGTGACCCCCATGCTCCCCTGACCTCTACCCCATTCAGAACCTTTGGAGCATCATTAAAAGGAGTGTCTATGATGGCGGGAGGCAGTTCACATCTAAGCAACAGCTCTGGGAGGGTATTCTGTCCTCATGCAAAACAATTGAAGCAGAAACCATCCAAAACCTGACAAATTCAATGGACGAGAGAGTTCAGAAGCTCCTTTCGAACAAGGAGTCCTATGTGAAAATGTAACATCACCTAAAATAAAGTTTTGAGTTGAAAACTGTTTGATTTCAGTTTCTAACAACCTGCTAATGCTTATAATTTCAAAAATGACCATTTTTTTGGTCTTTATTAAAATGAAAAGGTTGATCGAAAAGTTTGGGGGATCTAAGAGTGTGGCAACCCAGTAGTCATGATTACTTCGAATTCTGACAATATGAGGGTCATGCTGCAGGTAGTGCAGCAAGAAGGCACTTATGTGTCTTGCGCATCTCGGAGCCCCAAAATTATTTTCCGGGCTAGATGCAGCTAAAAATTATTTTTAATTTTAAATCTGGTGAAGCTTTAGTATAGATGGCCTAATAGGATCAGTGCTGCACACTGCTACAAAGCCCAAATTATTTTCCAGCCAAGATACAGATAAACATGATTAGTAATTTGAAAGCTTAAAATGGTTGGTAGGGTGATTTTAACCAATCATCAAGCTTTTACTCTCCCCAGGATGACACAGGGGTAGAAAAGTCGTTTCGGATCCATGATTTGTTCATCTTTATGAATGTGAGTCTGTCTACATTATCAGTGGAGAGCCGCGTGCGCTTATCTGTCAGCACACCACCAGCAGCGCTGAACACACGTTCAGACAGAACGCTGGCTGCGGGGCATGACAAGATCTCCAAGGCGTAAGTGGCTAGCTCCGGCCATTTATCCAGATTGGAAGCCCAAAAAGAGCAAGGGTCCAGTGACACAGTCGTGGCTTCAATGTTTACTTGGAGATACTCCTGTACCATCGTCTCTAGGCGTTGACTATGTGTCAGACTTCTTGTCTCCTGTGGCCTTGCAAAGGATGGGCTAAAAAAGTGGTGAAATGATTCCGCAAAATTGATGTTACCAGCAGATACTGTGGTTCTGTTACGGTTTGAGTGCTGAACACTTGACGGTCCCACGGTTGGCAAGTTGGAACTGTGAGATTCACTACGTGCACCACTGGTATTTTGTGGAAAAGCACATGTAAGATTCTGCAACAGTCTCTGTTGAAACTCCTGCATGCGTGAATCCCTTTCTATGGCAGGAATTATTTCGGCAAATTTACTTTTGTACCAGGGATCTAAGAGTGTGGCAACCCAGTAGTCAGGATTATTTCGAATTCTGACAATTCGAGGGCCATGTTGCAGGTAGTGCAGCAAGAAGGCACTCATGTGTCTTGCGCATCCAGGAGCACCAAGTCCCTGTTGTGTTGGTGGCGAGGTAACAATCATGCTTCCTTCCTCTGTCCTCTCCCCCCAACCTCGCACAACAGAAATGTGATCAAGGTCTCCCTCATCTGATGAGTCTTCCATCAGTTCGTCCTCCACTTCTTCCTGGGCTCCTGCACCTTCCTCACTAGTTTGGCTGCTACCATGCGCCCTGGTAAAACCATCTCCCCCACCCTCACATGCCTGCCGCCTTGGTGCTGCCGACCGTCTGGACCTTGCAGATGTTAGCCCTTCCGAATACAACTCCTCCTCCTCTACTTCCTCCACCTCCTCTTGTGCCACCACCTGACTCCGAATTCTGTTTAACATGTGCTCCAGCATGTAAATCACCGGAATAGTCATGCTGATAATGGCATCGTCAGCACTAAACATCTTCGTCGCCATTTCAAAACTGTGCAGAAGGGTGCATAGGTCCCTGATCTGAGACCACTCCTCCAGCGTGATTTGCCCCACCTCTGAATCTCGTTGGCCCAGGCTATACGTCAGAACGTATTGCACCAGGGCTTGTCGGTGCTGCCACAGTCGCTGCAACATGTGTAGAGTTGAATTCCACCGGGTAGGCACATCGCATTTTAGCCGGTGAAGTGGCAGGCCCAACGACTTCTGTAGAGATGTAAGTCGCTGAGCTGCGGGATGCAAATGGCGGAAGTGAGCACACAGCGACCGTGCCCTCTGCAGAAGGCCATCTAGTCTGGGATAGTGGGCTAAAAATTGCTGGACAACCAGGTTCAACACGTGAGCCATACAAGGCACGTGTGTGACATTGCCCCGGCGAAGGGCCGCACCCAGGTTTGCAGCATTGTCGCACACGGCCTTCCCTGGTTTCAGGTCCAGTGGAGACAACCATTCATGAAATTGGTTCTCCAGGGCTGACCACAACTCCTCAGCTGTGTGACTCACATTTCCCAGACATTTCAATGTAAAAACCGCCTGATGACGTTGAGCCCTACTGCCAGCATAGTAAGGAGGTGTGCAGGATCCCTTCTGCGCAGTTAGAAAGCTTGTGGCATGACCAGACAGGCTTTGGGTGCAGGTGGAAGACCGAGAGGAGGTTGAGGAGGCAGAAGCAGTGGAGGAACTTTGACATAAAGAGGATTGACGCACAACTCGTGGGGACGGCAAGACTTGGACAGCAGCCCCTTGTCCTGCTGTCACCATAGTTACCCAGTGCCCAGTCAGCGACATGTAAGGCCCCTGTCCATGCCTACTCGTCCAAGTGTCTGTGGTGAAATGCACCCTGTCACACACAGAGTTTCTCAAAGAAGCGGTGATGTTGTGTGCGACATGCAGGTGGAGCGCAGGCACACCTTTCTTTGAGAAGTAGTGCCGACTGGGCATCTGGTACTGGGGCACTGCGACGGACATAAGGTCTCGAAAATCCTCTGTGTCCACCAGGCGGAAAGGCAGCATTTCTGTAGCCAAGAGCTTGCAGATGGTGAAATTCAACCTCTTAGCTTTCTCATGGCTAGGAGGAAATGGTCTTTTACTTGTCCACATCTGAGGGACCGAGGGCTGGCTATTGTGCTTAGACGGGGTTGATAAGGATGTCCCCGGCAAACTACCGGTCTGTGAGGAAGATGCAGGCGGACATGTTAGGTTGCCTTGATCCAAAGGTGGTGCTATCGATGTCGGACAGCACTCAACACCAGCTGGTGTTCCCACCTCCAAAGAAAATGATGACCTGCCAATCACGCTGGCTGTTGCGGGTAAAGAGGTGGCAGGTCTGCGCCCCAAAACAGGTGTGACTGCTGTCCCCCCAGTCACAGAGGATGAAGAGGCCGCGGATGCA
Source organism: Phyllobates terribilis (assembly GCF_046119375.1). Lineage (NCBI taxonomy): Eukaryota > Metazoa > Chordata > Amphibia > Anura > Dendrobatidae > Phyllobates > Phyllobates terribilis. The sequence goes on along the minus strand of NW_027362762.1, from coordinate 367,625,112 downwards.
CAAGATATGGCAGACGGTGGTTGGCCCGGCCGGCTAGGCCGCATTGTAGCACACTGAGCTTCCCACTGCAACTTATGCTTCATGTCCATGTGCCGGTTCATGCATGAAGTACTCAAACTATGTATTTTTTGGCCTCTACTTAGCTTTTGCTGACAAATGTTACAGATAACACGAGTTGGGTCATCTTTATCGATCTGAAAAAATGCCCAGGCTATGCAAGGCTTAGCACCCATGCGACCTGAAGAGCCACCACGACTTGTGGTGAGAGGCAGAGTTGTGTTTGAGGATGCAGTTGTTGACGTGCTTCCAGTACTACGTCTCTGTCCAGGAAGGCGCAACCTGACCTCGTCGTCACTAGCATCTTCCTCCACCTCCTCTGCTGACCTCATCTCTTGGCTGACTGTGGGTTGACAGTAAGTGGGATCTCCAACCTCATCATCATCACCCTGTACGTTATCACACCCGTCGTCCTCAGAGCCAACCTGTTCCTGCCCTGACAAAAAACTAAAGTTGTCGCTCCAATCAGGTATTTGAGTCTTATCATCGTCTTCCTCATTGTCTCCACCAACAGGAGTTACAGTTTGGGAATGAGGGTCTACATTATGGTCAGAACCTTCTGCGTCTGGTCCTGGATCCGACTCATAAAGATTCTGGGCATCAGTGCAGATCATTTCCTCGTCTGGATTCACAGAAGCGCTGGAGTCGACCTCTGATTCCCAGGCTATAGTATGAGTAAACAGCTCTGCAGACTCAACCATCTGTTCTACCTCATACTCAGACGGGCAGCTGGAGATTTGGGAGCTGTGAGGAAGCAAGTGCGATTGGGGTGACACCTTTGAGGACTGGAGTATTTGTGATGTTGAAGTTGATGTGGAGGAGAGCCCACTTAAAGGAGCACTTGATATCCGTTGAAGCACCTGCTGTTTTTGTGCCTCATCTGGAATTTGTAGCGATTGGCGTGGCCGTAAGAAAGGGATCTTATCACATTGTCCGCTAAAAGAAGTAGACATTTTAGTTTGGCTGGAAGATGGTCTTTCTTCTGCAGATGTTACTGTTGCTTTAACACCTACCCCACGGACACAACCTTTTTTCCCCTTCCCAACACGCCTATTCCCCTTTCCACCAGCAGCAGGCCTTTTTCCACTCATTTTGGTGGTTAACTAATTCACAACTCTGGAGTTGTTTGCACAAAAAAACAATTTATGGTAACCGAGCAGAGCTGAGTGGCCAAACTGTGGTATTAGGCCAAAACTATTGGTTGGGTTAGATGCAGAAAAAAATTATATTCAATTTGCAACCTGATGGAGGTCAGTATAGATGGACTAATACAACAAGTCCCACACACAGCTAGAAGCCCAATATTTTTTCAGAGGTAGATGCAGAAAAAAATATATTCAGTTTGCAACCTGATGGAGGTCAGTATAGATGGACTAATACAACAAGTCCCACACACAGCTAGAAGCCCAAATATTTTTTCAGAGGTACTGTAGATGCAGATAAAAATTATTTTTAATTTGCAACCTGATGGAGGTCAGTATAGATGGACTAATAGAGAAAGTCCGACACACTGCTAGAAGGCCAAATATTTTTTCAGAGCTAGATGCAGAAAAAAATTATATTCAGTTTGCAACCTGATGGAGGTCAGTATAGATGGACTAACAGAGAAAGTCTCACACACTGCTAGAAGGCCAAATATTTTTTCAGAGCTAGATGCAGAAAAAAATTATATTCAGTTTGCAACCTGATGGAGGTCAATATAGATGGGCTAACAGAGAAAGTCCCACACACAGCTAGAAGCCCAATATTTTGTCAGAGGTAGATGCAGAAAAAAATATATTCAGTTTGCAACCTGATGGAGGTCAGTATAGATGGACTAATACAACAAGTCCCACACACAGCTAGAAGCCCAATATTTTTTCAGAGGTAGATGCAGAAAAAAATATATTCAGTTTGCAACCTGATGGAGGTCAGTATAGATGGACTAATACAACAAGTCCCACACACAGCTAGAAGCCCAATATTTTTTCAGAGGTAGATGCAGAAAAAAATATATTCAGTTTGCAACCTGATGGAGGTCAGTATAGATGGACTAATACAACAAGTCCCACACACAGCTAGAAGCCCAAATATTTTTTCAGAGGTACTGTAGATGCAGATAAAAATTATTTTTAATTTCCAACCTGATGGAGGTCAGTATAGATGGACTAATAGAGAAAGTCCGACACACTGCTAGAAGGCCAAATATTTTTTCAGAGCTAGATGCAGAAAAAAATTATATTCAGTTTGCAACCTGATGGAGGTCAGTATAGATGGACTAATAGAATGATGCTATGCCCAAAAGATTTTACTTCACTAGGTGCAGTAAAAAAATTGGTATTCTATACACAGGTGGTATATCTTGCAACACAGATAGGCTACTCCACTGACTAACACACTCTGCAATAGGCCAAAAAGGATTAGCTTTGCTAGATTCAGCCAAATGCTGTGAAAAAAACTTGCACAGCACTGGCACAGACCTGCCTGGCAAAAACTGATAGGAACTGATGTAACCTAGTCCTGAAAAGGACTCCAATTACAATTAGTCTTTACTCCCACAATCTATCTATTTAAGAGCACAGACCTCCCTGATAAAAGTCGTAGGAAATGCTGTAACCTAGTCCTTAAAAGGACTGCAATCACAACTATTCCCTACTCCCAAGCTATCTGTATATTTGTGCGAAAATTGGCTTGAAATTAACAAGGTATAGCGCACACAGCAACAGCGGTGCCGTCTAACACGCAGCTGCAGCAGTGAGAAAATGGTGGCGACGGGGAAAATGGCTTGGTCTTATAGGGCAAGGACATGTGACATACACTGCCAATGACATATGCCCTTGCTTGTGTGAAAAAAAGCACTTCGCTCCGTGTGTGCGCTGCTGATAGGCTGACAGATTGCACCTCCCCACTGCAAATGCGGGAAAGAGAAAAAAAAATGGAGATCTTCATTGTTCCTGCAGAGATCCATCCCCTGTCCCTCCCCCCACCCCGCTGTACACTCAAACTGCGTATTAACATTAATTTTCATCATTACTGAGAAAAAATCCAGTTATGATTTTGGTGCACGAACAGTTATCGAACATAACCTCGAACAGCCAAATTTTTCTCAAATTGTTCGTGTTCGCCGAACGGCTCGAACACCGCCCAAAACAGCTCGAATTTGAGATTGGCGAACAGTTCGAGTAGAACAACGCTCATCTCTAGTTATATGTATAATATATGTATGTAACTCTTTTCTCATATACAGCACAGTGGAATTAATGGCACTTTTAAAATAAATAATAGTAACAATGTTTGCCTATAATATGGTAGACTTTTCAACTACATGCATTCTGATTTCCTGTTCTTATAATTAAACAAAAAAGCAAAATTACTAAGTCAGGTGTAAAAATAGTATTACAGCTATTCATTACACCATTCATGTTTTTTTTCCTGGAAATTTATGAAGAAGTTGACAACCGGTTGTTACTATTTAACTGACAGCACTCTTACTGTGACAGAATATACTATAGTTTCTGAATTTGGGAACACAACTCTAAATGAGAGCATTGAGCTTGGTATTACTAACAGGGAACTTATTGATCCTGCAGATGGCTCTGCTCATACATTTTTTATGGAGCACATATTACCATAACTATATGTAGCTTTCTTTGTATTTATTATGGATAAATAAGACAGTACAAAGTTAAATAAGACAAAAATAAAGGTATTCAAAATCTTGAATGCTGAGAATATTTAAATAGCATTTCAGGAGTATAAAGATCTCAATAGTACAAAAGAAATCATGCTAGCAAAGTTAGCTACTAAAGCAGCACAAATGCCACATCAATGCCAAAAAGAAAAAAACGGATGTTATCAGCCCCTTAAAAGATGACAATAACAAGATAATTATAGAGGACAAAGAAAAGACTGAGATAATACACAGGCACTTTTCACCCATGTTCACCAATGAACAGACTGTTCCAGGGATCATTCAACAAGGCAAAAATCAAAGTTCACCAACTGATTTAACTATTTTAACACAAGAAGAAGTTCACCTGCTTCTGAGCAAACTAAAAATTGACTAATCAAATGTCAGATGGCATTTATCCACTCATATTGAGGGAATTGAAATCAATAATTGATAGACCGTTGTTTCTCATTTTCTTAGACTCTCTTGTAACTAGGTTGGTGTCACGGAATTGGAGGATGGCTGAAGTGGAACCAATATTTAAGAAAGGTAAGAAGGTGGATCCAGGCAACTATGGTCCGGTAAGTCTGACATCAGTAGTGTGCACATTTTTTGAGGGCATTATAAGAGATGACCTGCAGAAATATATTGCAGAGAATAATAAAATAACTGACAACTAGCATAGATTCTTGAAAGATGAGTTGTGTCTAACCAACATGTTGGGTTTCTATGAAGCAATAAGTGCAAATCTGGATGTTGGTAATGCAGCTGATGTGATTTATCTAGACTTTACAAAGGCATTTGACACTGTACCACATAACAGCCTTATACTGAAGCTACAGAACAGGGATTGGGGGAAACTATATGCAGATGGGTAAGTAACTGGCTAAAAGACAGGAAACAAAAAGTCGTCGTAAATGGTACATTCTCTAAATGGGATATAGTCAGCAGTGGGGGACCGCAGGGATCTTTGCTAGGACCGATTCATTTTAATCTCTTTATTGATGAACTTGTGGATGGGATTAAGAGTAAAGTGTCACTCTTTGCTGATGACACCAAACTATATAGGATATTAAATACTGACCTTGACAATACAATAATACAAAACGATCTGGATAAGATGTCTGAATGGGCAAACACTTGGCAAATGAGGTTTAAAGTAGATAAATGTAGAGTAATGCACCTAGGACAGAGTAATCATATTGCTGCATATACATCAAATGGGAGTATACTCAGGACTACAGAACAGTAGAAGGACATGAAGGATATTTTAGTTACATGTAAGCTGAGCAGCAGTACTCAATGTCAAGCAGGAGCTGCAAAAGCAAACAAGATTTTAGGGTGTATACAAAGAGAGACAAAATACCGTGACCCGAGGTATTGTTACCGCTCTATAAATCACTTGTAAAGCCACATCAAGAATATGCATTCCAGTTTTGGATCCACATTTTAAAAAGGATATTCAGATGACACTTCAAAGGCGGGCAACTAGAATATTACAAGGGATGGAAGGCCTCTCATATGATGAGAGGTTGGAAAATTTGGCTTTGTTTAGCTTAGAAAAAATAAGTCTCAGAGGAGATCTCATTTATATGTATAAATATATGTGCGATCATTACAAAAGACTGGCACATGACTTATTCCTTCCAAAGACCGGACTATGGACCAGGGGGCACTAATGGGTGGAAGAAAGGCAATTCCTGCAGCTAAATTAGAAAGGGTTCTTTAGAGTTAGAGCAGTCAGACTGTGGAATGCCCTACCAGAAGAGGTAGTAATGGCACGCACTATTACAGCATTTAAAAAAGGGCTGGATGATTTTCTCAGTACATACAATATTGTAGATTATAGATATTTTAGTGCCAAAAATGTATAATTGATGAAAAAAGGTTGAACGTGATGGACCTAAGTCTTTTTTCAACCTATGTAACTATGCAACATGATTGCAATGCAACTGTAATAACAGTATAATTTTGTGATAGTTGTAAGGTTGCTTGAGCCTTTTTATTTTAAAAGGAAACATCACAATATCCTGTAATTGTGCCATTAGCCGTGTCTGACACCTTGTCACCTTGTAGGCTTGGCTTTATCATTCATATCCTTATATTAGTGGAAATGTAATCGTATGGGGTCTTTACAAAGCAACTGCAGTTTACACAACACAATTCAATTCAATAAAATATGGATGGAACAGAAAAAAACTGATGAAAAGATTATTTGTAGTCATTTATAATCATTTCATAGCCCATTGAAATAAATTAGCTGTGTTTACAAAGCCATTATTTTTTTTAAATATATGTCCAAAAATGTACTGGCTGCAGCTGAATTTTAAAAATATTATTGGGAGAGAGAGCAGAATTAGCTTTCTAATATTGTGCTGCTGAAATACTGTAAAAGTTGTCAAATTAAATAGTAAATAACTAAATACTGGCAACCACAACCCACTAGAGATTTCTTTGACAGAATAGTAAATGAATAAGATAGATATATAAAATAAATTTTTGGAAAAATGTAGTTTTTGATGAAAAGCTATTGAATATCTACTCTTCCTCTACAACAATAAAGTCAGGAAATGTATGATTGTGTCTTTATGTTTAGCTACGAGTGACATCTATTCTTTCTTATCAATTCCATCTAAAATATAATCTTTCAATAATATTTATCCAAGATGTAGAGTAAAATGAGTGTTTACAGTGCTCAAGTAATCTCATGTGAAGCTAATACACAATGAAAACCATAGACAAATTCAGTGAACTTCAGTAATTGATTTCTTGTTCTGAAACTTTCTTAAAGCGAATCTGGCAACAGATTTCACAGAAAAAGCTACATACTTTCTAAATAGATTTCTTAATCCTGAGAAATGCTTACAGTATGTTAATAGAAGGCAAAGACAATTCCATAAGAGGACTAATAATTACAGTAGAAAGGGAAAAAAATGTTTTAAAAATAAGAAAAAAAATAAAAAATATATAAAAGTTGAAATCACAACCCTTCCCCCTATTAAAATAAAGAAATAAAAAATGCACACATTTGGTATGATTACACCTGTAAAAGTTCAAACTATGAAAATGTAAAATTAATTGACTCTATCAGTAAATGGTATAATGAAAAAAAAAATCTAAACGACAATATTAATTTTTTTTCAATTGCTGCAATATTGAATAAGAGGCAATTTAAACATCGGGTATACCCCAAAATGTGATGCATAAAAACGTCAGTTCATAGCCTCACACAATGCCATTGACTGTAAATTGAAAATGTTACAGGTCTCCAAAAATGGTGAAATAATAATAATTTTTTATTACAATTTTTTTTTCCAATATTAAAATAAAGTATTTATGCTTGGTATCGCTGTATTCGAACTGACCTAGATAATCATATTGTAATTTTTCCTGTAATTTTTCCTGTGCATTGAATACTGTAAATATTCAAAAAATAAATAATTGTGGATTTTTTTCGCAATTTTGCAGCACTTGGAATTTTTTTTCCTGCTTTGCAGAGAATCACATGATAAAATGAATGGTCTCATTCAAAAGTGCAACTCGTCCAGCAAAAAATAGCTTTCATACGGCTATTTCAATGGAAAAATAAAAAAAGTTATGGCTCTTGGAAGAAGAAGAGGTAAAATGCAAAAATGGAAAATAGTCATGTCAGAAATGGATTAAAACAAGAAAAATAAGTGCTCAAACATTACTTACTGCAAAATACATTATTATTTTGCCTCTGTCTGGCACAAGTTATGAAGCTGCCTATAATATCTAATTATCTCAATTTCAGGACTCTAAAAGTAATCAGCGACCTTCATAGGGATGTATTAAATGAGAGTACACAAAATCAGATGAAAAAAAAACATTTAATAACCATAAATGTAATAAAACAAAAAGTACCAAATTTCTCAACTACCACCAAATAGCCTCCAGTTTATAAGACATAACTATTACTAAACATTGAGCCTTAGAGGCCATGATTTTTTTAAAAGAAAACCCTACATATTTCCACAAATTTTGCATTATTCATTCAGAAAAAAAAACTAAAAAAACAATTGTTATGAATTAAAAGAGAAAATAGTAACCTTAAAATGTGAGACGAGTTCAGGCGCAGTGAGCCTGAGAAGCCACAGAGGTCAGATCTGCTCTCCAGAAGGTCTGCCAGAAGGTCTGCTGTAACATTGTGAGATTAGGTTTCAAAGAGCATGTAAAGACAGGAAATAACTGCCATGGGGGAGATTTTCTGATAATTTGGAGAGTAGAGAGAAACAAAACTAATTGAGCTGTGCCTGTCAGATCTGCTGCGCCTGACAGAGGGTTAAAACAGTGGAAGGTTTCAATCCTACGATATTAGTATCTCTTTTATCATACACAATTGTTTTCATGCGAATGCTTAAGATGCATCTCCACTTTCATGACAGTTATCATAAGTTTTTCTGTTCTCTTAGTCCTTGATGTAGTTTACTTCTCAGAATAGTTGTTTGTGCACTTGAGTTGCTCTTTGTTTTTTAAATTTAATTCAGATTCAATATCTTGTGTCACAAAATTAACAGAAAAAATCTAGGTTCTTTAGCATATCAGGAAAACAAGTGACTGTAACAATCAAATTAATCAGATATAAAGAATATTGGTTCAGGCTGAAAACTTTAATTTTTGTCATGACTGATCATTGCCTGATGATATTTTCGTTGTGTATAAGTTACTTTCCACAGAGATCTTGTCTTTGTTCTCTGAGTTGTTGTGTTTCCACTGTTTAGATGTTCTAATGTTAAAATTGAGCTAGTCATAATAATTTAAAATTAAGAGGAGGACTGAAAAGTATATTTCTTGAAAAATAAATTTGGTAATCTTGACAGAGAGTGATGTTCAACTTCTCTCTTCAGAATTTCCCATAGGTGTTAGATTACTTTCAGATCAGGAGACTTACTTGGCTACTGAGCCACTTTTAACCTGTTCTTCAGAAATGCAATAGTGTCCTTAGATGTATCTTTTGGATTATTGTCATGTTGGAAAAATGCACGTCTACGTCTCTATAGAGCAGTACATCTGTAAATTCATGATTCCATCAATGAAATGTAGTTTCCCAACACCAGCACCTCGCATGCAGTCCCACATAAGGAAACTGCCACTAACATGTTTCACTGTTGGCATCATGAATTTTTCTTTGTACTCATCACCTTTGCGACGCCATACAATTTTGAAGCCATTAATTCCAAAAACATTTACTTGGTCTCATCACTAGAGTAGTCTTCATATTTTTGAGCATGGTCCCTGACAAATTGTTGGTGGGATTTTTTGTGCATGGGCTTTAGGAGGGGCTTCTTTTATGGACGACACCTATGCAAGCAATTCCTCTGCAGTGTATGCCATTCTGTAGCACTTGAAACACTCACTCCGGTTCTGCTTTATACTTCTCAAGCTAACTGCAGCAAACTTTTACGTCAATTTTTTTCCTCAAGTTTTCTCAACAGAACATGGTCTTGTTTAGGTGTTAACTTCTGCGGTCAGCCTGTAGGTCTCTGTGAGATGGTTGCAGTTCTATCTTTGTTACATTTTGTATCACTTTTGCTACAGTATTCTGACTGATAAGTAAATCTTTCCTGATCTTCTTGTAGCCTTCACCTTTCTTGTGTAAATAAATTATTTTCTTTCTTAAATCTTGTGATATTTCACTTCTATGTGGTACCATTACTGACAGCTTGAAATGGGAAGAGGTTTTCTTTGTTAAGTAATGCTCTTTTATAGTCAACTGTCTGCTGGACACCTGTTTAATGAATAATTAAACTTAGGGAAAAGAAATCTAAAGCTTAAAGGAGTTATTCCATTTAAATTAAGTTTCTACCATGGCTGTAGTTTGTTGTAACAAAACAAAGTGTTTTCTACTCACATTCCCTGAGCTTTTTCCGCCGCACCTTTTATCTGGCATAGGCTGCGTTGCTGGCATCACCCCTACAGAAAATATCTGCGCTCAGATACCTTGCCAGTGTAGCAGAACACCCCTCTCACGACCATTGAGTTCACTTATTGGCTGCTTTGCTGTTGACATAAAATTAGTTCTGCAGCCAATGCCAGATACAGCAATGGTGGAGACCAGTGCATCGGGGGAAGATAGGTACAGCGTGGTTAGTTGCTTTTTTTATTACAAAGTAAAGAAAAGGTAGAAATTTAATTGAAAGGGAACAACCCCTTTAAACCTTCTTATAGAATATCTTACCTAGATAAAATAAATATGCACATAAGGTTGCCATGAAGTGAATAAGTCATGAAGTAAAGTATCAAAAAGTATTAGGCTGCGTAACCAGATTAACCTTTTAATGACTTATGACGTGTTATGTCCTTCATAAGTTGTCTCCTGTCTTTGATGCAGGCTTGCAAGCCGAGCTCGCATCTTTCCCAGCAGATAATGGCTGAAGTAATTTTTAGTGGAGGTAGTAGTATAATGTAAGTTAAGGTACAAAAGTTCTGAGTTGTACATATTTTAAAATGTCTCTTTTATTAACTTCATATGTATTGCTGATTTAAAAAAAATGGGAATAAAGATTTACCCTGTAGTATAGCCTTTAAAAGAATGGGAATAAAGATTTACCCTGTAGTATAGCCTTTAAAGTTGAATCCCTTGTCCATCCAGTTCTCGAAATTAACTTTTGAGATATGATGTTGGATAATAGTTAATGGTCGCTTATTCAGTTGCACTGGCAAGATGTCTGGTTACTTTTTTCAAGTCATCATATTCACTCTAATAATTACAAACTAAAGAGTGTCAGGTTTGTTTGGAATAGAAGCTAAGTACAGTGGAGAAGTCATGTGTGAGTGACCTAACAGAGATAGGATTCCATTTTTACCATATTTATATTGATCAATGAACCACCAGCTTTTGAGTTGGTCCTACATTGCTTCTGTAAAATGATTGTTTGTGTTCACCTAGCAGCACTAAATAGTGCTTTCTAAAACAGGCTTTTCATTAAATATGCAATCTATGAGGTCTAAGGGGTACCCTGGCCTTCACCTTTTAACTTGTGTACAGGAATGTATACTTATGCAGGGAATCAAGGTTGAGAACACGGAGAAACTGGCCTGTGTTGCACAAAGCGATCCACTCATCTTTGCTTAGCACCAGTGTCTCACTAACTGTGGATAAGCCTGCTGCTGGAGATTGTTCTGATCTCTTGAAGTTGCCAACTTATTTTGAAGAACAGTGACTCTACAGCATGCATCACTTGACAAACACAACCTCTGCTGCTAACCTGCTTAGCCTGCATTTTAGTGTTCATATAAACCAAAAGGGGTTTATAGGAAGAGAAAATGGGAAAGCGCAGGCTTCTAAGTGTAGAAGTTGGGTTCCAAGGGTATATACTCAGTATAGATTCACTCACCTATTTGGTGTCTTGAGGTACTGCATGTAAATCCAATCAGTGGATTACTCCATACCTCTTTCCATTCAGTTTGCTGCAGAAATCTGGGAGCTAATGAGAGCACTGAACAGTGCTTTCATGAGCAATACCACTTTGTAAATGTTTTTCCCAGCACTATGCACTCCTGAAGGATGATGATGTAACTCAATATTCGGATTCAAAGATAATTTTTATTTCAAACTAAAATACAACCGGTTTCGACTTCTTAGAGCCTTCCTCAGGTATAATATCATGCATATAAACAGATCTATGCAAACACATTTTATAGCATATATCCCTGCTTGTCATTTTGGGTGAGGACTGAAAGATCTGTTTTCAGACACACCCAGATTTTCAGATATGCAGGATTTTGCACTCTGAGGAATCTAACAAAACCCATATACAAAATGACTTTTATGCAGTTTTTTTCCTTTTCTTTCCCCCTTTTCTTTCATTTCCTCTTTTTCTTCCCTTCTTTTAGTGTTCATTAGTGTTGAGCATTCCGATACTGACATATCGGGTATCGGCCGATATTCGCGGTATCGGAATTCCGATACTTAATTCCGTAACTTTTGCAATATCGTATACCGGAATCGGAAGTTCCCATAATGCAATGAGCCAGTTTCATTTTATTCAGCCAATAAGGAGCCTAAGAAGTGTGGGCACATCCTGTTAGGCATGTAGGCATCTTAACTAATGGCATGGCTGTGATTGGCTGCTGAAATGATGTCATGATGCACTATAAAAGCCGCCGCCGCCATTTTGAGCTCACTCTGCTGTGAATTCAGTTAGGGATAGGATGCTGTTGTTCTGAGGGACAGTTTTAGCTCCCTATTTGGTCTATACTGCTTTACCCAAGCTACTTTATAAATCGCTGTGCCTTGCAGCGCTAGTGCACAGTTCTCTGTACTATTCACCGCTGTCTGCAAGGTCTGTGTGTGTGAGTGCAGCTCACTCTGTAGTGTGTGCTTCAACCACGTCTGGTTGTAGTGCACTCAGTGTGTGTCACTGCCTCATACATTGTCCTTTTTTGCCAATTCATAATTTTTCCTGATTACTCCTATTAGTGTGGTGGTTCCATCCGTATTCAGCTAAATTGGTTCCAAACACACTATATAGGAGTAGATAGAGATTTTTTTTGGTCTTGCAGCGCTAGTGCACAGTGCTCTGCATCTGTACTGTTCACAGCTGTCTGCAAGGTCTGTGTGTGTGAGTGCAGCTCACCTTGTAGTGTGTACTTCAGCCACGTCTTGTTGTAGTGCACTCAGTGTATCTCACTGCCTCATACATTGTCCTTTTTTGCCAATTCATAATTTTTCCTGATATCTCCTATTAGTGTGGTGGTTCCATCCGTATTCAGCTAAATTGGTTCCAAACACACTATATAGGAGTAGATAGAGAAATTTTTTTGGTCTTGCAGCGCTAGTGCACAGTGCTCTGCATCTGTACTGTTCACAGCTGTCTGCAAGGTCTGTGTGTGTGAGTGCAGCTCACCCTGTAGTGTGTGCTTCAGCCACGTCTGGTTGTAGTGCACTCAGTGTGTGTCACTGCCTCATACATTGTCCTTTTTTGCCAATTCATAATTTTTCCTGATTTCTCCTATTAGTGTGGTGGTTCCATCCGTATTCAGCAAAATTGGTTCCAAACACACTATATAGGAGTAGTTAGAGGAGCCTTTCTGCAGCATTTTGCCCTGCAGCCCCAGCCAGATTAGTATTAGCCTATTTTTTGTAGCCTCATCTATTGCATTGTAGGTTACCTTCCTACATTGTAATAGCTACAAAAAGTTTGTGATACTATCGGTATTACATCTTTAGGCACATCCAGTGTCTTTTTGTGACAAAAAAACCCTAAATAAAGATCACTAAACACTCCACTTTAGAGTTGTGTAGGCCACATTAGCTCATATTAAAGTCTAGTCCACACTTTATAAAATTAGTGTTTCTTATACCTGTTAGCAGCTGTTCAGGAATAAGCACACTAAGCCCTTAGTACTTTTCTGCCTATCTTTATCAGTCTGCCAAGATGAAGAAGGCAGGGAGTAAGGCATGTGGTCGTGGGCGTGGGCGTGGAGTTTCTGCAGGGAGAGGACGTGAGGATTCTGTGCCTGCAGGGAGAGGACGTGGGGATTCTGTGCCTGCTGCGGGCACCAGTGACTCAGCATCCCCCAGTTTTACCAGGGAACAGTCCTTTATGCGCAGCTTTGTAGGAGCTAGCCGTACCCCACTGCTGCGGGAGGACCAAATTGAAGCTGCTGTCGGATGGATGACAGCTAACGCATCAACTTCGATTAGTTCCAGATCCTCTCAGGTCCTGAGCACTGAAGAGCACCCATCTGTCTCTTCACCACCTGCCAAATTGCCCAGGCAGTCAGAGAGCCCTGGACAGGAGCCATCTCTACTTCTGTTCTCTGAATCTCTTGGCTTGGAAATAGGGGGCCAGCAAGGCAGAATTCGAGAATTTGAAGAAGAGGTAGTATGCAGTGATGCACAACCGTTCTGTCTCTCTGAATCTGAAGAGGCGGGTGGGCCAGTGCCTATGGTCAGCAGCACACCTCAGTATGCATCTGATGATGAGACTCAGGTGCCACTTTCTGGTGCGTACTGTGCTGTCGAGACTACCCAGGAGAAGCAGCTGTTTGAAGAGGGTGGTGTAGATGATGAAGATGGCTGGACCATCCATTGTACTTTGTGTCACCCCCACCTCATTGTAGATTGTAAGCTCTTAGGAGCAGGGTCGTCATTATTTTTGCTGTAATTATTGTATTATCTTTAGCTATGTTACTTATGACTGTTGTACATGAACCTGTGAATTGTTAAGCGCTGCGGAATATGTTGGCGCTATATAAATAAAGATTATTATTATTATTATTATTATGAGGTCCTTGACCCATCATGGCATGAAGGACAGGAAGGTGGTGGGAGCAGCTCTGAGGAAGAGATTCCCCGAACAGCCCAAAAAGGAGGGAGAGGGAGGGGGCAGACTTGATTGCCTGTAGCCTCCACTTCGGCACCCATTAGGAGCATGGCTCTTCCAAAATCCAAAGCGGGCGCTCCCAAGACTTGCAGTGCCTGGTCCTTTTTTGACACAGTTGCAGATTTGCTTTGTCAAATGCAAGCTGTGTAATCAGAAGGTGAAAAGAGGGAAAAGTGTCAGCAACCTCAATACCACAAATATGTGGAAACATGTGCGGACCAAGCATGTGGTGGAGTTTACAAAAACACACTGAAGACCTAGGCCAACCTAGAGCGCCACCTACCACCTCTTCAGCTCGTGTTGTAGCCTCTTCCTCCAGCTCACACACAGCTGGTTCGGCTTCCTCACAGGATCGCCATGGAAGAATCTCTGGCACTGTTGTACAGAGACACAGTGTAATTCCACCCACAGCACCACTTTCCCAGTCATCCTCACACTCCCAGGCCAGTCTACAGCCATCGTTAGCACAGGCATGGGAGAAAAGGCGCCCATACTCGGCAAACCATCCCCGAGCACAGGCTCTGAATGCTGGAATTGCTAAACTACTGGCCCTTGAAATGCTATCATTCAGGCTGGTCGAGACTGACACATTCCGTAACTTTATGGCATTGGCAGTCCCACAATACAACATGCCCAGCCGCTTTTATTTCAGCAGGCAAGCCGTCCCTGCCATACAACATCATGTGGAGGGAAAAATTAAACATGCGCTACAAAACGCCGTCAGTAGCAAGGTCCACCTGACCACCGATGCGTGGACCAGTAAGCATGGACAGGGACGATACCTTTCCCTCACTGCCCATTGGGTAAATGTTGTGGAGCCGGGTACAGATCTTGAGAGTGGCGCTGTACGTGTTCTGCCAACTCCAAGGATTGCAGGAATCCAGTCTGTACACATTGACTCCTCCTCATACTCCAGCTCCTCTGAATCAGCGCTGCAGGAGCCGTCACGGTCTACCTCCACATCGACCCGTGAACGGTTACCTGTTATGGTGACCAATATGAGCACAGCCGTGGCCAAACATCAACAGGCCGTATTAAAATTAATTTATTTGGGGAATCGAAGCCACACAGCGCAGGAGCTCTGGAATGCCATCAAGCAACAGAGCGATGTGTGGTTTGTGCCAGCGAATCTCCAGCCAGGCATGGTAGTGTGTGACAATGGCAGAAATCTGGTGGCAGCTCTGGGCCTAGGCAACCTCACTCACATCCCATATCTGGCACATGTGCTCAACTTGGTCGTGCAAAGTTTTTGAGGGACTATCCGGATCTTGATGCACTGCTTCACAAGGTCCGCAGAGAGTGCGCTCACTTGCGGCGTTCCAGCAATGCAAGATCAAGCATTGCAGCTCTGCAGCGCCGATTACGTCTTCCAGAACAATGCATCATATGTGACCTACCCACCAGGTGGAATTCAACGTTACATATGTTGGAGAGGTTGTGTGAGCAGCAGGCAGCAGTAATGGAGTACAAGCTGCAGCAGGCGCAAACAAGTCGCAGTGCGCGCAGTTAACACTTCACCACCACTGAGTGGGCCTCTATGAAGGACATTTACCACATTTTGCGTGCCTTCGATTATTCCACGCGGATGGCGAGTGCAGATGATGCACTAGTCAGCATGACTATCCCCCTTATCTGCCTGCTTCAAAAGACACTGCAAGCACTAAGGGACGACAATTTGGAAGAGGTGGAGGATGAGGAGTCACAAATGCCATCTGCATCTCTACAGTCTGCGCAACGTGGTTCCTCACAAAGGCCTAGGCAGGGGACACTTTGTGAGGAGGATGAGGAGGAGTCAATGGATGTGGAAGACATCTGTCCAGAGGAGGGAGGTACACAATGCTCTAGTAGTCAGTATCTAGAGCCAGGGTGGGGTGATGCAGAGCAGGCAGAGATCACGCCTCAAGCAGGGGACAGCGTTTCTTGGCCAGTTGGCAGTCTGCAGCACATGGTTGATTTCATGCTGAAGTGCCTGAGAAACGACCGCCGCATCGCCCACAATCTCAACACAGCTGATTATTGGGTGTCCACCCTCCTAGATCCTCGCTACCGGGACAACTTACAAAGCCTCATAACACCGTTGAACCGGGAGCGTAAAATGCGGGAGTACCAAGACGCACTGGTGCATTCCATCATGTTTTCCATTCCAACCGAGAGCAGTGCTGCTAGTGCTTTACAAAGCAGCTCAGTGCGTCGAGGCAGTGGAGGAAGCTCTGCACAAAGAGGGAGCAGAAACAGCGTCTCAGCACAAGGCAAGACCAGTATAGCCGAAATGTGGCAAAGTTTTGTGTCCCCGCCGCCACAAATGTCTACACCATCACAGACGGCTCCAGTCAGCAGGAGTCAACGTTTCCGTCAGATGGTGACAGACTACATGTCTTGCCCTCTTAGTGTACTCCCAGACGGCTCTTCTCCCTTCAAGTTTTGGTTCTGTAAGCTGGATACATGGCCAGAGCTTAGTCAGTATGCATTGGAGGTGCTAGCTTGCCCTGCTGCTAGTGTATTATCGGAACGCGTCTTTAGTGCCGCAGGTTGTGTACTAACAGACTGTCGCATGTGACTATCCTCCGATAACGTTGACAGGCTTACTTTTCTCAAAATGAACAAGGCCTGGATCTCTCATGAATTTGCCAGTCCTATTCCAGAATAAATAATTGGTTGGCAACAGTATCCAGGTCTCCTGTTGTGCTCATGTTTCTACCACCTGAACTGTAATCCCTGAGCTCCAACACCACCAGATGGCGCTCGAAAGTGCCGTCTGCACAGTCAACACTTGCTGCCGTGTTATTGGGGTTCAATAACGTCAGCTGTTCCTCTACTGTGCGGACGGCAATTTCTCCTGTTCTGTCCACATTCTCACTACTACAGATTTTAAAGTTGCTCCAATTACACCTCTGGCTCCTCTGTTTTCAGTATTATCCCTGAGCTCCAACACCGCCATATGGTGCTCGGAAGTGCAGTCTGCACAGTCAACACTTACTGCCGTGTTATTGGGGTTCAGTAACGTCAGCTGTTCCCCTGTTGTGCGGACGGCAATTTCTCCTGCTCTGTCCATATTCTCACTACTACAGATTTTAAAGTTGCTCCAATTACACCTCTGGCTCCTCTGTTTTCAGTATTATCCCTGAGCTCCAACACCGCCAGTTGGCGCTCGGAAGTGCCGTCTGCACAGTCAACACTTGCTGCCGTGTTATTGGGGTTTAGTAACGTCAGCTGTTCCCCTGCTGTGTGGACGGCAATTTCTCCTGCTCTTTCCACATTCTCACTACTACAGATATTAAAATTGCTCCAATTACACCTCTGGCTCCTCGGTTTTCAGTATTATCCCTGAGCTCCAACATCGCAGTTGGCGCTCGGAAGTGCCGTCTGCACAGTCAACACTTGCTGCCGTGTTATTGGGGTTCAGTAACGTCAGCTGTTCCCCTGCTGTGCGGACGGCAATTTCTCCTGCTCTGTCCACATTCTCACTACTACAGATTTTAAAGTTGATCCAATTACACCTCTGGCTCCTCTGTTTTCAGTATTATCCCTGAGCTCCAACACCGGCAGTTGGCGCTCGGAAGTGCCGTCTGCAAAGTCAACACTTGCTGCCGTGTTATTGGGGTTCAGTAACGTCAGCTGTTCCCCTGCTGTGCGGACGGCAATTTCTCCTGCTCTGTCCACATTCTCACTACTGCAGATTTTAAAGTTGCTCCAATTACACCTCTGGTTCCTCTGTTTTTAGTATTTACCCTGGGCTCCAATACCGCTAGTTGCTGCTCAGAAGTGCCGTCTGCACAGTCAACGCTTGCTCCAGTGTTATTGGGGTTCAGTAACGTCAGCTGTTCCCCAGCTGTGTGTCCGGCAAATTGTCCTGCTTTGTCCACATCCACTGTACTACTGATTTAAAACTTGCTCCAATTATACCTCTGGCTCCTCTGTTTTTAGTATTTACCCTGGGCTCCAATACCGCTAGTTGCTGCTCAGAAGTGCCGTCTGCACAGTCAATGGTTGCTCCAGTGTTATTGCGGTTCAGTAACGTCAGCTGTTCCCCAGCTGTGTGTCCGGCAAATTTCCTGCTTTGTCCACATCCACTGTACTACTGATTTAAAACTTGCTCCAATTACACCTCTGGCTCCTCTGTTTTTAGTATTTACCCTGGGCTCCAATACCGCTAGTTGCTGCTCAGAAGTGCCGTCTGCACAGTCAATGCTTGCTCCAGTGTTATTGGGGTTCAGTAACGTCAGCTGTTCCCCAGCTGTGTATCCGGCAAATTCTCCTGCTTTGTCCACATCCACTGTACTACTGATTTAAAACGTGCTCCAATTACACCTCTGGCTCCTCTGTTTTTAGTATTTACCCTGGGCTCCAATACCGCTAGTTGCTGCTCAGAAGTGCCGTCTGCACAGTGAACTCTTGCTCCAGTGTTATTGGGGTTCAGTAACGTCAGCTGTTCCCCAGCTGTGTGTCCGGCAAATTCTCCTGCTTTTTCCACATCCACTGTACTACTGATTTAAAACTTGCTCCAATTACACCTCTGGCTCCTCTGTTTTTAGTATTTACCCTGGGCTCCAATACCGCTAGTTGCTGCTCAGAAGTGCCGTCTGCACAGTCAACGCTTGCTCCAGTGTTATTGGGGTTCAGTGACGTCAGCTGTTTACCAGCTGTGTGTCCGGCAAATTCTCCTGCTTTGTCCACATCCACTGTACTACTGATTTAAAACTTGCTCCAATTACACCTCTGGCTCCTCTGTTTTTAGTATTTACCCTGGGCTCCAATACCGCTAGTTGCTGCTCAGAAGTGCAGTCTGCACAGTCAACGCTTGCTCCAGTGTTATTGGGGTTCAGTAACGTCAGCTGTTCCCCAGCAGTGTGTCCGGCAAATTCTCCTGCTTTGTCCACATCCACTGTACTACTGATTTAAAACTTGCTCCAATTACACCTCTGGCTCCTCTGGTTTTAGTTTTTACCCTGGGCTTCAATACCGCTAGTTGCTGCTCAGAAGTGCCGTCTGCACAGTCAACGCTTGCTCCAGTGTTATTGGGGTTCAGTAACGTCAGCTGTTCCCCAGCTGTGTGTTCGGCAAATTCTCCTGCTCTGTCCACATTCACACTACTACAGATTTTAAAGTTGCTCCAATTACGCCTCTGGCTCCACTCTGTTTTTAGTATTTACCCTGGGTTCCAGCACCGCCAGCTGTTTCCTAGCAGTGTCTTTGGCACGGGTACTCCCTCCTGCCCAGCCTTGTTTCAGCACGCCAGCTGTTTCCGGGTAGTGTCAACGTCACTTTGCCTCCAATGCGTTGTCCTGTCATGTTGCGGTCGGGTTAGCCGCCTCTATGGTGCCTGCAGTTTAGGTGACTCCTATGTGGGCTGCGGGATCTGGCAATGAAGGCTGGTTCCATAGTGCCAATAGGACAAGCACCCCCTGTAGGACTGTGGGTTTTGGTAACTGCGGCCGGCTCGCGGCCTTGAAACTTTTTTTTACATGGGTACCTTCTGCTACCCATCCGGGTTCCAGTACTGTCAGCTGGTTCTCGGCAGTGCCTTTGGATTAGGTGCCTCCTTCTCGGTATCCAAGTTCCACCAACGTCAGCTGGTCCTTGGTAGTGCTTTCTGGCACAGGTACCTCCTGCTTAGTAACCGAGTTCCAGTACCGTCAACTGGTCTTCGACAGTTCCATTGGCTCTTGTACCTTCTGCTACTCATCCGGGTTCCAGTACCGTCAGCTGGTCCTCGGTAGTTCCATTTGCTCTTGTACCTTCTACTACCCAGCCCGGTTCCAGTACCGTCAGCTGGTTCTCGGCAGTGTCTTTGGCACGGGTACTCCCTCCTGCCCAGCCTGGTTCCAGCACGCCAGCTGTTTCCGGGTAGTGTCAACGTCACTTTGCCTCCAATGCGTTGTCCTGTCGTGTTGCGGTTGGGTTAGCCGACTCTATGGTGCCTGCAGTTTAGGTGACTCCTATGTGGGCTGCGGGATCGGGTAATGAAGGCTGGTTCCATAGTGCCAATAGGACAAGCACCCCCTGTAGGACTGTGGGTTTTGGTAACTGCGGCCGGCTCGCGGCCTGGAAACTTTTTTTTACATGGGTACCTTCTGCTACCCATCCGGGTTCCAGTACCGTCAGCTGGTTCTCGGCAGTGCCTTTGGATTAGGTGCCTCCTTCTCGGTATCCAAGTTCCACCGTCTGCTGGTCCTTGGTAGTGCTTTCTGGCACAGGTACCTCCTGCTTTGTAACCGAGTTCCAGTACCGTCAGCTGGTCCTCGGTAGTTCCATTGGCTCTTGTACCTTCTGCTACCCATCAGGGTTCCAGTACCGTCAGCTGGTCCTCGGTAGTTCCTCAGCCTTCTTGTACCTTCTGCTACTTTTCCAAGTTCAAGCTTTTAGAAATGGTTCTTGGTAATCACTCTGGATCTCCCTGACGAGGACCCTGAAGACAAGGACCCTGAAGACCAACCCAAAGAAGACGAGGACCCCGAAGACGACGACCCTGAAGACGAGGACCCTGAAGACCACCCCGAAGAAGACGAGGACCCTGAAGACCACCCCGAAGAAGACGAGGACCCCGAAGACGAGGACCCTGAAGACCAACCCGAAGAAGACGAGGACCCCGAAGACGACAACCCCCGAAGACGACGACCCTGAAGACCACCCCGAAGAAGACCAAGAAGATGACCCTGAAGAAGTTGACCAAGAGGACAAAGAAGAGAAGACAAGCACCAAGATACAGAAGAACAAGAGACAGAAAACCAAGAAGCAGAAATACAAGAAGCTGCATAACAAAAAGCGGAAGAACATAAAGCTTAAGACTAAAAATCAGAGCAAAAGATAATATCTAAATTATAAGCAGAAGATGACTAAGCAGTGTATGGGGGTGAGTCCGTTCCTCCTCGTGGTGCCCCTGGAAAAGACCTGCTGCTGCAGGCCAAACTGAACGCGGACAAATCCTGTTGTAAATCTTTTGTGACGGGCAGAACGAAAGGTGTAATGTCCAACCTTTTATAGATAACAACTACAGGAATGCCTGTCACAAATAAGAATATGATGAAGAAGAAGAATATGAAGAAGATGAAGAAGTAGAATATGAAGAATGTAAAAAAAAAGAAGAATACGAAGAAGGTGAAGAAGAAGAAGATGAAGAAGGTGAAGAAGAAGTGGATGAAAAAGATGCTGAGGATGATGAAGGAGAAAGTGTGGGAGAAGTAAAAAAGAAGGTGAAGAGCATGGAAGTAGTGAAACATAAATATCTGACAAAATATAAAAATACTTAACATAGTCCTTATTTCCGTAACTCAGAACGTCTTAAAAAAAATATTAATTCCTGCTATTCCATTTGATTGGTCTAAACCTCTATGCCTTTATTGTCTCCCCCACCTCCCCCAATACATTCTACATTATTCTTAGTTGTTTTCCTTCATGTAGAATTAACCTACAAGGAAAGAAAGGGTTTATTTTCATTCCGATATTTCTGTCCCATTGACTTGCATTGGTTTCCGGTATCGGAATCGGCGATATCCGATACTTTTTCGGTATCGGTCCGATCCAATCCGATCCGATATTTCCCGATATCGGAAGGTATCGCTCAACACTAGTGTTCATAGAAGGTGATTCAGCCCCCTGAAAGGACTGTGTGTCTCCTGCTGAACCCTCATATCAGCGGGGGAAATACATAGAGAACGGGACATTATCTTTCTGAGATTTTCCTGCTGGGATATATTCTATTTTATGAATTGAAGGGGACCCCATACTTCTCAGCTAAATATTCTAAAAATATCTGTTTATTTACTGACATTTTTCTAATTAGGGTGTAGCATAAGGGTACCTAGCTAGAGCCAGAAGCCGTTGAGTGGTTGTGCCATATCGTACACTAGGGTGTCAACCTCCGGCGTTAGGAAGGTGATAGACATTTTTTTTACAGACCTTATTGGGGTCATTACTAGGGATAGGGGGACCCGTGGATATTAAGGCCAATCGGGTTTGGCTGAACTTTATAAAAAAGTTTGGTTCGAGTACCAGAATGGGGCACCTCTATTTTTTATAACCAGCCAAGATAAATCTAACAGTTGTGGACTGTGGCCTGCAGCTGTTGGTTTTACCTGAGCTTGTTATCAAAAATAGAGGGGACCCCACGTCTTTTTTTTATTATTATTTTCTTTTTTACACAGTGCATGCCAATACTTGACATGGCTGTGATAGTGCCTGAAGTGACCACACAGGAAAAACTTGCTGCACTGCAGGCTTTCAACAAGCTTTGTTCAGGCCAAACCCAAACAGTAACACGGACTTCCCAGTGAAGTCTGTGTCCGGGATCCGTGCATGGACACTTGGTGTCTGGTATGGACCCCGAACTTTACCGTTCATGTTCGCCAATCCTAGTCATTACATCGTTTTACATTCCTTTCTATGAAATATTGTGATTGATTTTTGCCTTTTTGGCTGGAGAGAAATTTTGAGTATAGACAACTTATCAGTACTTATTTGTTCTCTAGACTAAATAATTATTATTTTTTTATTGTTTTGTATATCTATGGGGTCAATGTTTTTAATGTTATTATAAATAATGTATAAATATTTTAATATATGGGATTTTCTCTATAAACACTTCGATAACATACACCCTAAATAATTGATGGTCTCTTAGACTGCATTTTAGTAAATAATTTTGAAAAACATTATGCTCTGAAAAATTAATTTTCAAAGCGGAAGTATTTTAAAGACCAGTTAATAACTAAGGATTCTAATAAACATCTGTTTCAATTTTCTAATTTAACAGTTTTCTACAGTTGTTAACATAATTATTAATCTAAGTTGTTGCAAATACTCACTTGATTTTGCTGATTTGTAATTTCAGTTATTTTAAGTGACCTTTCTTTTTGGGCTTGTGTGATTTGTTGCATTTATTTGCACCAAATTATTCAAAATTAAACTTGCTTTTTTTTCTTTTACATTTTTTTGTCTCTGATTAGAACAAAAAATGCATATTACTTTAAAATATCACCAATTAGACCTGCATAAAAATAAAATTATACAGATTTTGTGATCCACTATGGCTTTGGAGTACAAAAATTGTGCAAAAATAACGATGATTTTTTAAAAAAACCTTACAAAACTAAATAAAGTTAACTTTAAAAGGTGCAACATAATCAATGAATGATTTTTTTCTGCAGTAAAAATGACAATGATTATTCGAGGCCTAAGCTTCTAAAGTTTTAAAAAATTACAAGGATTTTTGTATTCCTAAAACAATATTCCTGATCTTTTTATTGACATTCTTACATTGATTAAATTTGTTTAAAGGGGTTTTCCCATAAACAAAGTTAATTTTAATAAATAGATCTTGGAATAATAATTTCCACAATTGGATGTGTTTAAAAAAATATTCTGTGTAATGGCTGTGTCTTAACATGCAGGAACATGGTCTGATCATACCACAGCTCCTGGGCAGGGGAGGAAGCAAGAGAGTATACAGGCATGGGATCGCAAATAATTCTTTCTTTGAGGTGAAACATTTTTTAAAAACAAGCAGGGAAATGTTTTATCTCACAAAAAGAATCAGCTGTGATCCACTCCTGTAATGTCTGTATACTCTTTTGCTTTCTCCCCTTACCATGAGCTGTGGTATGATCAGACCATGTTCTTGAAAGGTCAGACACAGCCATTACACAGGACACAGCAGGGGCACATTTCTAAGATTATCTCAGCACAGGAACATTTATTAATCACTCCCAATTGTGGAAATTATTATTATTCCAAGATGTATTGGTTAAAATCAACTTAAAAATTAATTTGTTTCTTTTTTCCTTTTTAATCTTTTGCCAGTCCTCTACTGTTCAGCAAATTGACTTCCAAGGTTGGCTGCCATTTTTCTATAATTGTTTGGAAAAAATTAGAAAAAATTTATATTCTCCAGAATGCAGATTTTTGTGAAGTTCAAGTGGAATTCAATTTTACTCAAATACATTTGTTCATCTCTAAAGCTGACTTTTGCATATCCTTTATTATGCCCTGGAGTCTGGAGAGACCACAGACTATAATAAACATAAGATGTAGAAAAAAATACCTAATTAGGTGTCTCTACTTACTGGCACTATGTGGTAAATCCTAAGGCATCTTAATCCTAGGTTGAGACGTTTGCCCCCCCGATTTTGGTCTTGTCATGGCTGAAAGTTCCAGTATAGAATACGTGTCATAAAATCACAGTGCACGTCATGATTTCATGACAGCACCGTGACCTTGCCACATACAGAGGCGTCTCTTGCTCAGGGTTGTCAACTTGACCTTTCATTTTTTTCTTGACAGCTTACCAAAAAATCACAGACAAACAATTTTGTTCATGGACACATTGGAAAATCATAATAGATCATTATAATTATAGGTGATATAAGTTTACAACCCATAATTCAGATATGAAGACACTAGCTACATTCACTGTAAACCGTAAAATAATGATAATTACAGTCAAAATAATCTGTTTAAATTCCTTGAGCTTCAAAAAAATCACGGACACCTTAACATTTTTTATGGACATGGGAAAAATCTGCCCTATTTCTTTTTTTTTTACGGACTGTCCTGGAAATTCTGGACAGTGGGCAACCCTGCCTCGGCCTACTCGTGACCAGAAGTCTTGTTCTAGAATGAGCATTCTAGTGAAGACAAGCCATTGTAATTTATATGTATCGTATAAATTATCTCTTCTAAAACTCCCCATATCTTCCACTGTCTCACAAATGTCTAATGGTCCATGTGAAATGTAAATGTGTGTCTCATCCTGCTTGGGGAAAAACACTTAGTATGTATATGATCAGCAAGGTAGAAAACATTTAAATATAACTTTTACTTCAAAATATTAAAAGCATAAAGCTCATAGGGAGCAGCATATATAGACACACAATCATTAAAAATTATGTATGTGTAAGCAGATTGTGCATATAGTTGCCCGGTGATACTCCTGACGCGTTTCGTCATTCACTCATCAGGGAAGGTGGGGTATAAGTAATGACAGCCCCAATGGCTGGGGCTTCAAAAATTAAGGTATCTCCTCTCAATACTTTGGAGTGACAATTTTTGAAGCCCCTGCCATTGTGGCTGTCATTACATATAACCCACCTCCCCTGATGAGTGAATGACAAAATGTATCAAGGGGCGTATGCATCCATGATCTTCTGGAGACATGTTGTAAGAAAATGTGTGGCTTTTTGGTGACAATGCTGCCCCCTTCTTCTCCCCTGTTCAGCATCTAGAACGGGTTCTACCCGAAGTTGATCTGGATTTACCGGTATAGGTCAACTACTTGGTGAGATCGTTCCTTTTTCTATGCCGAAACCCAGTATCACTTGCATGGGTATTATATGCTTACATATACCACTGGTGAGATCAAATAGGTTATTGTCATTTTTAATGATTGAGTGTCTATATATGTTGCACCCTATGGGCTTCATGCTTTTAATATTTTGAAGTAAAAGTTATATTTTGATACTTTCTACCTTGCTGATCATACAAATATAATTTGATTGGTAGTCCACCAAACAAGTTAGGAAAAACAATCAGCACATGACTTATATCTCACACACCACCTTTATTATGTAAATTCAGAGTGCAGTCTAGCGGGAACATATGGCTGCTACCTCACAGGAGCAACATCCTGGACATCCTGTGATTGTCACATCTTTCAGGCAAGAGTCATATCTTATGTGTAATATTTTATAGTTGAAGCTGGGGGGTGGTGTGCATGGGTAGCGAACAACCCACACCTGGGTGGACCCAGGGAGGTAACTAATATCCCACACCATCCCCAATGATGGATTGTATATAATAAATGTATCATCTCCCTCATGTTGATGCAAGTTGGGGACCCAAGACAATTGGACTTGTGCACATTCTTTCCCGATGCAAGTTGGGGACCCAAGACAATTGGACTTGTGCACATTCTTTCCCATGTACTTGGTGGCAGAAAAAAGACTTACTTACAGTGAACTGCTAAGTAAAGAACTTTCCTGTTTTTTCACTTTTTATTTTTCTGTTTTTGTATCTTTTATGTACGTCTGTTATTTCCCTATGTTTTATATCTATATTAAGCACTGTACCTTTTGTGTAGTAAAGCATAAAACTGGAATAGTTCTATCTTATTCTCCTATAGAACCTAAGTGTCTCCATAAAGTCTAAGTAGTAGTTTGTGCATGTGACCTGTGTATGGCCTGCAGGCTGTGAGTACATTGAGTGCATGACATTGGGACTTATAGCCCTTTTGGTAAGTAAAGGCAGCATTGAGTGTCTTAAGTGTGTGGACTGGTTGGGGGTATGTTCTGTGTTCAATTTCTACCCTGAGTGAGGGGTGAGTGTGCGATAAGCTTTAAAGTGATGTGTATCCCTTATAATCCCATGTCACTCCTGACAGTAGGCCCATGAGCACCCGGTGCACCCGGGCAAGTGCCAGGGCCCAGAGCAGGTGGGGGGCCTACTCGCCGTCAGGCTCCCCGCCGTGCTATGGGACCTGTGAGCAGAGGAGAGCGGTGCCAGCGCCCGCTTTCCCCCGCTTGCTCAGGGCCCCAGCACCGGCACAATACTTACCTCTCCCCGTGCCTCCGCTGCAGCTCCTGTCTCTTCCGCGTCTGCTGCACTGTGACGTCTCAGGTCAGAGGGCGCGGTGACGTCTTTCCACTGCGCTCTCTCCTGAGCCATCAGCGCAGAGTGGGAAGACGCCGGTGCGCGTGAGGAGTCCGGAGCAGCTGCAGCAGATGAGAAGTGAGGTGAGTATTTGATTCTTTTTTTATTGTATTGGGGCTTGGGGCATTATAAGGGAGCGGGGGTGTTTGACATCCTGCATGGGGCGTTATAAGGGAGGGGGGGTGACATCCTGCATGGGGCATTATAATGGAGAGTGGGTGTGTGACATCCTGCATGGGGCATTATAAGGGAGGGGGTGTGTGTAACATCCTGCATGGGGCATTATAAGGGAGGGGGGGGGTGACATCCTGCATGGGGCATTATAAGGGAGGTTGTGTGTGACATCCTGCATGGGGCATTATAAGGGAGGGGGGTGTGTGACATCCGGCATGGGGCATTATAATGGAGGGGGGTGTATGACATCCTGCATGTGGCATTATAAGGGAGGGGGGGTGTGTGACATCCTGCATGGGGCATTATAAGGGAGGGTGTGTGTGACATCCTGCATGGGGCATTATAAGGGAGGGGGGTGTGTGACATCCGGCATGGGGCATTATAATGGAGGGGGGTGTATGACATCCTGCATGTGGCATTATAAGGGAGGGGGTGTGTGACATCCTGCATGGGGCATTATAAGGGAGGGGTGTGTGTGACATCCTGCATGGGGCATTATAAGAGAGTGGGTTGTGTGACATCCAGCATGAGGCATTATAAGGGGGGGGTGACATCCTGCATGGGGCATTTTAAGGGGTGTGTGACATCCTGCATGGAGCATTATAAGGGGGTTGACATCCTGAATGGGGCATTATAAGGGGGGGTGACATCCTGCATGAGGCATTATTAGGGAGGGGGGTGACATCCTGCATGGGGCATTATAAGGGGGGTGATATCCTGAATGGGGCATTATAAGGGAGGGGGGTGTGTGACATCCTGCATGGGGCATTATAAGGGAGGGCGTGTGTGACATCCTGCATGGGGCATTATAAGGGAGGGGGGTGTGTGACATCCGGCATGGGGCATTATAATGGAGGGGGGTGTATGACATCCTGCATGTGGCATTATAAGGGAGGGGGGGTGTGTGACATCCTGCATGGGGCATTATAAGGGAGGGTGTGTGTGACATCCTGCATGCGGCATTATAAGGGAGAGGGGGTGTGACATCCTACATGGGGCATTATAAGGGAAGGGGGGTGTGACATCCTGCATGGGACATTATAAGGGGGTGACATCCTGCATGGGGCATTATAAGGGGGGGGTGACATCCTGCTTGGGGTATTATAAGGGAGGGGGGTGTGACATCCTGCATTGGGCATTATAAGGGGGGTGAAATCCTGCATGGGGCATTATAATGGAGGGGGGTGATATCCTGCTTGGGGCATTATAAGGGGGGGGTGACATCCTGCATAGGGCATTACTAGGGGGGGTGACATCCTACATGGGACATTATAAGGGGGTGACATCCTGCATGGGGCATTATAAGGGAGGGGGTGACATCCTGCATGGGACATTATAAGGGGGTGACATCCTGCATGGGGCATTATAAGGGGGGGTGACATCCTGCTTGGGGTATTATAAGGGAGGGGGGTGTGACATCCTGCATGTGGCATTATAAGGGGGGTGAAATCCTGCATGGGGCATTATAATGGAGGGGGGTGACATCCTGAATGGGGCATTATAAGGGGGGGGGGTGACATCCTGCATAGGGCATTACTAGGGGGGGTGACATCCTACATGGGACATTATAAGGGGGTGACATCCTGCATGGGGCATTATAAGGGAGGGGGTGACATCCTGCTTGGGGCATTATAAGGGGGGGTGACATCCTGCATAGGGCATTATAAGGGAGGGGGGGTGTGACATCCTGCATGGGGCATTATAAGGGGGTGTGACATCCTGCATGGGGCATTATAAGGGGGGGTGACATCCTGCATGGAGCATTATAAGGGTGGGTGAAATCCTGCATAGGGCATTATAAGGGAGGGGGGGTGTGACATCCTGCATGGGGCATTAGAAGGGAAGGGGGGTGTGACATCCTGCATGGGGCATTATAAGGGGGGGACATCCTACATGGGGCATTATATGGGGGGAACAGCTTGCATGGGGCATTATATGGGGGGAACAGCCTGTGTGGGGCATTATGTGGGGGGAACAGCCTGCGTGGGGCATTATGTGGGGGGAACAGTCTGCATGGAGCATTATGTGGGGGCACAGCCTGCATGGAGCGTTATATGGGGGCCAGTATTCTGTATGGAGCGTTATATGGTGGCCAGTATCCTGTAT
The DNA here is from genome assembly GCF_046119375.1 of Phyllobates terribilis. Taxonomy (NCBI): domain Eukaryota; kingdom Metazoa; phylum Chordata; class Amphibia; order Anura; family Dendrobatidae; genus Phyllobates; species Phyllobates terribilis. The sequence goes on along the minus strand of NW_027362762.1, from coordinate 367,596,135 downwards.
GGAGCGTGATATATGGGCCAGTATACTGTGTGGAGTGATTCGCCAGTTTTTGAGCTATTGCAGAATTTACAATAGATATCGCTCATGTAATGTAAGAAGTGAAATCTTTGTTTTGTACTATATCTATATTTCTCTGCGGTACCTGTGCATCATGAATCGTGGTATGTGCTAAAGGGGCCCACTGAGACTCGTTCGCCCAGGGCCCACAAAAACCAGGAGCCGGCCCTGCCTGACAGTGACACTTTTCCTAAGTTAGCAATATGTGCCACAACCTTAAACTCCAGGACAAGATCTCTGGATATGAATAAGGTATAATAAACGTAAGATGTATAAAAAAATGTGATCACCTCACCACTCACCTCTGCTGCTTTCTTTTCCCCATACAATCTTCAGCGCATCTTGTTTTTGACACCGCATGCTGAAACATTGGGTATGTTCATGATAGGTAGGAACTTCCACCAATGACCTGAGCCTAGTCATGTCAAATCCTGCCATAGTGTGAAGATCTCAGGCTTTAAGCGCACGTTGGTGGTAAGTAGAGGTGCTGAAGACAGTACTGGGGGGAGCTATCAGTGAGGTGGACGGAAAGGTGAGTGGTTAGATGAGTATTATTTTTTAGTTCTAATCTTTTGCTGACCCTCTGCCATTCAACAAAATGACAGAAACAGCCACGTGAAAGTTTGTTTTTTTGCACAACAAGTTGTAACTTAGAATAACCTAATTCGTATTCCCAGAGATTGTAGTGGAAAATGGAAAGACAATTCCAGCTGAAGTAAAGCTTATGTATTTTAATAGATATTTTTTGGCAATAATATGTTCTCTTTAAGAGTTTATTCATGCCTATAAGCAAGTTTAGTTTATTGACACAATAATTGTGCATCTTATATAACCTACCTTTCATTTTCTTGGTTCGGAGCAGATACACAATAAACTCTGCGTTCACAAATTACAGTTGACAATTCTAATCACACTCTTTTCCAACCATATCCCATTAAGAATTCAGTTTGTTTCGAGGCTTCTGCAACCAGAATACTAAAATGTAATGTTAAAAATTAAATATTGATAGCTATGTACACTCAATTGCAGAACCATACAGGATAGGGTTTTCCTATGTGAGATGGCGATTTAGTCAGCAGGGGTGAACTGACAGCTTTTGAATTTTGTGCTAGTGCATGAGTAAATTAAGAATTAACAGCATGCATTCAAACGCCTGACCAGTATATGCTGATTAAATTCTTATTCCGGTCTAAAATATTTATATGGTTGTCTTGGTTGTTTAAATTATGTTATTGTTGTCAGTTTTCCTCTGAAAAGAACTTTATGCATCAAAAGACAAGAAAAACTGTTTTTGGCCCACAAAACAGCTGAGACACTGGGGACTCTCCATTAAGCTCAGATAATTGCATCCGGTCCTATTCATTATGTGTGTATTGTCTTATTGTAGTGAGAGTATAAATGATAGTCAAGAATACAGAAATATTGTATACAAATAATATTTGTCTGATATTCATTTTAATGCAGAAAGTAAAATCACTGAAACTGCAAAACCATGTGGCATTTATGCACAATGAATAACAGTTGAGAACAATTTTGCTTCCTTTACCTGTTACAATCTAGCAACAGATATGTTAGTCACAGAGGGGTGCCCCTGCCACAACTGACAGCATTAATAGTAGCTGCAGAATCCTTAAAGAGGTTGTCTGCTACCCTGAACCAGTTACTGGTTTTGCCATAAATGCTTAAAGGCAATGCCCCTAAATAACCTCATATACTTTTTCGGCCAAGTTTCATGTTGTTTTATGCCTTTCTGCCTTGGTTCCTGTGCCCTAGCACTATTATTGTTGTGAAAGCTATTACTTTCTCTTCAGATTCTTCTGCTTCCTTGTTACTACATTTCCCATCATTCCTTGTGCTGGGAAGCAAGCCAGAAGTGAGTACAGACCTGAAATTTGTGTAACCCCCTCCTACTCATCACACAGAATCACACACATGCCCACCACAATCTCTTTTAAAGGACAATGCAGGGAATAGAAGTCATGCACAAAACTCCATCACACCAGCCCTAAAAATAAAGATTATCCTCTACTCCCTCTCACTGACATGGATTATAGGATGGATCAATGGGTGGATGGGGAGAGAAGAAAAGTAAAGTAAAAAGAAAGAATCTCTGCACTATTAGTATAATGAAGACAACTGCTTAAAAGCAATGCCATACACCAAAGACAACTGCTTAAAAGCAGCAACCTAATTAATTTTCTATTAATAACAGAAAAATGTAAAAGCCCCTCATAGGAAAATGATGGCTGTATCACAGAGTAAATAATAAAAATAAGGTTGCTAAATAGCATAGAAGGTGAGAGATAGGAAGAAAATGACCTCATCATATGTGATATAAAAGTTCAGCGTGTGTTCATATCATTAATGATCCGTAGACGTTGTCCTGTAGATATAGCAAGTAGTGTTGAGTCACCCCCGTAGTGTTCGAGTTCGGTTCGGTTCGTCGAACACCCGTGTGTTCGCCGAACTGTTCGTCGAACTGTTCGTCAAACACCTTCGAACACCGTTAAAAACAATGGCAGGCAAACAAAAACACATAGAAACACATAGAAAACACCTTCAAAGGTGTCCAAAAGCTGACAAACTGCTCAGAAGACATAACTAACACATGGAAAAGTGACAAGTACATATAGTCATGCGAAAATAAAAGAGGTGGAGGAGTAAAAGGAGGGGGAGACACAGATATAGGCATGTCATGCCCTTCTAAAATCCAAAAAGTGAGAAGCCGACACGGCCAGTCCGCTCCTGCCCATGCCACCTCCGTGTCGCCGGGTTTGTGCCAGAGCCGCGGTGAACCCTGACGGCCAGCCCCCCTCTCCCAATACTGGTGCCTGTCCGCTGGTGGGTCGAGCGAGCCCCCCTGTGGTGGAGGCAGCTCTAAGCTTTTTAATTTAAATTGTGTCTCTAATTTGAATGAATACACTTTAAATCCATTTACAAGGATCTATTGGAGGGCAAGTCTCATGCCAGCAGCCGCGTAATTCCAGCTCCAGTAGCGTCCACTAAAGCTGCTGCAGTTAAAAAGCTTTTATAAGGATCGAGCTCGGCTGTCCACCGCAAGGCATCCTAATGCCAGTCCCAGCCCCTATGCCTTGGGGTGCCTCCTGATGCTCTTCACTAAGTATCGCATGGTCCCGAATCATTTCCTTTGAAAAAATTAAGTGTCTAAACTACAGGTGGTGTAGCTTGCTTAACAGCCGGGATAATCCGCTGACTAGCAGACACTGCTACTAGGCACAAACTATTTCCTGGGCTAGATGCAGTTAAAAATTTGTAATTAGATACTCTCGTTGGATGCTGAGAAAGCATTCCATAGAGTCTCCTGGCACGCCATATATGATTCTCTTAAAAAGCTTGGGGTAGGGGTCTAGGGGACCCTTTTATAGCCAAAATCACGGCCCTGTATCGCAATACGTCACCTAGGCTGAAGATAAATGGAACTGTAGCACCCTGAGGGCTCGGTTGCTACAGACGTATTGCACCTCACCCAGAGGTGTGATATCTCACTCTCAGGTAAGGATGGAGTGTGGATCAGGACCCGACACCTGCATGCATTACACCACATTGCCGTGGGGCAGGGCGACCAATATGCCCCTGAGATGGGCACGACAGTCCCTGTCCCTGGCTGGAGTGGGGGGAGGGAACACTGAGGAAGGGGAACCCTGTAGTGCAGGAGCAGGGAGGAAGCAGTTCCTGGGTGCATTGAGAAGGGAGTATAAAAGGTGGGCACCATCTTAGTTCAGTGCAGAGAAGTCTGAGCAGAAGTGGCAGGGAGCAGGGGCTCTGCATGAGCTCTGCTCCGGAGGCGGGCCTAGTAACAGAGGCCCAGGCCTGGAAGAGGGAGAAGGAAGGAAGAGGAGCGGAGAAGGCTCCAGGAACGAGGAATGAAGGGATCCCAGGGGTGCGGACGGGCGAGTCGCCACCGCACGCCCGAATCCACCTGCGTGGAGGGGTCAGGCCAAAGGGGGAGACCGGTCCCCGAACTAGTGGAGGCAGGAAACGACCCTCAGCTAGAAACCGGAGGCTCTGACATTTTATGTGGCGCAGCCCCTCGCTACACCCGCTAGGAAGGCACCACATAGGGTCAGGGAAACTGGCGCCAAGTTTACCAAGAGGAGGCTCGAGGCAGCCGGACAGAAGTGTTGGTAAGAAAGGCCACACAAAGGACACACAAAGGGGGTCCTGTGAAGTGCTCCAAAGTTATCTGGGAGTTGTCTGAGCCCCTCACCTGGTGAGCACAGTACGACGTGGGCAGACGTTACCTGCAGACGTGGTCTGGATAATAAGAACTGTGAGTAAAGGCCCTGGACTGCATCACTGACTCCGTGTCGTTACTGCTGCTGCCCTGCACCATCACCCCCATCCTCCGCATACACTGCCCTGAGGCTATACTCCTCCCGTGGGGAGTTATGCTATGCTCTGCTGCACCCACAACACCAGCCTCAGCGGTCTGCCCTGGAGCGGCGGTTCACTCTGACCGCAATCCACGGGTGGCGTAGTCGGACATTTAAACATCAAAACCACATAAATAGTTCCGCCACTGGTTTGACCGCCCTGAGCCACGGAACCGGGTTGCCGCCACGGAGACTACAACCACCAGCATCCACCAAAAAGGGTCCGGCTCCGGGTGTCCCAAGGCCCAGGGGGCGCGTCAGAACATTTTCATCACCTTTCACAATCACCAATGGGACAAGGCAGGGATGTTCTCTGTCCCCTCTCTTATACATCCTAGTGACGGAGCACCTGCTCTCATCAATTCGCCATAACCCCAATATTAGGTGGATTAAGGTGGGAGGCACCGAGTACAAGTGCTCTCTATTTGCTGATGATGTCCTAGTATATATCACTCAATCACATATATCCATCCCTGCTGTTATGGCTGAAATAGATCACTTTGTTACATGGTCAAATTTTAAAATCAATGCAGCGAAGTCTGAGGCCCTCGATGTCTCCCTCCCCAAATCCATATAGGATTCCATCCAGTCCAACTTTCCCTTTGCCTGTCCCTCACAGGGTATCAAATACTTAGGAATTCCTATTCATAGAGACCTCTCCCATCTATGTTATCTTAATTTTGGGCCCTTTATTGAACAACTCCATACAGACCACGGTTGGCAAGTTAGAACTGTAAGATTCACTACGTGAACCGCTGGTGTTTTGTGGAAAAGCACATGTACACTGCGTTCCAAATTATTATGCAAAAAGTGTTTAGGAGTGATAAGGGAAGAATTTGTTTGTTTGTCAGTTAAACTCATTGATGGTGATGTGTGTCAGGGCTCTTTATATCACTGTAAGCAATTGCAGACACCTGTGCTAATTAGTTTTGCAGGTGTGTCCAATGAAAGGCAAGACTACTTAAGAAGGCTCTCTCACATTATTAAGCAGCCTACATTTTCTGCCAAAATGGGAAAGAAAAAGGATGTGTCGGCTGCTGAGAAGCAACAAATTGTGGAGTGTTTAGGTCAAGGCATGACTACAATCAACATTGTGCGATGATCAGGATGAAGTGTCTTGGCAATCAAGAAGTATGTAGCTGATTCACAGTACACACGTGTGCGTGCTGATAAGGGCAAATTGAGGACTCTTTCCTACAGGCAATTACGTCAGGTTGAAAGAGCAGCGGCCAAAAAGCCTTGTCATAGCAGCAGACAAGTTTTTGAAGCTGCTGGTGCCTCCAACGTCCCCCGAACAACAAGATGCAGGGTCCTTCAGAGGTTTGCAGCTGTGCATACGCCATCCTGTCGACCTCCTCTATCCACTTCACACAAGCAGAAACGGCTCCAGTGGGCCAAACATTACATGAAGACTGATTTCAAAACAGTTTTGTTCACGGATGAGTGCCGTGCAGCGCTCGATGGTCCAGATGGATGGAGTGGAGGATGGCTGGTTGATGGACACCCCACGCAAACACGGCTACAGCGCCAACAAGGAGGAGGTGGAGTAATGTTTTGGGCTGGAATCATGGGGAGAGAGATTGTCGGCCCCTTTAGGATCCCTGAAGGCGCTAAAGATGAGCTCCATAATGTATGTGGATTTTCTCAAACAGCACTTCCTGCCATGGTTCAAGAAGAAGAACCGTGTATTTCACAGCAAGATCATTTTTCTGCATGATAATGCACCATCTCATGCTGCACATAAAACATCTGCATCTCTGGCTGATATGGGCATAAAAGGGGACAAACTTATGGTGAGACCCCCATGCTCCCCTGACCTCTACCCCATTCAGAACCTTTGGAGCATCATTAAAAGGAGTGTCTATGATGGCGGGAGGCAGTTCACATCTAAGCAACAGCTCTGGGAGGGTATTCTGTCCTCATGCAAAACAATTGAAGCAGAAACCATCCAAAACCTGACAAATTCAATGGACGAGAGAGTTCAGAAGCTCCTTTCGAACAAGGGGTCCTATGTGAAAATGTAACATCACCTAGAATAAAGTTTTGAGTTGAAAACTGTTTGATTTCAGTTTCTAACAACCTGCTAATGCTTATAATTTCAAAAATGACCATTTTTTTGGTCTTTATTAAAATGAAAAGGTTGATCGAAAAGTTTGGGGGATCTAAGAGTGTGGCAACCCAGTAGTCATGATTACTTCGAATTCTGACAATATGAGGGTCATGCTGCAGGTAGTGCAGCAAGAAGGCACTTATGTGTCTTGCGCATCTCGGAGCCCCAAAATTATTTTCCGGGCTAGATGCAGCTAAAAATTATTTTAAATTTTAATTCTGGTGAAGCTTTAGTATAGATGGCCTAATAGGATCAGTGCTGCACACTGCTACAAAGCCCAAATTATTTTCCAGTCAAGATACAGATAAACATGATTAGTAATTTGAAAGCTTAAAACGGTTGGTAGGGTGATTTTAACCAATCATCAAGCTTTTACTCTCCCCAGGATGACACAGGGGTAGAAAAGTCGTTTCGGATCCATGATTTGTTCATCTTTATGAACGTGAGTCTGTCTACATTATCAGTGGAGAGCCGCGTGCGCTTATCTGTCAGCACACCACTAGCAGCGCTGAACACACGTTCAGACAGAACGCTGGCTGCGGGGCATGACAAGATCTCCAAGGCGTAAGTGGCTAGCTCCGGCCATTTATCCAGATTGGAAGCCCAAAAAGAGCAAGGGTCCAGTGACACAGTCGTGGCTTCAATGTTTACTTGGAGATACTCCTGTACCATCGTCTCTAGGCGTTGACTATGTGTCAAACTTCTTGTCTCCTGTGGCCTTGCAAAGGATGGGCTAAAAAAGTGGTGAAATGATTCCGCAAAATTGATGTTACCAGCAGATACTGTGGTTCTGTTACAGTTTGAGTGCTGAACACTTGACGGTCCCACGGTTGGCAAGTTGGAACTGTGAGATTCACTACGTGCACCACTGGTATTTTGTGGAAAAGCACATGTAAGATTCTGCAACAGTCTCTGCTGATACTCCTGCATGCGTGCATCCCTTTCTATGGCAGGAATAATTTCTGCAAATTTACTTTTGTACCGGGGATCTAACAGTGTGGCAACCCAGTAGTCAGGATTATTTCTAATTCTCACAATTCGAGGGTCATGTTGCAGGTAGTGCAGCAAGAAGGCACTCATGTGTGTTGCGCATCCAGGAGCACCAAGTCCCTGTTGTGTTGGTGGCGAGGTAACAATCATGCTTCCTTCCTCTGTCCTCTCCCCCCAACCTCGCACAACAGAAATGTGATCAAGGTCTCCCTCATCTGATGAGTCTTCCATCAGTTCGTCCTCCACTTCTTCCTGGGCTCCTGCACCTTCCTCACTAGTTTGGCTGCTACCATGCGCCCTGGTAAAACCATATCCCCCACCCTCACATGCCTGCCGCCTTGGTGCTGCCGACCGTCTGGACCTTGCAGATGTTAGCCCTTCCGCATACAACTCCTCCTCCTCTACTTCCTCCACCTCCTCTTGTGCCACCACCTGACTCCGAATTCTGTTTAGCATGTGCTCCAGCATGTAAATCACCGGAATAGTCATGCTGATAATGGCATCGTCAGCACTAAACATCTTCGTCGCCATTTCAAAACTGTGCAGAAGGGTGCATAGGTCCCTGATCTGAGACCACTCCTCCAGCGTGATTTGCCCCACCTCTGAATCTCGTTGGCCCAGGCTATACGTCAGAACATATTGCACCAGGGCTTGTCGGTGCTGCCACAGTCGCTGCAACATGTGCAGAGTTGAATTCCACCGGGTAGGCACATCGCATTTTAGCCGGTGAAGTGGCAGGCCCAACGACTTCTGTAGAGATGTAAGTCGCTGAGCTGCGGGATGCGAACGGCGGAAGTGAGCACACAGCGACCGTGCCCTCTGCAGAAGGCCATCTAGTCTGGGATAGTGGGCTAAAAATTGCTGGACAACCAGGTTCAACACGTGAGCCATACAAGGCACGTGTGTGACATTGCCCTGCGAAGGGCCACACCCAGGTTTGCAGCATTGTCGCACACGGCCTTCCCTGGTTTCAGGTCCAGTGGAGACAACCATTCATGAAATTGGTTCTCCAGAGCTGACCACAACTCCTCAGCTATGTGACTCACATTTCCCAGACATTTCAATGTAAAAACCGCCTGATGACGTTGAGCCCTACTGCCAGCATAGTAAGGAGGTGTGCAGGATCCCTTCTGCGCAGTTAGAATGCTTGTGGCATGACCAGACAGGCTTTGGGTGCAGGTGGAAGACCGAGAGGAGGTTGAGGAGGCAGAAGCAGTGGAGGAACTTTGACATAAAGAGGATTGACACACAACTCGTGGGGATGGCAAGACTTGGACAGCAGCCCCTTGTCCTGCTGTCACCATAGTTACCCAGTGCCCAGTCAGCGACATGTAACGCCCCTGTCCATGCCTACTCGTCCAAGTGTCTGTCGTGAAATGCACCCTGTCACACACAGAGTTTCTCAAAGAAGCGGTGATGTTGTGTGCGACATGCTGGTGGAGCGCAGGCACACCTTTCTTTGAGAAGTAGTGCCGACTGGGCATCTGGTACTGGGGCACTGCGACGGACATAAGGTCTCGAAAATCCTCTGTGTCCACCAGGCGGAAAGGCAGCATTTCTGTAGCCAAGAGATTGCAGATGGTGAAATTCAACCTCTTAGCTTTCTCATGGCTAGGAGGAAATGGTCTTTTACTTGTCCACATCTGAGGGACCGAGGGCTGGCTATTGTGCTTAGACGGGGTTGATAAGGGTGTCCCCGGCAAACTGCCGGTCTGTGAGGAAGATGCAGGCGGACATGTTAGGTTGCCTTGATCCAAAGGTGGTGCTATCGATGTCGGACAGCGCTCAACACCAGCTGGTGTTCCCACCTCCAAAGAAAATGATGACCTGCCAATCACGCTGGCTGTTGCGGGTAAAGAGGTGGCAGGTCTGCGCCCCAAAACAGGTGTGACTGCTGTCCCCCCAGTCACAGAGGATGAAGAGGCTGCGGATGCACAAGATATGGCAGACGGTGGTTGGCCCGGCCGCCTAGGCCGCATTGTAGCACACTGAGCTTCCCACTGCAACTTATGCTTCATGTCCATGTGCCGTTTCATGCATGAAGTACTCAAACTATGTATTTTTTGGCCTCTACTTAGCTTTTGCTGACAAATGTTACAGATAACACGAGTTGGGTCATCTTTATCGATCTGAAAAAATGCCCAGGCTATGCAAGGCTTAGCACCCATGCGACTTGAAGAGCCACCACGACTTGTGGTGAGAGGCAGAGTTGTGTTTGAGGATGCAGTTGTTGACGTGCTTCCAGTACTACGTCTCTGTCCAGGAAGGCGCAACCTGACCTCGTCGTCACTAGCATCTTCCTCCACCTCCTCTGCTGACCTCATCTCTTGGCTGACTGTGGGTTGACAGTAAGTGGGATCTCCAACCTCATCATCATCACCCTGTGTGTTATCACACCCGTCGTCCTCAGAGCCAACCTGTTCCTGCCCTGACAAAAAACTAAAGTTGTCACTCCAATCAGGTATTTGAGTCTTATCATCGTCTTCCTCATTGTCTCCACCAACAGGAGTTACAGTTTGGGAATGAGGGTCTACATTATGGTCAGAACCTTCTGCGTCTGGTCCTGGATCCGACTCATAAAGATTCTGGGCATCAGTGCAGATCATTTCCTCGTCTGGATTCACAGAAGCGCTGGAGTCGACCTCTGATTCCCAGGCTATAGTATGAGTAAACAGCTCTGCAGACTCAACCATCTGTTCTACCTCATACTCAGACGGGCAGCTGGAGATTTGGGAGCTGTGAGGAAGCAAGTGCGATTGGGGTGACACCTTTGAGGACTGGAGTATTTGTGATGTTGAAGTTGATGTGAAGGAGAGCCCACTTAAAGGAGCACTTGATATCCGTTGAAGCACCTGCTGTTTTGTGCCTCATCTGGAATTTGTAGCGATTGGCGTGGCCGTAAGAAAGGGATCTTATCACATTGTCCGCTAAAAGAAGTAGACATTTTAGTTTGGCTGGAAGATGGTCTTTCTTCTGCAGATGTTACTGTTGCTTTAACACCTACCCCACGGACACAACCTTTTTTTTCCCGTCCCAACACGCCTATTCCCCTTTCCACCAGCAGCAGGCCTTTTTCCACTCATTTTGGTGGTTAACTAATTCACAACTCTGGAGTTGTTTGCACAAAAAAACAATGGATGGTAACCGAGCAGAGCTGAGTGGCCAAACTGTGGTATTAGGCCAAAACTATTGGCTGGGTTAGATGCAGAAAAAAATTATATTCAATTTGCAACCTGATGGAGGTCAGTATAGATGGACTAATACAACAAGTCCCACACACAGCTAGAAGCCCAATATTTTTTCAGAGGTAGATGCAGAAAAAAATATATTCAGTTTGCACCCTGATGGAGGTCAGTATAGATGGACTAATACAACAAGTCCCACACACAGCTAGAAGCCCAATATTTTTTCAGAGGTAGATGCAGAAAAAAATATATTCAGTTTGCAACCTGATGGAGGTCAGTATAGATGGACTAATACAACAAGTCCCACACACAGCTAGAAGCCCAATATTTTTTCAGAGGTAGATGCAGAAAAAAATATATTCAGTTTGCAACCTGATGGAGGTCAGTATAGGTGGACTAATAGAACAAGTCCCACACACTGCTAGAAGGCCAAATATTTTTTCAGAGCTAGATGCAGAAAAATTTTTTATTCAGTTTGCAACCTGATGGAGGTCAGTATAGATGGATTAATAGAACAAGACCCACACACAGTTAGAAGCCCAATATTTTTTCAGAGCTAGATGCAGAAAAAAATTATATTCAGTTTGCAACCTGATGGATGTCAGTATAGATGGATTAATAGAACAAGACCCACACACAGCTAGAAGCCGAATATTTTTTCAGAGCTAGATGCAGAAAAAAATTAGATTCAGTTTGCAACCTGATGGAGGTCAGTATAGATGGATTAATAGAACAAGACCCACACACAGCTAGAAGCCCAATATTTTTTCAGAGGTAGATGCAGAAAAAAATATATTCAGTTTGCAACCTGATGGAGGTCAGTATAGATGGACTAATACAACAAGACCCACACACAGCTAGAAGCCCAATATTTTTTCAGAGGTAGATGCAGAAAAAAATATATTCAGTTTGCAACCTGATGGAGGTCAGTATAGGTGGACTAATAGAACAAGTCCCACACACTGCTAGAAGGCCAAATATTTTTTCAGAGCTAGATGCAGAAAAAATTTTTATTCAGTTTGCAACCTGATGGAGGTCAGTATAGATGGATTAATAGAACAAGACCCACACACAGCTAGAAGCCCAATATTTTTTCAGAGCTAGATGCAGAAAAAAATTATATTCAGTTTGCAACCTGATGGAGGTCAGTATAGATGGATTAATAGAACAAGACCCACACACAGCTAGAAGCCCAATATTTTTTCAGAGCTAGATGCAGAAAAAAATTAGATTCAGTTTGCAACCTGATGGAGGTCAGTATAGATGGATTAATAGAACAAGACCCACACACAGCTAGAAGCCCAATATTTTTTCAGAGGTAGATGCAGAAAAAAATATATTCAGTTTGCAACCTGATGGAGGTCAGTATAGATGGACTAATACAACAAGACCCACACACAGCTAGAAGCCCAATATTTTTTCAGAGGTAGATGCAGAAAAAAATATATTCAGTTTGCAACCTGATGGAGGTCAGTATAGGTGGACTAATAGAACAAGTCCCACACTGCTAGAAGGCCAAATATTTTTTCAGAGCTAGATGCAGAAAATTTTTTTATTCAGTTTGCAACCTGATGGAGGTCAGTATAGATGGATTAATAGAACAAGACCCACACACAGCTAGAAGCCCAATATTTTTTCAGAGCTAGATGCAGAAAAAAATTATATTCAGTTTGCAACCTGATGGAGGTCAGTATAGATGGATTAATAGAACAAGACCCACATACAGCTAGAAGCCCAATATTTTTTCAGAGCTAGATGCAGAAAAAAATTATATTCAGTTTGCAACCTGATGGAGGTCAGTATAGATGGATTAATAGAACAAGACCCACACACAGCTAGAAGCCCAATATTTTTTCAGAGCTAGATGCAGAAAAAAATTATATTCAGTTTGCAACCTGATGGAGGTCAGTATAGATGGATTAATAGAACAAGACCCACACACAGCTAGAAGCCAAATATTTTTTCAGAGCTAGATGCAGAAAAAAATTAGATTCAGTTTGTAACCTGATGGAGGTCACTATAGATGGACTAATAGAATGATGCTATGCCCAAAAGATTTTACTTCACTAGGTGCAGTAAAAAAATTGGTATTCTATACACAGGTGGTATATCTTGCAACACAGATAGGCTACTCCACTGACTAACACACTCTGCAATAGGCCAAAAAGGATTAGCTTTGCTAGATTCAGCCAAATGCTGTGAAAAAAACTTGCACAGCACTGGCACAGACCTGCCTGGCAAAAACTGATAGGAACTGATGTAACCTAGTCCTGAAAAGGACTCCAATTACAATTAGTCTTTACTCCCACAACCTATCTATTTAAGAGCACAGACCTGCCTCATAAAAGTCGTAGGAAATGCTGTAACCTAGTCCTTAAAAGGACTGCAATCACAACTATTCCCTACTTCCAAGCTATCTGTATATTTGTGCGAAAATTGGCTTGAAATTAACAAGGTATAGCGCACACAGCAACAGCGGTGCCGTCTAACACGCAGCTGCAGCAGTGAGAAAATGGTGGCGACGGGGAAAATGGCTTGGTCTTATAGGGCAAGGACATGTGACATACACTGCCAATGACACATGCCCTTGCTTGTGTGAAAAAAAGCACTTCGCTCCGTGTGTGCGCTGCTGATAGGCTGACAGATTGCACCTCCCCACTGTAAATGCGGGAAAGAGAAAAAAAAATGGAGATCTTCATTGTTCCTGCAGAGATCCATCCCCTGTCCCTCCCCCCACCCCGCTGTACACTCAAACTGCGTATTAACATTAATTTTCATCATTACTGAGAAAAAATCCAGTTATGATTTTGGTGCACGAACAGTTATCGAACATAACCTCGAACAGCCGAATTTTTCTCAAATTGTTCGTGTTCGCCGAACGGCTCGAACACCGCCCAAAACAGCTCGAATTTGAGATTGGCGAACAGTTCGAGTAGAACAACGCTCATCTCTAATAGCAAGTAGATTTATTCAGTAAATGGTGTATGGCATTGAGTCTTAAGCAGTTATCTTTGGTGTATGGCATTGCCTTTTAAGCAGTTGTTTTCATTATACTAATAATGCAGATATTTTTTGCATGCTGTATACAGATTATTGTTAAACTAGTACAGGATGCACAGAAATATAATTTATCTCCAGCAGCGAACAATCTGTCAGCCTTGCAGCTTGAGTTCTTAGATGGGAATTGCTGGTGTATCCACTACATATACTAGTATTCACATTATAAAGGAAATACAGCAGTGTGTATGTACATAACACAGGGTATACATCAGTGTGTGTACATACAGATAGCAGTGAAAGCTGAGTCAACAGGGAGAGCAGGCAGCATTCATAGATATCAAGTGAGCTCTGCTGAATGCAGCCCCGCCCATCCATGTGACAAACCCCAACCACTCATGTGGCAAGCCATGCCCACCTGCACAGCAAGCCATGCTCATCCCATCAGTTTCTAGAGCCCAGATGTGAGTGAGAATCTGACCTGACATCACAGGAAGCAGGACATTCTCAGCCAGAGATCATGTGACCAGAAGAGCAGCTCAGGATACAAAAGGATTTAGTGCTTATGTATCACAGTTGGTTTTCCTGAAAGGGTAAAATAGCTAAAATGTGTGGTAACCAGAATTTTCAATGAATATCTAGCAAGTGGGTTTAAAAAGTAACTTTTAATATTCACTCTCTAAAAACTATGCACAATCAAGTGCAACAAACACTAATAAGGTGCAATGTCCAATCAAATGGACATACAAGACCTAAAATTAGGTATGCAGTATGTCTAGAACTATTTCTACCCTAATTTACTCCTTGTTGCTTTCAGTCTTTCAATGCAATAATAATAGGGATTGTTCCATGTACATTATTTTATCAGAGAATGACACAGGTTACCCTTAAATACAGGGGTGATCAGAGGTATTGTTTTCCTCTATCTATATTTAATGTAATATTGACATACACAGTTTGAGGTGTTGTGCATATTCATCCTAGTTTTACCAGTATATCATTTATACGGCATACCTACAGTATTTCATAATTTATTGACCAGCTACCAGTGTCGACCAAACACATATCTTGGTAAGTGGTATTAGTGTTTTATATATAGCCCATGCATGCAACTGAAAATATCACCACAACCCTGTGAGGGCAATATGTATATGTCCTACCTAAAACAAGCAAACCAATGTCACCAAACATACTCCATTTATATTAACAGCATTAATATAGTATGGACTGATCTCACAAAAACCTGTTCAGCACATCTCCTTACAAGATGTTTTTTACCTTAATCAGCAACCCTGAAGAGTCTGAATGATGAAATGCATCGCGAGCTTCTTTAGGGGGGACATCCACCAATGTTCCAACAAGGGCCTGCTGCTAGTCTGGCACATCCCTGAATAAGTTTTGGTGAGATCGTTCCATACTATATTAATGCTGTTCATATAAATGCAGTCTGAGAAAAAGCTACACTTGCCCTCTGGCACAGCCCAGCAGGCTTTCCCATAGTGCTTAGCATTTATAGCACAACCAATCATGAGGGGCTAAAGGTAAGAGGTCACTGTTGACTCATAGACACTTTAATAGCCAGTTAATTACCATATGTCCTATATCAATCCATTACTGGACACTTCAAACAGTTACCACACATCCAAAAATCGTATCTGCATCTCTATGGCAGTCCGTGTAGTGAAGAGATACCAGCTAAATAATGTTAACAAGATGTATACTTTACTGAATAAATGTTAAAAATTAAAATGACAGAGCAACAACCTCTACAAAGAAGGAACACATACACACAAACACAGGAGCAGAAATAACCCCAATTGAAGGCCAAACCAATCACTTGATTTTTAACAACAGATGTCAACGATATTCCCAATATTGTTACATATACTGTATATATGATATGCTATTATAATAGAATTCATAAATCCATGACAAAGTAATATAAAGGAATCAAAACGGTCCCAATACAGATAATAAAAACTGAGAAGAAACTCCCTACCTCTAATATAAAGTGCAAATGCTTATTGCAATGAAAGTAGCAATTACTAGGATTAAGGAATCAGTTCTATATGTTAACTTAACAAGACCTGAAAATCATGGTTAGCACTGATTCAACATAATAGGGTAATGGTAAAGTTACCTATAACTGAGCTGTCATCAAGGTTGTGTGTCCTCCCCACCCCAATGCAGCTTCGCCAACGCCTCCCCGGAAGAGACTTGCACACTGAACCTGCATCTTTCCCTGCATATGACAGCTTATTTTATCAGCCATCATGTGTCTCTAACAGTCATGGGTGGAGCAGAGCTGTTAATCTGTTAGATCCTGCTGTCAATTTCTCACAGTGGCATTTAACATGCACCGACAGAGGCGAGCATCGTTTCATGCTCCCAACAGTGCTTCTGTGACTTGATCGTAGGTTGTAATTTTGGAGACAAGTCCTGTGGTCTGATGAAACTAAAATTGAATTTTTTGGGCATAATGACCATCATTACGTTTGGAGGAAAAAGGGAGAAGCTTGGAAGCCTAAAAACACCATCCCAACTGTGAAACATGGGGGTGGTAGCATCATGTTGTGGGGTTGTTTTGATGCAGGAGGTACTGGTGCACTTCACAAAATAGATGGCATCATGAGAAAAGACGATTACACTGTGTTCCAAATTACTATGCAAATAATATTTTCTCAGATTTTCCCAAATTACCTATATGAATTGCTGTCATTGTAATTTTCCAGTCAAATAACTATTAGAGTACAATTGAAAGGTTTTTGTACAAACTGCCTATGATAACAGTATATTTTAAAAAAAATAAAAAACTCAAACTGCACTCAAAATGCATGTTCCAAATTATTATGCACAGCAGAGTTTTCAACCTTTTCATTTTAATAAAGAACAAAAAAATGGTCATTTTTGAAATTCTAAGCATTAGCAGGTTATTACAAACTGAAATCAAACAGTTTTCAACTCAAAACTTTATTCTAGGTGATGTTACATTTGCACATAGGACCCCTTGTTCGAAAGGAGCTTCTGAACTCTCTCGTCCATTGAATTTGTCAGGTTTTGGATGGTTTCTGCTTCAATTGTTTTGCATGAGGACAGAATACCCTCCCAGAGCTGTTGCTTAGATGTGAACTGCCTCCCGCCATCATAGACACTCCTTTTGATAATGCTCCAGAGGTTCTCAATGGGGTTGAGGTCAGGGGATCATGGGTTCCACACCATAAGTTTGTCCCCTTTTATGCCCATAGCAGCCAGAGATGCAGATGTGTTATGTGCAGCATGAGATGGGGCATTATCATGCATGAAAATGATCTTGCTGCGGAATGTACGGTTCTTCTTCTTGAACCATGGAAGGAAGTGCTGTTTGAGAAACTCAACATACATTATGGAGTTCATCTTTACCCCTTCAGGGATCCTAAAAGGGCCGACAATCTCTCTCCCCATGATTCCAGCCCAAAACATTACTCCACCTCCTACTTGTTAGCGCCGTAGCCGTGTTTGCATGGGGTGTCCATCAACCAGCCATCCTCCACTCCATACATCTGGACCATCGAGATCATTTCATGCATGATAATGCCCCGTCTCATGCTGCACATAACACATCTGCATCTCTGGCTGCTATGGGCATAAAAGGGGACAAACTTATGGTGTGGCACCCATGCTCCCCTGACCTCAACCCCATTGAGAACCTCTGGAGCATCATCAAAAGGAGTGTCTATGATGGCAGGAGGCAGTTCACATCTAAGCAACAGCTCTGGGAGGGTATTCTGTCCTCATGCAAAACAATTGAAGCAGAAACCATCCAAAACCTGACAAATTCAATGGACGAGAGAGTTCAGAAGCTCCTTTCAAACAAGGGGTCCTATGTGCAAATGTTACATCACCTAGAATAAAGTTTTGAGTTGAAAACTGTTTGATTTCAGTTTGTAATAACCTGCTAATGCTTATAATTTCAAAAATGACCATTTTTTGTATTCTTTATTAAAATGAAAAGGTTGAAAACTCTGCTGTGCATAATAATTTGGAACATGCATTTTGAGTGCAGTTTGAGTTTTTATTTTTTAAAAAATATACTGTTATCATAGGCAGTTTGTACAAAAACCTTTCAATTGTACTCTAATAGTTATTTGACTGGAAAATTACAATGACTGCAATTCATATAGGTAATTTGGGAAAATCTGAGAAAATATTATTTGCATAATAATTTGGAACACAGTGTATGTGGCAATACAGAAGCAACATCTCAAGACATCAGCCAGGAAGTTAAAGCTTGAGTGGAAATGGGTCTTATAAATGGACAATGACCCAAAGCATTCTGCCAAAATAGTAACAAATTGGCTTACAGGGGTTTTCCAACAAACAAAAGTTCATTTTAATCAATAAATCTTGGAATAATAATAATTTCCTCAATTGGATGTGCTTAAATAAAATGTTCCTGTGCTGAGATAATCTTATAAATGTTCCCCTGTGTAATGGCTGTATCTGACCGTGCAGGAACATGGTTTGATCATTAGTGTTGAGCGAATTTGTTCGGCATTTCAAATTTGGGTTCATGTTCGGGGTTCCGGCTTGTTCGTGCCCAAAAAATCGGCTCCGCCCATGAACATCCCTGATTTGCCACGCTGTCACGCAGATAACATCTGGCAAATCAAGGATGTTTGTGGGTGGAGCCGATTTTTTGGCGCGAACAAGCCGGAACCCCAAACATGAACCCGAATTTGAAATGCTGAACAAATTCGCTCAACACTAATAATCATACCATAGCTCCTGGGCAGAGGAGGAAGCAAAAGAGTATACCGACATTACAGGATTGGAGCGCAGCGGATTCTTTTTGTGAGGTAAAACATTTCACTGCCTGTTTGTAAACAATGTTTTACCTCACAGTAAGAATCAGATGTGATCCAGTGCTGTCCTGTCTCTATAGTCTTCTGCTTCCCCTTGCCCAGGAGATGTGGTATGATCATACCATGTCCCTGTATGGTTATAAACAGATATTACACAGTAGACAGCAGGGGTTCATTTCTAAGATTATCTCAGCACAGGAACATTTTATTTAAACGCATTCAATTGTGGAAATCTATTGATTAAAATCAACTTTTGTCCATGGGAAAACTCCTTTAAGGATAACAAAGTCAATGTTTTGGAGTGGCCATCACAAAGCCCTGATCTCAATCCTATCGAAAATTTATGGGCAAAGCTGGAAAGGCAGGTGCGAGCAAGCGACCTACAAACCTGGATCAGTTACACCAATTTTATCAGGAGGAATGGGCCCAAATTCCGACCAACTATTGTGAGAAGCTTGTGGTGGAAGGATATCCCAAACGTTTGACCCAAGTCATTCAGTTTAAGGGCAATGGTACCAAATACTAACAAAATGTATGTAAACTTTTGACTTTGCAGTAAGTAATAAAAATGCCTTAAAACATTCTTTCTCTCATTATTCTGGCATTTGGCAAATATTAAAAATGATGGTAATCCTAATTGACCTAAAACGGGAAAGGTTTATTCTGATTTCATGTCAGATATTGAGAAAATTATGCATGTGTCTTTTTATATAGTGTATGTAAACTTCTTGTTTCAACTGTATGTCTTTATTTTCATTATTTTGGCATTGTTATTTGTGTGTACAACTTCATTTATCCTAATAATGAAACTCATATCCCATTAACACTTGTCAAAATGAATTTCATTTAAAATGCTAACATTTCCTCAATGCAATAGTTAAATTATGCATATTTTTCTGCTTTCCTATATATTGAACTATAATTGGAATAAGACATGGCTGATGTGGTTTATCTGGACTTTACAAAGGTATATGATACTGTACCACATAACACCCTTATACTGAAGCTCCAGTAGCAGGAACTAGGGGAATATAAGACTCGTCATAAATGTTTCATTCTCTTAATGGGATATATTCAGCAGTGGGGACTAAAAGGATCTATGCTAGGATCGATTATTTTTAACCTCTTTATTAATGACCTTGTGGATGGAATTGATGTAAAGTGTCAGTCTTTGCTGATGACTAGAGATGAGCAAACGTTTTGATGCTCGGGTTCGTCGACTAAACCCGAGCATCAAAAAAAGGTTCATGTTCGGGCACCCAAGCCCGAGCACGAACCCGAAGATCCCTGGTTTCCCAAGCTGTCATCTGCGCGACAGCAAGGGAAACAGGGGCTTTGATCTGCAGTAACATAGTTACCCCTGTCAGTGTGATCCCGCAGCTATCACTGTGATCAGCGGTAAAAAGCTCACTGCTAACAGCAAGCGCAAGTGTGGCTGATGAGAAGAGTAGTCTCTATGTTAAGAGGTTGGAAAAGTTGGGCTTGTTTAGCATAGAAAAAAGACGTCTCAGAGGAGATCTCATTTATATGTATAAATATATGTGTGGTCAGTACAAAGGACTAGAACATGACTTATTCCTTCCAAAGGCCATACTTAGGTTCAGGGGGCGCTCATTATGGGTGGAAGCAAGCTGATTCAAGCAGATAAATAGGAAAGTGTTCTTTTTAGTTAGAGCAGTCGGACTGTGGAATGCCCTACCACAAGAGGTAGTAATGGTTGACACTATAACAGCTGTTAAACAAGGGCTGGATGATTTCCTCAGTACACATAACATTGTGGTTTATAGATATTTTAGGGACAAAAAATGTATACTTGGGGGGGAAAGGTTGAACTTTATGAACCTAGGTCTTTTCCAACCTATGTAACTATGTAACATTTACTAAATACCGACGCCATGGTCTATTCATCAGTAGGATCTCAGTTTTTCCTGCAATCTTCTTATTGCACTACATGTACATTTTAAACACAGTTAATTCAGGAATAAGAGTGTAGAACTAGGTAGCTAGTACTGCTGGTTACTAATTTTTGGAGTTTGTTTCTGTTCATATACATAGAAGAATTTTCTGTCAACTAAAAAGAGCTGTGAAACTCTTGGAGTGGTGTCACCCCTGAGTAATTCAGATGTAGTTCTTGTATTAGGACTGTGAGTGTTACATGTTCTCAGCCCATCGTATTTGGATCTCAGCAAATATGTGGAATTACCTATTAAATAACTCAGAAGTACAATGGTGTAGCTTTAGATACTTTATAAAACTTGAGTTAAAAAGAGTTTCCTACCAAATACATTTATTGCCAACCCTGAATTAATGATAAATATCTGCCCCACTCTTGGAAGCCACTTATCATTATAAAGGATGGATGCAAAGACTTCTATACTTCTATACCAGCTCAATTGTGGTAGGAAGCAGTGTGATTAGCATCACACACTGCCACTCTTCTTATTTTAATGCTTAAAAAATCATGTTATTTTTAACACTGCTTTGGGATACATATAAATTACTGTGGAAGTGAAAGAATTCTCAAAGTTTTATGGTTGCATAAATACCTAATAAATGGAATATTTTGTGTTTTTTTCTGACATATGTAAGAAAATGTATGCTGTATGAAAAAAAATCATTTTTTTAATTTTTTTTCATTGTGGACTTTGCTTTTCTTAATTCACGTGTTTTGATTTATTTGTTATTCTTACTTATTTGATATATTTTCTTATGTAGTACCATCATTTTCCACAGCATTTGACAGACATCATCTCTGCTGCCCCCTTTGGGGCTCACAATTGAAATTTCCTTCCAATATGTATTTGAAGTATGGGAGGAAACCCACTCAAATACAAGGAGAATATAAAAACTCCTTGCAGATTTTGTCCATGGTGGGATTTGAACCCAGGATCCCAGCGTTTAAAAGCTAACCACTGAGCGACCTGGCTTTTTGTTTACATTTATTCTACATAATTTGTGCCCCAAGATATCATATTCCAAAAGGAACATTTTTCTTTGATTTTACTTATAGATATTTTTTTCCACTGTAACTGGGCACTCATATGAGTTCCAGTTACAGAGGAAAGCACCACACTACAGTGACATAAGTCATTGGCAGAGCTAATTTAGGTCTGATAGGACCATGCAGGTCTGCTATACCAGAAGACATCCAGTGATTATGTGATCGTCAGGTCCTGAAAAATAATGGTAATGCCAATGCTTTTGTACACTATATTGAACACTATATAGCCAACAAAATAGAAACAGTCAAGCACAGAAACCAAGAAATGAATCTTCCATTTCTTCTGTGTATAGAGATGACAAAAGTGCATTGTCAAATATATGACATTTCTGCAGTGCTGTGGCATCAAAGCCTTTATTTTAGTTAATGACTAGTGTTGAGCCACCCCCGTAGTGTTCGAGTTCGGTTCGGTTCGTCGAACACCCGTGTGTTCGCCGAAATGTTCGTCGAACTGTTCGTCGAAATGTTCGTCGAACTGTTCGTCGAACACCTTCGAACACCGTTAAAACCAATGGCAGGCAAACAAAAACACATAGAAACACATAGAAAACACCTTCAAAGGTATCCAAAAGCTGACAAACTGCTCTGAAGACACAACTAACACATGGAAAAGTGACAAGTACATATAGTCATGCGAAAAGAAAAGAGGTGGAGGAGTAAAAGGAGGGGGAGACACAGATATAGGCATGTCCTGCCCTTCTAAAATCCAAAGAGTGAGAAGCCGACACGTTCAGTCCGCTCCTGTCCGTGCCACCTCCGTGTCGCCGGGTTTGTGCCAGAGCCGCGGTGAACCCTGACGGCCAGCCCCCCTCTCCCAATACTGGTGCCTGTCCGCTGGTGGGTCGAGCGAGCCCCCCTGTGGTGGAGGCAGCTCTAAGCTTTTTAATTTAAATTGTCTCTCTACTTTGAATGAATACACTTTAAATTCATTTACAAGGTTCTATTGGAGGGCAAGTCTCATGCCAGCAGCCGCGTAATTCCAGCTCCAGTAGCGTCCACTAAAGCTGCTGCAGTTTAAAAGCTTTTATAAGGATCAAGCTCGGCTGTCCACCGCAAGGCATCCTACTGTCAGTCCCAGCCCCTATGCCTTGGGGTGCCTCCTGATGCTCTTCACTGAGTATCCCGTGGTCCCGAAGCATTTCCTTTGAAAAAATTAAGTGTCAAAACTACAGGTGGTGTAGCTTGCTTAACAGCCAGGATAATCCGCTGAGTAGCAGACACTGCTACTAGGCACAAAGTATTTCCTGGGCTAGATGCAGTTAAAAGTTTGTAATTAGATACTCTCATTGGATGCTGAGAAAGCATTCCATAGAGTCTCCTGGCACGCCATATATGATTCTCTTAAAAAGCTTGGGGTAGGGGTCTAGGGGACCCTTTTATAGCCAAAATCACGGCCCTGTATCACAATACGTCACCTAGGCTGAAGATAAATGGAACTGTATTACCCTGAGGGCTCGGTTGCTACAGAGGTATTGCACCTCACCCAGACGTGTGATATCTCACTCTCAGGTAAGGATGGAGTGTGGATCAGGACCCGACACCTGCATGCATTACACCACATTGCCATGGGGCAGGGCGACCAATATGCCCCTGAGATGGGCACGACAGTCCCTGTCCCTGGCTGGAGTGGGGAGAGGGAACACTGAGGAAGGGGAACCCTGTAGTGCAGGAGCAGGGAGGAAGCAGTTCCTGGGTGCATTGAGAAGGGAGTATAAAAGGTGGGCACCATCTTAGTTCAGTGCAGAGAAGTCTGAGCAGAAGTGGCAGGGAGCAGGGGCTCTGCATGAGCTCTGCTCCGGAGGCGGGCCTAGTAACAGAGGCCCAGGCCTGGAAGAGGGAGAAGGAAGGAAGAGGAGCGGAGAAGGCTCCAGGAATGAGGAACGAAGGGATCCCAGGGGTGCGGACGGGCGAGTCGCCACCGCACGCCCGAATCCACCTGCGTGGAGGGGTCAGGCCAAAGGGGGAGACCGGTCCCCGAAACTAGTGGAGGCAGGAAATGACCCTCAGCTAGAAACAGGAGGCTGTGACATTTTATGTGGCGCAGCCCCTCACTACACCCGCTAGGAAGGCACCACATAGGGTCAGGGAAACTGGCGCCAAGTTTACCAAGAGGAGGCCCGAGGCAGCCGGACAGAAGGGTTGGTAAGAAAGGCCAGACAAAGGACACACAAAGGGGGTCCTGTGAAGCGCTCCAAAGTTATCTGGGAGTTGTCTGAGCCCCTCACCTGGTGAGCACAGTACGACGTGGGCAGCCGTTACCTGCAGACGTGGTCTGGATAATAAGAACCATGAGTAAAGGCCCTGGACTGCATCACTGACTCCGTGTCGTTACTGCTGCTGCCCTGCACCATCACCCCCATCCTCCGAATACACTGCCCTGAGGCTACACTCCTCCCGTGGGGAGTTATGCTACGCTCTGCTGCACCCACAACACCAGCCTCAGCGGTCTGCCCTGGAGCGGCGGTTCACTCTGACCGCAATCCACGGGTGGTGTAGTCGGACATTTAAACATCAAAACCACATAAATAGTTCCGCCACTGGTTTGACCGCCCTGAGCCACGGAACCGGGTCGCCGCCACGGAGACTACAACCACCAGCATCCACCAAAAAGGGTCCGGCTCCGGGTGTCCCAAGGCCCAGGGGGTGCGTCAGAACATTTTCATCACCTTTCACAATCACCAATGGGACAAGGCAGGGATGTTCTCTGTCCCCTCTATTATACATCCTAGTGACGGAGCACCTGCTCTCATCAATTCGCCATAACCCCAATATTAGGTGGATTGAGGTGGGAGGCACCGAGTACAAGTGCTCTCTATTTGCTGATGATGTCCTAGTATATATCACTCAATCACATATATCCATCCATGCTGTTATGGCTGAAATAGATCACTTTGTTACATGGTCAAATTTTAAAATCAATGCAGCGAAGTCTGAGGCCCTCGATGTCTCCCTCCCCAAATCCATATAGGATTCCATCCAGTCCAACTTTTCCTTTGCCTGGCCCTCACAGGGTATCAAATACTTAGGAATTCCTATTCATAGAGACCTCTCCCATCTATGTTATCTTAATTTTGGGCCCTTTATTGAACAACTCCATACAGACCACGGTTGGCAAGTTAGAACTGTAAGATTCACTACGTGAACCACTGGTGTTTTGTGGAAAAGCACATGTACACTGTGTTCCAAATTATTATGCAAAAAGTGTTTAGGAGTGATAAGGGAAGAATTTGTTTGTTTGTCAGTTAAACTCATTGATGGTGATGTGTGTCAGGGCTCTTTATATCACTGTAAGCAATTGCAGACACCTGTGCTAATTAGTTTGGCAGGTGTGTCCAATGAAAGGCAAGACTACTTAAGAAGGCTGTCTCACATTATTAAGCAGCCTACATTTTCTGCCAAAATGGGAAAGAAAAAGGATGTGTCGGCTGCTGAGAAGCAACAAATTGTGGAGTGTTTAGGTCAAGGCATGACTACAATCAACATTGTGCGATGATCAGGATGAAGTGTCTTGGCAATCAAGAAGTATGTAGCTGATTCACAGTACACACGTGTGCGTGCTGATAAGGGCAAATTGAGGACTCTTTCCTACAGGCAATTACGTCAGGTTAAAAGAGCAGCGGCAAAAAAGCCTTGTCATAGCAGCAGACAAGTTTTTGAAGCTGCTGGTGCCTCCAACGTCCCCCGAACAACAAGATGCAGGGTCCTTCAGAGGTTTGCAGCTGTGCATACGCCATCCTGTCGACCTCCTCTATCCACTTCACACAAGCAGAAACGGCTCCAGTGGGCCAAACATTACATGAAGACTGATTTCAAAACTGTTTTGTTCACGGATGAGTGCCGTGCAGCGCTCGATGGTCCAGATGGATGGAGTGGAGGATGGCTGGTTGATGGACACCCCACGCAAACACGGCTACAGCGCCAACAAGGAGGAGGTGGAGTAATGTTTTGGGCTGGAATCATGGGGAGAGAGATTGTCGGCCCCTTTAGGATCCCTGAAGGCGCTAAAGATGAACTCCATAATGTATGTGGATTTTCTCAAACAGCACTTCCTGCCATGGTTCAAGAAGAAGAACCGTGTATTTCACAGCAAGATCATTTTTTTGCATGATAATGCACCATCTCATGCTGCACATAAAACATCTGCATCTCTGGCTGATATGGGCATAAAAGGGGACAAACTTATGGTGTGACCCCCATGCTCCCCTGACCTCTACCCCATTCAGAACCTCTGGAGCATCATCAAAAGGAGTGTCTATGATGGCGGGAGGCAGTTCCCATCTAAGCAACAGCTCTGGGAGGGTATTCTGTCCTCATGCAAAACAATTGAAGCAGAAACCATCCAAAACCTGACAAATTCAATGGACGAGAGAGTTCAGAAGCTCCTTTCGAACAAGGGGTCCTATGTGAAAATGTAACATCACCTAGAATAAAGTTTTGAGTTGAAAACTGTTTGATTTCAGTTTCTAATAACCTGCTAATGCTTATAATTTCAAAAATGACCATTTTTTTGGTCTTTATTAAAATGAAAAGGTTGATCGAAAAGTTTGGGGGATCTAAGAGTGTGGCAACCCAGTAGTCATGATTACTTCGAATTCTGACAATATGAGGGTCATGTTGCAGGTAGTGCAGCAAGAAGGCACTTATGTGTCTTGCGCATCTCGGAGCCCCAAAATTATTTTCCGGGCTAGATGCAGCTAAAAATTATTATTAATTTTAAATCTGGTGGAGCTTAGTATAGATGGCCTAATAGGATCAGTGCTGCACACTGCTACAAAGCCCAAATTATTTTCCAGCCAAGATACAGATAAACATGATTAGTAATTTAAAAGCTTAAAACGGTTGGTAGGGTGATTTTAACCAAGCATCCATCTTTTACTCTCCCCAGGATGACACAGGGGTAGAAAAGTCGTTTCGGATCCATGATTTGTTCATCTTTATGAACGTGAGTCTGTCTACATTATTAGTGGAGAGCCGCGTGCGCTTATCTGTCAGCACACCACCAGCAGCGCTGAACACACGTTCAGACAGAACGCTGGCTGCGGGGCATGACAAGATCTCCAAGGCGTAAGTGGCTAGCTCCGGCCATTTATCCAGATTGGAAGCCCAAAAAGAGCAAGGGTCCAGTGACACAGTCATGGCTTCAATGTTTACTTGGAGATACTCCTGTTCCATCGTCTCTAGGCGTTGACTATGTGTCAGACTTCTTGTCTCCTGTGGCCTTGCAAAGGATGGGCTAAAAAAGTGGTGAAATGATTGCGCAAAATTGATGTTACCAGCAGATACTGTGGTTCTGTTATGGTTTGAGTGCTGAACACTTGACGGTCCCACGGTTGGCAAGTTGGAACTGTGAGATTCACTACGTGCACCACTGGTGTTTTGTGGAAAAGCACATGTAAGATTCTGCAACAGTCTCTGCTGATACTCCTGCATGCGTGGATCCCTTTCTATGGCAGGAATAATTTCTGCAAATTTACTTTTGTACCGGGGATCTAACAGTGTGGCAACCCAGTAGTCAGGATTATTTCTAATTCTCACAATTCGAGGGTCATGTTGCAGGTAGTGCAGCAAGAAGGCACTCATGTGTGTTGCTCATCCAGGAGCACCAAGTCCCTGTTGTGTTGGTGGTGAGGTAACAATCATGCTTCCTTCCTCTGTCCTCTCCCCCCAACCTCGCACAACAGAAATGTGATCAAGGTCTCCCTCATCTGATGAGTCTTCCATCAGTTCGTCCTCCACTTCTTCCTGGGCTCCTGCACCTTCCTCACTAGTTTGGCTGCTACCATGCGCCCTGGTAAAACCATCTCCCCCACCCTCACATGCCTGCCGCCTTGGTGCTGCCGACTGTCTGGACCTTGCAGATGTTAGCCCTTCCGCATACAACTCCTCCTCCTCTACTTCCTCCACCTCCTCTTGTGCCACCACCTGACTCCAAATTCTGTTTAACATGTGCTCCAGCATGTAAATCACCAGAATAGTCATGCTGATAATGGCATCGTCAGCACTAAACATCTTCGTCGCCATTTCAAAACTGTGCAGAAGGGTGCATAGGTCCCTGATCTGAGACCACTCCTCCAGCGTGATTTGCCCCACGTCTGGATCTCGTTGGCCCAGGCTATACGTCAGAACGTATTGCACCAGGGCTTGTCGGTGCTGCCACAGTCGCTGCAACATGTGCAGAGTTGAATTCCACCGGGTAGGCACATCGCATTTTAGCCGGTGAAGTGGCAGGCCCAACGACTTCTGTAGAGATGTAAGTCGCTGAGCTGCGGGATGCGAACGGCGGAAGTGAGCACACAGCGACCGTGCCCTCTGCAGAAGGCCATCTAGTCTGGGATAGTGGGCTAAAAATTGCTGGACAACCAGGTTCAACAAGTGAGCCATACAAGACACGTGTGTGACATTGCCCCGGCGAAGGGCCGCACCCAGGTTTGCAGCATTGTCGCACACGGCCTTCCCTGGTTTCAGGTCCAGTGGAGACAACCATTCATGAAATTGGTTCTCGAGAGCTGACCACAACTCCTCAGCTATGTGACTCACATTTCCCAGAAATTTCAAAGTAAAAACCGCCTGATGACGTTGAGCCCTACTGCCAGCATAGTAAGGAGGTGTGCAGGATCCCTTCTGCGCAGTTAGAAAGCTTGTGGCATGACCAGACAGGCTTTGGGTGCAGGTGGAAGACCGAGAGGAGGTTGAGGAGGCAGAAGCAGTGGAGGAACTTTGACATAAAGAGGATTGACGCACAACTCGTTGGGACGGCAAGACTTGGACAGCAGCCCCTTGTCCTGCTGTCACAATAGTTACCCAGTGCCCAGTCAGCGACATGTAACGCCCCTGTCCAAGCCTACTCGTCCAAGTGTCTGTGGTGAAATGCACCCTGTCACACACAGAGTTTCTCAAATAAGCGGTGATGTTGTGTGCGACATGCTGGTGGAGCGCAGGCACACCTTTCTTTGAGAAGTAGTGCCGACTGGGCATCTGGTACTGGGGCAGTGCGACGGACATAAGGTTTCGAAAATCCTCTGTGTCCACCAGGCGGAAATGCAGCATTTCTGTAGCCAAGAGCTTGCAGATGGTGAAATTCAACCTCTTAGCTTTATCATGGCTAGGTGGAAATGGTCTTTTACTTGTCCACATCTGAGGGACCGAGGGCTGGCTATTGTGCTTAGACGGGGTTGATAAGGGTGTCCCGGCAATCTGCCGATCTGTGAGGAAGATGCAGGCGGACATGTTAGGTTGCCTTGATCCAAAGGTGGTGCTATCGATGTCGGACAGCGCTCAACACCAGCTGGTGTTACCACCTCCAAAGAAAATGATGACCTGCCAATCACGCTGGCTGTTGCGGGTAAAGAGGTGGCAGGTCTGCGCCCCAAAACAGGTGTGACTGCTGTCCCCCCAGTCACAGAGGATGAAGAGGCCGCGGATGCACAAGATATGGCAGACGGTGGTTGGCCCGGCCGGCTAGGCCACAATGTAGCACACTGAGCTTCCCACTGCAACTTATGCTTTATGTCCATGTGCTGGTTCATGCATGAAGTACTCAAACTATGTATTTTTGGCCTCTACTTAGCTTTTGCTGACAAATGTTACAGATAACACGAGTTGGGTCATCTTTATCGATCTGAAAAAATGCCCAGGCTATGCAAGGCTTAGCACCCATGCGACCTGAAGAGCCACCACGACTTGTGGTGAGAGGCAGAGTTGTGTTTGAGGATGCAGTTGTTGACGTGCTTCCAGTACTACGTCTCTGTCCAGGAAGGCGCAACCTGACCTCGTCGTCACTAGCATCTTCCTCCACCTCCTCTGCTGACCTCATCTCTTGGCTGACTGTGGGTTGACAGTAAGTGGGATCTCCAACCTCATCATCATCACCCTGTGCGTTATCACACCCGTCGTCCTCAGAACCAACCTGTTCCTGCCCTGACAAAAAACTAAAGTTGTCGCTCCAATCAGGTATTTGAGTCTCATCATCGTCTTCCTCATTGTCTCCACCAACAGGAGTTACAGTTTGGGAATGAGGGTCTACATTATGGTCAGAACCTTCTGCGTCTGGTCCTGGATCCGACTCATAAAGATTCTGGGCATCAGTGCAGATCATTTCCTCATCTGGATTCACAGAAGCGCTGGAGTCGACCTCTGATTCCCAGGCTATAGTATGAGTAAACAGCTCTGCAGACTCAACCATCTGTTCTACCTCATACTCAGACGGGCAGCTGGAGATTTGGGAGCTGTGAGGAAGCAAGTGCGATTGGGGTGACACCTTTGAGGACTGGAGTATTTGTGATGTTGAAGTTGATGTGGAGGAGAGCCCACTTAAAGGAGCACTTGATATCCGTTGAAGCACCTGCTGTTTTTGTGCCTCATCTGGAATTTGTAGCGATTGGCGTGGCCGTAAGAAAGGGATCTTATCACATTGTCCGCTAAAAGAAGTAGACATTTTAGTTTTGCTGGAAGATGGTCTTTCTTCTGCAGATGTTACTGTTGCTTTAACACCTACCCCACGGACACAACCTTTTTTCCCCTTCCCAACACGCCTATTCCCCTTTCCACCAGCAGCAGACCTTTTTCCACTCATTTTGGTGGTTAACTAATTCACAACTCTGGAGTTGTATGCACAAAAAAACAATGGATGGGAACCGAGCAGAGCTGAGTGGCCAAACTGTGGTACTAGGCCAAAACTATTGGCTGGGTTAGATGCAGAAAAAAATTATATTCAATTTGTAACCTGATGGAGGTCAGTATAGATGGAGTAATAAAACAAGTCCCACACACAGCTAGAAGCCCAAATATTTTTTCAGAGGTAGATGCAGATAAAAATTATTTTTAATTTGCAACCTGATGGAGGTCAGTATAGATGGACTAATAGAGAAAGTCCCACACACTGCTAGAAGGCCAAATATTTTTTCAGAGCTAGATGCAGAAAAAAATTATATTCAGTTTGCAACCTGATGGAGGTCTGTATAGATGGATTAATAGAACAAGTCCCACACACAGCTAGAAGCTGTAGTGCCGGGGTCCCTGCCCTCTGCTAGGCAGGGACGCTGTTCCCCTCACCGCTCTGCTCCGTGCCCGGCGTCCCTCTCCCGCTCTGCTGGCAGCGCGCGCTCCTTCCCGGCCACTGTGCTTAGGGCGCGCGCGCGCGCTCTCCCTCCCTCTTAAAGGGGCCGCGCGCGCCGTCCTAAGGAGTCCCCGGCCAATGGCCGGAGGACTTTACCATATATAAGGCACCTCCTCCAAAATGGAGGTGCCCGAGCAATGTTGTTTGCACCTGTGTCTCACCTGTGCTTCAGCCCTCAGGTCCCGTTGCCAGTTACCTGCCAGTTACCTGCCAGATTCCTGCCTGATTACTTGCTACCTGCCTGCTAGTCTGAGGTCCGACGGTCTGCCTTACTAATCCTGTCAGTCTGTCTAAGGACCAGCCTGCCCGCTCACCTGGGAGCGCACATCAGCTACCTGCCTGCTTGCCTGTGGTCCGACGGTCTGCCTTCCAACTCCTGTCAGTCTGTCTATGGACCAGCTTGCCCGCTCACCTGGGAGCGCACATCTGCTACCTGCCTGCTAGCCTACCTGGAGGCTCCGCCGTCACGTGCTGTGACCACCTGCCTGTCCAGTGACTCCTGCCCGCTCACCTGGGAGCGCTCATCTGCTACCAGTCTGCTTGCCTACCCGGAGGCTCTGCTGTCACGTGCTGTGACCACCCGCCTGTCCAGAGACTTCTGCCCGCTCACCTGGGAGCGCTCATCTCTCGCCTGTCCGCTGGTCTTCCTGGAGGCTCCGCCGTCACATGCTGTGACCACCCGTTCATCCAGAGACTCTCGCCTGCTCAACTGGGAGCTCACGTCTATCTTCAGCCGCCACAGGTCGTACCAACCCTATACCTAGAGACTGCCCCGGTCACTTGCCGTGACCTCCAGCCCGTTCACTCAGAGACTGTCCCGTTCACTCAGAGACTGTCCCGTTCACCTGCTGAGACTTCCAGCCCGTCTTCCCTGGTCGCCACCCTCTCCCTTACAAGGACCGCCCCCTTGTATAGTAGCTCAGAGGTTCCGCCTCCCAGACCCGTTACAGAAGCCCAATATTTTTTCAGAGCTAGATGCAGAAAAAAATTATATTCAGTTTGCAACCTGATGGAGGTCTGTATAGATGGATTAATAGAACAAGTCCCACACACAGCTAGAAACCCAATATTTTTTCAGAGGTAGATGCACAAAAAAATATATTCAGTTTGCAACCTGATGGAGGTCAGTATAGATGGACTAATAGAGAAAGTCCCACACACAGCTAGAAGCCCAATATTTTTTCAGAGCTAGATGCAGAAAACAATTATATTCAATTTGCAACCTGATGGAGGTCAGTATAGATGGAGTAATAGAACAAGTCCCACACACAGCTAGAAGCCCAAATATTTTTTCAGAGCTAGATGCACATAAAAATTATTTTTAATTTGCAACCTGATGGAGGTCAGTATAGATGGACTAATAGAGAAAGTCCCACACACTGCTAGAAGGCCAATATTTTTTCAGAAGTAGATGCAGAAAAAAATATATTCAGTTTGCAACCTGATGGAGGTCAGTATAGATGGACTAATACAACAAGTCCCACACACAGCTAGAAGCCCAATATTTTTTCAGAGCTAGTTGCAGAAAAAAATTATATTCAATTTGCAACCTGATGGAGGTCAGTATAGATGGAGTAATAGAACAAGTCCCACACACAGCTAGAAGCCCAAATATTTTTTCAGAGCTAGATGCAGATAAAAATTATTTTTAATTTGCAACCTGATGGAGGTCAGTATAGATGGACTAATAGAGAAAGTCCCACACACTGCTAGAAGGCCAATATTTTTTCAGAGGTAGATGCAGAAAAAATATATTCAGTTTGCAACCTGATGGAGGTCAGTATAGATGGACTAATACAACAAGTCCCACACACAGCTAGAAGCCCAATATTTTTTCAGAGCTAGTTGCAGAAAAAAATTATATTCAATTTGCAACCTGATGGAGGTCAGTATAGATGGAGTAATAGAACAAGTCCCACACACAGCTAGAAGCCCAAATATTTTTTCAGAGCTAGATGCAGATAAAAATTATTTTTAATTTGCAACCTGATGGAGGTCAGTATAGATGGACTAATAGAGAAAGTCCCACACACTGCTAGAAGGCCAAATATTTTTTCAGAGCTAGATGCAGACAAAAAATTATTTTAAATTTGCAGCGTGATGGAGGTCAGTATAGATGTACTAATACAACAAGTCCCACACACAGCTAGAAGCCCAAATATTTTTTCAGAGGTAGATGCAGATAAAAATTATTTTTAATTTGCAACCTAATGGAGGTCAGTTTAGATGGACTAATAGAGAAAGTCCCACACACTGCTAGAAGGCCAAATATTTTTTCAGAGCTAGATGCAGAAAAAAATTATATTCAGTTTGCAACCTGATGGAGGTCTGTATAGATGGATTAATAGAACAAGTCCCACACACAGCTAGAAGCCCAATATTTTTTCAGAGGTAGATGCAGAAAAAAATATATTCAGTTTGCACCCTGATGGAGGTCATTATAGATGGACTAATACAACAAGTCCCACACACAGCTAGAAGCCCAATATTTTTTCAGAGCTAGATGCAGAAAAAAATTATATTCAATTTGCAACCTGATGGAGGTCAGTATAGATGGAGTAATAGAACAAGTCCCACACACAGCTAGAAGCCCAAATATTTTTTCAGAGCTAGATTCAGATAAAAATTATTTTTAATTTGCAACCTGATGGAGGTCAGTATAGATGGACTAATAGAGAACGTCCCACACACTGCTAGAAGGCCAAATATTTTTTCATAGCTAGATGCAAACAAAAAATTATTTTGAATTTGCAGCGTGATGGAGGTCAGTATAGATGGACTAATAGAACAAGTCCCACACACAGCTAGAAGCCCAAATATTTTTTCAGAGGTAGATGCAGATAAAAATTATTTTTAATTTCCAACCTGATGGAGGTCAGTATAGATGGACTAATAGAGAAAGTCCCACACACTGCTGGAAGGCCAAATATTTTTTCAGAGCTAGATGCAGAAAAAAATTATATTCAGTTTGCAACCTGATGGAGGTCTGTATAGATAGATTAATAGAACAAGTCCCACACACAGCTAGAAGCCCAATATTTTTTCAGAGCTAGATGCAGAAAAAAAATATATTCAGTTTGCAACCTGATGGAGGTCTGTATAGATGGATTAATAGAACAAGTCCCACACACAGCTAGAAGCCCATTATTTTTTCAGAGGTAGATGCAGAAAAAAATATATTCAGTTTGCAACCTGATGGAGGTCAGTATAGATGGACTAATACAACAAGTCCCACACACAGCTAGAAGCCCAATATTTTTTCAGAGCTAGATGCAGAAAAAAATTATATTCAATTTGCAGCCTGATGGAGGTCAGTATAGATGGAGTAATAGAACAAGTCCCACACACAGCTAGAAGCCCAAATATTTTTTCAGAGCTAGATGCAGATAAAAATTATTTTTAATTTGCAACCTGATGGAGGTCAGTATAGATGGACTAAAAGAGAAAGTCCCACACACTGCTAGAAGGCCAAATATTTTTTCAGAGCTAGATGCAGAAAAAAATTATATTCAGTTTGCAACCTGATGAAGGTCTGTATAGATGGATTAATAGAACAAGTCCCACACACAGCTAGAAGCCCAATATTTTTTCAGAGGTAGATGCAGAAAAAAATATATTCAGTTTGCAACCTGATGGAGGTCAGTATAGATGGACTAATACAATAAGTCCCACACACAGCTAGAAGCCCAATGTTTTTTCAGAGCTAGTTGCAGAAAAAAATTATATTCAATTTGCAACCTGATGGAGGTCAGTATAGATGGAGTAATAGAACAAGTCCCACACACAGCTAGAAGCCCAAATATTTTTTCAGAGCTAGATGCAGATAAAAATTATTTTTAATTTGCAACCTGATGGAGATCAGTATAGATGGACTAATAGAGAAAGTCCCACACACTGCTAGAAGGCCAAATATTTTTTCAGAGCTAGATGCAGACAAAAAATTATTTTGAATTTGCAGCGTGATGGAGGTCAGTATAGATGGACTAATAGATCAAGTGCCACACACAGCTAGAAGCCCAAATATTTTTCAGAGGTAGATGCAGATAAAAATTATTTTTAATTTGCAACCTGATGGAGGTCAGTATAGATGGACTAATAGAGAAAGTCCCACACACTGCTAGAAGGCCAAATATTTTTTCAGAGCTAGATGCAGAAAAAAATTATATTCAGTTTGCAACCTGATGGAGGTCAGTATAGATGGACTAATACAACAAGTCCCACACACAGCTAGAAGACCAATATTTTTTCAGAGCTAGATGCAGAAAAAAATTATATTCAATTTGCAACCTGATGGAGGTCAGTATAGATGGAGTAATAGAACAAGTCCCACACACAGCTAGAAGCCCAAATATTTTTTCAGAGCTAGATGCAGATAAAAATTATTTTTGATTTGCAACCTGATGGAGGTCAGTATAGATGGACTAATAGAGAAAGTCCTACACACTGCTAGAAGGCCAAATATTTTTTCAGAGCTAGATGCAGAAAAAAATTATATTCAGTTTGCATCCTGATGGAGGTCTGTATAGATGGATTAATAGAACAAGTCCCACACACAGCTACAAGCCCAATATTTTTTCAGAGGTAGATGCAGAAAAAAATATATTCAGTTTGCAACCTGATGGAGGTCAGTATAGATGGACTAATAGAGAAAGTCCCACACACTGCTAGAAGGCCAAATATTTTTTCAGAGCTAGATGCAGAAAAAAATATATTCAATTTGCAACCTGATGGAGGTCAGTATAGATGGACTAATAGAATGATGCTATGCCCAAAAGATTTTACTTCACTAGGTGCAGTAAAAAAATTGGTATTCTATACACAGGTGGTATATCTTGCAACACAGATAGGCTACTCCACTCACTAACACACTCTGCAATAGGCCAAAAAGGATTAGCTTTGCTAGATTCAGCCAAATGCTGTGAAAAAAACTTGCACAGCACTGGCACAGACCTGCCTGGCAAAAACTGATAGGAACTGATGTAACCTAGTCCTGAAAAGGACTCCAATTACAATTAGTGTTTACTCCCACAACCTATCTATTTAAGAGCACAGACCTGCCTGATAAAAGTCGTAGGAAATGCTGTAACCTAGTCCTTAAAAGGACTGCAATCACAACTATTCCCTACTCCCAAGCTATCTGTAGATTTGTGCGAAAATTGGCTTGAAATTAACAAGGTATAGCACACACAGCAACAGCGGTGCCGTCTAACACGCAGCTGCAGCAGTGAGAAAATGGTGGCGACGGGGAAAATGGCTTGGTCTTATAGGGCAAGGACATGTGACATACACTGCCAATGACACATGCCCTTGCTTGTGTGAAAAAAAGCACTTCGCTCCGTGTGTGCGCTGCTGATAGGCTGACAGATTGCACCTCCCCACTGTAAATGCGGGAAAGAGAAAAAAAAATGGAGATCTTCATTATTCCTGCAGAGATCCATCCCCTGCCCCCCCCCCACCCCGCTGTACACTCAAACTGCGTATTAATATTAATTTTCATCATTACTGAGAAAAAATCCAGTTATGATTTTGGTGCACAAACAGTTATCGAACATAACCTCGAACAGCCGAATTTTTCTCAAATCGTTCGTGTTCGCCGAACGGCTCGAACACCGCCCAAAACAGCTCGAATTTGAGATTGGCGAACAGTTCGAGTAGAACAACGCTCATCTCTATTAATGACCAAAGCTCTTTTCAGGAGTTTTACAGACGAAGAAATTATTTTCCAGTTTACTGTAACAGCACAGGGCTCGGTTTACTGTAAAAGCATAGTTGCATATCAGCCTATCCTAACGGATTGGGCTGTTTATAGGGTAAGCACTGCCAAGAAGTAGAGCAAACAAAATGTCAAGAAGTATGATTTTAGTTTTTGGCGTTTTTTGTAGGGCAGAGAGGAAGTTACTAAAAACAAATATATTTCAGCCAAATGTATATGTGTTATTTGCAAAAACTCTCTCCATCAATTTCAAACCAGACATGAGGGGAGAGATTTTACACAGCAGAAACCCGGAAAAAGTATTTTGATGCAGCAAACGTTTACTGTAAGTGCCATGATTGACTTTCATAGTGATCACATGCTTGGGACCTGACTTAATGAGGTCCTGATGATGAAAATTGCAATCCCAGTGTTAAGTGTGATGTGGAGGAAATTAACTTAAATATATTTCAGTTCTGCATAAAAGCCTAGCAAATATTAATACTGTATATAGTTACAAAAAGTGATCCTGAAAATATGAAATCCTAAAAAAGCATACAGCAGATCTAAATTTTTAATGCCGCCTCTAATGCTTGGACTATACTTTGCCTGCAGGACTAGTCTCTAGTACAAAGACTAGAGGAGGGAAGGGAATGGAAAAAACAGGCAAGGATTATAGAGATCTTTATTAATTTTTATCCCCCTTCCTAGCCCTCATAAGTATCTAGCAAAATGGCAACCAATCGGCCATCATCTGAATTTGTTTTCAAAATTTGGAAGAAATTCAATTAGTTACAAATAGTGTTGAGCATTCCGATACTGAAATATCGGGTATCGGACGATATTCGCAGTATCGGAATTCCGATACTTAATTCCGATACTTTTACAATATTGTATACCGGAATCGGAAGTTCCCATAATGCAATGAGCCAGTTTCATTTTATTCAGCCAATGAGGATCCTAAGAAGTGTGGGCACATCCTGTTAGGCATGTAGGCATCTTAACTAATGGCATGGCTGTGATTGGCTGCTGAAATGATGTCATGATGCACTATAAAAGCCGCCGCCGCCATTTTGAGCTCACTCTGCTGTGAATTCAGTTAGTGATAGGACGCTGTTATTCTGAGGGACAGTTTTAACTACCTATTTGGTCTATTCTGCTTTACCCAAGCTACTTTATAAATCGCTGTGCCTTGCAGCGCTAGTGCACAGTTCTCTGTGCTGTTCACCGCTGTCTGCAAGGTCTCTGTGTGTGAGTGCAGCTCACCCTGTAGTGTGTGCTTCAGCCACGTCTGGTTGTAATGCACTCAGTGTGTGTCACTGCCTCATACATTGTCCTTTTTTGCTAATTCATAATTTTTCCTGATATCTCCTATTAGTGTGGTGGTTCCATCCGTATTCAGCTAAATTGGTTCCAAACACACTATATAGGAGTAGATAGAGAATTTTTATTTGTCTTGCAGCGCTAGTGCACAGTGCTCTGCATCTGCACTGTTCACCGCTGTCTGCAAGGTCTGTGTGTGTGAGTGCAGCTCACGCTGTACTGTGTGCTTCAGCCACGTCTGGTTGTAGTGCGCTCAGCGTGCGTCACTGCCTCATACATTGTCCTTTTTTGCTAATTGAACATTTTTCCTGATTTCTCCTATTAGTGTGGTGGTTCCATCCGTATTCAGCTAAATTGGTTCCAAACACACTATATAGGAGTAGATAGAGAATTTTTTTTTTGTCTTGCAGCGCTAGTGCACAGTGCTCTGCATCTGCACTGTTCACGCCTGTCTGTAAGGTCTCTGTGTGTGAATGCAGCTCACGCTGTAGTGTGTGCTTCAGCCACGTCTGGTTGTAGTGCGCTCAGCGTGCGTCACTGCCTCATACATTGTCCTTTTTTGCTAATTGAACAATTTTCCTGATTTCTCCTATTAGTGTGGTGGTTCCATCCGTATTCAGCTACTTTGGTTCCAAACACACTATATAGGAGTAGATAGAGGAGCCTTTCTGCAGCATTGTGCCCTGCAGCCCCAGCCAGATTAGTATTAGCCTATTTTTTGTAGCCTCATCTATTGCATTGTAGGTTACCTTCCTACATTGTAATAGCTACAAAAAGTTTGTGATACTATCGGTATTACATCTTTGGGCACATCCAGTGTCTTTTTGTGACAAAAAAAACCTAAATAAAGTTCACCAAACACTCCACTTTACAGTTGTGTAGGCCACATTAGCTCATATTAAAGTCTAGTCAACACTTTATAAAATTAGTGTTTCTTATACCTGTTAGCAGCTGTTCAGGAATAAGCACACTAAGCCCTTAGTACTTTTCTGCCTATCTTTATCAGTCTACCAAGATGAAGACGGCAGGGAGTAAGTCATGTGGTCGTGGTCGTGGAGTTTCTGCAGGGAGAGGACGTGAGGATTCTGTGCCTGCAGAGAGAGGACGTGGGGATTCTGTGCCTGCTGCGGGCACCAGTGACTCAGCATCCCCCAGTTTTACCAGGGAACAGTCCTTTATGCGCAGCTTTGTATGAGCTAGCCGTACCCCACTGCTGCTGGAGGACCAAATTGAAGCCGTTGTCGGATGGATGGCAGCTAACGCATCGACTTCAATTAGTTCCAGATCCTCTCAGCACCCATCTGTCTCTTCACCACCTGCCAAATTGCCCAGGCAGTCAGAGAGCCCTGGACAGGAGTCATCTCTACTTCTGTTCTCTGAATCTCTTGGCTTGGAAAGCGGGGGCCAGCCAAGCAGAATTCAATAATTTGAAGATGAGGTATTATGCAGTGATGCGCAACTGTTTTGTCTATCTGAATCTGAAGAGGCGGGTGGGCCAGTGCCTATGGTCAGCAGCACACCTCAGTACGCATGTGATGATGAGACTCAGGTGCCACTTTCTGGTGCGTACTGTGCTGTCGAGACTACCCAGGAGAAGCAGTTGTTTGAAGAGGGTGGTGTAGATGATGAGGTCCTTGACCCATCATGGCGTGAGGGACAGGAAGGTGGTAGGAACAGCTCTGAGGAAGAGATTCCCCGAATTGCCCAAAAAGGAGGGAGAGGGAGGGGGCAGACTTGGTTTCCTGTAGCCTCCACTTCGGCACCCATTAGGAGCATGGCTCTTCCAAAATCCAAAGCGGGCGCTCCCAAGAGTTGCAGTGCCTGGTCCTTTTTTGACAAAGTTGCAGATGACATTTGCTTTGTAAAATGCAAGCTGTGTAATCAGAAGGTGAAAAGAGGGAAAAGTGTCAGCAACCTCAATGCCACAAATATGTGGAAACATGTGCGGACCAAGCACGTGGTGGAGTTACAAAAACACACTGAAGACCTAGGCCAACCTGCAGCGCCACCTACCACCTCTTCAGCTCATGTTGTAGCCTCTTCCTCCAGCTCACACACAGCTGGTTCGGCTTTCTCACAGGATCGCCATGGAAGAATCTCTGGCACTGTTGTACAGAGACACAGTGTAATTCCACCAACAGCACCACTTTCCCTGTCATCCTCACACTCCCAGGCCAGTCTACAGCCATCGTTAGCCCAGGCATGGGAGAAAAGGCGCCCATGCTCGGCAAACCACCCCCGAGCACAGGCTCTGAATGCTGGCATTGCTAAACTACTGGCCCTTGAAATGCTATCATTCAGGCTGGTGGAGACTGACACATTCCGTAACTTTATGGCATTGGCAGTCACACAATACAACGTGCCCAGCCACTTTTATTTCAGCAGACAAGCCGTCCCTGCCCTGCAACAGCATGTGGAGGGAAAAATTAAACATGCGCTTCAAAACGCCATCAGTAGCAAGGTCCACCTGACCACCGATGCGTGGACCAGTAAGCATGGACAGGGACGATACCTTTCCCTCACTGCCCATTGGGTAAATGTTGTGGAGCCAGGTACAGATCTTCAAAGTGGCGCTGTACGTGTTCTGCCAACTCCAAGGATTGCAGGAATCCATTCTGTACACATTGACTCCTCCTCGTACTCCAGTTCCTCTGAATCAGTGCTGCAGGAGCCGTCACAGTCTACCTCCACATCGACCAGTGAACGGTTACCTGTTATGATGACCGATATGAGCACAGCCGTGGCCAAACGTCAACAGGCCGCATTAAAATTAATTTCTTTGGGGAATCGAAGCCACACAGTGCAGGAGCTCTGGAATGCCATCAAGCAGCAGAGTGACGTGTGGTTTGTGCCAGCGAATCTCCAGCCAGTCATGGTAGTGTGTGACAATGGCCGAAATCTGGTGGCAGCTCTGGGCCTAGGCAACCTCACTCACATCCCATGTCTGGCACATGTGCTTAACTTGGTCGTGCAGAGTTTTTTGATCTTGATGCACTGCTTCACAACGTCTGCATAGAGAGCGCTCACTTGCGTCATTCCAGCAACGCAAGATCGCGCATTGCAGCGCTGCAGCGCCGATTACGTCTTCCGGAACATCGCATCATATGTGACCTACCCACCAGGTGGAATTCAACGTTACATATGTTGGAGAGTTTGTGTGAGCAGTAGAGATGAGCGTTGTTCTACTCGAACTGTTCGCCAATCTCAAATTCGAGCTGTTTTGGGCGGTGTTCGAGCCGTTCGGCGAACACGAACAATTTGAGAAAAATTCGGCTGTTCGAGGTTATGTTCGATAACTGTTCGTGCACCAAAATCATAACTGGATTTTTTCTCAGTAATGATGAAAATTAATGTTAATACGCAGTTTGAATGTACAGCGGGGTGGGGGGAGGGGCAGGGGATGGATCTCTGCAGGAACAATGAAGATCTCCATTTTTTTTTCTCTTTCCCGCATTTACAGTGGGGAGGTGCAATCTGTCAGCCTATCAGCAGCACACACACGGAGCGAAGTGCTTTTTTTCACACAAGCAAGGGCATGTGTCATTGGCAGTGTATGTCACATGTCCTTGCCCTATAAGACCAAGCCATTTTCCCCGTCGCCACCATTTTCTCACTGCTGCAGCTGCGTGTTAGACGGCACCGCTGTTGCTGTGTGCGCTATACCTTGTTAATTTCAAGCCAATTTTCGCACAAATATACAGATAGCTTGGGAGTAGGGAATAGTTGTGATTGCAGTCCTTTTAAGGACTAGGTTACAGCATTTCCTATGACTTTTATCAGGCAGGTCTGTGCTCTTAAATAGATAGGTTGTGGGAGTAAAGACTAATTGTAATTGGAGTCCTTTTCAGGACTAGGTTACATCAGTTCCTATCAGTTTTTGCCAGGCAGGTCTGTGCCAGTGCTGTGCAAGTTTTTTTCACAGCATTTGGCTGAATCTAGCAAAGCTAATCCTTTTTGGCCTATTGCAGAGTGTGTTAGTCAGTGGAGTAGCCTATCTGTGTTGCAAGATATACCACCTGTGTATAGAATACCAATTTTTTTACTGCACCTAGTGAAGTAAAATCTTTTGGGCATAGCATCATTCTATTAGTCTATCTATACTGACCTCCATCAGGTTGCAAACTGAATCTAATTTTTTTCTGCATCTAGCTCTGAAAAAATATTGGGCTTCTAGCTGTGTGTGGGTCTTGTTCTATTAATCCATCTATACTGACCTCCATCAGGTTGCAAACTGAATATAATTTTTTTCTGCATCTAGCTCTGAAAAAATATTGGGCTTCTAGCTGTGTGTGGGTCTTGTTCTATTAATCCATCTATACTGACCTCCATCAGGTTGCAAACTGAATATAATTTTT
The DNA here is from genome assembly GCF_046119375.1 of Phyllobates terribilis. NCBI lineage: Eukaryota > Metazoa > Chordata > Amphibia > Anura > Dendrobatidae > Phyllobates > Phyllobates terribilis. Next base: position 367,554,075 of record NW_027362762.1, on the reverse strand, counting down.
TTCTGCATCTAGCTCTGAAAAAATATTGGGCTTCTAGCTGTGTGTGGGTCTTGTTCTATTAATCCATCTATACTGACCTCCATCAGGTTGCAAACTGAATATAATTTTTTTCTGCATCTAGCTCTGAAAAAATATTTGGCCTTCTAGCAGTGTGTGGGACTTGTTCTATTAGTCCACCTATACTGACCTCCATCAGGTTGCAAACTGAATATATTTTTTTCTGCATCTACCTCTGAAAAAATATTGGGCTTCTAGCTGTGTGTGGGACTTGTTGTATTAGTCCATCTATACTGACCTCCATCAGGTTGCAAACTGAATATATTTTTTTCTGCATCTGCCTCTGAAAAAATATTGGGCTTCTAGCTGTGTGTGGGTCTTGTTCTATTAATCCATCTATACTGACCTCCATCAGGTTGCAAACTGAATATAATTTTTTTCTGCATCTAGCTCTGAAAAAATATTGGGCTTCTAGCTGTGTGTGGGTCTTGTTCTATTAATCCATCTATACTGACCTCCATCAGGTTGCAAACTGAATATAATTTTTTTCTGCATCTAGCTCTGAAAAAATATTGGGCTTCTAGCTGTGTGTGGGTCTTGTTCTATTAATCCATCTATACTGACCTCCATCAGGTTGCAAACTGAATATAATTTTTTTCTGCATCTAGCTCTGAAAAAATATTGGGCTTCTAGCTGTGTGTGGGTCTTGTTCTATTAATCCATCTATACTGACCTCCATCAGGTTGCAAACTGAATAAAAAAATTTTCTGCATCTAGCTCTGAAAAAAAATTTGGCCTTCTAGCAGTGTGTGGGACTTGTTCTATTAGTCCACCTATACTGACCTCCATCAGGTTGCAAACTGAATATATTTTTTTCTGCATCTACCTCTGAAAAAATATTGGGCTTCTAGCTGTGTGTGGGACTTGTTGTATTAGTCCATCTATACTGACCTCCATCAGGTTGCAAACTGAATATATTTTTTTCTGCATCTACCTCTGAAAAAATATTGGGCTTCTAGCTGTGTGTGGGTCTTGTTCTATTAATCCATCTATACTGACCTCCATCAGGTTGCAAACTGAATCTAATTTTTTTCTGCATCTAGCTCTGAAAAAATATTGGGCTTCTAGCTGTGTGTGGGTCTTGTTCTATTAATCCATCTATACTGACCTCCATCAGGTTGCAAACTGAATATAATTTTTTTCTGCATCTAGCTCTGAAAAAATATTGGGCTTCTAGCTGTGTGTGGGTCTTGTTCTATTAATCCATCTATACTGACCTCCATCAGGTTGCAAACTGAATATAATTTTTTTCTGCATCTAGCTCTGAAAAAATATTTGGCCTTCTAGCAGTGTGTGGGACTTGTTCTATTAGTCCACCTATACTGACCTCCATCAGGTTGCAAACTGAATATATTTTTTTCTGCATCTACCTCTGAAAAAATATTGGGCTTCTAGCTGTGTGTGGGACTTGTTGTATTAGTCCATCTATACTGACCTCCATCAGGTTGCAAACTGAATATATTTTTTTCTGCATCTCCCTCTGAAAAAATATTGGGCTTCTAGCTGTGTGTGGGTCTTGTTCTATTAATCCATCTATACTGACCTCCATCAGGTTGCAAACTGAATATAATTTTTTTCTGCATCTAGCTCTGAAAAAATATTGGGCTTCTAGCTGTGTGTGGGTCTTGTTCTATTAATCCATCTATACTGACCTCCATCAGGTTGCAAACTGAATATAATTTTTTTCTGCATCTAGCTCTGAAAAAATATTGGGCTTCTAGCTGTGTGTGGGTCTTGTTCTATTAATCCATCTATACTGACCTCCATCAGGTTGCAAACTGAATATAATTTTTTTCTGCATCTAGCTCTGAAAAAATATTGGGCTTCTAGCTGTGTGTGGGTCTTGTTCTATTAATCCATCTATACTGACCTCCATCAGGTTGCAAACTGAATAAAAATTTTTTCTGCATCTAGCTCTGAAAAAAAATTTGGCCTTCTAGCAGTGTGTGGGACTTGTTCTATTAGTCCACCTATACTGACCTCCATCAGGTTGCAAACTGAATATATTTTTTTCTGCATCTACCTCTGAAAAAATATTGGGCTTCTAGCTGTGTGTGGGACTTGTTGTATTAGTCCATCTATACTGACCTCCATCAGGTTGCAAACTGAATATATTTTTTTCTGCATCTACCTCTGAAAAAATATTGGGCTTCTAGCTGTGTGTGGGTCTTGTTCTATTAATCCATCTATACTGACCTCCATCAGGTTGCAAACTGAATATAATTTTTTTCTGCATCTAGCTCTGAAAAAATATTGGGCTTCTAGCTGTGTGTGGGTCTTGTTCTATTAATCCATCTATACTGACCTCCATCAGGTTGCAAACTGAATATAATTTTTTTCTGCATCTAGCTCTGAAAAAATATTGGGCTTCTAGCTGTGTGTGGGTCTTGTTCTATTAATCCATCTATACTGACCTCCATCAGGTTGCAAACTGAATATAATTTTTTTCTGCATCTAGCTCTGAAAAAATATTGGGCTTCTAGCTGTGTGTGGGTCTTGTTCTATTAATCCATCTTTACTGACCTCCATCAGGTTGCAAACTGAATATAATTTTTTTCTGCATCTAGCTCTGAAAAAATATTGGGCTTCTAGCTGTGTGTGGGACTTGTTGTATTAGTCCATCTATACTGACCTCCATCAGGTTGCAAACTGAATATATTTTTTTCTGCATCCACCTCTGAAAAAATATTGGGCTTCTAGCTGTGTGTGGGTCTTGTTCTATTAATCCATCTATACTGACCTCCATCAGGTTGCAAACTGAATCTAATTTTTTTCTGCATCTAGCTCTGAAAAAATATTGGGCTTCTAGCTGTGTGTGGGTCTTGTTCTATTAATCCATCTATACTGACCTCCATCAGTTTGCAAACTGAATATAATTTTTTTCTGCATCTAGCTCTGAAAAAATATTGGGCTTCTAGCTGTGTGTGGGTCTTGTTCTATTAATCCATCAATACTGACCTCCATCAGGTTGCAAACTGAATAAAAAATTTTTCTGCATCTAGCTCTGAAAAAATATTTGGCCTTCTAGCAGTGTGTGGGACTTGTTCTATTAGTCCACCTATACTGACCTCCATCAGGTTGCAAACTGAATATATTTTTTTCTGCATCTACCTCTGAAAAAATATTGGGCTTCTAGCTGTGTGTGGGACTTGTTGTATTAGTCCATCTATACTGACCTCCATCAGGTTGCAAACTGAATATATTTTTTTCTGCATCTACCTCTGAAAAAATATTGGGCTTCTAGCTGTGTGTGGGTCTTGTTCTATTAATCCATCTATACTGACCTCCATCAGGTTGCAAACTGAATATAATTTTTTTCTGCATCTAGCTCTGAAAAAATATTGGGCTTCTAGCTGTGTGTGGGTCTTGTTCTATTAATCCATCTATACTGACCTCCATCAGGTTGCAAACTGAATATAATTTTTTTCTGCATCTAGCTCTGAAAAAATATTGGGCTTCTAGCTGTGTGTGGGACTTGTTGTATTAGTCCATCTATACTGACCTCCATCAGGTTGCAAACTGAATATATTTTTTTCTGCATCCACCTCTGAAAAAATATTGGGCTTCTAGCTGTGTGTGGGTCTTGTTCTATTAATCCATCTATACTGACCTCCATCAGGTTGCAAACTGAATCTAATTTTTTTCTGCATCTAGCTCTGAAAAAATATTGGGCTTCTAGCTGTGTGTGGGTCTTGTTCTATTAATCCATCTATACTGACCTCCATCAGTTTGCAAACTGAATATAATTTTTTTCTGCATCTAGCTCTGAAAAAATATTGGGCTTCTAGCTGTGTGTGGGTCTTGTTCTATTAATCCATCTATACTGACCTCCATCAGGTTGCAAACTGAATAAAAAATTTTTCTGCATCTAGCTCTGAAAAAATATTTGGCCTTCTAGCAGTGTGTGGGACTTGTTCTATTAGTCCACCTATACTGACCTCCATCAGGTTGCAAACTGAATATATTTTTTTCTGCATCTACCTCTGAAAAAATATTGGGCTTCTAGCTGTGTGTGGGACTTGTTGTATTAGTCCATCTATACTGACCTCCATCAGGTTGCAAACTGAATATATTTTTTTCTGCATCTACCTCTGAAAAAATATTGGGCTTCTAGCTGTGTGTGGGACTTGTTGTATTAGTCCATCTATACTGACCTCCATCAGGTTGCAAATTGAATATAATTTTTTTCTGCATCTAACCCAGCCAATAGTTTTGGCCTAATACCACAGTTTGGCCACTCAGCTCTGCTCGGTTACCATCCATTGTTTTTTTGTGCAAACAACTCCAGAGTTGTGAATTAGTTAACCACCAAAATGAGTGGAAAAGGCCTGCTGCTGGTGGAAAGGGGAATATTCGTGTTGGGAAGGGGAAAAAAGGTTGTGTCCGTGGGGTAGGTGTTAAAGCAACAGTAACATCTGCAGAAGAAAGACCATCTTCCAGCCAAACTAAAATGTCTACTTCTTTTAGCGGACAATGTGATAAGATCCCTTTCTTACGGCCACGCTAATCGCTACAAATTCCAGATGAGGCACAAAAACAGCAGGTGCTTCAACGGATATCAAGTGCTCCTTTAAGTGGGCTCTCCTCCACATCAACTTCAACATCACAAATGCTCCAGTCCTCAAAGGTGTCACCCAAATCGCACTTGCTTCCTCACAGCTCCCAAATCTCCAGCTGCCCGTCTGAGTATGAGGTAGAACAGATGGTTGAGTCTGCAGAGCTGTTTACTCATACTATAGCCTGGGAATCAGAGGTCGACTCCAGCGCTTCTGTGAATCCAGACGAGAAAATGATCTGCACTGATGCCCAGAATCTTTATGAGTCGGATCCAGGACCAGACGCAGAAGGTTCTGACCATAATGTAGACCCTCATTCCCAAACTGTAACTCCTGTTGGTGGAGACAATGAGGAAGACGATGATAAGACTCAAATACCTGATTGGAGCGACAACTTTAGTTTTTTGTCAGGGCAGGAACAGGTTGGCTCTGAGGACGACGGGTGTGATAACACACAGGGTGATGATGATGAGGTTGGAGATCCCACTTACTGTCAACCCACAGTCAGCCAAGAGATGAGGTCAGCAGAGGAGGTGGAGGAAGATGCTAGTGACGACGAGGTCAGGTTGCGCCTTCCTGGACAGAGACGTAGTACTGGAAGCACGTCAACAACTGCATCCTCAAACACAACTCTGCCTCTCACCACAAGTCGTGGTGGCTCTTCAGGTCGCATGGGTGCTAAGCCTTGCATAGCCTGGGCATTTTTTCAGATCGATAAAGATGACCCAACTCGTGTTATCTGTAACATTTGTCAGCAAAAGTTAAGTAGAGGCCAAAAAATACATAGTTTGAGTACTTCATGCATGAACCGGCACATGGACATGAAGCATAAGTTGCAGTGGGAAGCTCAGTGTGCTACAATGCGGCCTAGCCGGCCGGGCCAACCACCGTCTGCCATATCTTGTGCATCCGCGGCCTCTTCATCCTCTGTGACTGGGGGGACAGCAGTCACACCTGTTTTGGGGCGCAGACCTGCCACCTCTTTACCCGCAACAGCCAGCGTGATTGGCAGGTCATCATTTTCTTTGGAGGTGGGAACACCAGCTGGTGTTGAGCGCTGTCCGACATCGATAGCACCACCTTTGGATCAAGGCAACCTAACATGTCCACCTGCATCTTCCTCACAGACCGGCAGTTTGCCGGGGACACCCTTATCAACCCCGTCTAAGCACAATAGCCAGCCCTCGGTCCCTCAGATGTGGACAAGTAAAAGACCATTTCCTCCTAGCCATGAGAAAGCTAAGAGGTTGAATTTCACCATCTGCAAGCTCTTGGCTACAGAAATGCTGCCTTTCCGCCTGGTGGACACAGAGGATTTTCGAGACCTTATGTCCGTCGCAGTGCCCCAGTACCAGATGCCCAGTCGGCACTACTTCTCAAAGAAAGGTGTGCCTGCGCTCCACCAGCATGTCGCACACAACATCACCGCTTCTTTGAGAAACTCTGTGTGTGACAGGGTGCATTTCAACACAGACACTTGGACGAGTAGGCATGGACAGGGGCGTTACATGTCGCTGACTGGGCACTGGGTAACTATGGTGACAGCAGGACAAGGGGCTGCTGTCCAAGTCTTGCCGTCCCCACGAGTTGTGCGTCAATCCTCTTTATGTCAAAGTTCCTCCACTGCTTCTGCCTCCTCAACCTCCTCTCGGTCTTCCACCTGCACCCAAAGCCTGTCTGGTCATGCCACAAGCTTTCTAACTGCGCAGAAGGGATCCTGCACACCTCCTTACTATGCTGGCAGTAGGGCTCAACGTCATCAGGCGGTTTTTACATTGAAATGTCTGGGAAATGTGAGTCACACAGCTGAGGAGTTGTGGTCAGCTCTGGAGAACCAATTTCATGAATGGTTGTCTCCACTGGACCTGAAACCAGGGAAGTCCGTGTGCGACAATGCTGCAAACCTGGGTGCGGCCCTTCGCCGGGGCAATGTCACACACGTGCCTTGTATGGCTCACGTGTTGAACCTGGTTGTCCAGCAATTTTTAGCCCACTATCCCAGACTAGATGGCCTTCTGCAGAGGGCACGGTCGCTGTGTGCTCACTTCCGCCGTTCGCATCCCGCAGCTCAGCGACTTACATCTCTACAGAAGTCGTTGGGCCTGCCACTTCACCGGCTAAAATGCGATGTGCCTACCCGGTGGAATTCAACTCTGCACATGTTGCAGCGACTGTGGCAGCACCGACAAGCCCTGGTGCAATACGTTCTGACGTATAGCCTGGGCCAACGAGATTCAGAGGTGGGGCAAATCACGCTGGAGGAGTGGTCTCAGATCAGGGACCTATGCACCCTTCTGCACAGTTTTGAAATGGCGACGAAGATGTTTAGTGCTGACGATGCCATTATCAGCATGACTATTCCGGTGATTTACATGCTGGAGCACATGTTAAACAGAATTCGGAGTCAGGTGGTGGCACAAGAGGAGGTGGAGGAAGTAGAGGAGGAGGAGTTGTATGCGGAAGGGCTAACATCTGCAAGGTCCAGACGGTCGGCAGCACCAAGGCGGCAGGCATGTGAGGGTGGGGGAGATGGTTTTACCAGGGCGCATGGTAGCAGCCAAACTAGTGAGGAAGGTGCAGGAGCCCAGGAAGAAGTGGAGGACGAACTGATGGAAGACTCATCAGATGAGGGAGACCTTGATCACATTTCTGTTGTGCAAGGTTGGGGGGAGAGGACAGAGGAAGGAAGCATGATTATTACCTTGCCACCAACACAACAGGGACTTGGTGCTCCTGGATGCGCAACACACTTGAGTGCCTTCTTGCTGCACTACCTGCAACATGACCCTCGAATTGTGAGAATTAGAAATAATCCTGACTACTGGGTTGCCACACTGTTAGATCCCCGGTACAAAAGTAAATTTGCACAAATTATTCCTGCCATAGAAAGGGATGCACGCATGCAGGAGTATCAGCAGAGACTGTTGCAGAATCTTACATGTGCTTTTCCACAAAATACCAGTGGTGCACGTAGTGAATCTCACAGTTCCAACTTGCCAACCGTGGGACCGTCAAGTGTTCAGCACTCAAACCGTAACAGAACCACAGTATCTGCTGGTAACATCAATTTTGCGGAATCATTTCACCACTTTTTTAGCCCATCCTTTGCAAGGCCACAGGAGACAAGAAGTCTGACACATAGTCAACGCCTAGAGACGATGGTACAGGAGTATCTCCAAGTAAACATTGAAGCCACGACTGTGTCACTGGACCCTTGCTCTTTTTGGGCTTCCAATCTGGATAAATGGCCGGAGCTAGCCACTTACGCCTTGGAGATCTTGTCATGCCCCGCAGCCAGCGTTCTGTCTGAACGTGTGTTCAGCGCTGCTGGTGGTGTGCTGACAGATAAGCGCACGCGGCTCTCCACTGATAATGTAGACAGACTCACGTTCATAAAGATGAACAAATCATGGATCCGAAACGACTTTTCTACCCCTGTGTCATCCTGGGGAGAGTAAAAGCTTGATGATTGGTTAAAATCACCCTACCAACCGTTTTAAGCTTTCAAATTACTAATCATGTTTATCTGTATCTTGACTGGAAAATAATTTGGGCTTTGTAGCAGTGTGCAGCACTGATCCTATTAGGCCATCTATACTAAAGCTTCACCAGATTTAAAATTTAAAATAATTTTTAGCTGCATCTAGCCCGGAAAATAATTTTGGGGCTCCGAGATGCGCAAGACACATAAGTGCCTTCTTGCTGCACTACCTGCAGCATGACCCTCATATTGTCAGAATTCGAAGTAATCATGACTACTGGGTTGCTACACTCTTAGATCCCCCAAACTTTTCGATCAACCTTTTCATTTTAATAAAGACCAAAAAAATGGTCATTTTTGAAATTATAAGCATTAGCAGGTTGTTAGAAACTGAAATCAAACAGTTTTCAACTCAAAACTTTATTCTAGGTGATGTTACATTTTCACATAGGACCCCTTGTTCGAAAGGAGCTTCTGAACTCTCTCGTCCATTGAATTTGTCAGGTTTTGGATGGTTTCTGCTTCATTTGTTTTGCATGAGGACAGAATACCCTCCCAGAGCTGTTGCTTAGATGTGAACTGCCTCCCGCCATCATAGACACTCCTTTTAATGATGCTCCAAAGGTTCTGAATGGGGTAGAGGTCAGGGGAGCATGGGGGTCACACCATAAGTTTGTCCCCTTTTATGCCCATATCAGCCAGAGATGCAGATGTTTTATGTGCAGCATGAGATGGTGCATTATCATGCAGAAAAATGATCTTGCTGTGAAATACACGGTTCTTCTTCTTGAACCATGGCAGGAAGTGCTGTTTGAGAAAATCCACATACATTATGGAGTTCATCTTTAGCGCCTTCAGGGATCCTAAAGGGGCCGACAATCTCTCTCCCCATGATTCCAGCCCAAAACATTACTCCACCTCCTCCTTGTTGGCGCTGTAGCCGTGTTTGCGTGGGGTGTCCATCAACCAGCCATCCTCCACTCCATCCATCTGGACCATCGAGCGCTGCACGGCACTCATCCGTGAACAAAACTGTTTTGAAATCAGTCTTCATGTAATGTTTGGCCCACTGGAGCCGTTTCTGCTTGTATGAAGTGGATAGAGGAGGTCGACAGGATGGCGTATGCACAGCTGCAAACCTCTGAAGGACCCTGCATCTTGTTGTTCGGGGGACGTTGGAGGCACAAGCAGCTTCAAAATCTTGTCTGCTGCTATGACAAGGCTTTTTGGCCGCTGCTCTTTCAACCTGACGTAATTGCCTGTAGGAAAGAGTCCTCAATTTGCCCTTATCAGCACGCACACGTGAGTACTGTGAATCAGCTACATACTTCTTGATTGCCAAGACACTTCATCCTGATCATCGCACAATGTTGATTGTAGTCATGCCTTGACCTAAACACTCCACAATTTGTTGCTTCTCAGCAGCCGACACATCCTTTTTCTTTCCCATTTTGGCAGAAAATGTAGGCTGCTTAATAATGTGAGAGAGCCTTCTTAAGTAGTCTTGCCTTTCATTGGACACACCTGCCAAACTAATTAGCACAGGTGTCTGCAATTGCTTACAGTGATATAAAGAGCCCTGACACACATCACCATCAATGAGTTTAACTGACAAACAAACAAATTCTTCCCTTATCACTCCTAAACACTTTTTGCATAATAATTTGGAACGCAGTGTACATGTGCTTTCCACAAAACACCAGCGGTTCACGTAGTGAATCTTACAGTTCTAACTTGCCAACCGTGGTCTGTATGGAGTTGTTCAATAAAGGGCCCAAAATTAAGATAACATAGATGGGAGAGGTCTCTATGAATAGGAATTCCTAAGTATTTGATACCCTGTGAGGGACAGGCAAAGGGAAAGTTGGACTGGATGGAATCCTATATGGATTTGGGGAGGGAGACATCGAGGGCCTCAGACTTCGCTGCATTGATTTTAAAATTTGACCATGTAACAAAGTGATCTATTTCAGCCATAACAGCAGGGATGGATACAGTGCCTACAAGTAGTATTCAATTTAGCTGGTTTGATAAGATGCAAATAAGTTAGAGCCTTCAAACTGCAAACGAGAGTAGGTTTTATGAACAGAAGCATAAATCTTACAAACCAAAAAGTTATGTTGCTCAGTTGAATTTTATTAAATTTTAAACATAAAAGTGTGGGTCAATTATTATACAACCCCTATGTTTAATATTTTGTGGAATAACCCTTGTTTGCAATTACAGCTAATAATCGTCTTTTATAAGACCTGATCAGGCCGGCACAGGTCTGTGGAGTTATCTTGGCCCACTCCTCCATGCAGATCTTCTCCAAGTTATCTAGGTTCTTTGGGTGTCTCATGTGGACTTTATTCTTGAGCTCCTTCCACAAGTTTTCAATTGGGTTAAGGTCAGGAGACTGACTAGGCCACTCCAACACCTTGACTTTTTCCCTCTTGAACCAGGCCTTGGTTTTCTTGGCTGTGTGCTTTGGGTCGTTGTCTTGTTGGAAGATGAAATTACGACCCATCTTAAGATCCTTGATGGAGGAGCGGAGGTTCTTTTCCAAAATCTCCAGGTAGGCCGTGCTATCCATCTTCCCATGGATGCGGACCAGATGGCCAGGCCCCTTGGCTGAGTAACAGCCCCACAGCATGATGCTGCCACCACCATGCTTGACTGTAGGGATGGTATTCTTGGGGTCGTATGCAGTGCCATCCAGTCTCCAAACGTCACGTGTGTGGTTGGCACCAAAGATCTCGATCTTGGTCTCATCAGACCATAGAACCTTGAACCAGTCTGTCTCAGAGTCCTCCAAGTGATCATGAGCAAACTGTAGACGAGCCTTGACATGACGCTTTGAAAGTAAAGGTACCTTACGGGCTCGTCTGGAACGGAGACCATTGCGGTGGAGTACGTTACTTATGGTATTGACTGAAACCAATGTCCCCACTGCCATGAGATCTTCCCGGAGCTCCTTCCTTGTTGTCCTTGGGTTAGCCTTGACTCTTCGGACAAGCCTGGCCTCGGCACGGGAGGACACTTTCAAAGGCTGTCCAGGCCGTGGAAGGCTAACAGTAGTTCCATAAGCCTTCCACTTACGGATGATGCTCCCAACAGTGGAGACAGGTAGGCCCAACCCCTTGGAAAGGGTTTTCTACCCCTTGCCAGCCTTGTGACCCTCCACGATCTTGTCTCTGATGGCCTTGGAATGCTCCTTTGTCATTCCCATGTTGACCATGTCTGAGTGCTGTTCACAAGTTTGGGGAGGGTCTTAAATAGTCAGAAAAGGCTGGCAAAAGAGATCTTTAAACCACACATGTGAAGCTCATTATTCTTGGTGCCTGAACTACTTCTTAATACTTTAGGTGGACCAAACAGAATTCTTGTGGTTTGAGGGGTTGAATAATAAATGACACTCTGAATTAACTTTTAACGTTTTAAAAAAAAAAACAAAAAAAAAAACAAAAACAAAATTTGCTGCAGTGCATTTCCCACTTCCAGGCTGATCTACAGTACAAATGTCACAATGCCAAGTTAATTCCGCATGTGTCAACCAGCTAAATCTGCAGGGGGTTGAATACTACTTGTAGGCACTGTATATGTGATTGAGTGATATATACTAGGACATCATCAGCAAATAGAGAGCACTTGTACTCGGTGCCTCCCACCTCAATCCACCTAATATTGGGGTTATGGCGAATTGATGAGAGCAGGTGCTCCGTCACTAGGATGTATAAGAGAGGGGACAGAGAACATCCCTGCCTTGTCCCATTGGTGATTGTGAAAGGTGATGAAAATGTTCTGACGCGCCCCCTGGGCCTTGGGACACCCGGAGCCGGACCCTTTTTGGTGGATGCTGGTGGTTGTAGTCTCCGTGGCGGCAACCCGGTTCCGTGGCTCAGGGCGGTCAAACCAGTGGCAGAACTATTTATGTGGTTTTGATGTTTAAATGTCTGACTACGCCACCCGTGGATTGCGGTCAGAGTGAACCGCCGCTCCAGGGCAGACCGCTGAGGCTGGTGTTGTGGGTGCAGCAGAGCGTAGCATAACTCCCCACGGGAGGAGTATAGCCTCAGGGCAGTGTATGCGGAGGATGGGGGTGATGGTGCAGGGCAGCAGCAGTAACGACACGGAGTCAGTGATGCAGTCCAGGGCCTTTACTCACAGTTCTTATTATCCAGACCACGTCTGCAGGTAACGGCTGCCCACGTCGTACTGTGCTCACCAGGTGAGGGGCTCAGACAACTTCCAGATAACTTTGGAGCACTTCACAGGACCCCCTTTGTGTGTCCTTTGTCTGGCCTTTCTTACCAACACTTCTGTCCGGCTGCCTCGGGCCTCCTCTTGGTAAACTTGGCGCCAGTTTCCCTGACCCTATGTGGTGCCTTCCTAGCGGGTGTAGCGAGGGGCTGCGCCAAATAAAATGTCAGAGCCTCCGGTTTCTAGCTGAGGGTCGTTTCCTGCCTCCACTAGTTCGGGGACCGGTCTCCCCCTTTGGCCTGACCCCTCCACGCAGGTGGATTCGGGCGTGCGGTGGCGACTCGCCTGTCCGCACCCCTGGGATCCCTTCATTCCTCGTTCCTGGAGCCTTCTCCGCTCCTCTTCCTTCCTTCTCCCTCTTCCAGGCCTGGGCCTCTGTTACTAGGCCCGCCTCCGGAGCAGAGCTCATGCAGAGCCCCTGCTCCCTGCCACTTCTGCTCAGACTTCTCTGCACTGAACTAAGATGGTGCCCACCTTTTATACTCCCTTCTCAATGCACCCAGGAACTGCTTCCTCCCTGCTCCTGCACTACAGGGTTCCCCTTCCTCAGTGTTCCCTCCCCCCACTCCAGCCAGGGACAGGGACTGTCGTGCCCATCTCAGGGGCATATTGGTCGCCCTGCCCCACGGCAATGTGGTGTAATGCATGCAGGTGTCGGGTCCTGATCCACACTCCATCCTTACCTGAGAGTGAGATATCACACCTCTGGGTGAGGTGCAATACGTCTGTAGCAACCGAGCCCTCAGGGTGCTACAGTTCCATTTATCTTCAGCCTAGGAGACGTATTGCGATACAGGGCCGTGATTTTGGCTATAAAAGGGTCCCCTAGACCCCTACCCCAAGCTTTTTAAGAGAATCATATATGGCGTGCCAGGAGACTCTATGGAATGCTTTCTCAGCATCCAACGAGAGTATCTAATTACAAATTTTTAACTGCATCTAGCCCAGGAAATACTTTGTGCCTAGTAGCAGTGTCTGCTAGTCAGCGGATTATCCCGGCTGTTAAGCAAGCTACACCACCTGTAGTTTAGACACTTAATTTTTTCAAAGGAAATGCTTCGGGACCATGGGATACTTAGTGAAGAGCATCAGTAGGCACCCCAAGGCATAGGGGCTGGGACTGGCATTAGGATGCCTTGCGGTGGACAGCCGAGCTCGATCCTTATAAAAGCTTTTTAACTGCAGCAGCTTTAGTGGACGCTACTGGAGCTGGAATTACCGCGGCTGCTGGCATGAGACTTGCCCTCCAATAGATCCTTGTAAATGGACAATTTAAATTAAAAAGCTTAGAGCTGCCTCCACCACAGGGGGAGTCGCTCGACCCACCAGCGGACAGGCACCAGTATTGGGAGAGGGGGGCTGGCCGTCAGGGTTCACCGCGGCTCTGGCACAAACCCGGCGACACGGAGGTGGGGCGGGCAGGAGCGGACTGGCCGTGTCGGCTTCTCACTTTTTGAATTTTAGAAGGGCATGACATGCCTATGTCTGTGTCTCCCCCTCCTTTTACTCCTCCACCTCTTTTATTTTCGCATGACTATATGTACTTGTCACTTTTCCATGTGTTAGTTATGTCTTCTGAGCAGTTTGTCAGCTTTTGGACACCTTTGAAGGTGTTTTCTATGTGTTTCTATGTGTTTTTGTTTGCCTGCCATTGTTTTTAACGGTGTTCGAAGGTGTTCGACGAACAGTTCGACGAACAGTTCGGCGAACACACGGGTGTTCGACGAACCGAACCGAACTCGAACACTACGGGGGTGGCTCAACACTAGTGAGCAGCAGGCAGCAGTAATGGAGTACCAGCGGCAGCAGGCGCAAACAAGTCGCAGTGTGCGCCGTTCACACTTCACCACCACTGAGTGGGCCTCTATAAAGGACATTTGCCACGTTTTGCGTGCCTTCGATTATTCCACGCGGATGGGGAGTGCACATGATGCACTAGTCAGCATGACTATCCCCCTTATCTGCCTGCTTGAAAAAACACTGCAAGCACTAAGGGAGGAGGTTTTGGAAGAGGTGGAGGATGAGGAGTCACAAATTCCATCTGCTTCTCTACAGTCTGTGCAACGTGGTTCCTCACAAAGGCCTAGGCAGGGGACACTTTGTGAGGAGGATGAGGAGGAGTCTATGGAGGAGGAAGACATCTGTCCAGAGGAGGGAGGTACACAATGCTCTAGTAGTCAGTATCTAGAGTGAGGGTGGGGTGATGCAGAGCAGGCAGAGATCGCGCCTCAAGCAGGGGACAGCGTTTCTTGGCCAGTTGGCAGTCTGCAGCACATGGTTGATTTCATGGTGCAGTGCCTGAGAAACGACCGCCGCATCGCCCACATTCTCAACACGGCTAATTATTGGGTGTCCACCCTCCTAGATCCTCGCTACCGGGACAACTTACAAAGCTTCATAACACCGCTGAACCGGGAGCAAAAAATGCGGGAGTACCAAGACGCTCTGGTGCATTCCATCATGTTCTCCATTCCAACAGAGAGCAGTGCTGCTAGTTCTTTACAAAGCAGCTCAGTGCGTCGAGGCATTGGAGGAAGCTCTGCACTAAAAGGGAGCAGAAGCAGCGCCTCAGCACAAGGCAAGAGCAGTATGGCCCAAATGTGGCAAAGTTTTGTGTCCCCGCCGCCACAAATGTCTACACCATCACCGACGGCTCCAGTCAGCAGGAGGCAACATTTCCGTCAGATGGTGACAGACTACATGTCTTGCCCTCTCAGTGTACTCCCAGACGGCTCTTCTCCCTTCAAGTTTTGGGTCTGTTAGCAGGATACATGGCCAGAGCTTAGCCAGTATGCATTGGAGGTGCTAGCTTGCCCTGCTGCTAATGTATTATCGGAACGCGTCTTTAGTGCCGCAGGTGGTGTACTAACAGACCGTCGCATGCGACTATCCTCCGATAACGTTGACAGGCTTACTTTTCTCAAAATAAACAAGGCCTGGATCTCTCATGAATTTGCCAGTCCTCTTCCAGAATAAATAATTCGTTGGCAATAGTATCCAGGTCTGCTGTTGTGTTCATGTTTCTACCACCTGAACTGTAATACCTGAGCTCCAACACTGCCAGTTAGCACTCAGAAATGCCGTCTGCACAGTGAACAATTGCTGCCGTGTTATTGGGGTTCAGTAACGTCAGCTGTTCCCCTGCTTTGTGTCCGGCAAATTCTCCTGCTCTGTCGACATTCTCACTACTACAGATTTTAAAGTTGCTCCAATTACACCTCTGGCTCCTCTGTTTTCAGTATTATCCCTGAGCTCCAACACCACCAGTTGGCACTCAGAAGTGCTGTCTGCACAGTCAACACTTGCTGCCTTGTTATTAAGGTTCAGTAACGTCAGCTGTTCCCCTGCTGTGCGAACGGCAATTTCTCCTGCTCTGTCCACATTCACACTGCTACAGATTTTAAAGTTGCTCCAATTACACCTCTGTCTCCTCTGTTTTCAGTATTATCCCTGAGCTCCAACACACCAGTTGGCACTCAGAAGTGCTGTCTGCACAGTCAACACTTGCTTCCGTGTTATTGGGGTTCAGTAACGTCAGCTGTTCCCCTGCTGTGCGGACGGCAATTTCTCCTGCTCTGTCCACATACACACTACTACAGATTTTAAAGTTGCTCCAATTACACCTCTGGCTCCTCTGTTTTCAGTATTATCCCTGAGCTCCAACACCGCCAGTTGGCACTCAGAAGTGCTGTCTGCACAGTCAATGCTTGCTGCCGTGTTATTGGGGTTCAGTAACGTCAGCTGATCCCCAGCTGTGTGTCCGGCAAATTCTCCTGCTTTGTCCACATCAACTGTACTACTGATTTAAGACTTGCTCCAATTACACCTCTGGCTCCTCTGTTTTTAGTACTTACCCTGGGCTCCAATACCGCTAGTTGCTGCTCAGAAGTGCCGTCTGCACGGTCAACGCTTGCTCCAGTGTTATTGGGGTTCAGTAATGTCAGCTGATCTCCAGCTGTGTGTCCGGGAAATTCTCCTGCTTTGTCCACATCCACTGTACTACTGATTTAAAACTTGCTCCAATTACACCTCCAGCTCCTCTGTTTTTAGTATTTACCCTGGGCTCCAATACCGCTAGTTGCTGCTCAGAAGTGCCGTCTGCACAGTCAACGCTTGTTCCAGTGTTATTGGGGTTCAGTAACGTCAGCTGTTCCCCTGCTGTGTGTCCGGCAAATTCTCCTGCTTTGTCCACATCCACTGTACTACTGATTTAAAACTTGCTCCAATTACACCTCTGGCTCCTCTGTTTTTAGTATTTACCCTGGGCTCCAATACCGCTAGTTGATGCTCAGAAGTGCCGTCTGCACAGTCAACGCTTGCTCCAGTGTTATTGGGGTTCAGTAAAGTCAGCTGTTCCCCTGCTGTGTCCGGCAAATTCTCCTGCTCTGTCCACATTCACACTACTACAGATTTTAAAGTTGCTCCAATTACGCCTCTGGCTCCACTCTATTTTTAGTATTTACCCTGGATTCCAGCACCACCAGCAGTTTCCCAGCAGTGTCTTTGGCACGGGCACTCCCTCCTGCCCAGCCTGGTTCCAGCACATCAGCTGTTTCCGGGTAGTGTCACCGTCACTTTGCCTCCAATGCGTTGTCCTGTCATGTTGCGGTCGGGTTAGCCGACTCTATGGTGCCTGCTGTTTAGGTGACTCCTATGTGGGCTGCGGGATCTGGCAATGAAGGCTGGTTCCATAGTGCCAATAGAACAAGCACCCCCTGTAGGACTGTGGGTTTTGGTAACTGTGGCCGGCTTGCGGCCTTGCAACTTTTTTTTACATGGGTTCCTTCTGCTACCCATCCGGGTTCCAGTACCGTCAGCTGGTTCTCTGCAGTGCCTTTGGCTTAGGTGCCTCCTTCGCGGTATCCAAGTTCCACCAACGTCTGCTTGTCCTTGGTAGTGCTTTCTGGCACAGGTACCTCCTGCTTAGTAACCGAGTTCCAGTACCGTCAGCTGGTCCTCGGTAGTTCCATTGGCTCTTGTACCTTCTGCTACCCATCCGGCTTCCAGTACCGTCAGCTGGTCCTCGGTAGTTCCATTTGCTCTTGTACCTTCTACTACCCATCCGGGTTCCAGTACCGTCAGCTGGTTCTCGGCAGTGCCTTTGGCTTAGGTGCCTCCTTCTCGGTATCCAAGTTCCACCAACGTCTGTTGGTCCTTGGTAGTGCTTTCTGGCACAGGTACCTCCTGCTTAGTAATCGAGTTCCAGTACCGTCAGCTGGTCTTCGGTAGTTACATTGGCTATTGTACCTTCTGCTACCCATCCGGGTTCCAGAACCGTCAGCTTGTTCTTGGCAGTGTCTTTGGCACGGGTACTCCCTCCTGCCCAGCCTGGTTCCAGCACACCAGCTGTTTTCGGGTAGTGTCAACGTCACTTTGCCTCCAGTGCGTTGTCCTGTCATGTTGCGGTCGGGTTAGCCGACTCTTTGGTGCCTGCAGTTTAGGTGACTCCTATGTGGGCTGCGGGATCTGGCAATGAAGGCTGGTTCCATAGTGCCAATAGGACAAGCACTCCCTGTAGGACTGTGGGTTTTGGTAACTGCGGCCGGCTTGCGGCCTTGCAACTTTTTTTTACAGGGGTAGCTACCCATCTGGGTTCCAGTACGGTCAAGCTGGTTCTCGACAGTGCCTATGGCTTTCGTGCCTCCTTCGCGGTATCCAAGTTCCACCAACGTCTGCTGGTCCTTGGTAGTGCTTTCTGGCACAGGTACCTCCTGCTTAGTAACCGAGTTCCAGTACCGTCAGCTGGTCCTCGGTAGTTCCATTGGCTCTTGTACCTTCTGCTACATTTCCAAGTTCAAGCTTTTTGAAATGGTTCTTAGTAATCACTCTGGATCTCCCTGATGAGGACCCTGAAGACGAGTTCCCTGAAGACTAACCTGAAGAAGACGAGGACCCCGAAGGCGACGACCTTGAAGACGGGGACCCTGAAGACCACCCCGAAGAAGACGAGGACCCATAAGACGACAACCCTGAAGACGACGACCCTGAAGACCACCCCGAAGAAGACGAGGACCCCGAAGACGACGACCCTGAACACGAGGACCCTGAAGACCACCCCGAAGAAGACGAGGACCACGAAGACAAGGACCCTGAAGACGAGGACCCTGAAGACCACCCCGTTGAAGACGAGGACCCCGAAGACGACGACCCTGAAGACGACAACCCTGAAGACCACCCCGAAGAAGACCAAGAAGATGACCCTGAAGAAGTTGACCAAGAGGACAAAGAACAAGAAGACAACTACCAAGATACAGAAGAACAAGAGACAGAAAACCAAGAAGCAGAAGTACAAGAAGCTGCAGAACAAAAAGCGGAAGAACATTAAGCATAAGACTAAAAATCAGAGCAAAAGATATTATCTAAATTATAAGCAGAAGATGACTAAGCAGTGTAGGGGGTGAGTCTGTTCCTCCTCGTGGTGCCCTTGGAAAACACCTGCTGCTGCAGGCCAAACTGAACGTGGACAAATCCTGTTGTAAATCTTTTGTGACGGGCAGAACGAAAGGTGTAATGTTCAAACTTTTATAGATAACAACTACAGGAATGCCTGTCACAAATAAGAATATGATGAAGAAGAAGAATATGAAAAAGATGAAGAAGTAGGATATGAAGAAGATTAATAGTTGAATAAGAAGAATATGAAGAATGTAAAAAAAAAGAATAATAGGAAGAAGGTGAAGAAGAAGAAGATGTAGAAGGTGAAGAAGAAGTTGATGAAAAAGATGCTGATGCTGAGGATGATGAAGGAGAAAGTGTGGGAGAATTAAAAAAGAAGGTGAAGAGCATGGAAGTAGTGAAACATAAATATCTGACAAAATATAAAAAAGCTTAACATAGTCAATATTTCCGTAACTCCGAACGTCTTAAAAAAAATATTAATTCCTGCTATTCCATTTGATTGGGCTAAACCTCTATGCCTTTATTGTCTCCCCCACCTCCCCCAATACATTCTACATTATTCTTAGTTGTTTTCCTTCATGTAGAATTAACCTACAAGGAAAGAAAGAGCTTATTTTTATTCCGATATTTCTGTCCCATTGACTTGCATTGGTTTCCGGTATCGGAATCGGCGATATCCGATACTTTTTCGGTATCGGCGATATCCGATACTTTTTCGGTATCGGTCCGATCCAATCCGATCCGATATTTCCCGATATCGCTCAACACTAGTTACAAATTGATTTGCACATCTCAAATTGGTGCTTTGGAGCTTCAATTTAAATCACTGCTTTAATATAAGCATACAAATATGTCTTCTGTTCTTCACGTTGATCAACAGTATCTGATAACATCCTACCTACATCCTACCTACCGCCTGTCAGGTTCAAGACATTCTAAAACTGTTCATACAATAAAATAAGGAAATGGCTCAAAGATCTGTGACCATAATCTAGCTCCTGTGTAGGGACATGCCTTTAATTTTTTAATTTATTGATTCCAATCTTATTTATGTATTATGTGCTTTCATAAAAAGCTGAAAATACATTATATTTACAATAAATATTTGAGATGCATCTGCTTATTACCTGTAGTTTTTCTTTCATTATATGATATTAATCTGTTCTAATAATTGTTAGATTTTTCTAGCTAAGTGGTTTTCCTAATTAAAATGTCCCATGCTTTGTCCAATTGTAATTAATTGGACCTAAACTGCTTTTAAAGCAAACACAATGATAGGGGTCATGTATATGCATATTATGGATTGGTTAATTAGTAGCAAGCTAATATTGAAATTCTAATTACACATTCTGTGTTGATTTAATAAAGATACTGAACTATACTACACAGGAATGGAACAAATGTTTATGTAAATTACCCCTTTTAAAGTAGAAAAGTTGTGTGCACAGCTAATATATTTTGTAACTGAACATTCACTTTCATTAAGTTTATCAGAGGGTAATGATGATTCCCACAAACATACAGAGAATGTGAATAGTGACTGAAAAACAATTTGATTTAATTTTGTACAGATGATTATTGATCAATATAAGAGTTGCCCAGAACTTGCTCATTTCCCATCAAGAGGGGGCAGCGTAAATGTTGTTGCATTGGCTCATAACTGTAAGGACTCTTGCACAAACAGCAGCCATTATGCATTTGTCCTGTCAGTTATGTGCGGATGCAACTTCAAGGCTAATAATCTCCTGTTGTGGAACTGAGTGGCATCTATCAACCCCTTTAAATTAAAATAAAGTCAAATAAATATATTTAATAGGGCTGTTTCATGTGTGCAAAAATTTTAAATTGCAAAGAGATTGTAAAAATAAGAAACTTTGGAATTTATTTCTAATTAAAAATCATCTACATTCTTTAGGACAGAGGGATTTCTTATTTTATAGTTTACAGCATGTTGCCTAGGTTACCGGCCACTTGTACGGCAGATGGTTTACTAGGCAAAGAGCATGCGTTTGCTAGTTGTTTGCTATCACTTGCAAGTGATACTCTGAAGATTATTTGAACTATGAATCCAGCTAACTTAATGGCCACTGCACTTCTCTGATGCCACAGAGGCAAAGCTGCCTCTGCTGACAGCATTGGAGAGTGCGTAGTTCATGCCAGTTACTCAGTCGTGCCACCAGCCTGAGCTGTAAATCTTAAGGAGCGCACTGTTCCTCGCAAGTAGGTAGCCATAATGCATAGGAGCAGTGTACACCTGAAGAACAAGCACCAGACATCACCTTAAAAAAAAATTGACATAACTTCAGAGTTATAGTTTGTAGTAATAATGCAATGTTTTTCATTTAAAGACCATATTTGCCATAAATTCCTTTCTTATTCAATGCACTAAACATAAATCTCTAAAATATGCCTATGTATGCCACACATTGCTTTTTGTCATACATACACAAAATGCACAACACACTGCCCTTTCCTATAATGTTAAAATATAAGGTTTTTTTAAACCTGATTGGTGCCAAAAGACACTTATATGGGTTTATGGGGAATGCATCTACATGAAAAAAAACTAACCAGCTAACCAGCCTGTTGAAGAAAATCACACACTATTGGCAGTAATCTCTGAAATTCTGGGAGAACTGATAAATAATAAGTAGAGATTCACGGTTTGCATAAAAATAAATTGCCCAGTACCATTTTACACAAGAAGCAACAGATAGCAGTCTAATGTCATTTTGCATTGGTCTCCCCATAATGACATCTTACAGATTATCATATCTTGTAAAGTGGAGGCCAGTACCTGGGCCATCACAGATCATCAACTCCTTGTGGAGCATAGTTTGCACAGCAGAGTCGTTTTCCATCTCCAGAGTCACTGAATAATCTCTCTCTTCTGTAGTTTGTAAGCTCTTATGGTCAGCAGAGTCTTCTCACTCTTTCTCGCTTCTGTTCTGTGTAAGCTCTTATAGTCAGTGGGATCCTCTCTTTCTTTCTGCTATACCCCCTCATGTAATTTCAAAGAAATTCAGATTCATGAGAGTCAAAAACATTCTGCAATGTCAGCAAATTTGAATTTAAAAAGATCCGCTCATCTCTATTCAAAAAATAGAATCAAATTCAAATTGAATGATATAAAATGAAAACATCCTGATAAATTTTAACAATTTGCAATTTGATTCATATGAATTGGTAAAAAAAAATGTCAACCTCCAGTTAACACATTGCAAAAGATTGCAACAACTACACAAGGTAATCATGGCCTCAAGTATAACCCATAATAACTCACAGCTAGCCTGTTTAAAAGCCAAGGCAAGGAATGCACCAGGCATTTTGGACAATTTTGAATAGTGAAAGGAAAGCACAGATCAGCAATAGAGATATCAAGAGAAGCCTAAAAAAATTAAACAAATACCCCAGCCAATATTTAGCTGTACAATAGAAAAGAAGATGGATAATACATGAATAATACAGAGATTAAATTGATATGGGATAGAGAGCAATAGAGGTGACAGCAGTAGCGCCAAGCTCAGTGTGAGTTATCAGTGATATGGTGTATGTTAGGATTTGAATTACACATCTTTTGCTTCATTATTAATGCACTAAAAAGCAGCATCAGACCAGCACAATATTTTTTTTACAAAAAAAAATTGAAATAACAAGTCGGTGTTAGTCAGAGGCATTGTGTTTTTCTTTACAACAAGTGACTATACTGAAATTTTGCATTCCTTATGCAATCCTTTTGTGAAGGGGGAATAATTGTTTTTTTAAAAATACAAAAGAAAATTCTATAAAATTAAGACATTTATCTATGATATCTACCTCAAAACGTGTCTAGCAGTTGCTGGCTTTTGGGACATGTGTCTACCTAGCACGTCATTATTTTTTTAAGTAATTGCATTTTTATATGGCACCAGTTATTCAGGTAGTAGTACTACAAGCGCAGCTCACAATTGATCTTCTTGGCCTCTGGCAAGCATATTATTGCGGATGAGAGAAAGGCGTTATGGAATATATTGCACATCTCTCGTCTCAATCACAGCAGGATGATGTTACCTTTGACAGTGGCATCATCTGTTTCAGTTAGTGGTCTGCTCAAAATGGTCAGCTTGATAACAAATGACTAGGAGGGATAATTTTTAGACTGTGTTTTAATTAAAAAACATATAAAGTTTGTCAGTATACTTTAATATTTAAGGGGCTATTGATTACCCCATGTTTATTATATTGCGGAATATTGAGACACATTAAGAGATCCTAGAGCATAATAAGTAACATTTGATTTGCATGACATATGTTCAATTTGATTCAAATATCCTGGTCAAATTCAATTAAACTGCCCAATTCTAATTTCAGTGAATTTGCTCATCACTAATAACAAAGAAAGGTTTTACTTAGATCGCTCTTTAAGATACATAGCAACAAGGTGAGTAAGTAATCTGTTCTATGTTTTCCAGTTTGGATATTGAGATTTACATGCTCCCTGTGACCTCGGATTGTTTTCTGTTTAACTTTTTTGCTGACAGTTTACCTCTGAGGTTGCCCTCTTCCTACCCATTGTCCAGTGCTCTGTGCCTCTATGACACTGCATCTCTGGCCTTGATTTACCTAGACTGGAGCTTCTGGCTGTGAGTAGACCATGGAGTTCACTGTGCATGCTCTTGGACCAACTCAAGACCAGATGCTTGTTCTCTCAAGGTCACTGTTAGAACCCTCCTGTTTGTTTTTTCCATCTTGTGTTTTGCGGTCACGTGACCATCTGCCTTTATATTCCAGTTCCGCCTTTTTGGCTGTGCTGGACTTCAGTGTTGTTTGACTGTTTTGCTAGCCAGGTGCATCTGTGCCTTTCTCTGTCAGTTCGCTTGGTCCTTCTGGGACCTCTAGTACCTTTTTGTCAGTTTATCTTTTTGTGTTCTGCAACAACTTCTCTGTTTAGGAGGAGTCCCATTTTTGTTCCAGTCCTTAGTGACCCCTCCCCTTATGCTATAGGTCTTCACTCAGGCTAGCCGAGGACTAAGGCGGGTCTGTTCACAAGGAACAGGCAGCCCGCTACATCGTAGGGATACAGCTTAGTCTTACTGTAGGGATAGTTTTCCCCTCTCTTTCCTTAGTACTTGTTGCAGATCATAACAGTCACGACTTCTGGCCAATACTAGGTTTTTAAGGTCATTGCTTGTTACACATTATGTCATCATTGGTGTTTGACACATAGTGACCTTTGTGGTCTAGTCATGGTGGCAAGCCCCAGACTAAGGTGAAAAGGTTGAACACGTGACAGTGGAAAAAAGAGAACCAGAAGGTGGGCAGTGATATTCTCTGCCCACCATCCAGTCCTCAGGCGCTCATCTTTCCATCTTTGCAGCTCTGTCCTGTTCACTCTAGGACTAGATGTACAGCTATAACCATGTCTCAGAGATCACTGAGCATTGCATGTCTATGATGTCGTGAGATGCGAAATGCAGTGTCTTTTGAGGCCGGGCTGTGGTTGGAAGTCCAGCCTAGAGTGAACAGGCCAGAAGATACAGCACATGATACACAGGCTACTCTAAGGATTAGACAATTGGTATTAAGTGGTGGAGGTGCTGGATAGGTTAGCAGTGAGGTGAGTTTTTAAATTAGTTTGTTATTCTTAAACTTATGCTTGCTGTCAACAGCCAAACACAATTTTTCTGAAACCATGTGAAGCCACTTTAAAAAAATTCAATGTTTTCCATTTCAATTAAATTTGCTCGTCTCTAGGGAATATGGAAATCTCAATACCCATACTAGACAATGTAGAACAGATTACTTATTTATCTTGTAGTTTTGTATCTTAAATAGTGATCTAGGTCAAACCACTCTTTTTTTCTTGTTAGTGAGGAGAAAATCTATGAGCATTAAATAGTGGAGATGGCCAGAAAGCTGAATTGTGAGATGAGTATGTTATTTCCTTTTTTAAACTTTATTTCTGGCCACTTACCTTACAGACTGCCATCACAATTCCCTGCCTGCTGTTTAGTCCTCTGTGTCTCCATCACACTGCATCTCTAGCCTTGTGATCACTGAGGCTTCTTTCCACAAGCAGGTCCTGGAGTTGTGCATGATCTACTCATGGCCAGAAACTCTGGCCTAGAGAGAACACTATGCCAGAGAAGAGACACAACAGAGACGTTGAGGACATCTTGTGTTTTGCAGTCACATGACCATCTGCCTTCATATTCCAGCTCCGCCTTTTTGGCTTTGCTGGACTTCAGTGTTGTTAAACTGTTTTTCTAGCCAGGTGCTTCAGTGCCTATATTTCTCAGTTCGCTTGGTTCTTTGGGACATCTAGTATCTTTTTGTCAGTTTATCTTTTGTTTTCTGCAACAACTTTTTGTGTTCAGGAGGTGTCCCATTTTTGTTTCTGTCCTTAGTTCTTTTAGAAAAGATATAAATCACTGCACTCCCTATGAGTGTGCACGAGTAGGGGCCGAACCCTGGTATATCAGATCAAAGAGCCTCGGCACTCAATCGTCCTTTTGCAAGAGAAAATTTATTGACTTTGTGAAATAAATCTGTACACAGAAATAACACCAAAACGTTTCGGTCTTAGCGACCTTCTTCAGTTGACGGGTAATTCTGCGAGAGATGTGAGCAACAAGTGGGTCCCAATAGGGCTGCCTGCTGAGAAGCGCGTGGGGGCATGGACATCACAACGCGGTCTCCGGTGGAGACCGCGTTGTGATGTCCATGCCCCCACGCGCTTCTCAGCAGGCAGCCCTATTGGGACCCACTTGTTGCTCACATCTCTCGCAGAATTAGACCGCGTTGTGATGTCCATGCCCCCACGCGCTTCTCAGCAGGCAGCCCTATTGGGACCCACTTGTTGCTCACATCTCTCGCAGAATTACCCGTCAACTGAAGAAGGTCGCTAAGACCGAAACGTTTTGGTGTTATTTCTGTGTACAGATTTATTTCACAAAGTCAATAAATTTTCTCTTGCAAAAGGACGATTGAGTGCCGAGGCTCTTTGATCTTAGTTCTTTTAGAGACCCCTTCCCTTTATTTTATAGGTCTTCATTCAGACTAGCCTAGGACTGAGGCGGGTTTGTTCGCTAGGAACAGGCAGCCTGCTACATTGTAGGGATTCAGCTTAGTCTTACTGTAGGGAAAGCTTTCCCCTTCTTTCCTTAGTTCTTGTTTACAGATCATAACAGTATCCTTGTATAACATTGTATATCATACAGAAATAAAAGAATAGCTTTGACCCATGAAATGTCTGTTAGGATCCAGCAACTCCTGCTCCCTCCCAGCATCTCTGGGTCCACAGGAGGAAGTCCTGTTAGTGATTCTTAATCTGCATACACAGCACATGTTCAGCACTGTATATAAAGTGATCAGGATAGCAGAAATGGTAACTTTGAAGTATATTGCTAAAAATGTATAAACTTTTATGAAACAAGCTAGAAGCGAATACTTTCTTTTTATTTTTTAACCCATATTCTTCAATTTCATTGTGTTTTGTACAGAAATACAAAAGCAGGTATAAAAACAAGAAGCACCTTAATAAAAGTAGAAACAGCAATACCTCTGAATAAACAGTTGCAGTCAGCATTCTTTAGCTTCCTTTGTAAATCAGGTTTTTTTTTAGCAAATATACATTTGTTTTGCTTTTTGCAACACTACTAAACAAAAAAGAACAATCTAAATGCCTCAGTACAATAAATATAACAATTGTTTTCTCTAAATTCAACTGAAAATGCCACTTTTAAGGACTACTGCAAACTCAGGATTAATCAACCCTTTCATGACAAACATCTTTAGTTCTTAGTAGAGAAGCCTTTGGCAAACATGGAGGATAACCAGACTCTAGTTGTAAACCTCTACTGACCCAAAAGCACAGGAACACTAGTTGACAATAAATTAAAACCATATAAATAAGCCTCAGATTTGTCGGGAATCTGTCCAGACAAGTGATGGATCAAAACTGGAAGTTTTCATGCTTATGATTCAACAATTTGTTTGGACAAGGAAGTATGACAAAAACACCCTTTATAAAGTGAAGCATGGTGGTATTTCGTTGTTGCACTGGAGTTGCTTTGCTTCTACTTGCACTGGAAAATCTGAAGCTGTCAGAGAGAAAAATTGATTCAAAGTATCAGGAAAACCAAAGAAAAAAAGTCATGCCATCTCCAAAGGAACTGAAGGTCAAAAGCTATTGAAACTTCCAAAAGGACAATAATCTCAATCATACCTCAAAATCCATCAAGGCTTGGTTTTTAAGACATTTTTGAAGATTTTGCAGTGTCCTTGACAGTCACCAGACATAAGCCCCATAGAAATTTTTTTGTATGAATTGAAGAATGCAGTTGTAGCTCACAAACCCATTAATATTTGTGAACTGAAGGCCATTACCCATAAGGAATAGGCTAAGATTTCTTAGGAATGCTGTTAAAAGCTGATGTCTTACTATACATCATGTTTGCTGAAGGTCATAACACCCAAAAGATGCTCTACTAAATACTAAAATGATGCTTATCCTGTAGGGGTTGAATAGTTCTAAGAATGAAGTAGTCATTAAAAGTGGCCTTTTTTAATACAATTTGGAAAAACCTCTTTTGGTTGTACTAATGTATTTAAATTGTTCTTGTCTATTTTGTTTATTGCAAGCAGCAGATGGTTTGTAAATTTGGTATTGGCAATGGATGATGAATGATATTGAATGCAACGATATGTTCAAAATATTGCAGTTTTGTATGAAAGGTAAATTGCAAATTTTATATTTCAAAGGACAATAGAAACTGATTTCTAAGATTAAAAAGACAAGGAAAAAATATAAACAAACAAATTTAGGCTGCATTTCCATTTTTGTAATGCATACTATTCTCGTTTGGCCACAATTGTTTATTTATTTTTTTTGTAAATGACAGGATAATTTATTAGTATTACTATAAGTTTTACAAACAAAATGCATACATATCATAACAAAAACACAAATAACCACATTAAGAACAGGTTTGTAAATACATGTTTTCATGTAATGGACCCTTTTATATTTGTATATTTAGTAGGAAGTAGAATATGAAGATCAAAATAGATATTTATGACTGCCATGATGTGTAAGACATGAAATGTCTGTCATGTTTTGGGCCCATTCTTGTTTTTGAATTATAAACACTGGTGCAAAATGTAAAATAAAAATATGAATCTACAGACAGTTTGCAATGTAATAAATGTAATTTATACATATATATTCATATGCATTTTGAAAATAAAGTGCGACCCTATGCGATTTTTGAAAAATCATCATACTGCTTCCTGCTCCAACAAAACTGTAAGAAACTGAAAAAGAGATGATATCTTTGCATTCACAAAGTCAGCATAATAGAAAATTGAGCTGTAATTCCCCCTTCTATCTATGCTTTTCTACAGCAAATGCTTTTAGTACAGATGTGCACTACTCTGAATATCGTACTGTAGTGTTAAACACTGTTTGCATAATGCAGCTAATGTCATACATAGTAATTAAGTGTCTCACTGCACAAATAATATTGGTGCTACAAATACAGTGTATTCATTCACAAAAGTTTATTTTAGAAATGCTGCACTTTTTATTTCAGCATTTGAGCTGTTATTGTATTGAAAAAAAGACAATATATAACTTTAAATTAATACTATTGTATATAATTTTAAAGTAATACTATTGATTATATGTATTTGCAATTTTGCACAACAAAGATTTTTGCTCATTTCATTTAGTGGCAAATGATATTAAGCTAATTTTTTTGTGATTCTGATGATATGATACAAAACTTTAAATATTTAAGGGGGCTATTTAAAGTCACAAATTATTTTGAGCAACGTGGAATCCTGCAAAGATTTTGCAATTTTTGCTGATTCCATGTCAATTTGTATCAGTGCAGCCAGAATGGGAGGAACTGGGGACGAGACAAGGTGGTAAAAAAGTAGCATTTCTTGCAAATCACTCAGATGCAAATGCCTCAGAGAAGAAGAGCCCAATTCGTAAAGTGCCTTGTACCTCTTAATGAATTTGGCTCATTCTACTCCAGCAAGCACAACATTTACACTGTTGCACTGTTACACTTTTTTTTTTTCTTCACCAATAGTCAATTTTTATGTTGCACCGAAATGTCCTGCTACATCCACTATATGAAATAATATGTAAATAGTTAATCACTTCTCAGTTTATGTTTGGTGCTACGATTTGAAGCATGCTCAGAAGTTGAGCCTGCACCATACTGAGCAGATGTTGGCTGTATTACACAGCTGGCATCAGGCTGTAACAGCAGCGACCTGAACTAGTACGGAACACTGCTGTTTAACCTTTAAATGCAGCTATCAATCTCTGTCATTATTATTTTAAAGGGTTTAGCCACTACTTTTTTTATTGATGACCTATCTCATTGTATCTAGCTTGTATGCTGAGTGAAAAACTTTTGATATAAATTTTGTAAAATACTGTTTCTGCATATTTTCCATAGTACAGACAAAGCTGTGCATGTGTATATGGCATGGCTTTTAAAGCAGATGAGTTGAAAGCTCTTCCTGTTGTAATGCTAATGCTGTGGGACAATCACATTTTCCCCCTGCTGCTCAAGTATTTTCTTCTGCTTTTGCTGTTTCACTAAAATGGATAGTGAAAAGCTACAGCTTATTTGTTTTTTTTTCCATTTTCTACTGCTTACTGTATTATTTTACATAGATTTTAGATTTGTTTCTTAAAGGGAATCTGTGAAATCTGAGGAAAGCATGTGGTAGGGATTAAAACACAGAATTCAGCGATGTGTCACTTTTAAAGCTGTGTGCTGTTGTTTACTTACAGTGAAGGTTTAATCACTAGGACATTATCACTGCTAATTCTGATGTGCATGCCACTGCTACTCAGACTTCTGTTATAAGCATCTCACTGTCTATAGACATTGTAAATATAGAGCCTGGTCAGCTTTCTCAGCTCTGCTGTATTGCTAAATCTAAAAACTCTGGTTGTGTCACAACTGTTGCATTCGGTAAACTAAATGATACATTGTTGGAATCAGGGTTTCTTTTTCCTACATTACGCTGCTCTCACATGAGGTAGCAAAAACCTGCTGACAGATTCCCTTTAAAGCAGATAATGAGCAGGTAATTGAGAACTACAAAGTACTGGAAAATTATAAGTATGATTTACTGCACCTCAGCCCACTCCCCCAATTGCATAATAATGCCTATGGCTTAAAATTATATATGCAATTTCAGCAAACTTTATGTAAATTAATAGTACAATTTAAAATAAAAAAATGTCCTATTATAACTTATCAGAGAAGTCACCTTCCTTTACCATTTATCAGACACTTATTTCCTTCCAACTTTCCTCTGGAACTTATTATTCACTCTAAAAAATTGAGATTCATCTTGCTCTGTCAAAATAGTCTTGTTGGCTCACTGTGGTGTCACGAAACACAGTCAACTATACTCTATGTAGATGGGAGAGAGAAGCTGGAATGGAGAGCAGGGAGAGGAAACAGCCAGAGGGATAGAGATAACCATCATGCAGAGCTATCTAATAAGCTATGTACCTCACCCCAGAGCCTGATTTAGATTCATGTATCTCAACTCTGCTTTTTTAAATCCTCCATGTTGCTACAACTTTTCTTTGTTTGCTAAATAATGAAGGAAAAGCTGGTATACGACACTGTGTGCTTTGCTGTGTATCTCAATATATTTACTACTTCCCCCAGCTCCCAGTGTGTTATAAATTAAATGAGCACGGCCATCAAAGTTTTTATCCTCTTAATATATTGTAATCATCATATTATATAACACTGTGTACTTACAATTGCTCATTTTGCCTTTCTCCTGTTTTCCATTCGGTCTATGACATCATGTGTCACACAAGGTGTGGGAAAGACTTAGTGCAGCACAAATGGAAAAGGGAAAACGAGCCCAGACACTAGGGAAAGGGTGAAGTGGAGACCTTCTAGGCTGATCTAATATCACCCTGTCTCCAGTAATATCTGTATATTGATTCTTCACCAATCGCCGCATGCGAACCTCACCCTGTCTTTCCCTGGCGTTAGACCCTGGCTGGGGAAGGGAGGGGGATGAGCGCAAGTCGATCCCCACTGCAACTAAAGACAACAAGGGGGAACAAACAAGGGAAAATATCTTAGCTTAGGCGACTTCAGAGAGATAAACACCCATCCTCATGTCTCCAGAGAGGAAGAAGTAATGAACTTTCTCCAAGCCTTTACAAGGGAGTAATGTATCGCCAGCACCTCCTTCTAGCAGACAGCAGGTATTTATACACCCAGGCCAGGGTGTTAATTAGCCAGTGGAAGTTAGCCACTGGGTCCTAGAGAGACAGCCTCTAAGATGGTGTGTGTAATGCCAAAGAAATCTCCTGCAATCAGATGCAGGGCGACCGTCTGTAACTTCTGACACACCTGTGACATCATGTGACTAAAAACTGACCAGCTGAAGCCTTCTAAGCTCTATCTAGAAACAGAAGGTCAATTTTCTCTGTGCAAGTCATAAGTCACTGAAAAAGTCTATGGCAGGTGGAAGCAATGGAACAGCTGGATGAGGAGTTGAAGAGGGAAATGAATCATACAGGAACAAGAGACTTTCTATTCCCACATAGAGCAGAGAAAAGAGAGGAATTAGCTGGGTAGAAAGGCAAAATGAGCAACTGTGAGTACATAGTTCCAAATAATATGATGATTGCAAGATATAAAGAGGATAAAAACTTTGATGGGAGTGCTTCTTCACGAAAGATAGCCTGCAGAGGGGACAACTAGTTAAATGCAAGTCCTATAATTGCCTGAGAAAATATTATTCTTCATGTACACACAGTACAGCATATTCTGAAAAGTTATTTGAAAGTATGGCTACCCTTTCATCATTCCTTTATTTGTATCAGCAGAGATTTGCTGGGATGAGTTTGCATGCTGCAAACTTTCTTGTTATCTGATTAATTTTAATTTCATGCGATGATAATAGCTGCATGTAGCAATTGTTTTTAATTCCTGCTGCTATCATTATTGAAATTTATCTAAGATGCTAAGAATTAGTGTTGTCAGACCAGCCAAATTGGGGAGATCATTACAAGTAAACAAAAAAGTTTTCTGTAAATGAGATTCTTCTTGACACAGGAATTATTTCAAAGTCGGCACTTGTTCAACATGGTTCCTAAGTTTTTACTTCTTCCTTTAAAACTTGGCATATCTCATCATGTATGTAAAATTAACCAAAACGCTTCATGTAAATTAAAGTTGGGGAACACTGTCTATATCATTAGAAGAGAAGCAACTAGAAATTAGTTTAATGTAAATACATGCTTCTTTATTGTCATAAATAAACTACAAATATAATCCTAAAGGCATATAGCAATCACACTAATGCACTTTGGATTCTTCTAACTCTTTCTCACAGCTCATTTTTATACAACAGCATCTGAGTTACATAGTAATTCTGCATGGTGAGTCTATGTTTAGCCATGTTATTTTGTAATGCTAAGGTGCTGTGTTCAAATACAATCAAGGACAACATCTGCATGGACTTTGTGTAAGGCTAGGATGACGCGACCGTTTTTCTCTCACCCGAGAAAATCAGGCCGTTTATGTTAATGAAGCTCTGATCAGACTCTGATCAGAATTTAATCAGAGGGTGATAAGAGTATGATCTGATTTTCTTGAAAGATGAGAAAGAAAAAAATTTGCACCTTCTCCATTCAGTCTGTTTGTGAAAATCAGACCTCACTTGGATGTCATCCGAGTGCGGTCCAATGTTTTCCACTGACCCATAAACTTGAATGGCCGATTTCCATTCGATTATTGGAGTGCTATCCATCAAAACGATGGTTATCCTCGTCTGAGTTGTTCTGTCCTCTGCACAAGACCTAAATGTTGCTTTCCATCCACACTCCAAGATGTATTGTTAGGAAATTAGGATGATGAGCAACATTTGGGACAGTGAGTGATAGAAATGTACAGTACAGACCAAAAGTTTGGACACACCTTCTCATTTAAAGATTTTTCTGTATTTTCATTACTATGAAAATTGTACATTCACACTGAAGGCATCAAAACTATGAATTAACACATGTGGAATTATATACTTAACAAAAAAGTGTGAAACAACTGAAAATATGTCTTATATTCTAGGTTCTTCAAAGTAGCCACCTTTTGCTTTGATGACTGCTTTGGTGAACAGATGGACTCTACATGCCATGAAGCATGGAGGAGGAGGTGTGATGGTGTGGGGCTGCTTTGCTGGTGACACTGTTGGGAATTTATTAAAAATTGAAGGCATACTGAACCAGCATGGCTACCACAGCATCTTGCAGCGGCATGCTATTCCATCCGGTTTGCGTTTAGTTGGACCATCATTTATTTTTCAACAGGACAATGACCCCAAACACACCTCCAGGCTGTGTAAAGGCTATTTGACCATGAGGGAGAGTGATGGGGTGCTAAGCCAGATGACCTGGCCTCCACAGTCACCAGACCTGAATCCAATCGAGATGGTTTGGGGTGAGCTGGACCGCAGAGTGAAGTTCAAAATGGTACAATTTTCATAGTCATGAAAATACAGAAAAATCTTTAAATGAGAAGGTGTGTCCAAACTTTTGGTCTGTACTGTATATAAAGATATGTTGAATATGTTAGTGCTTTATAAGCAATAGAAATAATAATAATGAAATATTAATAGGAGCCTGTCATTAGACTTACTCTATGGTAACAGAACAATAGGAAGCAGGAATCAGAGCCTGGCTGCTCAATTGCGACAAGATATGTTTTATTCATAAATGTTGCAGCATTTTAGTTGAATGAACTTCTCCCCACCTTGCTCCAGTTGATTAACAGATCTCTTCCTATGTATACAAAGCAGGGAAAAGTCAGCTCGCGGACATGAACCAACTGGTCAGGTCTCTTCCAATAGTTCCCAGATATGTTTTTGAACTGTTGCCAATGTATCATTGTGCTTATGCCAGAAACCAGCATAAAACACTTTAAAATGTAAACATTTTTGCACAAAAAAACTTGCGCCAAAACTTTGTGACTGTTTATGTTTTAAAGCAAGTTTCATTCAGCTCCGCCAAAAAGCTCTGGAGCGGGACAGGGTGTGGCTACACACATCAATCAAATCCAAAAGTAGTGGCATTTCTTATGCCAGAAATGTTATTACGGTCACTTACTGGAGTAACATTTGTGGCAAGACACACAGAGGCACGCGCCTATGATAAGATGCATCAAATTAATCACGTGGCGTGCACCTCTTAATGAACTTGATATACGTCAGTCCTGCACGCCCGTTATTAAGATTATACAACATGTTGGTCTTAGAGAATCAGGACCTATGCATTCTCTGAAATACTGCAGCATTTCAGAGTAAAACACACTTGACAGCAAATGCGCAGCCAGGCTTTGATTCATGTTGCTCATGGTTTGGACAGCATGAATCTAGTGACAAGTTCCCTTTAAACATATAAAAGCAACTTAGACATTTAATGAGGGGTTGTATTAGAAAAGTGAAATATTTACAAATAATATCTGGAAAAAAAAATGCAAATAATGTAATTGAAAATTCTGCATAAAAATAGAAACAGCAAGGCATTTTAAACCATGAATTAAAGGGGTTGTGCCAAGATTAGAAGTAATTTCCCATCTATAGGACAGGGGACAACTTCTTGATCACATGGGATCTGCACTTTCTCTACATTCATGCTCAATGGGAGGACCAAAGAAACAGTTATATGAAAAAGTTTGGGCACCCCTATTAATCTTAAGCTTAATGTTTTCTTAAAATTGGTGTTTTTGCAACAGCTATTTCAGTTTGATATATGTAATAACTGTTGGACACAGTAATGTTTCTGCCTTGAAATGAGGTTTATTGTACTAACAGAAAATGTGCAATCTGCATTCAAACAAAATTTGACAGGTGCATAAGTATGGGCACCTCACCAGAAAAGTGACATTAATATTTAGTAGATCCTCCTTTTGCAAAAATAACAGCCTCTAGTTGCTTCCTGTAGTTTTTAATGAGTTCCTGGATCCAGGATGAAGGTATTTTTGACCATTACTCTTTACAAAACAATTCCAGTTCAGTTAAATTTGATGGTCGCCGAGCATGGACAGCCCTCTTCAAATGATCCCACAGATGTTCAATGATATTCAGGTCTGGGGACTCGAATGGCCATTCCAGAACATTGTAATTGTTCCTCTGCATGAATGCCTGAGTAGATTTGGAGCGGTGTTTTGGATCATTGTCTTGCTGAAAGATCCATCCCCTGCATAACTTCAACTTTATCACTGATTCTTGAACATTATTGTCAAGAATCTGCTGATACTGAGTGGAATCCATGCATCCCTCAACTTTAACAAGATTCCCAGTGCCGGCATTGGCCACACAGCCCCAAAGCATGATGGAACCTCCACCAAATTTTACTCAGGGTAGCAAGTGTTTTTCTTGGAATGCTGTGTTTTTTTGCGCCATGCATAACACCATTTTGTATGACCAAACAACTCAATCTTGGTTTCATCAGTCCACAGGACCTTCTTCCAAAAAGAAATTGACTTCTCCAAATGTGCTTTTGCGTACCTCAGCCGACTCTGTTTGTGGCGTGCTTGCAGAAACGGCGTCTTTCGCATCACTCTCCCATACAGCTTCTCCTTGTGCAAAGTGCGTTGTATAGTTGACCGATGCACAGTGACACCATCTGCAGCAAGTTGATGCTCCAGCTCTCTGGAGGTGGTCTGAGGATTGTCCTTGACTGACCTCACCATTCTTCTTCTCTGCCTTTCTGATGTTTTTCTTGGCCTGCCACTTCTGGCCTTAACAAGAACTGCCCCTGTGTTCTTCCATTTCCTTACTATGTTCCTCACAGTGGAAACTGACAGGTTAAATCTCTGAGACAGCTTTTTGTATCCTTCCCCTGAACAACTATGTTGAATAATCTTTGTTTTCAGATCATTTGACAGTTGTTTTGAGGAGCCCATGATGCCACTCTTGAGAGGAGATTCAAACAGGAGAACAACTTGCAAGTGGCTACTTTAAGTAGCTTTTCTCATGATTGCATACACCTGGCTATGAAGTTCAAAGCTCAATGAGGTTACAAAACCAAAAAAAGTGCTTTAGTAAGTCAGTAAAAAGTAGGTAGGAGTATTTAAAACAAGAAAATGATAAGGGTGCCCATACTTATGCACCTGTCAAATTTTGTTTGAATGCAGATTGCACATTTTCTGTTAGTACAATAAACCTCATTTCAAGGCAGAAACATTACTGTGTCCAACAGTTATTACGTATATCAAACTGAATTAGCTGTTGCAAAAACACCAATTTTAAGAAAACATTAAGCTTAAGATTAATAGGGGTGCCCAAACTTTTTCATATTACTGTACCTGAGTACTGCACTCTGATGTTGGTGGCACACCCTTTAAAGGGGTTTTCTCACGGAACAAAAGTTCATTTTAAAAATTGTCTGTTTCTGACCATGTATGGAACATACCACAGCTCCTGGGCAGGGGAGGAAGCAAAAGACAATACAGACATTACAGCAGGGGATCACAGCTGATTATTTCTGTGAGGTAAAACATTTCACTGCCTGTTTCTAAACAATATTTTACTTCACAAAATGAATCCTCTGTGATCCCCTGCTGTAATATGTGTATTGTCTTTTGCTTCCTCCCCTGCTCAGGAGCTGTGGTATGTTCCATACATGGTCAGACACAGACAATTTTTAAAATGAACTTTTGTTTGTGGGAAAACCCCTTTAAGACTGAAGGCACAACCCCTTTAATGATAAGAAACCACATCTCATCTAGACTTCAGTGAAATTGTTTAATATAAATATTTTGATGTTGCAAAGTTAATTTAACAAGTTCAGTGCCTTGGAAGGAAAAGACTATAGTTCAGCACTGGATTATTTTGTTTGATGATGTATATTGCCTCTCCATCACCGTAGAAAGGAAAAAACATCCAGTGACTCACAGGAAACATAATTTCTGATTTTACATATACTGTTTTCATCTCTTTTAAGTCCAAAATAATGATGGGTTCTACTGACCATTGCAGAGTTATCTTGTATGACATATTTGTCCCCCTCTGTCTGCAGTCCATGCTCATCCTCCATAGCAGAGGTCCTCAACCTGTAGTGTAGGAGTGGTGGAGGTGATGTTCTGCTCCCTGACACTCCAAGGGATTACATTTTTTTATATTTATGCATGTTTCTGAAAGTAAAACCCTCTGGGGCTGCAGTTTAGCCTAGACAGGGTTAACTGTAAAGGCCGGCCCAGATTGGGGAGGGGGGAATTGAAAGTTAGTGCCAAGTTCAGGGCCTGTGAAGAGCAGTTAGGTTAAGTAAGGAGAAGTGACAGCAGCTGTCTTACGCAATATGCTGCTAGGGACAACTTGATCCTGTTTCTCTGGCAATGGATTGCCATAATACCTTTCCATGCAAATTGTCGGCTTGGGAACCTCGAGATGGATGTTGAGGTCCTTGGGTGCACTCAGCCTACAAAGCTGCAGGGAAAGTGGACTCACATTCACAGAGGCAGGAGGTGATAGAATCCAGATGCACTGCTAGTTGTCGAGAAGAAATCC
Source organism: Phyllobates terribilis (assembly GCF_046119375.1). Taxonomy (NCBI): domain Eukaryota; kingdom Metazoa; phylum Chordata; class Amphibia; order Anura; family Dendrobatidae; genus Phyllobates; species Phyllobates terribilis. Next base: position 367,516,788 of record NW_027362762.1, on the reverse strand, counting down.
TAGTGCTAGGGAAGCTAGCAAGAGGGATGCTCTACCTACAGAGAACCAGGGCTTAAGTTATGAAGGGTACCTATGAGAATGACTGTAACCGGTTGGGCCCCTTCCTATATGCCTGATTGTAAAGACTGCAAGCTGTCCAGTAAAAGTTTTATTGTTTTTACGAATTCCGTGTCCCCTGGATTGTTAGCTGCAAAGATTCTGTAAGAGGAAATCCAGATGCCAGTGGAGGCCTGCGGGCCAAAAGTGTGATGCACCTCACACAGCAGCAGCACACCAAGACGAGGACATATTTTGTCTGTAGGGTGCCAGAGGGAGCAGAAGCAGCAGCTTCAGCTCAGTCACCTAAGGCTATGTGCCCACGTAGCAGATTTGATGCAGAGCGTTTTTGCCTCTCTCTGGCAGAAAAAAACGCATGCATATTTACATGCATTTTTTCTGCCAGAGACAAGCGTTTTTTCAGCATTTTTACATGCGTTTTCTCAAGCAGTTTTCGAAGCGATTTTGAGCATCACTTGGAAAAGTGCTTGACAAGTTGGTCACACTATATAAATCCATGCAACTGGCATGGATTTATATAGTGTGACCAAGTAATAGTTAAAAAAAAGAATAAGAATGGTAAAAAAAAAAAAAAGATTATACTCACCTTCCGGTGTCTTCCCGGTGTCATCTCTGCTGCGTCCGGTCTCTTGCAATGCTCGCAGTGGTGTGAAGGACCTGCGGTGACGTCATTGAGTCATGTGATGGGTCACATGACTCAGTGACGTCATGGCAGGTCCTTCACAACAGCGCGAGCATTGCAAGAGACCGGACGACGTGGACAAAACACCGGGAGGACATCGGAAGGTGAGGATAAACTTTATTTTTTATTTTAAATTCTTTTTTTTACAGATTCTATGGTACCCAGGTCTGGATGAGAGTCTCTTCTCCTCCAGACATGGGTATCATCCGCACATTAGAACTCGCCAATTACGCAAGTACAGATGCAGTCTTGCGGAATTGGCGCGTTCTAATGCAAGTCAATGGCGGCGATTACACTGCATGTCCGCAAAATTAATGGACATGCGGCGTATTTTTGAGCGCAGCATAAATGCTGCGGAAAAATACGCAGCATGGGCATTGAAAGTGCGGAATTGCATTGAAGACCATGGGGGAAGGTTTACCAAGCGTTTCCCAAGCGTTTACGCTGCGGAAATTCTGCAGCGTAAACTCTTGAAAAACGCATCGTGGGCACGCAGCCTAAGGCTGCGTGCCCAGGATGCGTTTTTGGTGCATATTTTGGTGCGTATTTGCAGCGCGTAAACGCTCCAGAAACGCATTGCATACCTTATCCCATGACTTCTTATGACATTCTGCAAGTTCTGTGCACATGGTCCGTATTTTTTCTGTGCAGATTTTACTTTCTGAAAAAATATGGACATGACCCATTCTTGTGTGTTTCTGCATGCGCATTTGCCTATACAATGCATTGGAAAAACGCAAGGCAAATACGCATGCAAATACAAGTGAAATACGCATCAAAATCGCATGTAAAAACCGCATGCGTTTTTCTGCCAAGGAGATGTAGAAATGCTCAGGAAAATTTCTGCTTTATTTCTGCATCGTGGGCACTAAGCCTTACAGTAGCTTGGGAGCCACAAGTGGCTGGCAAGCCCAAGATATGTGTCTCACGGCTATCTGCCAGCTTGGTGCATTAGCAACCAGCTATAAAGAGAAGGTCTCCAGATCATAACTTTTAAGAGTAGCCCCTCACAGAATAGAAGATCTGGATGTGCATATACTTACAGAGGGTGAAATAAAGAAATATAGTAATCTAAAGATAGGATGATACTGTTAGTTAGAGGGAATCTTGAAGAATACCAAATGAGATTAAAGTGGTAAGCCTTGGATGTAATGATTCTGCCTATATGGGCACTAGGTCCCAGTATGGTTTCTGCGGGGAAGCCTTGGCTGTCATCATACCTTTAATAGTGGTCTCTGAGTGTCACTACTGTGGGTTTGCTTGCCTGAATGTGACTCGCAACCTTCTCTCAGATTTGAATGTGACTCTCAAGGTAAAAAAAAGGTTGGGGACTGCTGCTTTATAGCAACACAAGAAATCAGATTCTAGACCAGACTCCTAAATTATTTATGACTCCAAACTAAACCTTCAGGTTAACTCAGAAATTTGGAACCCAGAGTAGACACTAACATTTAGAGACTCATACCAGAACAGTGTATTAACTTAGACCACAGACTAGACCCTTAAAATAATTTCAACCCCAGAACAAAAACATAAAAAATGTAGTCCCAAGACTAGATCCTAAAACAATTTCAGATCACAGATCAGAATCCAAAAAATATTTGGACCCGGATCAAACAAATTAATTTAAATACCTCCACTGGTTGTTAGGAGCTTAAAAAAACAGCACAATGCATTGACAGTTGGAAAGATGGGGGAGGAGGAGGGGAACATGAACTTCTCTTCCCAGATCCAAAAACCAGACCCAATTCCAAGTGTTGAATCTAACCCAAAGAAAGTGAAATATTTATTTTTTTTGCTGCACATATTCTCTAATTGCATGAAATATTACTTAAATTCAATAGTAGAAATATGCCCTTCTAGTAGCTGTACTACCACAATAGTGTTTGCTTTATTTATCTTAATCTATTTGCTAAATGTTACATTATGTTATTTCTGAGTCAGTGATGACCTCAACCATAACAAACGCTTTTCATAAAGCCTTGATTCCACAATGCCTTCCAAAGAAATATGTATGCATTTACCTTATACCGTTCTGACATCTTGACCCCTGAAGCAGCCTCTGCTCTTTAAAATAGAAATGTGTGGTGTCTTCTACATTAAAAATTCTTGCTTTCATAATCTGAAGGCTAATGTAAGAAATTGCTACCTTGGGGAAAAACATGGGCTGTATGGTCAAATAATTTAACTCTATGGGCACTGGACATCAAAAAAACTTTCACCTGTTTTGCAGCAAATCTTATTTTAAAGGAGTTGCATGTCTATGTCTAAGTAAAAATCATCGTATAACAAACGTTTTTGCAACGTTTTAATATATTTTTTGCCAAATGTCTTTGAACTGGTGACCAATAGAACCAAAATTCTTTCAGAAACTTGGATATTTAATCTTACAATGATTATGATTTATTAACATAAGTCTGATCCACCTGTTATGCTCTGTTTTCAAATGTAAGCTAACATTAAACTTGCCCCAGTTACTTCTTTACTGTCAGCTATAGTGGACCTATCAATTTTCAGTTTTTAGCACATATAAACTTTTCAATTTTTAAAGCAGATTGGAACCAGATTTCACAATATATGCTGCATACATTACTAAATAAACCTATTAGACCTGCTGGATTTACTTTGAAAATCAATGTCAAAATAGCTGTAAAATCCTTTATGAGAGTTCAACTCAATCATTGCCCGTCTGGACTGATTGATAGTTCCTCTGTATCCCTCCTGCCAGTTGCTGCTGAGATCTGGTATTGCTCAGTACAAGCTGCAGCTGTTATTCAGGATAGGGAGATGGAGGTTGAATACACTTGAACTCTCTCTCTCTTAGTCTATTGCTCTAATATTGGGATTATACAGTCATTCCGATCTGTATTTTCAAAGTAATTACACTAGCCTCATCAGGTAAAACAAAATCTATTTAATAATGTATAACGTGCATATATTTTGCAATCTGTGAGAAGTTCACTTTAAAGAGGTGGCAGTATTCCCAACTGGTTACATAGTTATACACAGAGTTCAACTAGCATCTTGTATTATTTCTCTCTATGCGCCAGAGAAGAAGTAAAAAAAAATGATAACTTTGTAGAGATATAAATACTAGACAATTATAAGTAATTGATAAATATAATAATTAAGAAGACTTTTTTATCTGCTTAAAACATTTCATGATTTGGTCATGTCAACCACTTACAGTACATAGTGCTTTATTATCTTCCACAATATAAAAGTAGCACTTTCATTCATTTTTACCCAGCAACAGTAACATTTTTATTGTACTTTTTATTGAATATTCAATTTTTATTCTGCAGATTGTATACCTTTTTTTAATAAATGCTGGTAATTTTTTTTAGAGAGCTGGTGTCTATTTTGGATAACATATCACTAGATCAACTGGCTAAATTGATTTCCAAACGTTATATCTGGGTTAAAATGTATAGCGAATCCTTGCTTATTCAAGATTTTAAATCATAACACAAATGTAAAAGTTACAGTGAACTTAGAAGCAAGGCTTTAAGATATAGGTCTTGTTTACAGTAGAACCTTGTCTTCTGTTATTAGCAGACAGGTCTCTTCAAGTGAATATGTATAGCAATACTGTGCAAATTAAATGTTTAACACTGGCCACTGTAGTTACTTTCTGCAATACCCAGAAGAGGAGCAAGGATCCTTGTGTTATCCACAGACGGAGCTATGAAGGAGTAGCAAGGAAAGGTAGATGAATATAAGTTGCATCCAATTTTAAAAGGATAAGAAAGTTTTAAAACACATCCTGCAGTGGACACTTTTAAAACCCCAAACTGTCATGGCAACCCATTGGCACCTGAGATTGCGCCAGAAGATGGCAGGTAGGTTTACAAAGTTAGCTCTTTATGTCAGCCACTTAGATCCCATGGTAAGTTATGACTATAGCTTAAAAAGATGGCATTATAATTACATTTAATCAGTCATTGTAGGGACTGTGGCTGTCAAATAAATTTGCATTCCTGTAGTGATCACACAAGTACAGACATGGTGCCTATTAGTGATGAGCGAGCGTGCTCATTTAACCCTTTTGCCAAGCACGCTCGGATGCTTTCCCAGTATCTTCGGCGTGCTCGTATATTAAGTTCGAGTTCCTGCGTCCGCATGATTTATGGCTGTTAGTCAGCCTCAACACATGTGTGGATTCCCTAACAAACATGCTGTAGCATCGGCGTCTCTGCTCCTTGCTAGGCAGAGATGCTGTCCCTCTCACCTTCCCGCTCCTGGCGCGGCATCCTCCAGCGCTTCTCTCCCCGCTGCTGCCAGCGCGCGCTCCTTCCCCAGCACTGTGCTTAGGGCGCGCGCGCTCCCCCTCTCTTAAAGGGGCTGCGCGCGACGTCCTAAGGAGTCCCGGGCCAATTGCCGGAGGACCTCCCATATATAAGGCACCTCCTCCAAAATGGAGGTGCCGGAGCAAAGTTGTTGCACAGTTACTTATCTCTGCTTCAGCCCTCAGGTTCCGCTGCTAGCCTGACTCCTCATCTTGCCTGCCAGACTGTTATCTGCCCGTTACCTGCCGAGCCTGCCAGCCCGCTCATCTGGAGCGCTTACCTGTCACCTGCCTGTTACCTGCCTTGTCTGACAGCCTGCTCACCTGGGAGCACCTGCCTGTTACCTGCTGTGTCCATCAGCCCGCTCACCTGGGAGCACCCGTCTGTTACCTGCTTGCCTACCTGGAGGCTCCGCCATCACTTGCTGTGACCACCTGCTTGGTAAACCTAGAGACTACTACTTGCTTTGCTGTCACGTACCGTGACCACCTGTCAGTTAACCAGAGACTTCTGCCTGTTTGCTGTGTCCATCCGTCATACCGGTCAGTCCCATCCATCTGACCCGTGGGAGCCACCTGCTCTCTTACAAGGTCGTCCCCAGAGTAGCACCTCGTCCCTCTGCCCGGATCCTCCCTGGTCACGGAGTCCGTTAGCCACCGTCCAACCAGGGTCGGTTCGGGTTGATACTTAGTCACGCCCCTCTGGGTCCCTCCTTGCACCGCGGCACAGAGGTTCCACCACCCGGACCTGTAACAGTTTGCACGGGCCATGGAACCCGGTGGCACCCAAGCTCCCTCACTCTCTGACCTATTCCACGAAGTCTCCCGTCAGAGATCCCAACAGGAATCCATCTGTCATGCTGTCTCTGTGTACTGGAGGTAGGGGGCCTAAGCTGACCCTAAGCTGGGGCCCTGACTAATCCCTCTACCTGGAGGTACTGTTAAAGGTACAGAGGTCCAGGCCACCAGCGTAACCCCTACCTCCTGAGGATCCGTGCACCTAAGTAATCTAGTCCTGAGAAGGACCCCTGATCACAACAAAAGGGGACAGGTAATAATATGCCCACACTCAGTACTTAGACGAACGAGACAGTAGAAGGGTAAAACCAAAACCACCTTGCATACAAAAACTACACAACTACAACAGAGGAAACACCAATGGGAAAGGAGATAAATGATAAAGCGAGGAAGGGAAAAAACACTCCAAATACACTTAGCTCTGAAACTCCAAATACCACGATCCGCTCTGTTAGTCTGCATGAAATGCTTTCACCGACACTTCCCTAACAGACCGGCAGGCATTTGAAGGAGTCCCACTACAGCAGCATTGATTGCAGCTGGGCGAGGCTGGACCTCGTCTAGCACAGAGAGAGAGAGAGTTAACTCCCTCACTGCCGAAAAACACAAAGCACCAAAAACTCAGCTGCGAGAAGTCAGGCTGTGTAATCGTGACGATCTTCGTGGCGACACACCCGTGACAGTACCCCCCCTTCTACGAGGGGCCTCCGGACCCTCAGGGCCAGGTTTATCCGGATGAGTCGTGTGGAAGGCCCGAACTAATCGGTCTGTGTTAATATCCGACGCAGGAACCCACATCCTCTCCTCAGGACCATACCCCTTCCAATGAACCAGGTGCTGAAGGGACCGGCGATTAAAGCGTGAATCGATGACCCTCGATACCTGGAACTCCAAGTTACCATTGACCACCACTGGAGGGGGAGGTAAAGGTGACGGTACCACCGGCGCCACATACCTCTTAAGCAATGATCTGTGGAACACGTTGTGAATTTTAAACGTAGGGGGGAGGTCAAGACGGAATGCCACCGGATTAATTATAGAACTGATCCTGTACGGCCCGATGAACCTGGGACCCAGTTTCCAGGAGGGAACCTTAAGTTTTATATTCCTGGTAGACAACCATACCCGATCGTTCACACTTAGGTCCGGACCAGACACTCTCCTCCTATCAGCCATACGTTTGTATTGGTTCCCCATAGTATTCAGATTCTTCAGCACCCCTCTCCATACTGAAGCGAGTGATGAGGAAAATCGTTCCTCCTCAGGAACCCCCGAAGAGCCCCCCCTACTGAAAGTACAAAACTGGGGGTGAAAACCATATGCCCCAAAAAACGGGGACTTACCAGTGGACTCGCTCCGCCTATTATTAAGAGCAAACTCTGCCAGAGGTAAGAAAGAAGCCCAGTCCTCCTGGTTCTCTGACACAAAACACCGGAGATATGTCTCCAAGCTCTGGTTCATACGTTCCGTCTGACCATTGGTCTGAGGATGAAAAGCCGATGAGAACGATAAATGCATCCCCCGCCGTGTACAAAACGCCTTCCAGAATTTGGACACAAACTGAGACCCCCGATCTGACACCACCTTGGAGGGTACCCCGTGAAGCCTCACAATCTCCCCAATGAACACCTGCGCAAGAGTTTTAGCATTAGGAAGAGCAGGAAGAGTGATAAAATGTGCCATCTTGCTGAACCTGTCCACTACAACGAGTATGACCGTTTTACCCGAAGACGGAGGGAGGTCCGTAATAAAGTCCATAGACAGATGAGTCCAAGGACGCTCCGGGATCATCAAAGGTAAGAGGGCCCCAGACGGACGGGTATGTGAGGTCTTAGAGCGCGCACAAACCCCACAGGACGCGACAAAAGTTACCACCTCCTTATGTAAGTTAGGCCACCAAAACCGACGCGAGAGGAGATCCACAGTTGCTTTACTCCCCGGGTGTCCTGAAAAAACTGAGTTATGGTGTGCCTCGATCACCTTTTGTCGCAACTGATCTGGAACAAACAGTCTCCCCGGAGGTCCAACAGGGGCGTCCCCCTGAGCCTCCAATACCTCCTCCTCAAGCTCAGAGCATACTGCCGAAACCACCACCCCCTCCTGAAGGATAGGAAACGGGTCGTCCGTATTCCCGGCCCAAGGGAAACTACGAGATAAGGCATCCGCCTTTACATTTTTTGACCCAGGACGATATGTAACGACAAAATTAAACCTGGTAAAAAACAATGACCACCTAGCTTGTCTGGGATTCAGACGTTTCGCGGACTCCAGATATAGCAGGTTCTTGTGATCGGTGATGACGGTGACCGGCTGGACTGCCCCCTCTAAAAAATGGCGCCACTCCTCAAAAGCTAACTTAATGGCCAAGAGTTCCCTATCTCCGACATCGTAATTCCTCTCAGCGGACGACAATTTTTTAGAGAAAAAGGCGCACGGATGCCACTTACCAGGTGACGAACCTTGTGACAATACTGCTCCCACCCCTACCTCGGAAGCGTCTACCTCTACAATGAATGGCTGTGACGCATCAGGTTGAATGAGTATGGGTGCCGAGGCAAAACATTTTTTCAAGGAGGAGAATGCTTGACAAGCCTTGTCAGACCACCTAGAAAAAGCCGTCCCCTTTTTAGTCATGTCTGTGAGAGGCTTAACCATGGACGAGAAATTACGAATGAACTTCCGGTAATAATTAGCAAACCCCAGGAAACGTTGTAGTGCCTTAAGATTCTCTGGCCGATCCCACTCAAGATCTGCCCGCACTTTCCCAGGGTCCATACGAAAACTGGACGCTGAAACCAGGAAGCCTAAAAACTGGAGTTCCTGTACGGCGAACACACACTTTTCCCATTTGGCATACAGTTTATTATCCCGCAAGATCTGTAACACCTGCCTAACGTGCTCCTGATGAGACACCAGATCCGGCGAGTAAATTTAGATATCATCCAGATATATGACAACAAACTGTCCCACCAGGCGGCGAAAAATGTCATTAACAAAGTGTTGGAACACCGCCGGGGCATTAGTCAGACCGAATGGCATGACAAGGTTCTCATAATGCCCCTCCGGAGTGTTAAACGCGGTCTTCCACTCATCCCCCTCCTTCATCCTAATCAGATTGTACGCCCCCCTGAGATCCAACTTAGAGAACCATTTGGCGCCCACGATCTGATTAAAGAGATCGGGAATAAGTGGGAGTGGATACGGATCTCGGACCGTAATCCGATTAAGTTCACAGAAATCCAGGCAAGGGCGTAGGCCTCCATCTTTCTTCTTAACAAAGAAGAACCCCGCGGCCACCGGTGAAGATGAAGGTCTAATATGCCCCTTAGCCAGACTTTCTGAAATATAATCCTTCATGGCCTGCCTCTCAGGACCAGAAAGGTTATACAACCTAGCTTTAGGTAACTTGGCCTCAGGGAGCAGTTTTACAGAACAGTCATACTCGCGATGAGGAGGTAGTTCCTGACACCCTTTCTCCGAGAATACATCCTCAAAGTCCGCCAGAAATGGAGGCAAGACCCTAGGAGTAACCGCACCGATGACCGTATTCATGCAGTTTTTATTACAGAATTTACTCCATTGGCTTATCTCTCTGGATTGCCAATTAATAACCGGGTTATGCTTAGTTAACCAAGGAAGGCCCAACACTATAGGAGTGGGAAGACCCTCCAACACGTAGCAAGACAACAGTTCTTTATGTATCGCCCCCACTTGAAGTTTTACGTTATGCACAGCTTGCAAAAAACTTCCCTGACCGAGAGGCCTGGCATCGATCGAGAATATGGGGATGGGTTTAGCCAACTCACTCAATCGCATACCTTGAACCCGGGCAAACCGAGCGTCCACCAGATTAGCCCCGGCCCCACTATCCAGAAGAACAGATATCCTCTCAGTTCTCGTACCCACCACCACCTCCGCCGGAACGAGAAACTGAGACGAACCTAGGGACGAAATACCTACTCCCAGATTGCCGTCCACCACACAACCTGGGATCAACAGTTTTCCGATGACTCTTCACTCTGCAAGGGACGGGATGGACACCCCCCAATAAAATGTCCCTTTCTCCCGCAGAAGAAACACCTTCCTGTCTTATGGCGCACCACCGGTCCCCTCCCCCGAAATGATGTCCCTCCTAATTGCATAGGCTCCTCTGGACTGACCAGGGGAACCACCTTATGAGGGGACCTTGTAGGAGGTGGAGTCATCACAGGGGGTGGAGTTATCCTGCACCTCTCCCGAAGCCGTCTGTCAATGCGAATAGCAAGGGCCATAGCGGCTTCCAGTGACGCGGGAGAGTCATACTGTGCCAACACATCCTGTAATTTGTCGGATAAACCTTGACAAAACTGGCTCCTAAGAGCCGGGTCATTCCACTGGGTGTCAGTGGCCCACCTACGGAACTCCGAACAGAATTCCTCCGCCGGACGATCTCCCTGCTGGATCCTACGTAACTTAGATTCAGCAAGGGAGATCCGATCCGGGTCATCATATACAAGACCCGGAGCAGCAAAAAACCTATCCACTGACTGGAGAGCCGGGGAGCCCGGGGGAAGAGAGAACGCCCAAGATTGTGGGTCCCCTTGTAGGAGCGAGATGACAATTCCCACCCTTTGTTCTTCACTCCCCGATGACCGAGGCCGCAGCCGAAAGTACAACTTGCATGCCTCCCGGAAAACAAAAAACTTGTCCCGCCCCCCAGTGAACCTGTCAGGGAGAGCTACTTTAGGTTCTGGTCCGGCTTGCTCCTGAGGATACAAAACCTTGGACCTAACGTCCGCCAGCTCCATGGACAAACTCTGCAACTGCCGAGCTAGACCGGCTACTGGATCCATGGTAGCTGGAGAAAATCTAAGTGGTCGGTGAAAATGTCACACTGTCTCTGTGTACTGGAGGTAGGGGGCCTAAGCTGACCCTAAGCTGGGGCCCTGACTAATCCCTGTACCTGGAGGTACTGTTAAAGGTACAGAGGTCCAGGCCACCAGCGTAACCCCTACCTCCTGAGGATCCCTGCACCTAAGTAATCTAGTCCTGAGAAGGACCCCTGATCACAACAAAAAGGGACAGGTAATAATATGCCCACACTCAGTACTTAGACGAATGAGACAGTACAAGGGTAAAACCAAAACCACCTTGCATACAAAAACTACACAACTACAACAGAGGGAACACCAACGGGAAAGGAGATAAATGATAAAGCGAGGAAGGGAAAAAACACTCCAAATACACTTAGCTCTGAAACTCCAAATACCACGATCCGCTCTGTTAGTCTGCATGAAATGCTTTCACCGACACTTCCCTAACAGACCGGCAGGCATTTGAAGGAGTCCCACTACAGCAGCATTGATTGCAGCTGGGCGAGGCTGGACCTCGTCTAGCACAGAGAGAGAATTAACTCCCTCACTGCCGAAAAACACAAAGCACCAAAAACTCAGCTGCGAGAAGTCAGGCTGTGTAATCATGACGATCTTCGTGGTGACACACCCGTGACACCATCCTGAACCACCTGCGTAATGTCAACTACCGCCTGGACACACTGACTGCTCTACCAGGACCTGCCTCCAGTCGCACGACTCACGCCTCAGCAGCGTCGCTGCCCAGCAATACCATGGTACCCGGTCATGGTCACCGGCTTTCTGCACCGCCTCGTTTTGGTGGAGACCCCGCCTTGGCTCAAGGCTTCATTAACCAGTGCACCCTGCACTTTGAACTCTTGGCACATCATTTTACCTCCGACCGGGCCAAAGTGGCCTTCATCATGTCCCATCTCACTGGGGAAGCACTGGCTTGGCTTAATCCCCTGTGGGAGAGAGGGGATCCCCTGGTATCCAACTTGTCAGCTTTCCTCACTGCATTCCGGAAAGTCTTCGATGAACCAGGACATCAGCCTCCTCTCTGCTACGTCTCCGCCAAGGGAGTCTCACCGTGGGCCAATATGCCATACGGTTACGTACCCTCGCTTCTGAGCGTGCCTGGGATAACGAGGCCCTGGTGTCCGTCTTCTGGGAGGGCCTTTCCGGTCGGATTAAAGATGAACTTGCCGGTCGGGACATTCCAACCACCCTGGATGACTTGGTGACACTAGCTACCCGGATTGACATCTGGTTCCAGGAACGTACCAAAGAGACCACCCGTGAGAGGTGGTTTCCCCGCCTTGCTCCTACTTTCCAGAGACCAGTCTCTTCATCTGTCTCTCCCCAGGTGCACTCACCCGAGCCCATGCAGATCGACCAGACCAAGATGGTCAAATCTCGCCAAGAGTCATGCCGAGCCTAGGGGAGCTGTTTCTATTGTGGCAGTAAGGAGCACCTGATTTGTTCCTGCCCGGAGAGACCGGGAAACTCCGGTGTCTAGGACCGCTCGGAGAGGTCGTCCTAGACAAAAGTAAGCCCTCTCCATCCCTGACTCTGTCTGTCTCTATCTCCTGGGGAGAGAACCGTCACTTTGTAATCAGCTAGATTCTGGAGCTGCTGGAAATCTCATTTCCCAGTCCCTAGTAGAGAAATACCACATTCCCACCAAATCTCTGGCTGAACCTTTGTCTGTCGCCTCCGTGGATGGAAGACTTCAACAGGTGACCATCCTGCTCGTCACGGAACCCATAACCCTGCAGGTGGGAATGCTGCACTCTGAAAAGATCTTCTTCCATGTGCTACCCGGACTCTCTCACTCTCTATTGCTAGGCCTACCTTGGCTCCAGATTCATGAACCTGTGTTGAACTGGCAATCCGGTGAAGTACTCCGGTGGGGTCCGGACTGCCATAGGACCTGCCTGGTTCCGGTTTGCCCGGTTCGTCCACTACTGACTCCAGCTAATATACCCGGTCTTCCGGCTCCCTACTGGCCCTATGCAGACGTCTTCGGTAAAAAGGAAGCAGAGACATTACCATCTCATAGGCCATATGATTGCCCGATCGACTTGGTACCTGGCGCCACTCCACCCCGTGCGCGTATTTATCCGTTGTCTGCAGCCGAGACCCGGGCCATGTCAGAGTACATAGAGGAGAATCTGGCAAGGGGGTTCATCCGGAAGTCTACCTCCCTGGCGGGAGCCGGATTCTTCTTTGTCAAAAAAAAGGATGGCTCTCTACGCCCCTGTATTGACTATAGAGGACTCAATCAGATCACCGTAAAAAATAAATACCCCCTGCCGCTCATCTCCGAGTTGTTTGATCGCCTTTAAGGCGCTAGGATCTTTTCCAAGCTGGATCTACGTGGAGCGTATAAAATGGTCCGTATCCGTGAAGGTAGACGAGTGGAAAACGGCATTTAATACCAGGGACGGACACTATGAGTACCGTGTGATGCCCTTCGGCCTCTGCAATGCTCCCACCATCTTCCAAGAACTGGTCAACGACATCTTCCGTGACCTTCTTTACTCCTGCGTGGTGGTATACCTGGACGATATCTTGGTCTTCTCTCTGGATGTTCCCACACACCGAAGGGATGTTCGTCAGGTCCTGCTTAGGCTCAGGCAGAACCACCTCTACGCAAAATACTAGAAGTGCCTCTTCGAGCAGACCTCTCTTCCATTCCTGGGCTATGTTATCTCCCAGACAGGCCTATGAATGGATCCTGAGAAGCTCTCTGCTGTCCTTAAGTGGCCCCGTCTGGAGGGGTTGAAGGCAATACAGCGATTCCTGGGCTTCGCCAATTACTATCGTCTCTTCAGTCCACAGTTCTCGTCCCGGACTGCTCCCACATCTGCGCTCACCCGCAAGGGCGCAAATCCCAATGTATGGTCACTCGAAGCCGAGGAGGCCTTCCTTTCCTTAAAGCAAGCCTTCTCCTCTGCCCCAGTTCTGCACCATCCAGACTGAAATAAACAATTCCACCTGGAGGTTGATGCCTCCTCTTCCGGAGCCGGAGCAGTACTTACCCAAAAATCTTCTTCCGGCAGAATGGTAACCTGCGGCTTCTTCTCCAATATCTTCTCCTCTTCTGAGCGCAACGACTCCATAGGAGACCGAGAATTGCTAGCCGTCAAATTGGCCCTGGAGGAGTGGCGCTACTTGCTTGAAGGGACTCTACACCCGGTGATCATTTACACAGATCACAAAAATCAGGCATATCTCCAAAATGCCCAGGATCTTAATCCGCGTCAGGCTCGGTGGTCTTTGTTTTTTGCCCGCTTCGACTTCATCCTGCATTTCTGCCCGGCGGACAAGAATGTCAAAGCTGATGCCTTGTCCCGATCCTTCCTGTCTTCCAATCAAGAGGAGGAGCCTATGCACATCATCGACCCCTCCAAGGTGATGAATGTGGCCCCCTTGGATTTGACTCGTCTTCCACCCGGCAAGACGTTTGTAGCGGTTCCAGACCATGAGAAGGTTCTTTGCTGGGGTCATTCTTCTAAACTACCTGGCCATGCTGGCCAAAAGAAGACCTTCCTGCTCATTACCCGGCATTACTGGTGGCCTACCATGCGTAAGGATGTGGTAGACTTCGTCTCTGCCTGTTCATCTTGTGCATGCAACAAAGTTCCCAGACACTTACCAGATGGTCATCTCCTGCCGCTTCCCGTACCTGTTTCCACGTGGCAACACATTGCTATGGACTTCATTACCGGTCTCCCTGTTTCTGCCAGGAGTACTGTCATTTGGGTGGTCGAGGACCACTTTTCTAAAATGGCCCACTTCATTCCCCTGCCTGGTCTCCCGTCTGCATCTGAGCTGGCTAAAGACTATATCCGCCATATCTTCCGTCTCCATGGCCTACCCCTCCACATCGTGTCGGATCGAGGGGTTCAGTTTACCTCCCGCTTCTGGAGAGCCACATGTAAACTGCTGGATGTCACCCTGGATTTCTCCTCCGCTTACCATCCTCAGTCATGTGGTCAAGTGGAGCGGATCAATCAGATCCTTACCAGTTTCCTCCGGCACTTCGTTAATGCCCACCATTATGATTGGGTGGACCTCCTACCATGGGCCGAATTCTCGTATAATAACCATGAGAGCGAATCCTCTTCCAAGTCCCCGTTCTTCATAGTCTATGGCCAATGTCCCCAGATTCCGTTTCCTGTCTCCGCTTCTGTGGACCGCCCTGCCACAGAGTCTCTTGTCAGCGAATTTTCCACCATTTGGGAGAGTACTAAATCCGCACTTCTTCAGTCCTCTGAGCGGATGAAGAGATATGCTGATAAGAGGCGTCTGGATCCGCCTCAATTCCGTCCGGGAGACAAGGTTTGGCTCTCCTCCAAACATGTGCGGCTCAAGTTACCCTCCTACAAGTTGGGTCCACGTTTCATCGGCCCTTTCGAAATCCTCAAGTAAATTAATCCAGTGGCCTACAAGTTAAAACTCCCGGCCACCTTACGGATTCCCAACTCCTTCCACATTTCTCTCCTCAAACCCGTTGTCTTTAACTCTTTTTCCAACAATCCAGGTACTCCCCCTGCTCCGGTTTCCGCTGAGGACTTCTTTGAGGTAGAGAGTATTCTGGCCACCAGGAGGGTAAGAGGAAAGACCTTTTTTCTGGTAGATTGGAAGGGGTTTGGTCCTGAGGAGAGAACTTGGGAACCCAGGGAGAACATCAACGCCCCGCTTCTCCTTGAAAAATTTCTTTCAGGCCTAAAAAAGAGGGGGCCTAAAGGGGGGGATACTGTAGCATCGGCGTCTCTGCCCCTTGCTAGGCAGAGACGCTGTCCCTCTCACCTTCCCGCTCCTGGCGCGGCGTCCTCCAGCGCTTCTCTCCCCGCTGCTGCCGGCACGCGCTTCTTCCCCAGCACTGTGCTTAGGGCGCGCGCGCGCGATCCCCCTCTCTTAAAGGGACATGTATAAGGTACCACCTCCAAAATGGAGGTGCCCGAGCAAAGTTGTTGCACAGTTACTTATCTCTGCTTCAGCCCTCAGGTTCCGCTGCTAGCCTGACTCCTCGTCCTGCCTGCCAGCCTGTTTCTGCCCATTACCTGCCGAGCCTGTCAGCCCGCTCACCTGGAGCGCTCACCTGTCACCTGCCTGTTACCTGCCTTGTCTGACAGCCTGCTCACCTGGGAGCACCCGACTGTTACCTGCTGTGTCCGTCAGCCCGCTCACCTGGGAGCACCCGTCTGTTACCTGCTTGCCTACCTGGAGGCTCCGCCGTCACTTGCTGTGACCACCAGCATGGTAAACCTAGAGACTACTGCTTGCTCTGCTGTCACGTACCGTGACCACCTGTCAGTTAACCAGAGACTTCTGCCTGCTTGCTGTGTCCATCCGTCATACCGGTCAGTCCCATCCATCTGACCCGTGGGAGCCACCTGCTCTCTTACAAGGTCGTCCCCAGAGTAGCACCTGGTCCCTCTGCCCGGATCCTCCCTGGTCACGGAGTCGTTAGCCGCCGTCCGACCAGGGTCGGTTCTGGTTCATACTTAGTCACGTCCCTCTGGGTCCCTCCTTGCACCGCAGCACAGAGGTTCCACCACCCGGACCCGTAACACATGCAATCCCTGCATGTGTTGAGGCTGACTAACAGCCATAAATCATGCAGACACAGGAACTCACATTTAAAATACGAGCACGCCAAAGATACTCGGAAAGCACCCGAGCGTATTCAGCAAAAGGGTTAAACGAGCATTCTCACTCATCACTTGTGCCTATGTGATCACAATGACATACATGTAAATGATTATCTTTTCCTGCAAATGACATACATTTATGTAATTTTGTGTTAAACGGATAAATACTTCTTCTATTCGTCATGAAACTACATGTAACATCCCTGGCGGCGTGCTTGCATGGCTTACCACCTCCCACCCTGCAAGACCGCAATCTTACCTATCAGGCCAGGCTGCACACTTTGCTCCAGTACCTGCTGTTTGTATGTCTCTTGTCTGCTGGCTTAGCGCAGCGGCGCTGTTGCTTCCTGATTCTTAAAGCTGCAGTGTGCGCAGTCCTAATGCGTCCCCAGCCTATTGCCGTGAGTCACTGGATACTTAAACCCCCTCCACCAAGTAGGAGGGGCCTGAGCAACACTTTCCATCTGTGTGTTCCTTGCAACTGAGTTGCCAGGTCTTGTCCTGTATCGAGTCTGTTTCTGTCACCCTGGGAGCTGTATACCCAGGCCTGTTACCTGTACCTGTGACTTCTTGTCAGTTTCCGCCACACTGGGGGCTGAGTTCCCAGGCTCGTTCCTGTATCTTGTTCCTGGTTCAGATCCTGTCTGAACAGTGTCCTAGTCCGTTACCTGTTTGTCTCTATGTTTGTACCTTCCCCTTTTCCTGCAGTATCTGAACCTGCACCTAACTCCAACTCGTTGTCTCTGTATTTCTGTTTGTGAGTTTTGTGTCCACTCGCTACTTCATTGCAAGTACCTTGTGTGTATCTGGTTCTGCTCGTTCTGTTTCCCTGCCTCCGTATCTAACTCCTGTGTTCCAGCTATCTTCATGTGTTTTCTAGTCTGTTCCATGTGAACAGAGTCCTGTCCTGTCTACCGCAACTGCGGGTTCTGCTCTGCTCTGCTTGTCTACCGCATCTGCGGGTTTGCTCTGCTTTGCTTGTCTACCACATCTGCGGGTTTTGCTCTGCTCTGCCTGTCTACCGCATTTGCGGGCTTTGCTCTGCTCTGCTTTTCTACTGCATCTGCGGGTTTTGCTCTGCTCTGCTTGTGTACCGCACCTGTGGGTTTTGCTCTGCTCTGCTTGTCTACCGCACCTGCGTGTTTTGCTCTGCTCTGCTTGTCTACCGCACCTGCGTGTTTTGCTCTGCTCTGCTTGTCTACCGCACCTGCGTCCCTGTTCCTGTATCCTAGTCTGTACTGGTTCCTGTCTTGCCTGTGTTCCTACCTGTGTTTGTTTCTCTCAGATTTTACAAGGACAAAGAGGCTATCTCATTCTTCTGTCCCAAAGAGGCGCTGTGTGTTATTTCTGATAATGAGGGGGGGCTGACAATTGTCGCTCACCAGGATGGGTTTTGTGTGGCACAACTCCGATAACTGTGGTTATGATTTCAATATGTAGCTGCTGCTCAAGCCACCGGACTCACACCTGATGGGTGGAGAACATAGCTAAGGAAAGGGCGGTGGATCCCAATTGTTGCCAAAAGTACCACAAGTTTTGGAGACAAAACAGGTACATTCATGCAATGCCTTTTTTTAGTTGATGTCCAAAGAAGGAGTTAAATCAACTCTGAAACACGTTGCATCAACAAACCTGTTTTTCCTCAACGACTTGTGGTACTCTTGGCAGCGCTGGGGATCCACTGACCCTTCCTCTTCCTTTTTATATTAAGCAACAGGATCTCTGTTTTATTACACAGTACAATTCTGTAGCAATTGAATGCAATCAAATAGGCACTTTATAGAAAGAATCTTGTAAAAAATGTACTTGGAGATGGAGACAAATCAATTCTCAAATGCATAAAAAAATGATTCCTGTAGTTTCTTGAAAACCATGGTATACCCCTAAACTAAATTGACAACTTAATGTTATTTTTCCTCGTGTCAGTGGTATGTGTCAATGCATACTCTGACCCTGCCCAATCAGAGATGATGGCCTCAGAGACACCAGATCGGTTTAAAATCTGAAATAATATTTGAAAATCTATATATAAAATAATACAGTAAGGAGTGACAATAAACAAAGTAGTAAAAGATTATTAGTTTATCCTAGGGTGGGTCAGGGTAAAATTGGCTTCTATGCATTTCTTGATTTTCTCAAAAGACCGAGCAGCAGGATTGAATGGTCTATTGGGGAACATTTAGCAAAACACCATCTGTACCTATGTGTTTCCACAGTCTACTTATGGAAACAGCACAGCAGTCTATTCATCATGTTGTAAGTGAAATTCATACTTGCTAAGCATTTCTTGGATAGAGGCTACTGCAGATTCCATAAGCACACCATCTGTAACTAGAATTATGTACTTGTAAATAATAGTTATACTACTAGATAGTATTATTTATGACTGGATCATTATCACATTTTTTGTGCCAACTACTTTATAGGTTAATATTGCAGCCATTTTTTGAAAATGTCACACAGAGAGATAAGGTCATTAATTTATCATAGGAATGCTATTGCTCAAAATCTAAATTAAATACAAATTGCTAAAAATATCAATATTTAAATGCTGTGACAGGGTCACTAGCAATGTATGTGAGGGGAGATATGTATCACAAAGATTGCTATTTTCCGTGATGTGAAATCCAGAAGTTTATCTCCAGCATGTTATGTGCTGAGAGGGGTTAATCAGCCATGACAGGGTAGGGTTTTTTGTGAGTAGCTGTAAGAGATGGGCGGGATGGCCTCTCACCGTATCTCCACCCCAAGGGTGTGGTTTGGCATGTTAAATGTCCAGCCACTGAGTTTTTCTTTCTCTGTGTGACTGGATGCAGGAAGCTCCAGGGAAGTGTTTATGTGCAACTGTGCTGGACTCTGTTGATTGCGGGATTCCGCCTGCTTAGGGTACAGACGTATGGACTGTGCCGTAAATTATCTTTTTGTTTCCCGGTTTTTGCCAGAAAGGCCATGCTTATTTTGTTGAACCCTGCACTGGTTTATGCCATGTTTTAAATAAACCAGCAGAAGAAACATTCCTGTGTCTTTGAGAGCAGCCGAGTGAGTCGCAATACCACACTGCATATATGAATCTCTTGCTGAGGCTAAATTTACATGATCATATACTTTTTTTTTCACCTGTACTGTCAGTCATTTTCAATCCAATTGACATTGGTAAAAATTGGATGTTTTACTGTTGATCCACATGAGTTTAAATTTTTCTTTTGCACATAGACTTGAAAAGGTGAGTCTCATCCTGAATACAGAAAAAAAATTGTCAAAACAAAGAAGCTCACCTTTTGTAGTCAATATTCCTCCTGAAGTGCAGAGACTGGAAGCCTGTGTTGGTAGCAGGGTGGAACAAGAGTGAAAAAGGGTGTATCCAGCACAATTCCAGGGAAGTTAATTAAAAGCTAGAGTATATTATTAACATGTATAAAAAAAAATGTAATGTTTAAAAAAACGCTATAGATAGCATGCATATCTGATGCGTTTCGAACTATGCATTCTTATTCATACGCTGAATTTTGTAATTAACTACCCCAGAATTGTGCTGGATACATTCCTCCTTTTTTTCAGAAAAAAACTTGTGTATGCTGTAAATTTTTTCCATGCAGACTGTTTTTGAAAAAAAAAGCTATCATTGTTTTTTCACGCATAGTCCCTGGATAGAGAATATGGTTGTGTGAACATAGCCGTAGCCAGTGAAATTTTGTGTGCACATGCCTTTCTGTCAGCTAAAACTGATAGTTTATTCTAAACATATGAAAATCATCTAGCTTAGGTTAGAGTCACAACTTATGTGAGTTTTTCCTTTCTTCCACAAAAAAATTGCCATATTTCATCTATTTGACAGCCCATTTATATTATCTGTGTGTTATCTGTTTTTCTCAAATGCAAAAAAAAAATATCAGATTGAAGCTTCTGCAAAATGAGTCAGCAGGTTTTTGCTATGTAGTCTAAGGCTATGTGCCCACGATGCAGAAATGAAGCAGAAAATTTCCGCTTCATTTCTGCATCTCCTTGCCCGGGAAAACGCGTGCGGAATTTAACACGCGTTTTTCGCGCGTTTTTGAAGCGTTTTGCACATGCGGAATTGCCTTGGGTTTTCTAACGTATTGTAGAAGGCAATTCCGCATGCGTAAACGCACAAATAATGGACATGCTGCGGAATTTTCCGCACATCAAAAACGCTGCAGTAAATTCCGCAGCATGGGCATTGAAATTGCAGATTTACATTGGGGACCATGGGGGAAGGATTACCAAGCATTTCCCAAGCGTTTACGCTGCAAAAATTCCGCAGCAAAAACGCTTGATAAACGCATCGTGGCCACGGACCCTATTAGCAGCATATTGGAGTGGCATAGACCCTGATTCTAGGAATATGTCACTTATGAAGTTGTATGTTGTAATTTCAATAATAAGGGATGTGGGTGTCGTTATATACCTCTCAGAATTCTGACCACTGCTACATCTAAAACAGATAAAACAGTCTAGTAAGTGATACATCCCTGGAATCAGGCTCCCTGCCCCTACATCATGCTGCCCTCTGATTACATAGTGGATTCTATTTAAGACCAATGGCAGAATCATATATCTAATATATAATCAGCAAATAGCTGGTTTCAAATCCAGAGGGTCAGGCAGAGATATGACACATATGAATAATCTAAAAGATCTGAATCTAATTCAGAAATGTATCCAAGTGGTAAATCAAATATAATTGCACGAGGAGCCGAGACATACAACTGGCAAACTAATTATTCTGGGATTCAGGAAGTGAAAACTAATTGTGTTCATTTTTTGCCTAAAAAATAGTCATACAATTTAAAAAACACAGGCTTGTTGGAAAAAGGAACATTTTTTATAGTCTAAAAACTATTATACTTTTCAGATGATTCCCCTTCATGAGATCAAAATAGGGTATAAGAGTTGCAAATTCATGACTTTAAATAGTTAAAATGGCAACAAACCAGAAGATTACAGTTAATTGACAACTGTCATGAGATATAATAGGTAAAAAAAAACAAATAAAAAACAGATGAGACTTAAAAGTATGTTACGTCTGTCAGAGGCCACAAGCTTAAAATGCTACCTTGGACAGACTTGACACAAGCCAATCCATCTGGCAGAATCCAGAGAAACCCCAACATCCTTTAACCCCTATACAGGGATCTAGTTTTACAAGAGGACCTAGTGCATAGCTATCATGGAAGGGCCGTCCAGAAGCAGGAATGGTTTCCAAGGAGGGACAAGCCAAGAAGTAGCATCAAGGACAAAATCAGGAGGCAAGTAGATAGTCAGATTACAATCTGGAGTCAGAACATGGGAAAGACAAAACAGAAAACCTGAGACAAGTCAGAGCAAGATCAGAGTCTATGTAATTAGCTGAACACAATCTAACTAATAACTGGCAGCTAGTGTCAGTCTGCTGGGGTTTATATAGAAAGGAGCCCCGCTCATGGCTCCCAGCAGAAAGGTAATTACCTACTAGCTCACTGCAGCAAAACACAAGTGAATAACAAAGGGGAAATTATCACTGCCTAACCACCAGGTCAGAGGTTGCAGCAGCCTGTTCAGACACGGATCTGACAGAATGCATTAAAAAGCAGATACTTATCGGTTTAACCGCTTCGCGACCGCCCACTGTATATAAACGTTGGCGCTGCCTGGGCTCTGTGCAGCGCCGACGTTTAAAAACGGTGGGTGGTCCCGCAGCGCTAAGGACCCCCAGGGTCCTGCAAGTACTGCGGGTGCGGTGCAGAGCGATAGCTCTGACAGGGAACATCATCGGGACCTGATTGGATGAGGTCCCAATGATGTTAACCCTTTGCTATCTTCTATATGCCGCAATCTATAGTGATCGCGGCATATAGAAGATAGGGAGAGGAGAAGGGGTAGTCTACTTACCTCTCCGACGACCCCTGATACCTTCCAGGACCTGTCGTTGTTATGGCAGCTGGAGGTCACATGACCGCCTCCAGCTCTGCCATATATGGTGTCCTGCTAGGCTCAGCCTGCAAGTTGAGTCCAGCAGGAGACACAGTGTGAAACTGTCAGCAGTGGTCTCATACAATGTAATATATGTCTATTACATTGTATGAGATCAGTGATCAGAAAAATAAAAATTAATGTCCCATACAGGGACTAAGTAAAAATGTAAAAAAAAGTCAAAAAAATGTTTTCAAACTGTTAAAAAAAAATCACAAAATAAATAAATAAAATATTAAACCGATAAATCCGTATATTTATGCAAAAACAAAAAAAGTACACATATTTGGTATCGCCGCGTCTGAAACAACCCGAGCTATAAAACTTTCACACTAATTAACTCCTTCTGTGCACACCGTAATAAAAATAAATAAAAAATGGAGCAAAAAACTATGCTTTTTCATCATATCGCCAAACAAAAAGTGGAAAAAAATGCGATCAGAAAGCAAAATGGAAATAAAAGTTGTACCGCTGAAAACATCATCTTGTTCCGCAAAAAAAAGCTGCCATACAGCTCCATCAGCCGAAAAATAAAAAAGTTATAGCGCTCAGAATAAAGCGATGCAAAAAAATATTTTTTCTATAAAATTGTTTTATTGTGTAAAAGCGCCCAAACATAAAAAAAGTACAGTAAGTGTAGTATCACTGTAAACATACTGACCCGAAGAATAAATCTGCCTTATCACTTTTACCACACGCAGAACGGCATAAAAAAAACCTCAAAAAACAATTCCTGAATTGTTGGTTTTTGTTAATTTTACCTCCCCAAAAACGGAATAGAAAGCGATCAAAAAATGTCACGGACCCAAAAATGATACCAATAAAAATGTCAACTCGTCCTGCAAAAAACAAGCCATCATATGACTCTGTCGGCCGAAATATGGAAAAATTATAGCTCTCAAAATATGGCGATGCAAAAACTAGATTTTGCAAAAAAAAGCGTCTTTTAGTGTGTGACAGCTGTCAGTCATAAAAACCCGATATAAATCTGGTATCGCTGTAACCGCACCGACCCGAAGAATAAAGTCATCTAATCAGTTATATCTTACGAGGAACGGCGTAAAAAATAAATAAAACCAATTCTTCACCTGCTACTGATTTGTTTATTATGTCTCCCAATGTGCTCACCACACATCTAGATAAGTTCCCTAAGGGGTCTAGTTTACAAAATGGTGTCACTTGTGGGGGGTTAACACTGTTTAGGCACATCAGGGGCTCTCCAAATGCGATATGGCGTCCGCTAATTATTCAAACAAATTTTACATTCAAAAAGTCAAATGGCGCTCCTTCCCTTTCGAACCCTGCAGTGTACCCAAATAGTGGTTTTCCCCCACATATGGGGTATCGGCATACTCAGGAGAAATTGCACAGCAAATTTCATGGTGCAATTTCTCCTGGTACCCTTGTGATAATGCAAAATTAGGGGATGAAAAACATTTTTTGTGGGAAAATGTGAAAATTTTATTTCTACGGTTCAATATTATAAACTTCTGTGAAGCACCTGGGAGTGCAAGGTGCTCACCACCCATCTAGATAAGTTCCCTAAGGGGTCTAGTTTCTAAAATGGTGTCACTTATGGGGGGTTTCCACTGTTTAGGCACATCAGGAGCTCTACAAACGCAACATGGCGTCTGCTAATTATTCAAACAAATTTTACATTCAAAAAATCTAATGGCGCTCCTTCCCTTCAGAACCCTACAGTGCGCCCAAACAGTGGTTTTACCTCACATATGGGGTATCAGCGCACTCATGAGAAATTGCACAAAAAAATTTGGGGTCCATTTTTTCCTGTTACCCCTGCGAAAATAAAAAAATTGGGTCTAAAGTAACATTTTTGTGAAAAAAGTTAAATGTTAATTTTTTTCTTCCACATTCCAAAAATTCCTGTGACGCACCTGAAGGGTTAATAAACTTCTTGAATGTGGTTTTGAGCACATTGAGGGTTGCAGTTTTTAGAATGCTGTCACTTTTGGGTATTTTCTGTCAAAAATACCCCTCAAAGTGACTTCAGATATGATGTGGTCCCTAAAAAAATGTTTTTGTAAATTTTATTGGAAAAATGAGAAATCGCTGGTCAACTTTCAACCCTTATAGCTTCCTAACAAAAAAAAATGTTGGTTCCAAAATTGTGCTGATGTAAAGTAGACATGTGGGAAATGTTATTTATTAACTATTTTGTGTGACATATCTCTCTGATTTAAGAGCATGAAATTCAATGTTTGAAAATTGCAAAATTTTCAACATTTTCACCAAATTTCTGATTTTTTCACAAATAAATGCAAGTGATATCGAAGAAATTTTACCTCTATCATGAAGTACAATATGTCACGAAAAAAAATCTCAGAATCAGGGGAATCCGTTGAAGGGTTCCAGAGTAATTACTTCATAAATTGACTGTGGTCAGAATTGAAAAAATTGGCCCGGTAACGAAGGCAAAAACAGGCTCTGGCGCGAAGTGGTTAAAAATGAAATAATGTAAAAACAAAAAAAAAACATTACCCAGTCTTCTATAACATTGAAATCTGTGCTCATAATTAATTCATTTGCACAAATATAGTTCGGTTGTCAAAGCAGCTATTGTAATGCACACGCCCGGGCTGAGTGGCATGTGCGTGTATATGTAGTGATTCCACAGGACCGTGCCAGAGAGTGAATGCCTGGAGGGGCGTAACTAAGTATCCACCCGATCCGACCAGGGTCGCACGACGGCATACGACGCCAGTGCACCAAGAAGGAACCAAGCAGAGGGACCAGGTGCTACTCCAGGACAGACCCCGGACATGGCTGTTGACCCACACAGGGGAATACAGGAACAGGCAGGTTAGGCTGGCACACAGACTGCTGGGTATAGGCAGACACGGCTGGTATGCAGACTGGCGGAAGCTGGTAAGCACGACTGGTATGCAGGCAGGGAGGTACTGGCAGGTACAACTGGTTGGAGCACCGAGTGGATAGGACCCAGTACAGACTGGGACTCAGGAACAGAACCGCAGATGCGGTGGACAAACAGCAGAGTGAGGCCGCCCAGAGCGGCGAGCAAGAGCAGAACAAGACGAGACCGCCTGGAGCGGTGAGCGAGAGAGAAGCAGGACGAGACTGCCGGAGCAGCGAGCAAAGGGTCAGAGCAGAGCGAGACTGCCGGAGCAGCAAGCAAAGGGTGAGAGCAGAGCGAGATTGCCGGAGCAGCGAGCAAAGGGTCAGAGCAGAGCGAGACTGCCGGTGCAGCGAGCAAAGGGTCAGAGCAGAGAGAGACTGCCGGAGCAGCGAGCAAAGGGTCAGAGCAGAGCGAGACTGCCGGAGCAGCGGGCAAAGGGTCAGAGCAGAGCGAGACTGCCGGAGCAGCGAGCAAAGGGTCAGAGCAGAGCAAGACTGCTGGAGCAGCGAGCAAAGGGTCAGAGCAGAGCGAGACTCCCGGAGCAGCGAGCAAAGGGTCAGAGCAGAGCGAGACAGGGCTCTGTTCACACGGAACAGACTGGAAGGGAAAGGCAGAACCAGGTACACACAGGATACTTGCAATGAAGTAGCGAGTGGACTCTAAACTCATAAACGGGAGTACAGGGACAATGAGTAGGAGTTAGGTACGGGATCAGATTCTGCAGGAAAAGTGAAGGTACGGACATAGAGAAAAACAGGTAACAGGCTAGGAGAGAATTCAGACAAGATCAGACACAGCAGCAAGATACAGGAGTGGGTCTAGGTATGCGGCCCCTAGAAGGCAGAACGAAAAGGCTAGGAGAGTGTTCAGACAGGAACAGGCAAGATACAGGAATGGGTCTAGGCATGCGGCCCCTAGAAGGCGGAAAGAACAGGCTAGGAGCGTGTTCACACTGGCCTGGAAATACAGCCTCCAGGATAGGCAGAAGACAACAGGCTAGAAGATAGTTCAGACAGGACACAGTTCAGACACGGGAACTGATACCGCAAGGCAGGAAGCATAGACAGGACCTGGCACAACAGTGACTGGAAGCCAACTGACAGAACACAATGCTCAGGCATGGATTCCAGGGAGGAGCTGGGTTAAATACCAGGTGACAGACAGCAATAGGCTGAGGACGCACAAGGGGTGTGCCCGCAGCGGCTACAAGAAGCAGGAAGTGATCGGGTGCCGCCCTTAAGCAGCAGAAACAGAGGCAAGCAGACAGCATGGAGAGAAGTCAGGCTAGCAGACTGGACTGGAGATCAAGTGCGCGCTCTTGCACAGTGGGAGATGGACCACTATGCAAGGTCGCCGCCAGGTATGTTACAGCTATTCTCTGTCTCTGACATCTTATGCATCTTACAGGCTGGTGTAAAAAGGTGAGGAAATCCCAGTCTCGGCCCAGCAAGATTATTATAGACTAACCTATACCTGCACAATGATACAATTAGACGATTGTGGAACTAGGTGTCACAAAAAGGGCCGCATAAAAAGTAATTCTTTGCTAAAAAAGGATTAGAGTATATGAACACATGCATCATTATGCTAGATGCAATCAAGCTAGGTAGCTGTTAAAGCGCTCACTACAGGAAAGAGGTAGCACCTAAACATGGCACAAAGGTGGAAATTGGTGTAAATCATACATTAAATAGTGAGCTACAGTTCGCATTATGTAGAATGCGGTGCACAATGTGTAAAACATATCCCACTCATTATATAAATACAATATTACAACATGCTTATGTAATTGGTTGTGAGCAAGTAACAATAACTAAAAAAGGATTGCCTAATAAGTAATAGTGGATCATTTTAACCCAACAATGGAAATGAGAAAAGGAAGGTATTATGAGACTAAGACAGTATTTTCCGCAATTCAGTATATACAATGCATAAAATAGTAAATACATATATATTGCTATACACCTTAAAGCCCAGATAATACAATTCCTAAAGCTAAAATTGTATAAAACAAGCCAGGGAGGGTTTATGAAAACAGCATATAAAAATATGATATGTGCAAAATAATAGTTAAATAAATTGTACAGTATAAGATTTAAAAATGAAATGTGTCTCTCTTTCAAACACATTTTCTAGACTTTCCATTTCAGCCCAGGGGAATGTGACTGTTTAGTTTGTAAATCGAATACATTTTTCTGCGTTTGATAGTTCCGAATCTCTTTGGACGCGATGCTGGGATCTGATGAATGGTTATCACAGCGAATCCTGAAAAGTCTCAATAAAGAAGCAAAGTTGTCCATCTGGATATGCAATGTTAAACAAAACCTCTCTTTGCATGTGTCTTTTTTGTGACACTTAGGCCATGATTTATCAATGCCGGCGGGAATGAATGATTGATGAGGGGGTGTGTTGGAGTCAGAAGTTCCAAATTTATTAAGAGGTGCTCGTCTCTTAATGAATCAGACATGTCTGAAATGTGACGTGCACTTACATGCATCTTTCCACACATCCTCCTCCAGTCTATTCCATGATGAATTAGATGAGCCATAGTGTCATGCCCTCGTTATGGCCTGTCCCACCCCAGCTTTGCCCATTTTGGAGTGTATGGATGAAACTGATGTTAAAATGTCAAAAGTATCAAAAATTTTGCACAGTCTCGAGTTGCTGGTGTAAACATCTTGATGAATTGGGGCCTTAGTTCTATGATTGTCTAATTATGCTGGCCACTCCCTGTAGATATAGGCTAGCCTATGAGAATCCAGTTGAGCTAAGACTCAGATCTCTTCTCCAGACCATTCACACCAGATTGTATGTGATGTCAGAGACAGGGAATAGCTGTCTTGACAAACACCTTCCTGTGCAAATGAATCACGAGCACAGCTTTTGATGTTTCATCACTCTGCAGGAAATTAGATAATGAGATAATGATTTTTACATTATTTAATTTGCGAACAGGTGAAAATTTGCTTTTTTACACATACCTTTTAAATCTAATCTGTTTTCCACTGTCTATTTTGTCAATTTATCAATCAACACTCTGTCTCATGAAAGCTGTCTCCTGTTCTTGTTTGACATATTTTTAACCCCTAATATGCTCTATGATGAATATGTACGTCATAGAGCATATCAGAGTGTTTGTATCTGAGCCCTTTCTACATAGAGAATATAATTATATTACATACAGGTGCTTCTCACAAAATTATAATATCATCAAAAAGTTAATCTATTTCAGTTCTTCAATACAAAAAGTGAAACTCATATATTATATAGAGTCATTACATAGTGATCTATTTCAAGTGTTTATTTCTGTTAATGTTGATGATTACTGCTTACAGCCAATGAAAACACAAAAGTCATTATCTTGGTAAATTAGAATACTTTATAATAACAGCTTGTAAAATGTTTTTAAAATTCAAAATTTTGGCCTACTGAAATGTATGTTCAGAAAATGCACTCAATACTTGGGCAGGGCTCCTTTTGCATCAATTTCTGCATCAATGTGGTATGGCATGTAGGCGATCAGCCTGTGGCACTGCTGAGGTGTTATGGAAGCCCAGGTTGCTTTGATAATAGCCTTCTGCATTGTTAGGTCTGGTGTCTCTGATCTTCCTCTTGACAATACTCTATAGATTCTCTAGGGGGTTAAGGTCAGGCAAGTTTGCTGGTCAATCAAGCACAGTGATACTGTTGTTTTAAACCAGGTACTTTTGGCAGTGTGACAGGTGCCAAGTCCTGCTGGAGAATGAAATTTCCATCTCCAAAAAGCTTGTCGGCAGAGGGAAGAATAAAGTGCTCTAAAATTTCCTGGTAGATGGCTGCGCTGACTTTGGTGTTGATAAACACAATGGACCTACACCAGCAGATGACATGGCTCCCCAAACCATCACTGATCGTGGAAACTTCACACTAGATCTCAAGCAGCTTGGATTGTGTGCCCCTCCACTCTTCCTCCAGACTCTGAGTCCTTGATTTCCAAATGAAATGCAAAATGTACTTTCATCTGAAAACAACACCTTGGACCACTGAGCAACAGTCCAGATCTTTTTCTCCTTGACCCAGGTAAGACACTTCTGGCATTGTCTATTGGTCATGAGTGGCTTGACACAAGGAATGCAAGGAATGCTACTTGTGACCGCAAATGTAGAGTCCCTTTACACCTGCATTGAATATGAGGATGGAATGAGGGCGGTCCGTTTCTTCCTGGGGGGCAGCAGCTGGGATGGCGTGACCTGTGATCTGATACTTGAGCTGCTCCACTTTGTCCTTACTCATAACTTTTTTGTTTTCAAAAATTCATTTTATTTACAGATGCGCGGCACTGGGATGAGTGCGGCATGTGCACCTTCATACGCTAATCTCTTCCTCGATTTTTGAGAGAGGACGCTTTTTGGCGACGAGGGTGCACATGCCATGGAACCCATCCAGTGCTGGTACAGATATATTGATAATTTATTTTTTCTCTGGAGTGGCACGGAGGAGCAGCTCGATCAGTTCATGGGTCGTCTTAACGTTAATTCATTTAACAGCAAATTAACATATAAGGCTGACAAGAGGAAATTGGACTTCCTGGATATAAAATTTGAGGTGGATGATGATGCAGTCATGCAGACTGACGTATTCAGGAAGTCCACCTCTGTTAATGCACTTATACATGCATCATCTGCACATTGTGCGGTGACTATTCGAGCCGTTCCAGTGGGCCAGTTCTTCAGGATGAGGCTGATCTGCTCGTCCGATGTGAAGTTTGAAGAACAGGCAAGGGACTTGAGATCTCGGTTTAAGGATAGGGGCTATAGTCTACGCGCAATTCACTCCTCTATACATCAAAGAAACGACGGGGTTGCGATGGGAGGACCCGCTTTATTTCGATGTATAATCACGAATGGCGTAACATGAGAGCTATATTAGAAAAACATTGGCCCATTCTTAAGACAGAGGTCTCTCTTCAGTCGAGTCTTCCCACCGCACCCTTGATGACATCAAGACATTGCAGAAATCTAAAAGATTTACTTGTCAAAAGCCACTATACACCACCTGTGGCAAATTTGTTCGGGAGCAGAGGTCCCACTTTGGTTTTTTTTCCATGTGGCCGCTGCCTGGCCTGCAGCAATGTCATCCGTAGTTCCTCATGCTCTTCAGCGGATGGACTCCGCCATTTTGAAATTAAACATCATATCACATAGTATGAGCGTAATTTATTACGCAACTTGTGGATGTTCCAAAATTTACATCGGCCTTACGTCCCGGGAACTAAGAATACGTGTGAGGGAACACATGAGGGACATTGCTGCGGCCAGATCAGTGTCTGACATGTCGGAATTAAAAACGATTCCCCGACATTTCAAGATGCACCATGACTGTAGCCCCAAATCCTTTCAGGTGAGAGGAATTGATCTCATCCACACTGGTATACGGGGAGGAGATATAGGGAAACGCCTGGCACAATGCGAGACCAGATGGATTGTCACTTTGGGGACATTGGCACCATCTGGTATCAATGAGTCACTTAGTTTTTCATCCTTTTTATAAATTTACACACTTGCCACCACTACCATTTGGCTTTGCAGCTATGCGCCATTTATTCTTGTTTTTGTTTTTAACACTTATTTTAACATCCTATATGTTTTTTGTGACTTGTTTCTATGATTTTTTCTGTTGATTTATCTGTAGTTCTCTCTTATTGCTCTATGTCACATTTTCTGATCGACCCTCATATGCTATTGGCTGCATGTTCTGGTGAATTATGGACTTATACATGTACACATGATGATATCTACATGGAGGATATATAGATGATGAGACAGGACAGACACCAGCGGCATTCTTATCAATTTATATACATTGTTATTATACAGTAGGCATGTTGATGCAACTATATCTTTTGCTTAATTTGATGTATTTATATTGTCAATATGTCTCTCCGCAGTTTTTTGTAGTTTCTTATCCTTTTTTCTTTGTCCTCTTTCCTTCCTCTCCTTATTTTCATGACAGTCCATGATTTCAAAGCCTAGCAATATTTAAAATTTATTCTGTGAGTAATTTCTCTCTGAAGAAAATCTACACACTTGTTTCTCATATACTCACCGTGGGAGCAGTGTGCACGTGCCCCTTTTTTCCTCCTCTGTGAGAGTGCCGCTTCCCGGCGTCTCCATGTTTGTCACGGCAGGTGCGGGCGTCCTCAGGACTCCAGGTCTGCCTTGATAGGCTTGACGGCTGGGGGTGGGCATGCCGCGGGTGCTGTGATCGGCGCACAAGCCGGGCGGCTGCTCCTATTGGTGAGCTGGTGACCATGTGGTATGGTCACATGGCATTAAGGTCCTGCAGGTAATTCTTCCCCTCACTTCCCCTTGAGAAAGCGTGCGGGTGGCATGCGTACCGTGTGTAGGGGCGCAACATTTCCAGCCTTTTGCACTCCAGGCCGGGCCAGACTTTCCCTGACTAATGGGTAAGGTCATCTACTTATGAGCATCTCAGCAGTATTTAAGGCGCAATTTCTATAACTAGATAAAAGATTAATTACTAATATCTATTATATATATTTCTATTTGTGTTGCTCCCTATCTCAGACTTGCTGATAATCTGATGACCAAACTTTTGGTCATTTAGGCCTGTACCCGGAACGTCTATTGTATTACTATTCTGCCCATCATGTTTACTTCTATGTGGTTTTTAAATGATTTTTTTCAATAAAAACGTATATATTGTTTAAAAAGCTACTCCTTTGTTTCTCCTGTTTGATATACAATTCTCCGTTGGAGTACATAGCTAAATACCATATGCACTAATGATCTATAAGGATCCTATTCAGATTAATTAATCATGCCCATGGGATTTTTTCTAATTATAAGGAATGCGACACTTGTAACCCATGTAATGCACTTGTCTCTGTGTGGTGGCTTTTGAAGCAATGACTCCAGCAACAGTCCACTCCTTGTGAATCTCCCCCAAATTTTTGAATGGGCTTTTCTTAACAATCCTTTCAAAGCTGCGGTTATCCCTGTTGCTTGTGCACCTTTTTCTACCACACTTTTTCCTTCCACTCAACTTTCCATTAGGCCCAAGATGCGTTTTTTAAGCATTTCCGCAGCGGCAAAAACGCTGCAGAAACACTTAAAAAACGCATGATAGAAGGCCTGCCATGGTCCCCAATGATAATACACATGTGCTGTGCGCATGCTGCGGATTATCATTGCGGAAAAAAGCACAGCACTACCAATTATTTTGCGGAAGTGCTGCGTTTTTGCCACCATTGACATGCATTGAAATGCATGGATTACGCATCACTGCATATGTAGATGCGCATTCCACTTGTTTCAATGTGTGGATGGTACCCGGGTCTAGAAGACAGGAGACTCTCCTCCAGACCCAGGTACCATAGAACCTGTGAAAAAAAGAATAAAATAAAAAATAAATGTTATATTTACCTTCTGACGGCCCCCGCTGTGCTCATCCTCCCATGCCGGCAGATCGTGATGGACTGAAGACCTGCGCAGACATCATAGTCATGTGACGGTAGGTCCTTCAGTGCAGTGTACCCCGATCTGCTGGCAGCCAGGACGGAGCGAAGCAAGACTGGGGGGGCCATCAGAATGTAAGTATAGATTCATTTTTTTATTTTTAACCATTCTTTTACGGTCACACAATATAAATCCATGCTGTTTGCATGGATTTATATAGTGTGACCAAGTTGTCAAGCACTTTCCAAGTCATGCTAAAATTGCTTGGAAAGCGCTTGTCAACCTGCATGCAGAAATGCATGTGAAGAACGCTTCACATCCGCATGTCCCTGGCAGGAAAAATGCATGTGCAATCCGCATGCGTTTTTTTCTGCCAGGGAGATGCAGAAACGCTCAGGAAAAATCCAGAGCAATTCTGCATTGTGGGCACGTAGCCTTCATATGCTTGGATACAGCACTCTTGAACAGCCAGCTTCTTTAGCAATGACCTTTTGTGGTCAGCCTCCTTGTGCGGTGTGCCAATGACTGCCTACTGGACATCTGTCAAGTCAGCAGTCTTCCCCATGATTGTGGAGCATAATTAAACAGACTTAGGGACATTTTTAAATGCATCAAAGCCTTTGCAGGTGTTTTTTATTACCTATATAATATACTGAGATAATGACTTTTGTGTTTTCATTGGCTGTAAGCCATAATCATCAACATTAACAGAAATAAACACTTGAAATAGATCACTCTGTTTGTAATGACTTTATATAATATACAGTATAGACCAAAGTTTGGACACACCTTCTCATTTAAAGATTTTTCTGTATTTTCATGACTATGAAAATTGTACATTCACACTGAAGGCATCAAAACTATGAATTAACACATGTGAAATTATATACTTAACAAAAAAGTGTGAAACAACTGAAAATATGTCTTATATTCTAGGTTCTTCAAAGTAGCCATCTTTTGCTTTGATGACTGCTTTGCACACTCTTGGCATTCTCTTGATGAGCTTCAAGAGGTAGTCACCGGAAATGGTTTTCAATTCACAGGTGTGCCCTGTCAGGTTTAATAAGTGGGATTTCTTGCCTTATAAATGGGGTTGGGACCATCAGTTGTGTTGTGCAGAAGTCTGGTGGATACATAGCTGATAGTCCTACTGAATAGACTGTTTGAATTTGTATTATGGCAAGAAAAAAGCAGCTAATTAAAGAAAAACAAATGGCCATCATTACTTTAAGAAATGAAGGCCAGTCAGTGCGAAAAATTGGGCAAACTTTGAAAGTGTCCCCAAGTGCAGTTGCAAAAACCATCAAGCGCTAGAACGAAACTGGCCCACATGAGGACCGCCCCCGGAAAGGAAGACCAAGAGTCACCTCTGCTTCTGAGGATAAGTTTATCCGAGTCACCAGCCTCAGAAATCGCAGGTTAACAGCAGCTCAGATTAGAGACCAGGTCAATGCCACACAGAGTTCTAGCAGCAGACACATCTCTACAACAATTGTTAAGAGGAGACTTTGTGCAGCAGGCCTTCATGGTAAGATAGCTGTTAGGAAACCACTGCTAAGGACAGGCAACAATCAGAAGAGACTTGTTTGGGCTAAAGAACACAAGGAATGGACATTAGACCAGTGGAAATCTGTGCTTTGGTCTGATGAGTCCAAATTTGAGATCTTTGGTTCCAACCACCGTGTCTTTGTTTGACGCAGAAAAGGTGAACGGATGGACTCTACATGCCTGGTTCCCAATGTTAAGGATGGAGGAGGAGGTGTGATGGTGCGGGGGTGCTTTGCTGGTGACACTGTTGGGGATTTATTCAAAATTGAAGGCATACTGAACCAGCATTGCTACCACAGCATCTTGCAGCGGCATGCTATTCCATCCGGTTTGCGTTTAGTTGGACCATCATTTATTTTTCAACAGGACAATAACCCCAAACACTAG
This sequence comes from Phyllobates terribilis, assembly GCF_046119375.1. Lineage (NCBI taxonomy): Eukaryota > Metazoa > Chordata > Amphibia > Anura > Dendrobatidae > Phyllobates > Phyllobates terribilis. The sequence continues at coordinate 367,482,231 of NW_027362762.1, read as the reverse complement.
TGTTGAGCCACCCCCGTAGTGTTCGAGTTCGGTTCGGTTCGTCGAACACCCTTGTGTTCGCCGAACTGTTCGTCGAACTGTTCGTCGAACACCTTCGACCACCGTTAAAACCAATGGCAGGCAAACAAAAACACATAGAAACACATAGAAAACACCTTCAAAGGTGTCCAAAAGCTGACAAACTGCTCAGGAGACACAACTAACACATGCAAAAGTGACAAGTACATATAGTCATGCGAAAAGAAAAGAGGTGGAGGAGTAAAAGGAGGGGGAGACACAGATATAGGCATGTCATGCCCTTCTAAAATCCAAAAAGTGAGAAGCCGACACGTTCAGTCCGCTCCTGCCCGTGCCACCTCCGTGTCGCCGGGTTTGTGCCAGAGCCGCGGTGAACCCTGACGGCCAGCCCCCCTCTCCCAATACTGGTGCCTGTCCGCTGGTGGGTCGAGCGAGCCCCCCTGTGGTGGAGGCAGCTCTAAGCTTTTTAATTTAAATTGTCTCTCTAATTTGAATGAATACACTTTAAATCCATTTACAAGGATCTATTGGAGGGCAAGTCTCATGCCAGCAGCCGCGTAATTCCAGCTCCAGTAGCGTCCACTAAAGCTGCTGCAGTTAAAAAGCTTTTATAAGGATCGAGCTCGGCTGTCCACCGCAAGGCATCCTACTGCCAGTCCCAGCCCCAATGCCTTGGGGTGCCTCCTGATGCTCTTCACTGAGTATCCCGTGGTTCCGAAGCATTTCCTTTGAAAAAATTAAGTGTCCAAACTACAGGTGGTGTAGCTTGCTTAACAGCCGGGATAATCCGCTGACTAGCAGACACTGCTACTAGGCACAAAGTATTTCCTGGGCTAGATGCAGTTAAAAATATGTAATTAGATACTCTCGTTGGATGCTGAGAAAGCATTCCATAGAGTCTCCTGGCACGCCATATATGATTCTCTTAAAAAGCTTGGGGTAGGGGTCTAGGGGACCCTTTTATAGCCAAAATCACGGCACTGTATCACAATATGTCACCTAGGCTGAAGATAAATGGAACTGTAGCACCCTGAGGGCTCGGTTGCTACAGAGGTATTGCACCTCACCCAGAGGTGTGATATCTCACTCTCAGGTAAGGATGGAGTGTGGATCAGGACCCGATACCTGCATGCATTACACCACATTGCCGTGGGGCAGGGCGACCAATATGCATCTGAGATGGGCACGACAGTCCCTGTCCCTGGCTGGAGTGGGGGGAGGGAACACTGAGGAAGGGGAACCCTGTAGTGCAGGAGCAGGGAGGAAGCAGTTCCTGGGTGCATTGAGAAGAGAGTGTAAAAGGTGGGCACCATCTTAGTTCAGTGCGGAGAAGTCTGAGCAGAAGTGGCAGGGAGCAGGGGCTCTGCATGAGCTCTGCTCCGGAGGCGGGCCTAGTAACAGAGGCCCAGGCCTGGAAGAGGGAGAAGGAAGGAAGAGGAGCAGAGAAGGCTCCAGGAATGAGGAATGAAGGGATCCCAGGGGTGCGGACGGGCGAGTCGCCACCGCACGCCCGAATCCACCTGCGTTGAGGGGTCAGGCCAAAGGGGGAGACCGGTCCCCGAAACTAGTGGAGGCAGGAAACGACCCTCAGCTAGAAACCGGAGGCTGTGACATTTTATGTGGCGCAGCCCCTCGCTACACCCGCTAGGAAGGCACCACATAGGGTCAGGGAAACTGGCGCCAAGTTTACCAAGAGGAGGCCCGAGGCAGCCGGACAGAATGGTTGGTAAGAAAGGCCAGACAAAGGACACACAAAGGGGGTCCTATGAAGCGCTCCAAAGTTATCTGGGAGTTGTCTGAGCCCCTCACCTGGTGAGCACAGTACGACGTGGGCAGCCGTTACCTGCAGACGTGGTCTGTATAATAAGAACTGTGAGTAAAGGCCCTCGACTGCATCACTGACTCCGTGTCGTTACTGCTGCTGCCCTGCACCATCACCCCCATCCTCCGCATACACTGCCCTGAGGCTATACTCCTCCCGTGGGGATTTATGCTACGCTCTGCTGCACCCACAACACCAGCCTCAGTGGTCTGCCCTGCAGCGGCGGTTCACTCTGACCGCAATCCATGGGTGGCGTAGTCGGACATTTAAACATCAAAACCACATAAATAGTTCCGCCACTGGTTTGACCACCCTGAGCCACGGAACCGGGTCGCCGCCACGAAGACTACAACCACCAGCATCCACCAAAAAGGGTCCGGCTCCGGGTGTCCCAAGGCCCAGGGGGTGCATCAGAACATTTTCATCACCTTTCACAATCACCAATGGGACAAGGCAGGGATGTCCTCTGTCCCCTCTCTTATACATCCTAGTGACGGAGCACCTGCTCTCATCAATTCGCCATAACCCCAATATTAGGTGGATTGAGGTGGGAGGCACCGAGTACAAGTGCTTTCTATTTGCTGATGATGTCCTAGTATATATCACTCAATCACATATATCCATCCATGCTGTTATGGCTGAAATAGATCACTTTGTTACATGGTCAAATTTTAAAATCAATGCAGCGAAGTCTGAGGCCCTCGATGTCTCCCTCCCCAAATCCATATAGGATTCCATCCAGTCCAACTTTCCCTTTGCCTGGCCCTCACAGGGTATCAATTACTTAGGAATTCCTATTCATAGAGACCTCTCCCATCTATGTTATCTTAATTTTGGGCCCTTTATTGAACAACTCCATACAGACCACGGTTGGCAAGTTAGAACTGTAAGATTCACTACGTGAACCACTGGTGTTTTGTGGAAAAGCACATGTACACTGTGTTCCAAATTATTATGCAAAAAGTGTTTAGGAGTGATAAGGGAAGAATTTGTTTGTTTGTCAATTAAACTCATTGATGGTGATGTGTGTCAGGGCTCTTTATATCACTGTAAGCAATTGCAGACACCTGTGCTAATTAGTTTGGCAGGTGTGTCCAATGAAAGGCAAAACTACTTAAGAAGGCTGTCTCACATTATTAAGCAGCCTACATTTTCTGCCAAAATGGGAAAGAAAAAGGATTTGTCGGCTGCTGAGAAGCAACAAATTGTGGAGTGTTTAGGTCAAGGCATGACTACAATCAACATTGTGCGATGATCAGGATGAAGTGTCTTGGCAATCAAGAAGTATGTAGCTGATTCACAGTACACACGTGTGCGTGCTGATAAGGGCAAATTGAGGACTCTTTCCTACAGGCAATTACATCAGGTTAAAAAAACCGGGGCAAAAAAGCCTTGTCATAGCAGCAGACAAGTTTTTGAAGCTGCTGGTGCCTCCAACGTCCCCCGAACAACAAAATGCAGGGTCCTTCAGAGGTTTGCAGCTGTGCATACGCCATCCTGTCGACCTCCTCTATCCACTTCACACAAGCAGAAACGGCTCCAGTGGGCCAAACATTACATGAAGACTGATTTCAAAACTGTTTTGTTCACGGATGAGTGCCGTGCAGCGCTCGATGGTCCAGATGGATGGAGTGGAGGATGGCTGGTTGATGGACACCCCACGCAAACACGGCTACAGCGCCAACAAGGAGGAGGTGGAGTAATGTTTTGGGCTGGAATCATGGGGAATGAGATTGTCGGCCCCTTTAGGATCCCTGAAGGCGCTAAAGATGAACTCCATAATGTATGTGGATTTTCTCAAACAGCACTTCCTGCCATGGTTCAAGAAGAAGAACCATGTATTTCACAGCAAGATCATTTTTTTGCATGATAATGCACCATCTCATGCTGCACATAAAACATCTGCATCTCTGGCTGATATGGGCATAAAAGGGGACAAACTTATGATGTGACCCCCATGCTCCCCTGACCTCTACCCCATTCAGAACCTCTGGAGCATCATCAAAAGGAGTGTCTATGATGGCGGGAGGCAGTTCACATCTAAGCAACAGCTCTGGGAGGGTATTCTGTCCTCATGCAAAACAATTGAAGCAGAAACCATCCAAAACCTGACAAATTCAATGGACGAGAGAGTTCAGAAGCTCCTTTCGAACAAGGGGTCCTATGTGAAAATGTAACATCACCTAGAATAAAGTTTTGAGATGAAAACTGTTTGATTTCAGTTTCTAATAACCAGCTAATGCTTATAATTGCAAAAATGACCATTTTTTTGGTCTTTATTAAAATGAAAAGGTTGATCGAAAAGTTTGGGGAATCTAAGAGTGTGGCAACCCAGTAGTCATGATTACTTCGAATTCTGACAATATAAGGGTCATGTTGCAGGTAGTGCAGCAAGAAGGCACTTATGTGTCTTGCGCATCTCGGAGCCCCAAAATTATTTTCCGGGCTAGATGCAGCTAAAAATTATTATTAATTTTAAATCTGGTGGAGCTTAGTATAGATGGCCTAATAGGATCAGTGCTGCACACTGCTACAAAGCCCAAATTATTTTCCAGTCAAGATACAGATAAACATGATTAGTAATTTTAAATCTGGTGGAGCTTATTATAGATGGCCTAATAGAATCAGTGCTGCACACTGCTACAAAGCCCAAATTATTTTCCAGCCAAGATACAGATAAACATGATTAGTAATTTGAAAGCTTAAAATGGTTGGTAGGGTGATTTTAACCAATCATCAAGCTTTTACTCTCCCCAGGATGACACAGGGGTAGAAAAGTCGTTTCGGATCCATGATTTGTTCATCTTTATGAACGTGAGTCTGTCTACATTATCAGTGGAGAGCCGCGTGCGCTTATCTGTCAGCACACCACCAGCAGCGCTGAACACACGTTCAGACAGAACGCTGGCTGCGGGGCATGACAAGATCTCCAAGGCGTAAGTGGCTAGCTCCGGCCATTTATCCAGATTGGAAGCCCAAAAAGAGCAAGGGTCCAGTGACACAGTCATGGCTTCAATGTTTACTTGGAGATAATCCTGTAATATCGTCTCTAGGCATTGACTATGTGTCAGACTTCTTGTCTCCTGTGGCCTTGCAAAGGATGGGCTAAAAAAGTGGTGAAATGATTCCGCAAAATTGATGTTACCAGCAGATACTGTGGTTCTGTTACGGTTTGAGTGCTGAACACTTGACGGTCCCACGGTTGGCAAGTTGGAACTGTGAGATTCACTACGTGCACCACTGGTGTTTTGTGGAAAAGCACATGTAAGATTCTGCAACAGTCTCTGCTGATACTCCTGCATGCGTGCATCCCTTTCTATGGCAGGAATAATTTCTGCAAATTTACTTTTGTACCGGGGATCTAACAGTGTGGCAACCCAGTAGTCAGGATTATTTCTATTTCTCACAATTCGAGGGTCATGTTGCAGGTAGTGCAGCAAGAAGGCACTCATGTGTGTTGCGCATCCAGGAGCACCAAGTCCCTGTTGTGTTGGTGGCGAGGTAACAATCATGCTTCCTTCCTCTGTCCTCTCCCCCCAACCTCGCACAACAGAAATGTAATCAAAGTCTCCCTCATCTGATGAGTCTTTCATCAGTTCGTCCTCCACTTCTTCCTGGGCTCCTGCACCTTCCTCACTAGTTTGGCTGCTACCATGCACCCTGGTAAAACCATCTCCCCCACCCTCACATGCCTGCCGCCTTGGTGCTGCCGACCGTCTGGACCTTGCAGATGTTAGCCCTTCCGCATACAACTCCTCCTCCTCTACTTCCTCCACCTCCTCTTGAGCCACCACCTGACTCCGAATTCTGTTTAACATGTGCTCCAGCATGTAAATCACCGGAATAGTCATGCTGATAATGGCATCGTCAGCACTAAACATCTTCGTCGCCATTTCAAAACTGTGCAGAAGGGTGCATAGGTCCCTAATCTGAGACCACTCCTCCAGCGTGATTTGCCCCACCTCTGGATCTCGTTGGCCCAGGCTATACGTCAGAACGTATTGCACCAGGGCTTGTCGGTGCTGCCACAGTCGCTGCAACATGTGCAGAGTTGAATTCCACCGGGTAGGCACATCGCATTTTAGCCAGTGAAGTGGCAGGCCCAACGACTTCTGTAGAGATGTAAGTCGCTGAGCTGCGGGATGCGAACAGCGGAAGTGAGCACACAGCGACCGTGCCCTCTGCAGAAGGCCATCTAGTCTGGGATAGTGGGCTAAAAATTGCTGGACAACCAGGTTCAACACGTGAGCCATACAAGGCACGTGTGTGACATTGCCCCGGCGAAGGGCCGCACCCAGGTTTGCAGCATTGTCGCACACGGCCTTCCCTGGTTTCAGGTCCAGTGGAGACAACCATTCATGAAATTGGTTCTCCAGAGCTGACCACAACTCCTCAGCTGTGTGACTCACATTTCCCAGACATTTCAAAGTAAAAACCGCCTGATGACGTTGAGCCCTTCTGCCAGCATAGTAAGGAGGTGTGCAGGATCCCTTCTGCGCAGTTAGAAAGCTTGTGGCATGACCAGACAGGCTTTGGGTGCAGGTGGAAGACCGAGAGGAGGTTGAGGAGGCAGAAGCAGTGGAGGAACTTTGACATAAAGAGGATTGACGCACAACTCGTGGGAACGGCAAGACTTGGACAGCAGCCCCTTGTCCTGCTGTCACCATAGTTACCAAGTGCCCAGTCAGCGACATGTAACGCCCCTGTCCATGCCTACTCATCCAAGTGTCTGTGGTGAAATGCACCCTGTCACACACAGAGTTTCTCAAAGAAGCGGTGATGTTGTGTGCGACATGCTGGTGGAGCGCAGGCACACCTTTCTTTGAGAAGTAGTGCCGACTGGGCATCTGGTACTGGGGCACTGCGACGGACATAAGGTCTCGAAAATCCTCTGTGTCCACCAGGCGGAAAGGCAGCATTTCTGTAGCCAAGAGCTTGCAGATGGTGAAATTCAACCTCTTAGCTTTCTCATGGCTAGGAGGAAATGGTCTTTTACTTGTCCACATCTGAGGGACCGAGGGCTGGCTATTGTGCTTAGACGGGGTTGATAAGGGTGTCCCCGGCAAACTGCCGGTCTGTGAGGAAGATGCAGGCCGACATGTTAGGTTGCCTTGATCCAAAGGTGGTGCTATCGATGTCGGACAGCGCTCAACACCAGCTGGTGTTACCACCTCCAAAGAAAATGATGACCTGCCAATCACGCTGGCTGTTGCGGGTAAAGAGGTGGCAGGTCTGCGCCCCAAAACAGGTGTGACTGCTGTCCCCCCAGTCACAGAGGATGAAGAGGCCGCGGATGCACAAGATATGGCAGACGGTGGTTGGCCCGGCCGGCTAGGCCGCATTGTAGCACACTGAGCTTCCCACTGCAACTTATGCTTCATGTCCATGTGCCGGTTCATGCATGAAGTACTCAAACTATGTATTTTTTGGCCTCTACTTAACTTTTGCTGACAAATGTTACAGATAACACGAGTTGGGTCATCTTTATCGATCTGAGAAAATGCCCAGGCTATGCAAGGCTTAGCACCCATGCGACCTGAAGAGCCACCACGACTTATGGTGAGAGGCAGAGTTGTGTTTGAGGATGCAGTTGTTGATGTGCTTCCAGTACTACGTCTCTGTCCAGGAAGGCGCAACCTGACCTCGTCGTCACTAGCATCTTCCTCCACCTCCTCTGCTGACCTCATCTCTTGGCTCACTGTGGGTTGACAGTGAGTGGGATCTCCAACCTCATCATCATCACCCTGTGCGTTATCACACCCGTCGTCCTCAGAGCCAACCTGTTCCTGCCCTGACAAAAAACTAAAGTTGTCGCTCCAATCAGGTATTTGAGTCTCATCATCGTCTTCCTCATTGTCTCCACCAACAGGAGTTACAGTTTGGGAATGAGGGTCTACATTATGGTCAGAACCTTCTGCGTCTGGTCCTGGAACCGACTCATAAAGATTCTGGGCATCAGTGCAGATCATTTCCTCGTCTGGATTCACAGAAGCGCTGGAGTCAACCTCTGATTCCCAGGCTATAGTATGAGTAAACAGCTCTGCAGACTCAACCATCTGTTCTACCTCATACTCAGACGGGCAGCTGGAGATTTGGGAGCTGTGAGGAAGCAAGTGCGATTGGGGTGACACCTTTGAGGACTGGAGTATTTGTGATGTTGAAGTTGATGTGGAGGAGAGCCCACTTAAAGGAGCACTTGATATCCGTTGAAGCACCTGCTGTTTTTGTGCCTCATCTGGAATTTGTAGCGATTGGCGTGGCCGTAAGAAAGGCATCTTATCACTTTGTCCGCTAAAAGAAGTAGACATTTTAGTTTGGTCTTTCTTCTGCAGATGTTACTGTTGCTTTAACACCTACCCCACAGACACAACCTTTTTTCCCCTTCCCAACACGCCTATTCCCCTTTCCACTCATTTTGGTGGTTAACTAATTCAAAACTCTGGAGTTGTTTGCACAAAAAAACAATGTATGGGAACCGAGCAGAGCTGAGTGGCCAAACTGTGCTATTAGGCCAAAACTATTGGCTGGGTTAGATGCAGAAAAAAATTATATTCAGTTTGCAACCTGATGGAGGTCAGTATAGATGGACTAATAGAACAAGTCCCACACACAGCTAGAAGCCCAAATATTTTTTCAGAGCTAGATGCAGAAAAAAATTATATTCAGTTTGCAACCTGATGGAGGTCAGTATAGATGGACTAATAGAACAAGTCCCACACACAGCTAGAAGCCCAAATATTTTTTCAGAGGTAGATGCAGATAAAAATTATTTTTAATTTGCAAACTGATGGAGGTCAGTATAGATGGACTAATAGAGAAAGTCCCACACACTGCTAGAAGGCCAAATATTTTTTCAGAGCTAGATGCAGATAAAAATTATTTTTAATTTGCAACCTGATGGAGGTCAGTATACATGGACTAATAGAGAAAGTCCCACACACTGCTAGAAGGCCAAATATTTTTTCAGAGCTAGATGCAGAAAAAAATTATATTCAGTTTGCAACCTGATGGAGGTCAGTATAGATGGACTAATAGAACAAGTCCCACACACAGCTAGAAGCCCAAATATTTTTTCAGAGGTAGAAGCAGATAAAAATTATTTTTAATTTGCAACCTGATGGAGGTCAGTATAGATGGACTAATAGAGAAAGTCCCACACACTGCTAGAAGGCCAAATATTTTTTCAGAGCTAGATGCAGACAAAAAATTATTTTGAATTTGCAGCGTGATGGAGGTCAGTATAGATGGACTAATAGAACAAGTCCCACACACTGCTAGAAGGCCAAATATTTTTTCAGAGCTAGATACAGAAAAAAATTATATTCAGTTTGCAACCTGATGGAGGTCAGTATAGATGGACTAATAGAACAAGTCCCACACACTGCTAGAAGCCCAAATATTTTTTCAGAGCTAGATGCAGAAAAAAATTATATTCAATTTGCAACCTGATGGAGGTCAGTATAGATGGACTAATAGAATGATGCTATGCCCAAAAGATTTTACTTCACTAGGTGCAGTAAAAAAATTGGTATTCTATACACAGGTGGTATATCTTGCAACACAGATAGGCTACTCCACTGACTAACACACTCTGCAATAGGCCAAAAAGGATTAGCTTTGCTAGATTCAGCCAAATGCTGTGAAAAAAACTTGCACAGCACTGGCACAGACCTGCCTGGCAAAAACTGATAGGAACTGATGTAACCTAGTCCTGAAAAGGACTGCAATTACAATTAGTCTTTACTCCCACAATCTATCTATTTAAGAGCACAGACCTGCCTGATAAAAGTCGTAGGAAATGCTGTAACCTAGTCCTTAAAAGGACTGCAATCACAACTATTCCCTACTCCCAAGCTATCTGTAGATTTGTGCGAAAATTGGCTTGAAATTAACAAGGTATAGCGCACACAGCAACAGCGGTGCCGTCTAACACGCAGCTGCAGCAGTGAGAAAATGGTGGCGACGGTGAAAATGGCTTGGTCTTATAGGGCAAGGACATGTGACATACACTGCCAATGACACATGCCCTTGCTTGTGTGAAAAAAAGCACTTCGCTCCGTGTGTGCGCTGCTGATAGGCTGACAGATTGCACCTCCCCACTGTAAATGCGGGAAAGAGAAAAAAAAAATGGAGATCTTCATTATTCCTGAAGAGATCCATCCCCTGCCCCTCCCCCCACCCCGCTGTACACTCAAACTGCGTATTAACATTAATTTTCATCATTACTGAGAAAAAATCCAGTTATGATTTTGGTGCACGAACAGTTATCGAACATAACCTCGAACAGCCGAATTTTTCTCAAATCGTTCGTGTTCGCCGAACGGCTCGAACACCGCCCAAAACAGCTCGAATTTGAGATTGGTGAACAGTTCGAGTCGAACAACGCTCATCTCTACCAAACACACCACCAGGCTGTGTAAGGGCTTTTTGACCAAGAAGGAGAGAGATGGGGTGCTACGTCGGATGATCTGGCCTCCACAGTCACCAGACCTGAACCCAATCGAGATGGCTTGGGGTGAGCTGGACCGCAGAGTGAAGGCAAAAGGGCCAACAAGTGCTAAGCATCTCTGGGAACTCCTTCAAGATTGTTGGAAGACAACTTCCGGTGACTACCTCTTGAAGCTCATCAAGAGAATGCCAAGAGTGTGCAAAGCAGTCATCAAAACAAAAGGTGGCTACTTTGAAGAACCTAGAATATAAGACATATTTTCAGTTGTTTCACACTTTTTTGTTAAATATATAATTCCACATGTGTTAATTCGTAGTTTTGATGCCTTCAGTGTGAATGTACAATTTTCAAAGTCATGAAAATACAGAAAAATCTTTAAATGAGAAGGTGGGTCCAAACTTTTGGTGTGTACGGTATGACTTTCACTTTTTGTATTGAAGAAGTGAAATGAATTAACTTTTTGATGATATTCTAATTTTGTGAGAAACACCTGTAGCTGGCATTTAGATGTCACAATCCATAAGATTGGCATCATAGTAGACAGTGATATTTATTACATACAGCAATACTGCATTATTGATGTATACAATTCAAATGATAAAATAATTACAGGCTAAAGTCACCTATGAGGACTGCAAAAAAGAGAAAAGTAAAAAAAAAAGGTTTTTAACTTTTTTTAGAGAATTAAAAAAATCTAAAAATTCAAATTGCCCCCTTTTTTCCCAGTAAAAATAAATAAATGTAATAAAAACTAAAAAAAACTGTACAGTTTATACATGTTTGCTATTACACCATCATTAAAGTCAGATCTATCAAAAAATAACATTTATTAACCTGATTAATAAACTTTGTAAGTGGAAAAAAAAATGAAAAAATGCCAAAAATATGTTTTTTGCTTGCCGCAATATTTCAAAAATTGCAACAAGAAGTAATAAAACTATCATATTTCCCCCCAAAATGGTATAAATGAAAACATCAACTACACAAGCAGCATGTATGAGATACTGGCTATGTGATTTGAGCCATATATGTTTGACTCTGAAACACTAAAATCATACTTTGAAAGCCACAGGGGACTAAGCCTTCCGGACACCAGTCAGACAGGTGTATCTCTCCTTATACACACATGCAGAGAGAAACCTGTCACAAAAGGGGAGTGGGCGTGGAGGATCTTTAATCTGACTAGTCTCCCATGTGGCTGTTTTGCTTTTACAGTATTTTTTTTCTCTGACATGACATGGTGCTTCAGAGTCAGGCATACCTGGCTGAAATCATACAGCTAGTGCCTGAAACGTGCTGCATGTGGATCAGATGTCTGGTTCTCTTTAAGGCTTAAACTTGTGTAATTGCAACTGTTATGCATTATTTTTATTTGTTGGATGGGACTCGCCCAAAATCTGTAACAGTTTTTAGGCAATAAAATAATTAGCTCTTTTCCATCAAGCACTTAAAGGACCACCCCAGCATTTTTTTATTTCAGCGCTGGAGTGGTGCTGCTAATCTAAGTTCTCTGATGCTAGACTTATATTTACCATCCGCCGTCTTCAGTAGGGATGAGCGGACCCTTGGAAGTTTGGGATCTGGTACACGACCAAAACTTTATTATGAAGTTCGGTTTTGGGTAACAGAACTGTACCCGAACTTGTCCCAGAACCCAAACCTCATTGAAAACAATGTGGACCCAAACTTTTGATCATACTCTTTCTCTCTCTGCAATGGACATCCTCAAAAACTCTGAACATTGCAATGGATTCTCGGAAGAAGTCCATGTTCGACATTTAGCACCAGACACATCAGCTGTCTGGTACGAATCCCGAACTATTAAGTTCGGATTCACTGATGACTACTCTTCAGCTCTCTCTGGTGCCACTCCAGTCCGGCAGCACCATCTGGTGACCACAGCTTCTGACTGACGGTATGTCAGAGGTAACGGTCACAAACTTTCAATGTAAGTCTATGAAAACCTCTTCTTGATCTTATAGACTTACATTAAGTTGTGACTTCTGGATCACCCAGCTAGAGCAATTCAGCCGGTTCAAATACTGCTGGAGACCTATTGGAGTGGCCTCAATAAAAGATGAAGCTGGCAGCTGGTAAGTATAATAGTAGGTTCAGAGAACGTAGATTAAAAGCACCACTTCAGTGCTGTAATAAAAAATCAAATGCTGGAATGCTGCTTTAAGTTTATTTAAAGTATTTGACTATTTTTTTTTAACAATAACACTACTGATTCTTAGCTCCTCCACACAAATGAGAGGTACAGAATGGTACTCAACACCCTAGCAGCTGGTGTGGAGATATGACTGCAAGAAAAGTCTATGTTCCCATGGAGATGCATAGTCTGCATGGGAGCTGTAAAAACAATACAGAAGGAAACTTTCATCATGACCAATTGTAAAGTTTCCTAATTCTTAATTTTATATTTATTGACCCAATTAAAAAAAATTCCGAAAGTAGTCATTACCTTTTAGGTAATGTAGAGGTTTTATACTAAAACTGTTGATCCATGTAGAAAATAATAGGCCAAAGGCAGTAAAGACTTCCTGTTAAATGACCTGTGCTGTGCCATACCACAACGCTCTAGGGTATGACACTACAGACATGACAAGGTGAAAATGTTAATTTTGCTTCACTTGGCATACATTGTAGCAATCAGAGATCATATTACGATTCATTGATGTCCGTAAAAAGGATATGGCTATGGCAAACTCTTATAACATTCTATGAAAAAAGCTGATTGCCATGAATAATAACTATAACAGCAGTTAAAGTGTTATAAAGTGTGGAGGTATTACAGGCACCGACCAAGAGGTATTACAACCGCATACTGTATATATGACAGTAATTGAACTGTCAATTTTGGATTAAGATACCATTTATTCTATAGTCCTTTCCATTACATTTATATGAACACTTGTTTTCTTCGGAAACAAAAAAAAATATTGCGCTTTTGTGGTTGCTAACATTTTGTATCTGCTATGTGAATGACCAGGGGTCTTAATACACATTGCACGCACATTAAAAAAATAAATAAGCAGATGTTTTTCAGAGACTTGTGGTAATTAGAACACATGGTGCGGGGTTAGGATAGTCAGCCAGAAAAATACTCTCACTAGTAATTTCTGGTGTTATGTTAGTCTGTCTGAGTCACAAACATGTGAAGGCAAAATACAAAATGATATTGCATTCAAAGATTATTTTTAATGTCATTAAGACAGTAGAGCTACATATTTTATCTTATGGAACTTGAAAATGAGATCTGTTTTTTCATCATTTTAAAGGAAACCTGACATGCTAACTATACTTTTTGATCTGCAGATATGTTATAAAGCAGAAAGAGCTGAGATTAACATCTAGATTTGTGGTAAAAAGTACTGTACACATACTAAAAAGTGTACATACACGTAAAGAACTCATATAATGTAAAACACATTTAGGCTATGTGCGCACATTCAGGATTTGAAGTAGAAATTTCTGCAGCATTTCTTCATCTCCTTGGCAGGAAAAACTCTGCAGAAAAAAACGTTCATTTTGCCGCGTTTTTGACACGTTTTTGATGCTTTTTAATGCGTTTTTGTACATCAATGAATGCTTTTTGGAGCTAAATGAAGTTATTTGAAAAGGAACATGGGACATTGCTTTAACCCTTGGATTTCCATCAGAACTGGGGTGAGTATATTGGTGAATTTAGGAATGTGTGTGTTGTATTTCAAATAAAGTGTTTGCTCTTTGCCTGTGTGTTATTTAACTCTTTACTTTACTTTAATTAGGTTTGGTAATGAAAGGGTCTGATTGACACATTGTCATCACCAAAGAAAATAGCTAGGTGTCAGCTAATCCCATATACCCAATCTTCATTAGCATTCCCATTCATGTCTTTTCTGGGGCAGCTGAGAGCTCCTCTGTTTTAGCCTAAGAAGGTAACATTAGGCAAACATGTTCCCTGGCTATTATTATCAGCTCACAGATGTTTCGCTAGCCGCTACGTCCCCATGAACAGCAACAAGCAGCGCTTTGGACGCAGCGTATTTTGTTCTAATGCCGCACTTTTGTTGTTGATACATGTGAATCCACCGCATATAATGACATTTCAATTTGTCAAAATCTGCAGCGGAGACTAGCGTGTCCACTACACAAATTTACATGGTGCGGGTGAGTTTGGATATGTGTCCATGATCAGGAGCCGCTGCAGGTTTGACGCTGCATGTTTATACAGAGTCAAACCAGCAGCATCCAGATGTTACAGCATAGTGGATGGGATCTCTAGAAATCCCATGTCCACTATCTGTGCATCAGAAGCTGCGAATCACCCACGGACACGTGGCGCATCTTTCAGGACTGCACCATGTCAAATTCTCTTGTCTCCGTAACAGAAATTTGACTACTAGAATGTATTGAATGCAGTAAATACGCATGGTTCAGTGAACACATGTGGATTTACCTGCGTTCAATAGAATGCAACATTTTGGACGCAGCAAAAGTATGCGTCCAAAGTGCTGCTAAGTCTGAATCATGGGCACAGAGCCTGAAATTTTTTAAAAAAATGGCATGGGCTCCCGTGTCATTTTCATAACCCGCAGAGGGAAAGCTGACTACAGGGAGCAGATATTAGTAGCCGGGGAAAGTGCCTTTAGCCAAAAATGTTTCATGGCTATTAATATCAGTCCACAGCTGTTTTCTTAGCCTTTACTGGCTAGATTTTCCAGAAAAAAATTGACGAAGGGCCCCCCAATAAAATCTCACCAGAAAAGGCAAAACAGGCAGCTGCGGGCTGATATTAATAGCCAAGGAAGGGGCCATGGATTCTGGACCCCTACACGGCTAATAATATCACCCCTCACCAGTCCCAGAACTGGTGCATCCATAAGATGCGCCAAATCTGGTGCTTAGCCTCTGCTATTCCCACTGACCTGTAGCGGTAGCGAGTGGGGTAATGGAGTTGGGGTTCATGTCAGCCTTGTATTGGTGATCCGGGTCACTTCTACAAAAGTGACATCAGAAATCACTGATGTCACTGCTGTAGAAGACGGCAATGTATACTGACAGGAGTATAAAATCATTACTGTCAGTGTACACGGCTCTGCTTCAGGGGTTAGGTCATTTGGGTTCATCAGCTGAAGATCAGCTGATCAGCCCCGGTGACCTCAGCATCAGTGGTACGTGGGAACATTCTTTAGCATGCTCCCACACAGCACCTGTGCCATAGAGTGAGATCCCGGAGTTCTCAGCTGAGAGCTCACGTGACCTCAGGTCCTGGCAGTGCAACGATGTACACTGCCGGGAGCGAGCGTGCTCCTTTCAGTCTACCGCCGATCGCCGGGCTGAACACATTGCAGGTGACATCGCGAGGACCAGGAAGACACTGGGGGACACCGGACAGGTGAAAATAGATGTATTTTTTTAACTTTTTTTTTCACAGTGCACAGCCCTGGCTCAGCAGAGGACACTACTACTCCCCTTAGCCGCACCGCTCTCACTGTTAGTAGTTGGATGATGGGAGTAGTAGTCTTCCCCAGCCGACCCAGGTACCACTCTATGTGCACTTATGCAGCATTTCCTCCCATTGACTTTAATTGAACCGCAGCAAATCCCCAGGTATAAATATTATACCTGCAGATTTGCTGCGGTTCAATTAAAGTCAATGGGCAGGAAACGCTGCAAAAACGCTACATAGAAAGGGCATGCTGTGTTTTTAAACACAATGACAATCCTGAACGGAAATTTTTGCATCATGTGCACAGCACATCAGGATTGCCATTTTATTAGCTGGCAGACCAATTAGCAAGTGTTTTTGATGCATTTCCACGCAGAAAAAACACAGCGGAAACACATCAAAAACACTACGTGTGCAATTAACCTTATGCTGGGGTCACACAACAACATTTTTACTTATCCGATAAAATCGGTCCGATAATGCTAATTACTCTCTGATTAAACTCTGATAATATCAATGTTCGAGGATGTAGAGAAGATGGAAAAAAATTCTCTATCTTCTCCATTCTGTTAGTCTACAAAAATCACACTGCTCTCGGATGTCATCCAAATGCAGTCCGATTTTTTTTTTTTTACGGACCCATTGACTTGCACGGCCATGTGCGATCCAGTTTATGAATATAAATCATGCATGCTGTGATGACACGGCTCAAGGAAAAAATCAGACGTGCACGGCTCAAGAGAATAACATTGGTCCAAGTGCGATCCGATATTTTGTTGGATCACACTAGGACCAAAAATACAGTCATCTGCTCAAGCCTTTTTTGAGACAAAAAACTGGGAAAATAAAAATGTAGAAAATGAGCAGTGCAGATATGTCTGTGAACATATGTACTGTAACTGTTTGCTCTGGTGGAGACTATAAGAGCTCTGGTAAACCCCGTTCCTATTAATGTACACTTGACCTGTATATTGCAGGTAAACCAACAGCCTTGCTAAGTCATGTTATGTTTTTAGACAAATTTTATGTTTTCTGCTCAATGACAGAAATGGGTATATTATTTACCCACCCATTAAGAAACTAGTCAGCAAGTAAACAATGTCTGTGACATTGCCACTATTTGCAGATAATATTCCCAGACTGACTTTTTTATACAGTTGTTATATTTAATTACTGTATTTTTCGGACTATAAGACACACCAGATCATAAGATGCACCTAGGTTTTAGGGGAGGAAAATAGAAAAAAAATTAAGCAAAACATATGGTCATGATGCACTGTTAAGGGGGAGGGAGTCTGCTGCTGACTCTGGTATAGGAGTAATGCCCCCCAATTCTGTTAATATCATCCATACTGGTATGTATGCCCCCCCTTCATATTATACGTGGCATACGTGGCCCCCGTTCCCATTCTGGCATGCATAGCACCCCAATCTCCCAACCTGGTATGCACAGCACCTCAATCTTCCATCCTGATATGTATGGCACCCCTCATCCCTATCCTGGTATGCATTGCACCCCTCCATCCTGGTATGCATGGCACCCCTCCATCCTTGTTTGCATGGCACCACTCCATCCTGGTATGCATTGCACCCCACCATCCTGGTTTGCGTTGCACCCCTCTATCCTGGTTTGCATGGCACCCCTCCATCCTGGTTTGCATGGCACCCCTCATCCTGGTATGCATGGCACCCCTCATCCTGGTATGCATGGCACCCCTCTATCCTAGTATGCATGGCACCCCTGATCCCCATCCAGATATGCATGGCACCCCTCATCCTGGTATGCATGGCACTCCTCATTCTTATCCTGGTATGCATGGCACCCCTCATCCTTATCCTGGTATGCATGGTACCCCTCATCCCTATCCTGGTATGTATGGTACCCCTTATCCTTATCCTGGTATGCATGGCACCCCACATCCTTATCCTAGTATGCAAGGCCCCCCTCATCCCTATACTGGTATGCATGGCACCCCTCATCCCTATCCTTGTATGCATGGCACCCCTCATCATCTTATGCATGTCAACCCTCTTCCTTTTCCTGGTATGCCTTGCATCCCTCATCCCTATCCAAGTATGCATGGCACCCCAATCCCACATCCTGGTATGCATGGCACCCCTCATCGCTATCCTGGTATGTATGGCACCCCTCATCATGGTATGCATAGCACCCCTCATCCTTTTCCTGGTATGCCTTGCACCCTTCATCCCTATCCTAGTATGCATGGCTCCCCAATCCCACATCCAGGTATGCATGGCACCCCTCATCCCTATCCTGGTATGCATGTCACCCCTCATCCCTCTTCCTGATATGCATGGCACCCCTAATCCCCATCACGCTGCACACAAAAAAATAAACACTTCTACTCATCTTCCTCCCCTCTGCTCCATCGCTGCTTCCTGTCTGCCAGCACTGATCTTACCGTGTGAGCCAAGCATTTCTTCACTGCAATGCACCCTCAAAAGGTGAGATGAGCTGCAGAAATAGTCACTGCTCCCCACACCGGGACTGTGTGCGTGGGAAGCAGTGACTTCATTCTCCTTAATAGCCGGCACACAGTGTAGCCGCAGCACTACATGGGAGTGGAGAGCGGTAAATATTCATGCTCTTTAATAGCAGGCACACGCAATCGTGTGGCTGCAGCCGGAGCCACGCTGCAGCTACACTGTGTGCCGGCCATTAAGGAAAATTAATATTCAGTGCTCCAGCAGGCACAGTGTAGGCTGCAGAAGGTGGCTACTGCCTCCTGTCCCCCACTCCTCCACTGCTGCCACTCCCCCCACACCACCCACCAGCCACAGTATATACTGTATATATACATATATTTATATATATTTATATATACATACACCACATTCGGACTATAAGATGCACTCAGCAATTTCCTTCAAAATTTTGCCATCCATGTGATCGCATTTTACTTCCCGGTGACATCAGTGTGGCATTTCATTTTATGCATCAAAAGTTTAAACTGTACATGATCAAATACAGTTTTCTAGTTTAATAATAGAATGTATCTAATAAAATTGAATGCTACATGGATGATACATATCGGATCAATTTTTTCTTAACAATCAAAGACTTGAATAGGCGAGTCTCATCTGAAATACTTAAAAGAATAATGCATGCTGTTGCTATGATCTTCAGCGATTGTGTGATAAGACTGTCACCTGAACAGTAGTGATGAGCGAGCATGCTCATGACTCGAGATTTACAAGCATGCTCGGGTGTTTTCCGAGTATTTTCAGCATGCTTGGGTGTTATGTTTCAGTCACTTCATGCTAATGATTTATGACTGTTTGACAGCTTTAATACATGTGAGGAATGGCTAAGTCTATCACCCTACATGTTCCCTCCACTCTACAAATGACCTAAGACCAACATCCCCCATAACCCAAACCTCGCACCTCCGTCTCCAAGACTTCTCTTGTGCTGCGCCAGACGATCCGACTGATGCTTAGCCACCACGTCTTCAAGCACGCCTTAAAAACCCATCTCTTTAACCCCTTAAGCCCCGGAGCATTTTCCGTTTTTGCATTTTCGTTTTTGCTCCCCATGTTCCCAGAGCCATAGCGTTTTTATTTTTGGACAATATGGCCATGTGAGGGCTTATTTTTTGCGGGACGAGTTGTACTTTTCAATGCCATTACTAGTTTTACCATATCCTGTACGGGAAAACGGGAAAAAAATTCCAAGTGCAGTAAAATTGCAAAAAAAGTGCAATACCACAGTTGTTTTTTATTTTTATTTTTTTACCACGTTCACTGAATGCTAAAACTGACCTGCCCTTCTTATTCTACAGGTCATTACGAGTTCATAGACACCAAACATGTATAGGTTCTTTTATATTTAAGTGGTGAAAAAAAATTCCAAAATTTGGTAAAAAAAAAAATTAAAAAATAGCGCCATTTTCTAAGACCCGTAGCGTCTCCATTTTTCGTGATCTGGGGCTAGTTGATGGCTTATTTTTTGCGCACCGGACTGAAATTTTTATTGATAACATTTGGGGTAGATCCGATGTTTTGATCGCCCGTTATTGCATTTTATTGCAATTTTGCGGCAACCAAAAAACGTAATTCTGGCGTTTAGAATTTTTTTCTCGTTAAGCCGTTTACCGATCGGATTAATTCTTTTTTTTATATTGATAGATCGGGCTATTCTGAACGCGGCGATACCAAATATGTGTATGTGGGGTTTATTTTTTATTATTTTATTTTGAATGGGGCGAAAGGGGGGTGATTTAAACTTTTATATTTTTTAATTTTTTTTTATATTTTTAAAAACTTTTTTTTTTTACTTTTTGCATGCTTCTAAAGTCTCCATAGGAGACTATAAGCAGCAACTATCCGATCGCCTCTGCTACAAACAGGGGACGAGCAGGTCCCCTGCATGCAGCAGAGATGGTCCTGTGCTATGAGCGCCGACCACTAGGTGGCGCTCATAGCGACAAGATCATGACAACCACAGGCGTCTGCTGCAGACCCTGGGTTGTCATGCCCACCCATCGGCGACCCGCGATCACGTGACGGGGTCGCCGGTGGGCGGGGCTTATGACGCACTACCCGGAAGCGCGCGTTAAATGCTGCTGTCAGAGATTGACAGCGGCATTTAACAGGTTAACAGCCACGGGTGGATCGCGATTCCACCCGCGGCTGTTGCGGGCACATGTCAGCTGTAAGAATCAGCTGACATGTGCTCCGTTCAGTGAGGGCTCAGCGCAGCAGCCCTCACTGAACGGGCAGTACGCAAATATGTGTACTAAGCCTACCACCTCAACTACTCAGTAAACTAACTTTCCCCTGTTCCCTCCTTCTAAATATTATTCAGAATTTGCTCTTCTACTATTCGTCTGTCTCCACACCCTCCATGCACACGATAACTGCACTTGATATTTGATTATTGCACTTAAACATACTGGCTGATGACCGGATCATGCAGCTTTATATGAAAATCCCTATTTATTATAATTGCTAGACCTGAAATAACAAGCACTTTTCACCTATTGTGTCAACCCTTGTAGATTGTAAGCTTGCGAGCAGGGACCTCACTCCTAATGTAACTGTTTAAACTGCCTTGTATTGAATTTATTGTCTGTATATGTCCTCGCTTAATTGTAAAGTGCTATGCAACATGTTGGCACTATATAAATAAAAATTATTATTATTACTATTATATACTAAGTACAGCAATAACGTACAGTTTCTGTTGCCATTAGTGACCTCCAAGCTCAATGACCTAAATGTAAAGTGTAACCTCCAAGCTCTGTGTCTCAAATATATACTGTGTAGCTGAAAATTTCTATATTGGTATGCTGTTCTACAATTACTCTGTGTCACATACTTTTTGCCCAAACAAAACACATGGAGATATGTCCATTTTTTTTCCAGCAGCATGGATGACAAGGGGGCCCATACAAGTTTATGGGTTCATGAAAAACATGTAGAGCGCACATTAGTGTAGGATCTGTGTGCTGCACGTGTTTAACCTTGCAAAATATAGGAAAAGCTTTGTATTTTATTCATTTCTTCATCCATCCATGAAAATACTGATGACACACTGATGGTAAAAATGGACTGTACACTGATGACACACTTATGGTAAAAATAGACACACGGACCATACACTGATGACATACTGATCTAAAACACTGATGATACTGATGACTGATGCTAAAAACGGATACACTGATGCACAACACTGATATCATCGGTACCATTTTTTCACATACATGTTCAAACATGGACATGTGAATGAGGCCTAAACCTGTTCAATCACTAAATTACAGAGAGTGATGTTTGAGCATGAGATAACCTTGTAACTCTTACTTGCTTCTCTCAAAGACCCTGAATTTTACTTGCTCATAAATGAAGTGATTTGTGTAATAAAAGTATCGTATTTTTTTGACTATAAGATGCACCGGACCATGAGACGCACCCCAAATAGGTTAAAAAATATTTTTTATAAAATGGGGATCCGTCTTATAGTCTGCATAGGTACATAGGTATCTCACCTGGGAGGCGGTGGAGCAGGGGTCACAGGAGGCAGGGTCACTCAAGAAGCCGGTGGAAGTGAAGGAATGCTGTGGACCCAGGGTGCTCCAGCAGCGGGGAGTTGAAGTGGTGGTGGAGCAGGATCGTAGGAAGCAGGGCCCTCTATTCCCTACCTCAGGAACCCAGTGTCAGCAGAAGGGGTAAGATGCTGTTGGGCCGGTGTCTGGCTGTAGGTGGTGAGGCAGAGCGGCGTGCGTTGCTTTTCCGGTGGCTGCGGCCATCTTCCTGAAGCCGTCGGCCTCAGGGAAATGGCTGCCAAGCTCTCAGTCTGATCATGCGCCCTACTCGGGCGGACATTTTCCTATAGATCACGGCTTCTGGAAGATGGCTGCGGCCACCGGAAAAGCAGTGCACGCCGCTCTGCCTCACCGCCTACAGCTAGACATCGGCTCCGCAGCATCTCACCTCTTCTGCTGCCACCTCAGGGTTCCTGAGGGAGGGAACACAGGGCCCTGCTTCCTACGATCCCGCTCAACCACCACCACAACTCCCGGTACCTTCAGACCATAAGACGCACCCCCATTTTCCTCCCAAATTTAGGGTAAAAAAGTGCGTCTTGGGGTCCGAAAAATACGGCATATTAGGGAAATGTCATTTTTATGTAGATAGAAATTGGTTAGATGTGTTTGAGCACCAGCGTTTATATTTGAATTTGAATCTCAAGTTAGAAAATATTAAAGACTTCTGATTTACAGCTTTGGTTTACAATTGAATATACTGTATATATATTCATGAATAAAAAGGAACAAATTAGTGTCATGGCAATACTATGGCAAAAGATCAGGCAGGATGAATGCTAGAAAATAATCTTTTCAATCTATAAATCTAGTATCTCTCAATTCTTTACTGATTAAATAAAATGCACATTGCTTTTCTGAAAGACTAAATGGGCAAAAGAAAAAAAGAAAACCATGTCCTTGTTAGACACATGCTTTGCAAAGAGACACTTTAATGCTTGCAATGCTTGTCATTCAATTTACCATGTACTGTAGCATAAGGTGTAATTAACAGCACTTATTCACAACGTATTTAGCCCATGAACAAAATATTTAAATGCTATTTCACTGAGTAGGTTACTGATCACATTTTTTTGTCTTTGTGTGTATACCTTGGGTTTGTATTAACTGATAATTTACAACTATGAGTTGATGGTTTACCCATTTGGCTCAATAATCCAACCTATGTTGTAAGCCGAAAGCTATTAACAGAACAACTGAAACAACCTTAAATACTAAGCATGGAAACTACAGAACAGAATAGAAAAGGTATGCTCAAGGAAATACAGTAAAAAGGTACTTTATTTGGGAATTCTTCATCTTTTCCGTTTCTAAGTATTTCTGCTTATGCAAAAATGGCATTCTCTACTCTAAGTGTTCTACAATAATGACACATTAGAGTCGAGGGGAAAGAAACTCTAATTTCATTGTTCTCTGTTTACTGTTCTGACTATATTCTTCTCCCTATCACTTAAAGTTTACGTCAGGTTCCATTTTCCCAGACTAATTCACTTGAAGGTGAAATCTTGAAAGTGAAATCCAAGGCTATGTTCACATGTCTAGTAATCATCCGTTAGAACAGATCCAGCAGCAATCCGTTGGCAAAAAACTTGTGCAGACACAACTTTTTTGTCTGTTTTTAAAAAACTGATTCATTCTTAAAAGACTGATCCTTTTTTTAACATTGAAGTCTATGGAAAATGGATCTATTAGATTAATAGTTTTTTAATTTGAAAAGGATCAATTTTTTGCTTACTCTATCACTTTCAAATGGAAGATAATGGATGGCTAATTAATGGATCCTTTGTCCATTGACTTCAATGTTAAAAAAATGGATCCAGCTGAAATTTTTAAAAACAGACAAAAAAGTTGTTCCTGCACCACTTTTTTCCCAGCAGATTGCTGCTGGGTCCATTCTAACAGATGATTACTGGATATGTAAAAATAGTCTTAGAAGCCTGAAATTACAGTAAAGGTGTGTTCATAAGCAATATGCAATTTTTTTCTAGATTTTTTTTTTCAAAACACACCATACTTTGTATAAGAATTCGTTTTTTTTAATAGATTGACCTAGGCTTCCCTATAAGAAACAAATCCACATATATCAATAATGGGAGCTAGAATAAAATAACAGTAAAGAAACTCAACAAGTAGAAATTTTTGCAAGACAAAAAAGCATCCAAAAGCATGTGCATAAATTATTTAACTTTACTTGTTTTCTCGAACATTCTGGATATTGATATCATCAAGATTGCCAAAAAAGTAGAAAATCAATAAAAATAAACCCAATCTTTTATAAGAGCTTAGAAAAAAACAACAAACTTTCAATATAGTTTTGATAACAGCATTATTCTGTCATATCATATCACAGTGCATGTATCGAGTCTCTAGAGAATTTTGTAGATTGCATTATGATTTTATCTAGGGCTTTGAAAAACTGCTTGAAATGTATGATTTACTGTAGAGAGAATTATTATTATTTATACAATTCAAATAAGTTCCTTGCAAATATAAAGGCAGACTTTGAAACTGCATCTATAAAACAGAGTTCCACTAGTACAACTTAACATCTTCTATGCCATTTTTTAAAATATTCCATGAAGTGGGTCAAAGCTACTCTATGGTGACTTCATTAGTAAAATTGTCACTGCGCTTACAGACAGGTTGATCTCATCTCATCGATATTGTGCTAAATAGGCAATAAGCAATTCACTGAATTGAAAACTTTTGTTGCTTTATCCTCAAAACACTCCGCTGCTAAGTATGTAATTTCTGTCTGTCCACTGCATGTTATCAAGTGTAATCTGCCTTAGCAACAGTGGCGCTAAAATGGAGTAACACTAGAACTACAGCATGTTTCATAATACCTATAACTACCAATGGGGGTCATTTTGACCCCCATTCAAAAGTACTGACTTTGGAATAAAAATTGCTTTTTTTTGCCAATCAATTAAAGAACATTTGCAGTACATCTTGTTGATGTAGTAGGACATCCATAATCATATCCATAATCTTCGGTATCGTGAATTATATCACTGTTACTTCTTGACTCTGATTCTTCGGAAATGTCATGAGGAAAATATTCTTCTTCAGACTCTGAGTCTTTTTGTTCCTGATTTTCTTCTTCTGACTCATTTTCAGATAAATTCTGAAGTCATTTTGCTGTTTGTCAGACCCTTCTACGTACTCATGCTTCAAATATACGTTGCAAAAAGTGACCTGTATTATCGCTAAGGTAATAAAATTACACTACCGTTCAAAAGTTTGGGGTCACCCAGACAATTTTGTGTTTTCCATGAAAACTCAGACTTTTATTTATCAAATGAGTTGCAAAATGATTAGAAAATATAGTCCAGACATTGACAAGGTTAAAAATAATGATTTTTATTAGAAAGAATAATTTTCTCCTTCAAACTTTGCTGTCGTCAAAGAATGCTCCCTTTGCAGCAATTACAGCATTGCAGACCTTTGGCATTCTAGCTGTTAATTTGCTGAGGTAATCTTGAGAAATTTCACCCCATGGTTCCTGAAGCCCCTCCCACAAGTTGGATTGGCCTGATGGGCACTTTTTGCGTACCATACGGTCAAGCTGCTCCCACAACAGCTCATTTGGGGTTGAGATCTGGTGACTGCGCTGTCCACTCCATTACAGATAGAATACCAGCTGCCTGCTTCTACCCTAAATAGTTCATGCATAATTTGGAGGTGTGCTTTGGGTCATTGTCCTGTTGTAGGAATAAATTGGCTCCAATCAAGCGCTGTCCACAGGGTATGGTATTGCATTGCAAACTGGAGTGATAGCCTTCCTTATTCAAAATCCCATTTACCTTGTACAAATCTCTCACTTTACCAGCACCAAAGCAACCCCAGACCATCACATTACCTCCACCATGCTTGAAAGATGGCATCAGGCTCTTTTCCAGCAACTTTTCAGTTGTTCTGCGTCTCACAAATGTTCTTCTATGTGATCCAAGCACCTCTTTTGTTCTTTTGCCCATATTAATCATTTCCTTTTATTAGCCAGTCTCAGATATGGCTTTTTCTTTGCCACTTTGCCCTGAAGGCCAGTATCCCGGAGTCTCCTCTTCACTGTAGATGTTGACACTGGAATTTTGCGTGTACTATTTAATGAAGCTGCCAGTTGAGGAGCTGTGAGGCATCGATTTCTCAAACTAGAGACTCTAATGTACTTGTCTTGTTGCTCAGTTGTGCAGCGGGGCCTCCCACTTCTCTTTCTACTCTGGTTAGAGCCTGTTTGTGCTCTCCTCTGAATGGAGTAGTACACACCGTTGTAGGAAATCTTCAGTTTCTTGGCAACTTCTCGCATGGAATAGCCTTCATTTCTAAGAACAAGAATAGACTGTCGAGTTTCACATGAAAGTTCTCTTTTTCAGGCCATTTTGAGAGTTTCATAGAACAAACAAATGTAATGCTCCAGATTCTCAACTAGCTCAAAGGAAGGTCAATTTTATAGCTTCTCAAATCAGCCAAACTGTTTTCAGCTGAGCTAACATACTTGTGCAAGGGTTTTTCTAGGGTTTTCTAAATATCCATTATCCTTCTTACACAGTTAGCAAACATAATGTACCATTAAAACACTCGAGTGGTGGTTGTTGGAAATGGGCCTCTATACACCTATGTAGATATTTCAATAAAAGCAAGACGTTTGCAGCTATAATAGTCATTTACCACATTAACAACATATAGAGTGTATTTCTGATTCATTTAATGTTAGCTTCATTGAAAAAAAATGTGATTTTCTTTCAAAAATAATGAATTTTTTAAATGACCCCAAACTTATGAACGGTAGTGTATGTATGGCGTTAAATCTACCTCTTTAGCATGAATTGTAAAATCTGGGCCCCTGAAAATATTACAAATCATTTTTGTGTCCTAAAATATACACTACCTTGAATAAATAAAATTTAAATTTAAAAAAACTAAGAACTCATTTGTTAAAATTTTATAAATGTAAAAAAAAATAAATAGCAAAAGGGTCCAAATGACCCTTCCAGTAGTTCTGGTGTTTATGGAAGTAGGGGAGGATTTTTGTTTCTCTGCTTCTACTCTCCTCTCTGCCAAGCTGCATACAGAGTGTTTTTTGGAAAAAATGAGAATGAGCCCACTTTCGACGAAAAGCAAACCCATAAATGACTTTTCTTTAGGATACTTTATTGTTGGCATGACACATGTCTCATGGCAGTACTTACCTTTACCCCAGTTCTCTGCAATCCAATCCCTAAATTTATTAAAAAGTTATTTTCACTAATGAATCCTTGTTAGTGCAAAACGAAGAAACAATGGCTTCTTAAAAAGTTGTCCAAATTTTTTTTTAACAGTTATTTATCCTCTATGGTTCCCAGAAGCAGAACAGTATTGCTATTGAAGCTAATGGACAGGCATGAGATGTGTGTGCCTTCTATCAGCAGTAGCAGTAGTATCAGCCACACGGTATTGAATTTTATAGCAAGAGAAAGGAGATATCTGGTGTGTAGGGCCACAACGGGCAGCCTTTGCAGAAGCAGTACAGTATAGCACTATAAAACACAGTAACTAGCCAGAAGATTTGTGATTGCTTAACATTAAAGGGAACCTGTCACTAGTTTTTGCATGTCTGAACTAAGACTAGCACCTTATTGAGCACCTGTGCTAAATTCCACAAAGGGCTATATAATCTCCTAACTCCCCCTGTATACTCCCCAAAAACCTTTTGAAACTCTCCCATGCGCTATGTAAATCCTGCCTGTCTGGTCCAATAGGTATCCTTGCTGAGGTGTCTATCCCTCCTCCCGGGTTCTGATAACAGTCCTCCTGCTCTGATTGATGTGGATGATGTCTCCTGGGTCATCCATATTGCTGGGCAAAATCTTCACAAAAAACTCAGCAAGAGATATTGAAATGTTGCGTATTTGAAATGTGCACCGCAGGTCACTTTACACTGAGCAAAATATAAGCCCTGTGGGCATGAGATTTCTATAATTTCCATCAACTTTGATGGACCAGTAAGATGCTGTGTTTTTGAAGCAGTGAAAATAAGTAGAGTCAAAAACTCCCCAAAAAAATACACCAAGGATACTCAGCCTAAAGGTCTGCATCTGATCATTATTAACTTGGCATCATTTATATGTGACTTTGACATTAGATGTAGTGTTTATTCTGGCACTGTGATTTGTAGAATGTGTGACTTTATTGGCAAATTACATTATTATCAATAGCAACTTATGGTGTTAAATTAATCAAATCCTCATAACTCTTACTATATGATAGCACAGAGTCTAAGGGCATAATGCAAAAAAAAAAGTTAAATAGTAAAAGAATGTGCAAAAAGCTGCAAGCAACTAAGTAAAATGTTTGCATTAAATGTAAGAGGAAGCAAAATGCAGGTGCCATCCAATCACGAAGGTATTTAAACCTCAAACAAAAGACACATTTCTCCAGAGAAAGCTAGAGCAAGGACACAGATGAAAGACATCTCAGTAAACAGATCTGGCAGTTGCCATGATAACAAGCTTCAATTTTAAGCTACATATTTTACAATAAGTGATTGCACTCTGACTTATCAAGAATAGATATCATCAATATTTGAAACATTCGCTAAACATATTTAATACCCTAAACATTGGTTTTAAAAAAATATAAACATATAACAGGTATAATTCATTATTAAACAAACATTAATGTATCACATAACACAATGTATGCATAGATCCTTTTCAAAGAAGAGAACAAGATTTCTAATTTAATGCACTTATTAATTAACATGGTTCACCTAGCCAAAGGGTAGCGAATAAGTGTTTGATCCTTAAGCCCAGCATACACATTAGAAGGATGTCAACCAAACGATGCTTCCACTTATAATTCGGCCAACAGATATCTCAGCCAACTCTCCCATAGACAGGAACTCTAGTTTGGCTAAGCTCTCCTGTGATTTCGATGAGAAAGCCGCCGACTGACTCGTTGGCCAGCCACTTATCTTCTGGAGAACAATGCGATTAGCAGTCCAAAATTGGAAAGCTTGATCAACATCTCCCCAGACCATCAGTTGGCCGGAGCCTCCATACAAATTAGACTGTCTGGATAGCCTGTAGATATTGGTGATTTTGGCCGCCATTGATCTATATTATATGGGGATCTTAGCACTGGGAGCAACATTGAAACAGTGTACTTAACTATTTTTTTCAGTCCCACAGACTTTAAGGAGGACTTATCAAAACTTTTCACCATACAAACTGTACATTCCTGCACGTACAGTAGGGAAAATAAGTATTTGATACACTGCTGAATTTGCAAGTTTTCCCACCTACAAAGAATGGAGAGGTCTGTAATTTTTATTGTAGGTACACTTCAACGGTGAGAGACGGAATCTTAAAAAAAATCCCAAAAATCACAATGTATGATTTTTACATATTTAATTAGCATTTGATTGCATAAAATAAATGTTTGATACAATAAAAAAACAGAACTTAATATTTGGTACAGAAACTTTTGTTTGCAATTACAGAGGTCAGACCTCATAGTGATATATATTTTGTATTATTTAGGATGTGTTTGTTTAAAAATAAATTTATATATCAATCTAAAGGTAACTCTTCATGTATTTATGCCATTTTTAACAACATATTGCTTAATTCATATTTTTCTTGCAGTGCACCTTTGGCATATGCAGCTTGATCATATTTACAAGATCCAATTGACCTGACATTTAGAGGGAATCTCTCAGCATGGTTTTTTGTTTTATTCCGAAAGCAAGACCCTGCTGACAGATTCCCTTTAACAAAACAATGTGTGTTTTGCATTTCTTAAAGGGAATCTGTCAGCAGTTCTTTTTCTATGTAATCTGAGGAAAACATGATATAGGGCTTAAAATACTGAATTCATGGATGTGTCTTTTATTTGGCTGTGTGCTCTTGTTAACTTACATTGAAGGTTTTATCACCAGAAGATTATCACTGTTGGATAAAGTATCATGTGCTTTTTTGACCGACCATGCCCCCTCCTGTGATAAGTAGCTCACTGTCAATAGACAATGCACATAGAGAGAATGGTTTGGGTGGGGTTAGCTTACTCAGCTCTGTTGCATGCTGTGTCTAAGAACACTGATTGTGTAACAACTGCTGCTCACAGTAAACTAAGTGATGAATCAGGGTTTGCTTTCCTGCATTATGCTGCTCTCAGCAGCTCATCCAGGATGGCACATGAATGAGAGCTGTGGCAAGAAGGGTAGCTGTGTCTGTCAGCACAGTGGGCAGAGCATGGAACAGATACTGTACCAAGAGATAAGCCAGTACACCAGGAGACGTGGCAGTGGCCGTAGGAGGGCAACACCCGAGCATCAGGACCTCTACATCTTTCTTTATGCAAGAAGAAACGGGAGCCACAGTACAAGAGCCCTGCAAAAAGACCTCCAACAGGCCGCTAACATCCTTGTGTCTGTTCACACTGTCAGAAACAGACTCCACAAGGGTGGTATGAGGATTCAACATCCACAAGTGGGTGTTGGGCTTACAGCCCAACAATCTGAGGGTGATTGGCATTTGCCAGAGAACACCGAGCTTGGCAGATTACACATTGGTGCCCTATGCTCTTCACAGATGGGAACAGGTTCACACTGAGCACATGTGACAGACTCTGGAGATGCCATGTAGAATGTTCTGCTGCCTGCAACATCCTCCAGCATGACCAGTTTGGCAGTGGGTCAGTAATGGTGTGGGTAGGCATTTCTTTGGAGGGCTGCACAGCCCTCCATGTTCTAGCCCGAGGTACCCTGACTGACATTAGGTACTGGGATAAGATCCAGAGACCCATTGTGAGACCATCTGCATGTGCAGTGAGCCTTGGTTTCCTTTTGATTCATGACAATGCAAGACCTCATGTGGCTGAAGTGTGTCAGCAGTTCCTGCATGATGAAGGCATTGATGCTTTGGACTGGCCCGTCCGTTCCCCAGACCTGAATCCAATCGAGCATATCTGGGACATCATGTCTCATTCTATCCCTTAACACCACGCTACACCACAGGCTGTCCAGGAGTTGACTCATGCTTTAGTCCAGGTCTGGGAGGAGATCCCTCAGAAGAACATCCGCCGCCTAATCAGGAGCATGCCCAGGCGTTGTAGGGAGGTCATACAGGCACGTGGAAGCCACACACAATACTGAGCATAATTTCCTTGTCTTGTGTCATTTCCACTAAAGTTGGATCAATCTGTAATTTGATTTTACACTTTGATTTTGAATATCATTCCAAATCCAGACCTCCATGGGATATTAATTTTGATTTACATTGATCATTTTTATGTTTCATTGTTCTTAACGCATTCCACTATGTAATGATTAAATATTTGCAACTGGAATATTTCATCCAGTGATATCTAGGATGTGGTGTTTCAGTGTTCCCTTTATTTTTTTGAGCAATGTATATTCATTACAGGGGCATATAGTGCTGAAACAGAAAAGGGCCTACCTCAAACTATTATCATAAACCTGGAAGCATATGATTATCTAAACAAATGTTTGGTATGGCGAAGCATTAAGATTTCTTTTCACTGAAATTATTTGACATAGCTCATCCCGAAAGACGATCATAAGGTACTTCTTTCACAAATGTCTGTAAAGGTAGACTGCATGGCTCTGTTTGATTTTCTACACATGTGCACATGTGGTAATGGGACTTAATGGAAAACCTAAATTCAATGATTAGAAGATATGTCCTGTAACATATGTAAATTTTATGTCCAGATCTGTAAGCAGAAAACTTACAGCATACAACAATCTATTCAGCTTGACAACATGCTGCATGCCGATCAGCTCATAAAAAAGTATATGTCTTTTAGCCGAGTATGATTTCTAACCGATAAATTAGATTTGCCATCATTCTGGTATTTAAGAAAATTTCCACAATACTTTTTTATTTTAACCCCTTCCTGACTGCAGACGTACATGTATGCCGCAATTTAAGAGCAAGTATATGGAGTGTGCTTACAGGCTGAGCCTCTACCATACCCAGAACATAATGGCTGCCTGTCACAGCTTGGATCTACTTATATTAGATGCAGGTGGAGTGACTGTGTACCTGGTAAATGACATTCATTCACAAAGAATTGGGTAATGAAGATAAGGCTAAACACTCTTTAGTGCCTCATGAAAGGCACTAAATGGTGCTGGTTTATTATATGTAGGGGGCTTGTGACATTAAAATTTCTACATGACATCTATCTATCTATCTTTCTATCTATATATCTATTGCATCTATCTATTCTATATCGGGTTTCCTTTGAGGTGTGTGCGTAAAAATCGGACGCCACATGCATGTATTTGTTTCTCGTACCCATTGACTTGCATTGGCGAGTGTGATCTGATTCTAGCAGCATGCTTCAATTTTTTTCTCAGTCTGATCAGCCCTAAGGAAAAACTCGCAGATGAGCACTGACTCATCTTATAACATTGGTCAGAGTGCAATGAAAAGGTTTCTCGCATTGCACTCCTCCATAATATGTCAGTGTATACGAGCCCTAAAAGTTATAGTAGGAAATGCAGCAGCTATTTCATGATGAAATTTAATAGTGAGTGGCCATCACAGTTCACAATTAATAACATTGAAAAAGCCATAAAACACTGAACAAATTGTACTGGTAGTATGTGTGTGGCAGCAAAGCCATGAAGAAGATTAGTGTATGAGGAAAAGTGAATAAAGTCATTAAACATTTTTTAGGGTATTTAGTGGTTTTGGAATATCTTTGAGTCCCAAATTGAATGTATTAGAAAAAAATTGACGAAGCTGGAAAATTTGTAATTCAAAAGATTTGCTCATCTCTACAGACTAAGAAAATATGCTTATACGCTATGTAATGATGTAATGCTCTGCAAGAAATTGAGCTGAAATATCAACAAAGTCCAAATGACTGAAGATTGCTTGAGGTTGTTGACAGATTTGCAACTGTTAGTTAGTTTTTAGCCATCTAGCATTTAATTGAAATGTGCTGAATATAATTAAAAATCTATCTTCAGGACAAACTTGAAAATAAAAATTGACCACTATCTTTCAGTGCTCATATATGCTGACTATTATTTAATAAATTAATGTCACATTATATGCTTTATCAAAGCTTATAATAAGTTTTAAACATAACTGATATTTAATTCATCAATTTGTCAATTCAAAACAGCTATGTTCAGTAGGTTTTCACCAAAAAATATTACTTTTGTCTAAACAACAAAATAACATTTTTACAGGTTCACTCCTCTTTCATTTACATAAATAATTTTTGAAGGAATTATATAAATAATTCTTATCGCCAATCTTGGGCCTCAGATTGGTGATTTTTCAAAATATCAAGTGTGTTAACAAAAGCACTCAGAAGTGTTCCTAATGTCCCCAAATGGTTTCAACTTTCTAGCAAAAGCTGGACCTCAGCCTCCGGGTCCCACAACTCCCTGCAGGCCATCTCGCATTGAATGTGCAAGATCTTGCTCTTTTCATTACCTCCACTCTGCCATGTACATTACTAAACTGTTACTAATTGGTAATCACTCTAATGATATTACCATTTGGCAACAGATTATTTATTAGTATTATGGGTGCACTGTTTATGAAAGCCTGGCAGCTGTTAATAGGGCTTCCATGGACAGGCTTAGTGCAAGTTACTCTGCATACCAAATCCTAGGGGTTGTGCTGGCATTCACTCTTTAATCCCTGTACAGTGATCTGAAGTTACACAAGGACCCCTGAGCAGTGGCCGCAAAGTCAGCTGCTGACCAATGGAGCAAGCTGGTGGCAAGAGGTGCAGTCAAACTGGGTCCATACCAAGACGTCACATCAGGGAAATAGTCAGAAATCAAACGGGTGGTCAAAGTATAGACCAAGATAAAAAAAACAGGATTTAAAAAATAGCATATAGGGGCAATACATCAGAGTAACCTGGTTTTAGTTGAACTGAATAACTGGCAGTTAGAGACTGTTGGATTTTATATAGTAATCAGCCCAGTCCATGGCTCCCAGCAGAGAAGTAATTATATTACCAGCTCTCCGCAGCAAAACACAGGTGGACAGGAAAGAGACAACTAGTCTTAGCAGGATAAATGTTAAACTGCCACGCATTGCAGATGTTCAACAATGACAATAGAGTTAGTGTGGTGCCACCTAGCGAACAGGGCACGGGTTGCAGCAGCATGGATGTGACAAATAAAGTACAAGACAACACTAGGCTAGTGCAAAGAGAGAGATCTTGCGAGGTGACATTATGGATATTTCTGTTAGGTACAAGTCTGTTCTGTAGTGCTGCACAGTCCACAATTATTTTGGTAAAATTAGTTAAAAAAATAAAATGTTATCGTGTATAAAGGCCAATTAGGAATATGATACAATTTAGAATTCCCTTTCTGTGCTATAAACTAAATATAAGGCCCTCCTTTCATACTAGATATATGCCCGCCAAACTCGCCGATTTTGGTGAGAGCCGCCAGCCAACTAATATGTATGAGGACCTCCTGACGCACCTACTACAGATAATGTCAAGGAGAGAAGGAATTGCTTATTGGAATTTAACCCCTTAAGAACCGAGCCACTTTGTAGATTAATTAACGGGCCAATTTTTTCAATTCTGACCACTGGCACTTTATGAAGTAATACCTCTGGAATGCTTCGATGGATCCCCCCTGATTCTGAGAATTTCGTGAAATATTGTACTTCATGATAGTGGTAAAATTTCTTCAATATCACTTGCGTTTATTTGTAAAATAAACAGAAATTTGGCGAAAATTTTTAAAATTTTGCAATTTTCAAACTTTGAATTGTTATGCTATAAAATCAGAGAGATATGTCACACAAAATAGTTAATAAATAACATTTCCCACAAGTCTACTTTACATCAGCACAATTTTGGAACCAAAATTTTTTTTTGTTAGGGAGCTATAAGGGTTAAAAGTTGACCAGTGATTTCTCATTTTTCCAACAAAATTTACAACACCATTTTTTTTAGGGACCACATCACATTTGAAGTGACTTTGAGGTGTCTATATGACACAAAATACCCAAAAGTGACACCATTCTAAAGGCTGCACCCCGCAAGGGACTCAAAACCACATTCAAGATGTTTATTAACCCTTCAGGTGCTTCACAGAAACTGAAGCAATGAGAAAGAAAAAAATAAAATTTAACCTTTCTTCACAAAATATCAACTTTAGACCAATTTTTTTTATTTTCACAAGGGTAACAGATAAAAATGGACCCCAAAATGTATTGTACAATTTCTCCTGAGCATGCTGATACCAAATATGTGGCAGAAAACTACTGATGTGCCAAAACAGTGGAAACCCCCCACAAGTGACCCCATTTTGAAAAGTAGACCCCTCAATGTACTTATCTAGATGTGTGATGAGCACTTTGAACCCCCAGACGCTTCACAGAAGTTTATAACATAAAGACGTGAAAAAAAAAGTCACAAAAAATTCCTTTTGGCCCCCAATTTTTTTATTTTCACAAGGGTAACAGGAGAAAATGGACCAAAAATTTGTTTTGCAATTTCTCCTGAGCACGCCAATACCCTATATGTGGCAGAAAACAACTGTTTGGGGGCATGGCAGTGTTCGGAAGGGAAGGAGCGCCATTTGACATTTTGAATTCAAAATTTGCAGGAATAATTAGCGGACGCCATGTCGCATTTAGAGAGCCCCTGATGTGCTTAAACAGCGGAAACCCCCCACAAGTGATGCCATTTTGGAAACTAGACCCCTCAATGAACTTATCTAGATGTGTGGTGAGCACTTTGAACCCCCAGGTGCTTCACAGAAGTTTATAACGTAGAGCCGTGAAAATAAAAAAAATCACAAAAATTTTCTTTTAGCACCAAATTGGCCTGTCATTTTGTTGTGCAATTTCTCCTGAGTATGCTGATACCCTACATGTAATTGGCAACTACTTTTGAGGCACAGTGCAAAGGTCAGAAAGAAAGGAGCACCATATTATAGTACAGATTTTACTGTTATGGTTTTAGGGTGCCATGACCCACTAGGAGATTCCCTGAGGTGCCGTAACAGCAGATTCCCCCATAAATGGCCCCATTTTACAAACTACACATATCAATGAACTCATCTAGGGGTGCAGTGATCATACTGACACTAAGGGTGTGTCACAGAATTTTATTCGATTGGGCAGTGAGGAAAAAATAATTAAATTTTTCCCTCAAAATTTTAGTTTTAGCCCCAGATTTTACATTTTCACATTGGGATAATGGATAATAATTAGTGTTGAGCGAACATGCTCGACACTGCTCGGTTCTCGCCCTAGCATCACGCTACTCGGGATGTTCGGCGAGCACCGAGCATTTCCGGGTTACTCGGGTCTCTGCCCTGCATGTTTGGCGCCCTTTACAGAGCCAATGAACATGCAGGGATTGCCAGCCAGTCACTGTAATGCCGCAGCCATGTTGTTTGTGGGCATTGCAGTGATTGGCTGGCCGCACAGCGTCACCTCGAGTATTTAAAACCGGGCGCTGCCATCTTGGACACAGTCGCTCCGGATCAGACAGTGTAGGGACAGCGCTGCTGATTTAGGGAGAGATATATCCTGCAAAATAGTTAGTGTAGGGTCTGTAAAGGCTGCCAGATCAAACAAACAGTCCTTCTCAGGACTAATATCCATCCCAGGTATATCAGGCAGGCAGGCAGGCAGGCTGTATAGGAGACGCAGTGGTTATACCAGCAAACGCTGCAATACAGTCCTGTGTGCTGCTCCTGTTGCTGAAATTGCTGGACTTAGCTCCAGGTCCCGGGGGCTAGGAAAAATCCTTTTTTTTTATCTAAATCCTCTTTTTTTTTCCTCCTTCACAATGTACAAATACCCATCTTATTAACCTTTTGGTGCCCCCCCCCAAAAAAAAAAAAGTGTGCCTCTGATTTTTCAGACACAAATATATCTGTTGAAAATAGTCTGGTGTAGGCCAGAGAAATAGAAGTGTGGTTTTGCAGTTCTATGGGCCATTTGTATCTAAAAAAAAACAGTTTGAATGTGTCGCTCACTGTTCAGCCGCAAATATATATGTATTTTAAAAAGCCTGGTATACACCAGTAAATTATTACTGTGGTTTTGATGTTCCACGGTAAAACATCTCTATTATCCTGTTTTTGGCATTTTTTGCTGTATAAAAATAATAATAGTGTCTCCCTGATTTTTCAGACACAAATATATCTGTTGAAAATAGTCTGGTGTAGGCCCGAGAAATACAAGTGTGGTTTTGCAGTTCCACGGTACAAACCTCTGTATTATCCACTTTTGGGCCATTTGTATCTAAAAAAAACAGTTTGAGTGTGTCGCTCACTGTTCAGCCGCAAATATATATATATTTTAAAAAGCCTGGTATACACCAGTAAATTATTACTGTGGTTTTGATGTTCCACGGTAAAACATCTCTATTATCCTGTTTTTGGCATTTTTTGCTGTATAAAAATAATAATAGTGTCTCCCTGATTTTTCAGACACAAATATTTCTGTTGAAAATAGTCTGGTGTAGGCCAGAGAGACAGAAGTGTGCTTTTGCTGTTCCACGGTAAAAAATCTCTATTATCCTGCTTTTTGCATTTTTTGCTGTAAAAAAAAAAAAAATTAGTGGCTCCCTGATTTTTCAGACACAAATATATCAGTTGAAAATAGTCTGGTGTAGGCCCGAGAAATACAAGTGTGGTTTTGCAGTTCCACGGTACAAACCTCTGTATTTTCCACTTTTGGGCCATTTGTATCTAAAAAAACAGTTTCAGTGTGTCGCTCACTGTTCAGCCGCAAATAAATATATATTTTAAAACGCCTGGTATACACCAGTAAATTATTACTGTGATTTTGATGTTCCACGGTAAAACATCTCTATTATCCTGTTTTTGGCATTTTTTGCTGTATAAAAATAATAATAGTGTCTCCCTGATTTTTCAGACACAAATATATCTGTTGAAAATAGTCTGGTGTAGGTCAGAGAGACAGAAGTGTGCTTTTGCTGTTCCACGGTAAAAAATCTCTATTATCCTGCTTTTTGCATTTTTTGCTGTAAAAAAAAAAAAAATAGTGTCTCCCTGATTTTTCAGACACAAATATATCTGTTGAAAATAGTCTGGTGTAGGCCCGAGAAATACAAGTGTGGTTTTGCAGTTCCACGGTACAAACCTCTGTATTATCCACTTTTGGGCCATTTGTATCTAAAAAAAACAGTTTGAGTGTGTCGCTCAGTGTTCAGCCGCAAATATATATATATTTTAAAAAGCCTGGTATACACCAGTAAATTATTACTGTGGTTTTGATGTTCCACGGTAAAACATCTCTATTATCCTGTTTTTGGCATTTTTTGCTGTATAAAAATAATAAGTGTCTCCCTGATTTTTCAGACACAAATATATCTATTGAAAATAGTCTGGTGTAGGCCAGAGAGACAGAAGTGTGCTTTCGCTGTTCCATGGTAAAAAATCTCTATTATCCTGCTTTTTGCATTTTTTGCTGTAAAAAAAAAAAATAGTGTCTCCCTGATTTTTCAGACACAAATATATCTGTTGAAAATAGTCTGGTGTAGGCCAGAGAGACCGAAGTGTGCTTTTGCTGTTCCACGGTAAAAAATCTCTATTATTCAGGTTTTGGTAGTTTTTTTCTGTAAAGAAAAACAGTAGTGTCTCCTGACTGTTGTGACACAAAAATATATCTGTTGAAAATAGTCTTGTGTAGGCCCGACATCCCAGTGTGTTTTCGCAGTTCCACGGGTCAAATCGCTGTACTATCCAGTTTTGGGCCTTTGGTATCTAAAAAAAAGCAGTTTGAGTGTGTCGCTCACTGTTCAGCCGCAAATATCTCTATTTAAAAAAGTGTGGGATACCCCAGTAAACAATAACTGTGGTTTTCCTCTTCCACGGTTCTAATCTACTCTTTATTACCCTTTTTCCATTGATAGTGCAAGTGTAAGCTATTTTACTTCATTTACAATGGGCAAGGCGCGTGGCAAGGGATGTGGAAGTGGACGTTCTGGTGATGGTTCGTGCAGAGAACGGGGCCGTGGCCAAGGTGAAAATGTGCCACAACCAACAGCCACATCTTCTCGCTCCCACTTCTTGACCGAATTACTAGGGAAGCACAGAACAACACCAGTATTGAGAACTGATCAGTATGAACAGGTTATTAATTGGATAGCAGACAATACTTCCAGTTACCTGGGCACCACCACCTCCGGTCTGTCTTCCACACGATCAACTCTTAGTAGCCGTGAGTCTCGACCGCATACTCCTCCTCACCCTGATGCTCCTTCCTCCCACCATGCCGAGTGTCGTCAGACAGCAAGTGATCCCACACTTGGACACTCTGAAGAGCTGTTCACTGGTCCATTCCCATATTTGGGCCCCTCGCCTGATACACTTGAAGTGGTGGAAAAGGAGATCCCATGTTGCGATGCCCAAATATTTGAACAGCCACGGCCACAGGAAGTCGACGTTGGCAATCTGTCACAAGAGGTGGACGATGACGAGACACAATTGCCAGGAAGTGAGGAGGAGGATCGTGGTGCGCAAGTGGAAGAGGAGGAGGTGGTGGATGATCTAGTAACTGACCCAATGTGGAAGGAGGACATGCAGAGTGAGGCCAGCAGCACACAGGGGGAGGGAGGCAGAGTACCCCAACAGGCAGGAAGAAGCAGTGTGGTGGCCGCAGACAGAAGGCAGGCAACCATTCCCCGTAACAGCAACACGAGGGACGTTGCCAGTACAAGCGGTAGGTCTTCCAGAGTCTGGAATATTTTTAAAGACTCTGCTGATAACCCCAAAAAGGCCATATGGTCCACCTGCCATGCCAGCATCAGCAGGGGTGACAAAACTACCAGCCTGACCACCACCAGCATGATCAGGCACATGGCAGCAAAGCACCCGACTTTGTGGGGCAAAACCCAGGGTCCATGACCAGTGTCAGAGGGTGTCACCACTGCTTCTTCCACTGTTGTGCGTGCAATAGAACCCCCTGTTGTGTGTGCAAGGCAATCCCCTGTCCATACTGCATGTAAAGATGCCCCCTCCTCTCAGTCTTCACTTGTTATGGCAGTTTCTCAAGAAACAGCATCAACGTTCACGTCCACGTCCCACCGCAGTGTTCAATTGTCCATATCCCAGACCTTTGAACGAAAGCAGAAATTCGCAGCTAACGCCCCACAGGCCACAGTCCTAAATTCGCACATTTCACAACTGCTTGCATTGGAAATGCTGCCTTTTAGGCTCGTGGAGACAGAATCCTTCCGCAATCTTATGGCGGTGGCCGTCCCTCGGTACTCGGTCCCCAGCCGACACTATTTTGCCCGGTGTGCCATCCCCGCACTACACAAGCACGTGTCCCAAAGCATCTGCCGTGCCCTCAACAACGCAGTTACTGGGAGAGTCCACCTGACAACGGACTCGTGGACAAGTGCTTGTGGCCAGGGACGGTACATCTCTCTGACGGCACACTGGGTAAACATAGTGGAAGCCGTGACCCAGTCGGACCTTCGGACGGAACACATCCTCCCCACACCGAGGATTGCGGGCCCTATGTCAGTCAGAGTTGCCCCCACAGTGTTCAGCTCCTGCGCATCCTCCTCCTCCTCCTCATGTTCAGCCTCCATCTCAGATATCACCACATCAGTTACAAGTTGGAAGCATTGCAGTATAGCCTCCGCCAAGCGGCAACAGGCTGTGCTGAAACTCATAAGCTTAGGTGATAAACCTCACACTGCTTGTGAGTTGTGGACAGCTGTGAAAGAGCAGGCAGATCTGTGGCTGAGACCGCTGAACCTACATCCCGGCATGGTCGTGTGTGACAATGGCCGTAACCTGGTGGCGGCTCTGAGGCGAGGTGAGATCACACACGTACCATGCCTGGCTCATGTGCTTAACCTCGTGGTTCAGCGGTTTCTTAAATCGTACCCCGAGTTGCCAGATCTGCTCGTGAACGTACGCCGCCTGTCAGCTCATTTTCACAAGTCGGCTACAGCTTCCGCCGCCCTTGCTGTGTTGCAGCGGTGTTTGCAGCTTCCGGCACACCGACTGGCATGTGATGTCCCCACATGTTGGAACTCTACCCTCCACATGTTGCAAAGGATTTGTGAGCAGAAGAGAGCAGTTGTGGAGTACCAGCTGCAACAAGGCCATCGATATTCAGGTCAGACTCCACACATAAGACCTCAGGAGTGGACCTGGATGTCTGACATATGTACCATCCTGACAAACTTTGAGGAGGCCACCAAGATGGTGAGTGGCGATGATGCCATCATTAGTGTCAGCATCCCACTTGTCTGTCTTTTGCAACGCTCTCTGCAGAGAATTAAAGAGGAGGCATTGCAGCCAGAGTATGATGAGATGGATCAAGAAGCTGTAGCGGGCGATTACACACAGCCCAGCCTCATCTCATCCCAACGTGCTTTGGGGGACAATGAGGGAGAGGAGGAGGAGGAGGAGGAAGAACAGGAGCTGCTATCATGCATTGTAGACGGTAGTACCTGTACAAGTGTCATACCGTCAGTTCAGCGTGGGTGGCCTGAGAACATGGGGGAGGAGGAAGAGGAGGAGGAGGAGGAGAGCATGGTCAGTCATCATCTTGATGAGGACACGGAAATCTTGCCCGTTACCAGTCTGGCACGCATGGCTGACTTTATGTTACGCTGCCTTAACCGTGACCCTCGCGTTGTCAAAATGTTGGGTGACAGTCATTACTGGTTGGTGACACTTGTAGACCCTCGCTACAAGGAGAACTTTCACTCTCTTATTCCTGAGGTGGAGAGGTCTACAAAAATGGGGCAATATCAGAAGGCCCTTGCTGCAGAACTCTTAAAAATATTCCCATCGGAACACGCTAGCGGCAGAGGTCACAGGTTGTTGCCCAACTAAGGCGTATAGGCGAGAGAGATGCAACTCCAATCCAGCAGAGGCAGGGGAACACTGTCAACGTTCTGGGACAGTTTTCTGACACCCGCCCAGCTTACAGGCCCTGAGGCGCGGGGTAATCTCACAAGGAGTGGAAAGTTTCAAAAGATGGTGAGGGAGTACCTTGCCGATCGTACCAGCATCCTCCGTGATTCCTCTGTGCCTTTTAATTATTGGGTATCCAAGCTGGACCCTTGGAATGAACTCGCTCTGTACGCCTTGGAGGTTCTGCCCTGCCGCTATCATGTTATCGGAGCGTGTTTTTGATGCCGCTGGGGGAATTATAACTGATAAGCGCACTCGCCTGTCAACTGTCAATGCTGACAAGCTGACCCTTATCAAAATGAACAAGAGCTGGATTGGACCAGACTTCTCATCACCACCAAATGACAGCAGAGTAACATAAAGTCAAATCCACTGTGTTATTTCGGGAGGTGTATTCACATGCACCGCTTATGGGTATATGCTTCCTCGTTTCGGCTGTTTAATCTTCTTCTCCTTATCCTCAGCCTCCACCACCACTATACCACCAGGGTGCCAGCATTGCAAGTTCCTCCGTCCTAATTTTTGGCAGCTTTTGCTGGGAAAGCATTAGCAAATACCATGGGACACCCACTCCCCAATAATGGGACTTATGTTTGTAATATGCTGTACTGCATGGCTCTTGTATGGGGCATTGCAAGTTGCTCCATCCTAATTTTTGGCAGCTTTTGCTGGGAAAGCATAAGCAAATACTATGGGAGACCCACTCCCCAATAATGGGACTTATGTTTGTAATATGCTGTACTGCATGGCTCTTGTAAGGGGCATTGCAAGTTGCTCCGTCCTAATTTTTGGCAGCTTTTGCTGGGAAAGCATAAGCAAATACTATGGGAGACCCACTCCCCAATAATGGGACTTATGTTTGTAATATGCTGTACTGCATGGCTCTTGTAAGGGGCATTGCAAGTTGCTCCGTCCTAATTTTTCGCAGCTTTTCTGGGAAA
Organism: Phyllobates terribilis; assembly: GCF_046119375.1. Classification (NCBI taxonomy): domain Eukaryota; kingdom Metazoa; phylum Chordata; class Amphibia; order Anura; family Dendrobatidae; genus Phyllobates; species Phyllobates terribilis. The sequence goes on along the minus strand of NW_027362762.1, from coordinate 367,439,578 downwards.
GCATAAGCAAATACTATGGGAGACCCACTCCCCAATAATGGGACTTATGTTTGTAATATGCTGTACTGCATGGCTCTTGTAAGGGGCATTGCAAGTTGCTCCGTCCTAATTTTTGGCAGCTTTTGCTGGGAAAGCATAAGCAAATACTATGGGAGACCCACTCCCCAATAATGGGACTTATGTTTGTAATATGCTGTACTGCATGGCTCTTGTAAGGGGCATTGCAAGTTGCTCCGTCCTAATTTTTGGCAGCTTTTGCTGGGAAAGCATAAGCAAATACTGTGGGAGACCCACTCCCCAATAATGGGACTTATGTTTGTAATATGCTGTACTGCATGGCTCTTGTAAGGGGCATTGCAAGTTGCTCCATTCTAATTTTTGGCAGCTTTTGCTGGGAAAGCATAAGCAAATACTATGGGACACCCACTCCCCAATAATGGGACTTATGTTTGTAATATGCTGTACTGCATGTTACGCGCCCCCTGGGCCGTGTGTACACGTGTGTGGGATACCCGGTGCCGGGTCTCTGGGGTCTGTAGTCTCCGTGGCGGTGACCCGGTCCCGTGGCTCAGGCTGGTCAAACCAGTAGCAATCCTTCTTAGGTTTTGAGGTTAATTGTCCGACTGCGCCACCCGTGGATTGCGGTCAGGGAGTACCACCGCTGCGAGGCAGACCGATGAAGCTGGTGTTGTGTGCGCAGCATAAAATGGGTTAACTCCCCTCGGGAGGAGTATAGCCTCAGGGCAGTGAGTGTGGATGATGGGGGTGATGGTGCACGAGCGCAGCAGGAATGACTCAGAGTCTTTGCAGTGCAGTTCAGGGTCTTTACTGATGATAATAAGGTAGACCCTCCCGGGAGTACTGGCTAGCATAAGAGGCCTGGTCAGTCTGTGAGCAAGCAGGAGTTCCCCTGGCCAGGTGGAGTTGTAGGCCTCCCCGTCTGTCTGCACTCTTCCTGGCTACCTTGCTGTAAGCGGGTAGATGTAGCCCACGTCCCTGAGTGTACCGTGTAGTGCTCACCCATATGGCTGGTGACTTGGGGCCTTCTGTTAGCCTCCGCTCCACGACGGCGGTGCTGGTCCCTTGCTTGTGACTGAGCCTCCGGGCTTCTATGGCCAGAGGACCTGAAATCCCCTGCCGGCTGGTTTCTGCTGCTGGATATATAAGTCCTCACAGCTTCGGACTCCTGTGTCCGGTTCCTATTGTCTTCTGCCAGGGCGAGCTCTGCTCAGCTTCCAGCCCCTCGTCTTTAGCTCCTAGCTCCTACAGAGCCCCTTGCTGTTACTTTCCCTTGTTCTCACTCTGACTCTGACTGTTCTCTGTTCTCTGACTCACTCAACCCCACCCCAGATCCAGTTTATAAGGGCAGAATTCTCCCCTCCCAGGACTGGGGCAGGAGGATGTTGCATGTTTAAGGGATCCTGACCAGGAAACCTCCCACTTGCTCTCCGACGTAATCTCTATTACTGTGGTGACCAGACCCCTGGGGTGCCACACATGGCTCTTGTAAGGGGCATTGCAGTACCTCATAATTTTTGGAAAGCATTCCATTCACTGCTTAGGCCAACAGTGCACAGGAGACCCAGTTGCTATAAATGGAAAAAAAGGTTTAGTTAACGCCCTCTGACCTCCATGTCATTTCCAAGGGGCATTGGAGTGCCTCGAAATTTTTGGTAGGCATTGCACTCACTGTATGCCCTATAACTGTGTAGCCGAACCGCTCCTTTTGTTACAGAAACATATCCTACAAGACATATCTGGCTGACTGGGCTGATATTGATGTGAATGGTCCCTGTTCCTCCTGCTCTTTCTCCTTTGCCACTACCTCATCCATCATTTATCACCTGAAGCTTTGTTTTAACGGAAGTCATAGAACTTGGATAGTAGCAGGAAAACATCCAGCAATCCTCGGAGGAGATAGGATATGCGCCAAAACGCTGACCTCCTCAGGCCTAGCCGCTACTACATACATGCGCTTGCATTACAACAAAACAAAGCAGATGCTAACTTCTATCATCCTCATCATGCTCCTCACCTTGGCACTCTCAACTCCCCTGATGGAGAAGCCAGGACCCACCGGAGGAGTCTGATAGTCCGGTGGGCTCAGCCAATGCTGCCCTAAAGCAGGCCAGGCTAAGAAAAGTGTGGGAAAGGTTACCGGTACAAAGAGGGGTGGCTGGGGACCGAGTATGGACACCCGGCCACCCCCTGGAGGCTGGGGAGCAAGCGGGGACACCCGGCCACCAAGCGGCTGGGGACTGAGTATGGATACCAGGCCGCCGACACAGCCATGGCGTGGTGGCCAGATTCCGCCTCCACATGCCTAAAAGGCCCAATTTAAAGTGCAAGCAAGCAAGCAGTATGGTATTGCAGCCTGGGGGTGGGTGGGTGGCAGGCTGCATACTTGCGCTTGCATTGCAAGGAATGGGAGAGGTACAATTGAACACTGCCCTGGGACAAGGACTTGAATGGGGATAGCTGCAAGTCTGCAACTACAGGTGCAAGGTGGGAGGCATCTTCGCATGTTACATGAACAGGGGTTTGGCATGCACACACTACAGCGGAATAGGCTCTCCTTGCCACTAAATGCACTGGGGAGGGCACAGGTAATGTTTTGTTATACGCGCTTAATCTTATGTATAAGGCACACAAGGACAAATAGGGGCGGCTGGGGACTGAGTATGGATACCTTGCTGCCGAAGCAGCCATGAGGTAGTGGCCAGCTTCGGCTTCCTCTAAACTAAAAGGCCCCATTTCAAGTGCAAGCTAGCAGTATGAATTGCAGTCTGGGGGTGGGTGGGTGGCAGGCTGCACACTTACACTTGCATTAAAAGAAAACATAGCAGATGCTAACTTCTGTCATCATCATCATGCTCCTCACCTTGGCACTCTCAACTCCACCAATGGAGAAGTCAGGGCCCACCGGAGGAGTCTGGTTCTCTGGTGGGCTCGTCCAATGCTGCCTAAAGCAGGCCGGGCTAAGAAAAGTGTGTGGGGGGATATTCCAAGGAGAAATGGGGGCGGCTGGGGACCGTTTATGGACACCCGACTGCCCCCAGGCGGCTGGGGACCGTGTAGACACTCGGCCATGGGGCGGCTGGGGACCGAGTATGGACTCCCGGCCGCCGGGCGGCTGGGGACTGAGTATGGATTCCAGGCCGCCAACACAGCGATGACGTGGTGGCCAGATTCCGCCTCCACATGCCTAAAAGGCCCAATTTCAAGTTCAAGCAAGCAAGCAGTATGGTATTGCAGCCTGGGGGTGGTTGGGTGGCAGGCTGCATACTTGCGCTTGTATTGCAAGGACTGGGGGAGGTACAATTGAACACTGCCCTGGGACTAGAACTTGCATGGGGATAGTTGCAAGTCTGCATCTTCTGATGCGGCAAGGATCACTTATGTTGGGCACACTTTAAGACAGTGACCTGGGAGTCAGAGATGCTTCCAGGGGTCTTCCCCATGCTGTTCCCATATCTTTTCAGCACTTTATGCATGTGTCACACAGCACATGGCCAGATAAGGTTGAAAAATGTTAAAATGACACTTCCCGGTGAATGCATTTGTCATAGTTGAAAGCAATACAAAAGTGCAAAAACGCATAAAAAATGCTACTTGTGAACATAGCCGAAGGTGTGGAGGAGTATTTTTGTTTTTGGTCATTTATTTTAACTTATACACAAGTCTTTTCCCTGGAAAGGATGTTCCTTAACATATTTCACAGGAAAAAAGTTTCACTTTCGTTTTATTGTGAGCCTGTAAAAGTGGCTTAATACCTCTGACCACGTTGTTGACAGCAGTGACCTGGGGGTCAGAAATGCTTCCTGGGGTGATCCCCATGCTGTCCCCATGTCATTTGAGCACTGTCACTATCGTTTTGGGCACTTGTTAGGCTTTTAAAAGACTGCCGGGGGTGCCACCGCAAAAATGCTCGAGTCTCCCATAGACTAACATTGGGCTCGTTGCTCAGGTCGAGCACCCGAGTATCACGGCGAGCTCGGCCCGAGCTTCGAGCACCCAAGCATTTTAGTGCTCGCTCAACACTAATAATAATGGCACCAAAATTTGTCCCATAATTTCTGCTGAATGTGGCAATACCTCATATGTGGCTGTACAGTACTGCTTGGCCACACTGCGACACTAGGGAGGGACGGAGAGCTATTTGCCTCCTGGAGCACATATTTTCCTTTAATAGTTTGCGGACTCCATATACAGAGCCCTTAAATGCTAGAAGAGCAGAATCCCCCCTCAAGTGACCCCATTTTGGAAATAATACCCCTGCCAAACATGTGGACACTAAATGTGGTTTAGACACACTGCGGTGCTCAGAAGGGAGGAGGGATTTGGATTTGAGAGCGCAGAATTTGCTGAATTTCTTTTGGGGGGCGATGAGCCATGTAGCTTTTCCAGAGCCTTTGTACTACCCGTAATGTGGAAGCTCCCTATATTTCCATTAACACATGACAAACCTGAGTGGGGGCTTTTATGTGAAGCTTTTATTGGGAACATTTTACATAACATTTTAGGTTACATTTATCCTGCGCTCTACGCTAAGCACTAACTTTGGGGCATCCATCTAAATCTCCGAATGACGATATTCAGATGAAACCCTATAGGGATCCATTCACTATAATGAGATGAGGCAGCAGAGTTTCTCTGGACTCCGTCTGGCCTCTTTTCAGCTTTATCCTTCTTTTCAGAGGTGCACAAAACTGTGGCTGTCCACACTTTTATTTACGCCTAAAAAGATGGAAACTGTTGAATCATTGGTCAGACGGCATTCACAGTGCCTCCATCTGTCTCATTACAGGGAATATTCCATCAGGGGTTTCTGTCTGAATCACGTATTTCAGAGATTAAAACGTAAACCCAGGTGTAAGCGCTCAGATTGACTGACCAATTGCAGCAATCTGGGTGCAGGGACTGATGGCATGGTTCCCTGCACCCCTTCTCGTGCCGCTCAGCTGTCACAGACAGCTGTCGGCACTAAACTGACACAGCATGTTTACACGCTGTGCCAGTTCAAAGTTATGACGGACACTGCACAGCAAGGAGCGGTAATTTACACCCGCTCATGATGTGCAGTGTCCATCATTGAGCGCTATGGGGTTAAACAATTAATCCTTTTCTTTAAAATTGTGATAAGTCACTGCAAGAGGACACACAAGAGAACACATAATCACTCAGACTAACCAAATGTTTTTAATGTAGAATATTTCCACTCACCTGGGTCAACCTGCTCGGTCCACTTTCTCATGAGGCACGGTGCTCGGATTGTAAAGATCCCCGTATGGGAGACATTAGGCAGTAATGAAAGGGTAGTTATCCGGCAACTTGTGAAATTGACTTAATAAATAGCCTTTATTTTGAAAAAATTAAAAACATGAGACCATAGTGCAAATAAAAGCGTACAAAGGCTTACGCGTTTCGGATGTGTAGATCCTTACTCATAGCATAATACAATGTTGAAATGGAAAAACTTTTAAGGCATATGGAAAAAGTAGCCGCCCACTGACATCATCTGTTCAGAAGCTCAATTAATTACTCATGAGTCCAGAGTCTCAGAAAACTCCGTTTTAACCCTAAATGAACTGACTGTTTTCTATTTTTAAAAAAATAAAAAAAAATGGAAGGTTGACAAAATAATTACAAACTCCATAAATATAGCTCGTTAAATATAAGTCACATAATATCAACCTAGAAACAGACAATTATAATGAATATAGCAGGAAATCAGCTAGTGTAAAATAGTGCAAGTAGAAATAGCCGGAATATTAATACATAGACATTAATTCATTTCTTATATTTAAACCTGTTGGATATCTGGTATTTAATTTCAAAATCCACTGTGCTTCTTTTTTCGTAATAATTTAACCCTGTCCCCACCACAATGAGATATAGGGACAGATTCCAATGCACTTACACGTAATCAGCCGATATTTCCTCCATGTTCATGCAAAAAATGCCTGGAGGCTCCTGACAAACTACGGGTAGTGGGATTTAGGACATCGCATATGTGTTCTGACAAACGTTTTCTCAAAGTGCGGCTTGTGGACCCAACATACTGTTTATTACACTGTGTACAGAAAATCACATAAACACAATGATTACTGCCACAGTTCATAAATGCCACTGGACAGTATATTTGTCCCTCATTATTAATTACCGATTTGTCGTTATTAATCATGTACTGACACAAGCCACATTGCCTTTGTCCACACTTAAATGAACCTTTTGTAGACAGCCAAGAATTCCCCCTCTTTCTATGTTCGTTATTTCTAAATTCACTAGGAGAAATAATGTTCCTCACTGTGTGTGACCTCTTTGGAACAAATTTTCATCCAAAGCAAATGTTTCTGTGTATCAAGGTATGAGTCAAGAGAGATAGCTGTCGGCTGAACGATCGTTAGGCTGACTCCTATCTAATGTGTACAGCCAGATGTATTAGTATAAATCATGCAGAAAAGAGGGAATTGTCCAATGCTAATAGATCATTCATGAAAGATGCTGCTATTTGTTATTTTTATATATTTTTTATATTGCAATCATCAAATTATATAGCACTGTGTACTTACAATTACTTACAATTGCTCATTTTGCCTTTCTAACCAGTTAATTCTTCTGTTTTCCATTAGGTCTATGGCATCATGTGATTAAAAACTGACTAACTTAATCCTTCTAAACCTCTATGTAGAAACAGGAGGTTGATTTTCCCTGTATGAGTCATGAGTCCCTGACAGGGGGAAGGAAGGGCAGCACGGTCAGGAGTTGAAGAGGGGAATGATAAATGCAGGGAAAAGAGACTTCTTATTCCTACATAGAGCAGAAAAAAGAGAAACATTTACTGAGTAAGAAGGCAAAATGAGCAATTGTAAGTACATAGCGCTATATAATATGATGATTGCAATATATTAAGAGGATAACAACTTTGATGGAAGTGCTTCTTAGGAAAAATCCTAACTATCTTGGAAAACCCTACTAAAGACAAAACAGGATAATATATTTAGAATTTCCCTGTATTTTAGTTATCTGCAATAATACAAAGCAGAATAAAACATTTGCATTTCAAGACGAGAAATAATCCCTTGAGATGACAGAACATTTTAAGATATGTTGATTATGTACTTTTGGTTTTATGTATAGTTTTGTAATGTTATCTTCTCATTAATCAAGTTAATTCAAAAACTTGAAACAAGACACTCTGTCAATCTAATTGCATTACAAAGATTTCTTCACTTCCCCATCACTTTTAAATAATCTGCTGCCAGTTTGAACTATGGAAGGCTCTTAACTTTGCATCTCAAAGGGATTTTAAGATGAAAAGGTAAAATCTAAAGTGCTAAACTCCTGGGTGCCAGGGCTTATCCTCGGGTAATAGCAAGTATTTTGCTTTCTACCAGATTAGTCTTAAAAATGTTATCTTGATTACTCCAATGGCGGAAAAATCTTTTATAACGGTCTTAAATAATGATAGGAATGATGTCATTTAAGTCTATACAATTATACTGAATAGTATGTTATATTTCTATGATCATCATTATCTGTAGTTTGCATTCCAGTTATAAAATATATTCCAAGTTGCTATAAGCCAAGCATTGTGTTGGATAAATGCCCCTTTTTCAGCGCAGAAATGGCTAGAATCACATAAAATATAATGCAACATTAGCAATTCTATTCAAGTTTCTGGCTTATGAGCTGCCTTTTTTATTTTACTTACCTACAGTTTATTCAGAAATGAAATTTGAAGATCAATTTCACTTTGACTAACCTCAGTTGTATTAAAATGAAAAGAGATATAGTACAGATATGAGTGACTTGGTAGAAAAAGAAAAAGAGGTCCAGTAGAAAATGTAATGATTTATTAAATGATTTGGAGATGCCATACAAAAAAAGATCAGATTCATCAATGCTTTGTGTCATCCCCTCTTTGGGCATTTTTGTGGAATATTGCAGATAATGGAAAGTAAAACTATTGACATAAGTGATGACTAGAGAATTACACACTACAAATGAACCATTTAGCAACAAAGCCTAATCTTGCTTTTAAAGCACAAATAACTAGAGTGCAAACAGTTGGAACAGATTATCAGAAGACCTTGCTTGTTATGAAAAAAATCACTGCATAGTTAACAGAGCTGTGGAACAAATCAAGGGACTTTGTGACCATATGTGACCAGGACTTCTGGTCATCAGATTATACAATGTATCTCGGTATACGATGTATACATTTTTAATGAACCTGTAAGACCCATTACATTCAGAAAACATATATTCATTCTAACTTATAATTGATGTATTTTTGTAACCTTTTGGCTGGAGTCACACGAGTGTATATTTTCTACTCCGAGAAAATCGGATTGATTATGATAATACATTGATAATACACAAACATTGGTCCGAGTTTGATCAGAATGTCATTTTAGTGTGATTCGATTCTCTCAGACGAACAACATTTCTCCATCTTCTCCATTCTGTGAGTCTGCAGAAATTGGATGTTATCCAAGATCAGTAGAATGTTTTTCACACACCCATAGACTAGAATGGGTGAGTGGCATCCGATTTGCATCGCAAATGGCAGCACGCTGAATTTTGTTTCTCATGCTGAATCAGTATGAGAAAAACAACGCTGATCACCACTGCTCCATAGAATAACATTGTTCCGAGTGCTATCCGATAAAACATTAGATAGCACAAACACGATGTATATGCTCATTTGAGTGATCCCTTAAAGTAATATGTAAATCATGTAAAAGCAAGATGTGGTAACATAAAAATGTAACTTTTATTTAATATGCAATAAAATAGATCAAAGTGAGTATATACTCAAATCACAAATTAAACACACAAGGTCCTCATGACCCCAAATCCAGAGACAAGTGCATGTACTGATATAAAATTCTACAGCAGAAAATTTTACAAAGTATATATATCAACCACTAAAATAAGTATAACTTTAGCCAAAGTCTATACCCATACAGATTCAATGCATACCCAGAAGATATTGCAGTAAGGTAGGTTAAAGATAATAGAGTTATACAACAACCTAAGAAACTAGGCAAATGGTGACCAGGTGTACGCAAATTTCACTTAGGAACGCTGATAATTTAGAGTCCAACATAAGTATAATAAAAGGTGCTACTGTGCTGCACACCTATTCTTCAGATAACAAACATACAGGACAAACATCTAAATACACAAAACACCACAGAAAACACATAGTGCAAACAAACTCTGTCTGTCATAAGTCAGAACAGACTTCTCAAATAATGCAAAGGACTCCTACTGTAGAAAAAACTGAAACAGTCTTACCAAGTCCTGCAAATCAATATGGCTCACTCAGTGCCAGTGTGGCATCAATCTCATAAGTCCCACTAACTGATCACATAGAAGAAAGATAGAGGTGCGGTGCTCCCTACACGTTTCCTCTCATCCAGATTCATCAGGGGAGACTTTCATGACTGGGAATGCTCCAGCATAACTGACCATCCAGTCGTTATCCTCCTAGGTGGTCACATTTGACCATGAGTGCCAATATGTATGGCGCTCTATGTGACCAGTTAGTGGGACTTATGAGATTGATGCCACACTGTCACTGAGTGAGTCATATTGATTTGCAGGACTTGGTAAGACTGTTTCAGTTTTTTCTACAGTAGGAGTCCTTTGCACTCTTTGAGAGGTCTGTTCTAAATTATGACAGACAGAGTTTGTGTTATTGCACTATATGTTTTCTGTGGTGATTTGTGTATTCAGATGTTTGTCCTGTATGTTTGTTATCTAAAGGATAGGTGTGCAGCATAGTAGCACCTTTTATTATACTTATGTCGGACTCTAAACTATCAGTGCTCCTAAGTGCAATTTGCGTACACCTGGTCACCATTTGCCTAGTTTCTTAGGCTGTTGTATAACTCTATTATCTTTAACCTACCTTACTGCAATATCTTCTGGGTATGCATTGAATCTGTATGGGTATAGACTTTTGCTAAAGTTATACTCATTTTAGTGATTGATATATATACTTTGTAAAATTTTCTGCTGTAGAATATTATATCAGTACATGCACTTGTCTCTGGATTTGGGGTCATGAGGACCTTGTGTGTTTAATTTGTGATTTGAGTATATACTCACTTTGATCTATTTTATTGCATATCAAATAAAAGATACATTTTAATATTACCACATCTTGCTTTTACATTTCTATTGATAGTGGCTATAATATCCCCCATTGCTTACTTGAAATATGTAAATCACTACCTAAATGCCCACTATATTGTGCCTCAGTACTTGCATATAGTTGATATTAATCTGTGTTCCATTATTATCCATCTCTGACTACATTTTATCTACATTGCCCCTGTCCCATCATTGGTTCAGTCTGCTGCTCTCCCTCCTCCACCTCTTCTGATTGGTTGATGTGTATATACAAGTCTATCACTGGATCACCACAAAGTCAGTTTATAAAGAGCCGACGTCCAGCATACTTAAGACAGAATGAGTGTGAAAAAAAATATTAGCAGGTACCTGTCAGAATTGTACTTAGTCAAGATGGTCTTAGTATAGAGAGGCCGGAAGAGTTACATACAACTGTAAATATTATAAGTGTTACACTGTGGCCAATGCAAGTCTTTGTTTGAACGATGAAATACATTAAAATGATCAGTTAACTCACTAGTATAATGCTTCAAAAACTCTTAAACCACATAATGAATCAAGTGTGCAGGCTAATAAATTGATGCTGTTTAATATTTATTCAACAAAGGCAGTTTGCTTGACAAATTATAAAGACACCTGTCCAGAATTAATTCATGAGGATTATTGCATTTGAACTAAGCAATAGAAGAGGCACTCAAAAAAACACAGATAACATATTATGTTCAACATATCGAAGGATGGAATATATGATTATCATGATTCTTGGAAAGTTTTGTTTGTGGATACAATAAGAAAATAAGCATCAAAATAGATTTTTAAAGATTTTTGTGTTTAATTCTACAATTTATGTAATGCAATTTGGTTTTAATATAGTAAAAGTGTCTAAATCTGACCCCATTCTTCAGAATGTAAAGATCTACAGGAAAAATAGTAGAAGAAATCTTTTTCTTGATCTATATTAAACTATAACATCTAAATTATAGAACATATCCATTACATTTAAAACTCTTTACATACAGCATATATATATTATTTGCATGCCTTATAGTCAAATTCAATTTCTAGTGATATTTATACAAGCTCCAGATTAAAGAGGTCCACTACTCGGACAACCCCTTCTCTATCCCTACATTTTCCCCAGTAAAGTAATAACACTTATACGCACCTCGGTGCCATCATAGTTCCAGTGGTGTTGGTACTGGCTCTCCCAGGGATCACATGACATTATATCATTTGATCCCTGTGTCCAATTGGTGCTGGCTTCACTATCCTCTCCTACGGATGTAATTGACATCTATAAGAAATGAGAGAACAGCAACTCTCATTTCGTTTGCATGTCTTGATTTGTCCGAAGGAGGAGAGCCAGCGCTGATTGGCCAGAAAGATCGCATGACATCGCAATGAAACATGCTACCTGGGAGAGGCAGTACTGACACCACTGGAATGTCGCTGACACCGGAGGTGAGTGTAATTCTGATTTTTTTACTGGAGGGAAACCTAGGGATTCAGAAGGGCTTGTCTAACAAGGGAACAACCCCTTTAATATGGAACTTGGATAAGTATCACGAGTAATTGACTTTCACTATAATTCATTCAAACTATTCCACTATTTGGACAACCCTTTGAATGGATTTTTATTATATGCTCAAAGTCAGCCCAGTGTCTACCATACATTTATAGTGAGTAGTCCTAGCTCTTATTACCACAGCATTGCACATTAATGACATTGGGATTTTTAGCGATTTGACAGTCAAAGGTAACAAACTAAAAATTATCCTTAAATATTAATTTGAAATCCATTTTTAATAATAATAATAATAATAATAATAATAATAATAATAACTTTCTGCTTGCATGCATCTTAAGCAAAAAGAAAATTACTTAGTAGAAAGTGAACACACTCTAAAAGTTAAGGAACTTCTTAAATTATGTTATAAAGCCACAAACTCCTTTGCACAGTCCGGGTTCATATTACAAATGAAGTATAGATGTAATGTGAATAATTGCTTGAATCGTTAAGTAGCTAATTATACAATAACAAAATCCAGCAATGTCATCCATACAGAATGCCTAATCATAAACTTAGTTCTTAATGTCCTTATGAAATCCATTTTTCTTTACACAGCTGCATTGGGTATATCCTTAATATCTAATATAAATGCCCATATCAGATTTATTACAAACTAGCATGGTGGCTGTATTGACTTTGGAAGAGTCTTTCATTTCATTACTACATCAAGAACATTAAATGCCCAAACCTAATATTATGCACCACTGAGGTTATAGCAGTTACATTTAATCAGTTACTGCAAATCATTAAGTATTTATGTATAAACTGTAATTCCTAACAGATTTTTTATTTCTGCTGTCTTTTTTTGCCAGATAGATTGGAAAGCAGCAGAATTATTATTTGAGGAAAGCACTAATTAAACTGGCCATGATGCTGGCTACATAATGCTGGCTACATGATGCTGAGAAAATTAGAAGCTGCTCACTAGAGATGTCATACCATCCAAATGTCATTGCATAATATACTTATGATTCATAGAAAAAAAGTCTCTGTACATTATAGTTCTTATGGTAGTGAATATAGTTACATTTTCCTAAAGGAAAAATCCAATTTTCATGAATTTTTTCAATATTCTACATTTTGAATCTACATATAATTGGGTGAGAAACATTTGCTTTTTTTTTCTTGTTATTATACATCATGATGAGGATTCATTTTAGTGGAGATATCATGGTACCTGGAATGAACTTGTGGTAATGAAGAATCCTTGATCGTATAAAATTAAGGTTTTTATTACACCAATGCATTTCGGCACCAGTCTGGCACCAAAACATCTTGGTGTAATAAAAACCTTAATTTTATACCATCGAGGATTCTTCATCCCCGCAAGTGCATTCCCGGTTCCGTGATATCTCCACTAAAGTCAATTGCCATTTGGAAGAATTTTTTTTCCATCCATGGGGTGTCCCTGCACAACCCCCCCAAAAGCAGAGTACTGCCATGATTCTCACCCTCTCTTACTTCTCACCCTCTCTTACTTCTCGGTATTGCCCTTTTGTGCGCATCTGTTCCAATCAGACCTCATCATGATGAGGATGTGGCACAAAATGGCTGTTCTTTTTGTTTGCACTAATGCTGAGATCAAATTCCACTGGTATCTTTTATTAATCACCAAATTTTGAAAGCAAACTGTTTTGTAAGTTACTACTTTCTACATTTTTTCTAAATGTGGGAAAGGAAAAAAAATGTTGGCTTACATCTTAAATCCTTAAAGATACAGTCAATTTTAATTTTTGCTTTTTGATTTATTCATCCACTTTTTCAAATAGCCATAATTTTTTTATTGACATCAATGTTTGATAGCTTAATTTTGGAGAACTAGATGGCGCTTCAAAAGACATCATACTTTGTTCGTTGTGTGGTAAAAATGAGCTTACATCATAATTCTATAGGTCAGTACAATAATAATTCAATACACGTATATATTTTTTTCTCTTTTAGTGACTTAACCACTTAGTGACCAAGCCACATTTTTTAAATCTTACATGTGTCCCTTTATGTGGCAATAACTGGAATATTTTAACATATCCCAGTGATTTTGAGACTGTTTTTTTGTGAAACATTATACTTTGTGTTAATGGAAAATTTAGTTCAATAAGTTTTGTGTTTATTCTTAAAAATATCGAACATTTGACAAAAATGTTAAAAAATTAGCAATTTTCAATCTTTGAATGTTTAATTTAATCCAGATGATCATACCACATAGAATAGTTAATAAATAAATTTCCCATATGTCTGCCTTACATCAGCACAATTTCTGACATGTCCTTTTAGGATATTGGAAGGTTTAAAAATTTAGTAGCAATTTTTCATTTTTTCAAGGAAATTTACAAAATGATTAAATTTTGATGTGAATTTAGTGAACCTACTGTATATTTTGGAAAACCCCTAAATGTGAAGCTATTTTAAAAACAGCAACCCTGAACATTTTCAAAACTACTGTTGGGTAGTTTGTTTACCTGTCCTTTTAAGGAATTAATGCAAAATGTAATGACAGGAATGAAAAAAATAGCCCACTATTGCTGGCAGACACTAAGGCCATTACTTGGTTGTGGATTTTCATAGCAACCAGAATCACATAACTATGATCACAGGGTGCTGATAGGGTTAAAGAGGGAGCCCCAATGCTATGCTATTGTTATTATTGACAGCATCATCTAAAGATTTAAACAGTCATGGTTGGTACCAATCAGGGCTGATGAAGGTTAGTGTAAGCTCTAATGTACAGCTGACAGATGCTGCATTTCCACCTAATGGGGGATGCTATTCCCTTATATGTCAAGTTATTAAAAAGATGTATTGGTCACTAAGGAGTTAAAAAAATCTGAAGTTTGTATAAAACAAATATGTTTGTTTCTTCATTTTATAGATCACATAGCTTTTTGATCGCTTTTTATTGCATTTCTTGTGGGAGATGAGGTAACAAAAAAAATGCAATTTTGATATTTGGATACTTTTTACAACCTTTAATAAGCGGTTAATTAATTTAATATTTTTATAGATTGGAATTGCATGGGTGTGGCAATACTTAATGTTTGGTTTTCATTTTTTACATTTATTTTGCTTTTCATTGGTGAAAAAGGAAGCAATTAGATTTTTTTTTATTTATTTATTTTTAAGCATTTTTAAAAAATGTTCACATTTTTAGTCCCAATAGAGATGTGAATCTGTGATCATATGAATGTTGTTCTATATATTGAAACATTATAGTTTTGCAAAATATAGTAAAAATCACAGTCCCATATGAAGCTCAGCTGTGGATGAGCTTTACAGAAGTATCAACATGGCAGCAATGGCATGCCATGGCAACCAATCGGCAGGCCGTGATTGCCTTGCAGAGGTGTAGATGGGTGATCAGAACAGAAGGCCTGGTGGGATTACACGGCTGAAATGCTGCTGTCAGTGTTCTACAATTTGCTTTGATTCATGTGAATCATAAAAAAATGCCTGCAGCAATCACATCACATTGTATAGCACAACCAATCAGGAGATATTATCATAGCCTGTATAAAAGCCAAGGCAGGGAATGCAGAAGATGTTCTAGGTTGATTATAGCAGATGAGAACTCAAAAAAAAATGAAAAAGTGAGAAAGACCTTAAAAATTACTAAAAAACTCCAGACAATATGTGTTATGCAATCACAAAAGTGATGAAGATGACTGTAGTAATTTGCCATTGACTCATTAACGATAGAAAGCAGCACATCTTCTGCTTGTTCACTGTACTCTATAGCTATACTGTATTGCTGCTGTCAGTGCTCCCAGTGCTAACTAGTGTTGAGCCACCCCCGTAGTGTTCGAGTTCGGTTCGGTTCGTCGAACACCCGTGTGTTCGCCGAACTGTTCGTCGAACTGTTCGTCGAACACCTTCGAACACCGTTAAAACCAATGGCAGGCAAACAAAAACACATAGAAACACATAGAAAACACCTTCAAAGGTGTCCAAAAGCTGACAAACTGCTCAGAAGACACAACTAACACATGGAAAAGTGACAAGTACATATAGTCATGCGAAAAGAAAAGAGGTGGAGGAGTAAAAGGAGGGGGAGACACAGATATAGGCATGTCATGCCCTTCTAAAATCCAAAAAGTGAGAAGCCGAGACGGCCAGTCCGCTCCTGCCCGTGCCACCTCCGTGTCGCCGGGTTTGTGCCAGAGCCGCGGTGAACCCTGACGGCCAGCCCCCCTCTCCCAATACTGGTGCCTGTCCGCTGGTGGGTCGAGAGAGCCCCCCTGTGGTGGAGGCAGCTCTAAGCTTTTTAATTTAAATTGTCCCTCTAATTTGAATGAATACACTTTAAATCCATTTACAAGGATCTATTGGAGGGCAAGTCTCATGCCAGCAGCCGCGTAATTCCAGCTCCAGTAGCGTCCACTAAAGCTGCTGCAGTTAAAAAGCTTTTATAAGGATCGAGCTCGGCTGTCCACCGCAAGGCATCCTAGTGCCAGTCCCAGCCCCTATGCCTTGGGGTGCCTCCTGATGCTCTTCACTAAGTATCCCGTGGTCCCGAAGCATTTCCTTTGAAAAAATTAAGTGTCCAAACTACAGGTGGTGTAGCTTGCTTAACAGCCGGGATAATCCGCTGACTAGCAGACACTGCTACTAGGCACAAAGTATTTCCTGGGCTAGATGCAGTTAAAAATTTGTAAGTAGATACTCTCGTTGGATGCTGAGAAAGCATTCCATAGAGTCTCCTGGCACGCCATATATGATTCTCTTAAAAAGCTTGGGGTAGGGGTCTAGGGGACCCTTTTATAGCCAAAATCACGGCCCTGTATCACAATACGTCACCTAGGCTGAAGATAAATGGAACTGTAGCACCGAGGGCTCGGTTGCTACAGACGTATTGCACCTCACCCAGAGGTGTGATATCTCACTCTCAGATAAGGATGGAGTGTGGATCAGGACCCGACACCTGCATGCATTACACCACATTGCCGTGGGGCAGGGCGACCAATATGCCCCTGAGATGGGCACGACAGTCCCTGTCCCTGGCTGGAGTGGGGGGAGGGAACACTGAGGAAGGGGAACCCTGCAGTGCAGGAGCAGGGAGGAAGCAGTTCCTGGGTGCATTGAGAAGGGAGTATAAAAGGTGGGCACCATCTTAGTTCAGTGCAGAGAAGTCTGAGCAGAAGTGGCAGGGAGCAGGGGCTCTGCATGAGCTCTGCTCCGGAGGCGGGCCTAGTAACAGAGGCCCAGGCCTGCAAGAGGGAGAAGGAAGGAAGAGGAGCGGAGAAGGCTCCAGGAACGAGGAATGAAGGGATCCCAGGGGTGCGGACGGGCGAGTCGCCACCGCACGCCCGAATCCACCTGCGTGGAGGGGTCAGGCCAAAGGGGGAGACCGGTCCCCGAACTAGTGGAGGCAGGAAACGACCCTCAGCTAGAAACCGGAGGCTCTGACATTTTATGTGGCGCAGCCCCTTGCTCCACCCGCTAGGAAGGCACCACATAGGGTCAGGGAAACTGGCGCCAAGTTTACCAAGAGGAGGCCCGAGGCAGCCGGACAGAAGTGTTGGTAAGAAAGGCCAGACAAAGGACACACAAAGGGGGTCCTGTGAAGCGCTCCAAAGTTATCTGGGAGTTGTCTGAGCCCCTCACCTGGTGAGCACAGTACGACGTGGGCAGCCGTTACCTGCAGACGTGGTCTGGATAATAAGAACTGTGAGTAAAGGCCCTGAACTGCATCACTGACTCCGTGTCGTTACTGCTGCTGCCCTGCACCATCACCTCCATCCTCCGCATACACTGCCCTGAGGCTATACTCCTCCTGTGGGGAGTAATGCTACGCTCTGCTGCACCCACAACACCAGCCTTAGCGGTCTGCCCTGTAGCGGCGGTTCACTCTGACCGCAATCCACGGGTGGCGTAGTCGGACATTTAAACATCAAAACCACATAAATAGTTCCGCCACTGGTTTGACCGCTCTGAGCCACGGAACCGGATCGCCGCCACGAAGACTACAACCACCAGCATCCACCAAAAAGGGTCCGGCTCCGGGTGTCCCAAGGCCCAGGGGGTGCGTCAGAACATTTTCATCACCTTTCACAATCACCAATGGGACAAGGCAGGGATGTCCTCTGTCCCCTCTCTTATACATCCTAGTGACGGAGCACCTGCTCTCATCAATTCGCCATAACCCCAATATTAGGTGGATTGAGGTGGGAGGCACCGAGTACAAGTGCTCTCTATTTGCTGATGATGTCCTAGTATATATCACTCAATCACATATATCCATCCCTGCTGTTATGGCTGAAATAGATCACTTTGTTACATGGTAAAATTTTAAAATCAATGCAGCGAAGTCTGAGGCCCTCGATGTCTCCCTCCCTAAATCCATATAGGATTCCATCCAGTCCAACTTTCCCTTTGCCTGGCCCTCACAGGGTATCAAATACTTAGAAATTCCTATTCATAGAGACCTCTCCCATCTATGTTATCTTAATTTTGGGCCCTTTATTGAACAATTCCATACAGACCACGGTTGGCAAGTTAGAACTGTAAGATTCACTACGTGAACCACTGGTGTTTTGTGGAAAAGCACATGTACACCGCGTTCCAAATTATTATGCAAAAAGTGTTTAGGAGTGATAAGGGAAGAATTTGTTTGTTTGTCAGTTAAACTCATTGATGGTGATGTGTGTCAGGGCTCTTTATATCACTGTAAGCAATTGCAGACACCTGTGCTAATTAGTTTGGCAGTTGTGTCCAATGAAAGGCAAGACTACTTAAGAAGGCTCTCTCACATTATTAAGCAGCCTACATTTTCTGCCAAAATGGGAAAGAAAAAGGATGTGTCGGCTGCTGAGAAGCAACAAATTGTGGAGTGTTTAGGTCAAGGCATGACTACAATCAACATTGTGCGATGATCAGGATGAAGTGTCTTGGCAATCAAGAAGTATGTAGCTGATTCACAGTACACACGTGTGCGTGCTGATAAGGG
The DNA here is from genome assembly GCF_046119375.1 of Phyllobates terribilis. Classification (NCBI taxonomy): domain Eukaryota; kingdom Metazoa; phylum Chordata; class Amphibia; order Anura; family Dendrobatidae; genus Phyllobates; species Phyllobates terribilis. The sequence goes on along the minus strand of NW_027362762.1, from coordinate 367,420,922 downwards.
CAAATTGAGGACTCTTTCCTACAGGCAATTACGTCAGGTTGAAAGAGCAGCGGCAAAAAAGCCTTGTCATAGCAGCAGACAAGTTTTTGAAGCTGCTTGTGCCTCCAACGTCCCCCGAACAACAAGATGCAGGGTCCTTCAGAGGTTTGCAGCTGTGCATACGCCATCCTGTCGACCTCCTCTATCCACTTCACACAAGCAGAAACGGCTCCAGTGGGCCAAACATTACATGAAGACTGATTTCAAAACTGTTTTGTTCACGGATGAGTGCCGTGCAGCGCTCGATGGTCCAGATGAATGGAGTGGAGGATGGCTGGTTGATGGACACCCCACGCAAACACGGCTACAGCGCCAACAAGGAGGAGGTGGAGTAATGTTTTGGGCTGGAATCATGGGGAGAGAGATTGTCGGCCCCTTTAGGATCCCTGAAGGCGCTAAAGATGAACTCCATAATGTATGTGGATTTTCTCAAACAGCACTTCCTGCCATGGTTCAAGAAGAAGAACCGTGTATTTCACAGCAAGATCATTTTTCTGCATGATAATGCACCATCTCATGCTGCACATAAAACATCTGCATCTCTGGCTGATATGGGCATAAAAGGGGACAAACTTATGGTGTGACCCCCATGCTCCCCTGACCTCTACCCCATTCAGAACCTTTGGAGCATCATTAAAAGGAGTGTCTATGACGGCGGGAGGCAGTTCACATCTAAGCAACAGCTCTGGGAGGGTATTCTGTCCTCATGCAAAACAACTGAAGCAGAAACCATCCAAAACCTGACAAATTCAATGGACGAGAGAGTTCAGAAGCTCCTTTCGAACAAGGGGTCCTATGTGAAAATGTAACATCACCTAGAATAAAGTTTTGAGTTGAAAACTGTTTGATTTCAGTTTCTAACAACCTGCTAATGCTTATAATTTCAAAAATGACCATTTTTTTGGTCTTTATTAAAATGAAAAGGTTGATCGAAAAGTTTGGGGGATCTAAGAGTGTGGCAACCCAGTAGTCATGATTACTTCGAATTCTGACAATATGAGGGTCATGCTGCAGGTAGTGCAGCAAGAAGGCACTTATGTGTCTTGCGCATCTCGGAGCCCCAAAATTATTTTCCGGGCTAGATGCAGCTAAAAATTATTTTTAATTTTAAATCTGGTGAAGCTTATTATAGATGGCCTAATAGGATCAGTGCTGCACACTGCTACAAAGCCCAAATTATTTTCCAGTCAAGATACAGATAAACATGATTAGTAATTTGAAAGCTTAAAACGGTTGGTAGGGTGATTTTAACCAATCATCAAGCTTTTACTCTCCCCAGGATGACACAGGGGTAGAAAAGTCATTTCGGATCCATGATTTGTTCATCTTTATGAACGTGAGTCTGTCTACATTATCAGTGGAGAGCCGCGTGCGCTTATCTGTCAGCACACCACCAGCAGCGCTGAACACACGTTCAGACAGAACGCTGGCTGCGGGGCATAACAAGATCTCCAAGGCGTAAGTGGCTAGCTCCGGCCATTTATCCAGATTGGAAGCCCAAAAAGAGCAAGGGTCCAGTGACACAGTCGTGGCTTCAATGTTTACTTGGAGATACTCCTGTACCATCGTCTCTAGGCGTTGACTATGTGTCAGACTTCTTGTCTCCTGTGGCCTTGCAAAGGATGGGCTAAAAAAGTGGTGAAATGATTCCGCAAAATTTATGTTACCAGCAGATACTGTGGTTCTGTTACGGTTTGAGTGCTGAACACTTGACGGTCCCACGGTTGGCATGTTGGAACTGTGAGATTCACTACGTGCACCACTGGTATTTTGTGGAAAAGCACATGTAAGATTCTGCAACAGTCTCTGCTGATACTCCTGCATGCGTGCATCCCTTTCTATGGCAGGAATAATTTCTGCAAATTTACTTTTGTACCGGGGATCTAACAGTGTGGCAACCCAGTAGTCAGGATTATTTCTAATTCTCACAATTCGAGGGTCATGTTGCAGGTAGTGCAGCAAGAAGGCACTCATGTGTGTTGCGCATCCAGGAGCACCAAGTCCCTGTTGTGTTGGTGGCGAGGTAACAATCATGCTTCCTTCCTCTGTCCTCTCCCCCCAACCTCGCACAACAGAAATGTGATCAAGGTCTCCCTCATCTGATGAGTCTTCCATCAGTTCGTCCTCCACTTCTTCCTGGGCTCCTGCACCTTCCTCACTAGTTTGGCTGCTACCATGCGCCCTGGTTAAACCATCTCCCCCACCCTCACATGCCTGCCGCCTTGGTGCTGCCGACCGTCTGGACCTTGCAGATGTTAGCCCTTCCGCATACAACTCCTCCTCCTCTACTTCCTCCACCTCCTCTTGTGCCACCACCTGTCTCCGAATTCTGTTTAACATGTGCTCCAGCATGTAAATCACCGGAATAGTCATGCTGATAATGGCATCGTCAGCACTAAACATCTTCGTCGCCATTTCAAAACTGTGCAGAAGGGTGCATAGGTCCCTGATCTGAGACCACTCCTCCAGCGTGATTTGCCCCACCTCTGAATCTCGTTGGCCCAGGCTATACGTCAGAACGTATTGCACCAGGGCTTGTCGGTGCTGCCACAGTCGCTGCAACATGTGCAGAGTTGAATTCCACCGGATAGGCACATCGCACTTTAGCCGGTGAAGTGGCAGGCCCAACGACTTCTGTAGAGATGTAAGTCACTGAGCTGCGGGATGCGAACGGCGGAAGTGAGCACACAGCGACCGTGCCCTCTGCAGAAGGCCATCTAGTCTGGGATAGTGGGCTAAAAATTGCTGGACAACCAGGTTCAACACGTGAGCCATACAAGGCACGTGTGTGACATTGCCCCGGCGAAGGGCCACACCCAGGTTTGCAGCATTGTCGCACACGGCCTTCCCTGGTTTCAGGTCCAGTGGAGACAACCATTCATGAAATTGGTTCTCCAGAGCTGACCACAACTCCTCAGCTGTGTGACTCACATTTCCCAGACATTTCAATGTAAAAACCGCCTGATGACGTTGAGCCCTACTGCCAGCATAGTAAGGAGGTGTGCAGGATCCCTTCTGCGCAGTTAGAAAGCTTGTGGCATGACCAGACAGGCTTTGGGTGCAGGTGGAAGACCGAGAGGAGGTTGAGGAGGCAGAAGCAGTGGAGGAAAAATGACATAAAGAGGATTGACGCACAACTCGTGGGGACGGCAAGACTTGGACAGCAGCCCCTTGTCCTGCTGTCACCATAGTTACCCAGTGCCCAGTCAGCGACATGTAACGCCCCTGTCCATGCCTACTCGTCCAAGTGTCTGTGGTGAAATGCACCCTGTCACACACAGAGTTTCTCAAAGAAGCGGTGATGTTGTGTGCGACATGCTGGTGGAGCGCAGGCACACCTTTCTTTGAGAAGTAGTGCCGACTGGGCATCTGGTACTGGGGCACTGCGACGGACATAAGGTCTCGAAAATCCTCTGTGTCCACCAGGCGGAAAGGCAGCATTTCTGTAGCCAAGAGCTTGCAGATGGTGAAATTCAACCTCTTAGCTTTCTCATGGCTAGGAGGAAATGGTCTTTTACTAGTCCACATCTGAGGGACTGAGGGCTGGCTATTGTGCTTAGACGGGGTTGATAAGGGTGTCCCCGGCAAACTGCCGGTCTGTGAGGAAGATGCAGGCGGACATGTTAGGTTGCCTTGATCCAAAGGTGGTGCTATCGATGTCGGACAGCGCTCAAGACTAGCTGGTGTTACCACCTCCAAAGAAAATGATGACCTGCCAATCACGCTGGCTGTTGCGGGTAAAGAGGTGGCAGGTCTGCGCCCCAAAACAGGTGTGACTGCTGTCCCCCCAGTCACAGAGGATGAAGAGGCCGCGGATGCACAAGATATGGCAGACGGTGGTTGGCCTGGCCGGCTAGACCGCATTGTAGCACACTGAGCTTCCCACTGCAACTTATGCTTCATGTCCATGTGCCGGTTCATGCATGAAGTACTCAAACTATGTATTTTTTGGCCTCTACTTAGCTTTTGCTGACAAATGTTACAGATAACACGAGTTGGGTCATCTTTATCGATCTGAAAAAATGCCCAGGCTATGCAAGGCTTAGCACCCATGCGACCTGAAGAGCCACCACGACTTGTGGTGAGAGGCAGAGTTGTGTTTGAGGATGCAGTTGTTGACGTGCTTCCAGTACTACGTCTCTGTCCAGGAAGGCGCAACCTGACCTCGTCGTCACTAGCATCTTCCTCCACCTCCTCTGCTGACCTCATCTCTTGGCTGACTGTGGGTTGACAGTAAGTGGGATCTCCGACCTCATCATCATCACCCTGTGCGTTATCACACCCGTCGTCCTCAGAGCCAACCTGTTCCTGCCCTGACAAAAAACTAAAGTTGTCGCTCCAATCAGGTATTTGAGTCTTATCATCGTCTTCCTCATTGTCTCCACCAACAGGAGTTACAGTTTGGGAATGAGGGTCTACATTATGGTCAGAACCTTCTGCGTCTGGTCCTGGATCCGACTCATAAAGATTCTGGGCATCAGTGCAGATCATTTCCTCGTCTGGATTCACAGAAGCGCTGGAGTCGACCTCTGATTCCCAGGCTATAGTATGAGTAAACAGCTCTGCAGACTCAACCATCTGTTCTACCTCATACTCAGATGGGCAGCTGGAGATTTGGGAGCTGTGAGGAAGCAAGTGCGATTTGGGTGACACCTTTGAGGACTGGAGTATTTGTGATGTTGAAGTTGATGTGGAGGAGAGCCCACTTAAAGGAGCACTTGATATCCGTTGAAGCACCTGCTGTTTTTGTGCCTCATCTGGAATTTGTAGCGATTGGCGTGGCCGTAAGAAAGGGATCTTATCACATTGTCCGCTAAAAGAAGTAGACATTTTAGTTTGGCTGGAAGATGGTCTTTCTTCTGCACCTACCCCACGGACACAACCTTTTTTCCCCTTCCCAACACGCCTATTCCCCTTTCCACCAGCAGCAGGCCTTTTTCCACTCATTTTGGTGGTTAACTAATTCACAACTCTGGAGTTGTTTGCACAAAAAAACAATGGATGGTAACCGAGCAGAGCTGAGTGGCCAAACTGTGGTATTAGGCCAAAACTATTGGCTGGGTTAGATGCAGAAAAAAATTATTTTTAATTTGCAACCTGATGGAGGTCAGTATAGATGGACTAATAGACCAAGTCCCACACACCGCTAGAAGCCCAAATATTTTTTCAGAGCTAGATGCAGAAAAAAATTATATTCAATTTGCAACTTGCTGGACGTCAGTATAGAAGGACTAATAGAACAAGTCCCACACACTGCTAGAAGCCCAAATATTTTTTCAGAGCTAAATGAAGAAAAAAATTATTTTTAATTTGCAACCTGATGGAGGTCAGTATAGATGGACTAATAGACCAAGTCCCACACACTGCTAGAAGCCCAAATATTTTTTCAGAGCTAGATGCAGAAAAAAATTATTTTTAATTTGCAACCTGATGGAGGTCAGTATAGATGGACTAATAGACCAAGTCCCACACACTGCTAGAAGCCCAAATATTTTTTCAGAGCTAGATGCAGAAAAAAATTATTTTTAATTTGCAACCTGATGGAGGTCAGTATAGATGGACTAATAGAACAAGTCCCACACGCTGCTAGAAGCCCAAATATTTTTTCAGAGATAAATGAAGAAAAAAATTATTTTTAATTTGCAACCTGATGGAGGTCAGTATAGATGGACTAATAGACCAAGTCCCACACACTGCTAGAAGCCCAAATATTTTTTCAGAGCTAGATGCAGAAAAAAATTATTTTTAATTTGCAACCTGATGGAGGTCAGTATAGATGGACTAATAGACCAAGTCCCACACACCGCTAGAAGCCCAAATATTTTTTCAGAGCTAGATGCAGAAAAAAATTATATTCAGTTTGCAACCTGATGGAGGTCAGTATAGATGGACTAATAGAATGATGCTATGCCCAAAAGATTTTACTTCACTAGGTGCAGTAAAAAAATTGGTATTCTATACACAGGTGGTATATCTTGCAACACAGATAGGCTACTCCACTGACTAACACACTCTGCAATAGGCCAAAAAGGATTAGCTTTGCTAGATTCAGCCAAATGCTGTGAAAAAAACTTGCACAGCACTGGCACAGACCTGCCTGGCAAAAACTGATAGGAACTGATGTAACCTAGTCCTGAAAAGGACTCCAATTACAATTAGTCTTTACTCCCACAATCTATCTATTTAAGAGCACAGACCTGCCTGATAAAAGTCGTAGGAAATGCTGTAACCTAGTCCTTAAAAGGACTGCAATCACAACTATTCCCTACTCCCAAGCTATCTGTATATTTGTGCGAAAATTGGCTTGAAATTAACAAGGTATATCGCACACAGCAACAGCGGTGCCGTCTAACACGCAGCTGCAGCAGTGAGAAAATGGTGGCGACGGGGAAAATGGCTTGGTCTTATAGGGCAAGGACATGTGACATACACTGCCAATCACACATGCCCTTGCTTGTGCGAAAAAAAGCACTTCGCTCCGTGTGTGCGCTGCTGATAGGCTGACAGATTGCACCTCCCCACTGCAAATGCGGGAAAGAGAAAAAAAAATGGAGATCTTCATTGTTCCTGCAGAGATCCATCCCCTGCCCCTCTCCCCGCCCCGCTGTACACTCAAACTGCGTATTAACATTAATTTTCATCATTACTGAGAAAAAATCCAGTTATGATTTTGGTGCACGAACAGTTATCGAACATAACCTCGAACAGCCGAATTTTTCTCAAATTGTTCGTGTTCGCCGACCGGCTCGAACACCGCCCAAAACAGCTCGAATTTGAGATTGGCGAACAGTTCGAGTAGAACAACGCTCATCTCTAGTGCTAACACTACTTAGCCAGACATCTCCTTGCCTATCCCATCGTAATCTATGTTCATCTTCTTGTCCATTGTCTACTAAAGACATGCTATGCTGCTACTGAGCAACTTACCCTGTATGGGAAAATGAAACCTGAAACTGCTCACAAAAATAAATAATATTTTGGATGGCTTTTCAAGAAATTATCAATTATTCGATTTCCAAAAAGCAAACATGTTGCCAATCTCAAAACAGAGATAATTTTTGAAAGCTTAGCTAAAAAGCTATACCTTTAACAAACAACAATCTTGTTGCTTTTCCACAAAATGTGTGGACCACCGCTTCTCAAAAAACAATGACTTCTTACATCTAGACCAACTGTGTACAAACACTGTCATAGCACTCAACTGCTCTAGAGATCAATCATTTTTATCCATTTCTACATTTTAAAAAGCATAAAAAGTCTTTCATTTCAGTGTGTTTTTCACCAGTCTGTTTAGTTACCATACATTCACACATAGCCATATATGTTGAACTCAGTTTGGATATAATTAAGGCTATATTTGTATTAAAGAACTTGAAACTGATTCACTGCTGTGCTAGAATATCTCTGAGTGTTACATGTTTTCTGGGTAATTTTACAGTATTTGAGATTTGCGACAATTCGATTAGCTGCAAATCATTTTTTGGTGAAAATTTCTAAGAAGCTTGAGAATTCAAATTTAGAAAAAAATGCAAAAGCATTTTCATGCATATTTTTAAATTGGAACGGATAGCGATGATGAAGATGATGATGATTATGACAATTGTTATGAGTAATATCTATATTGTAAATAGTGTATCTCAAGAAAAAGGGAAGGATAAAATATACATCAAATTGTTATTTTTATTGGATCAGATAACAGTCACCTAATCGCATTAACTGCAGGTAATAGCAGTAGTGATCAAAATGTTAATGCTGGTGAATTTAATTATCAGTTTAAAAATCCACACACTGGGAATGTTATGTGGCGTGCTGTTTTACAAGCTGTGCAAATGAAAAGCTTTAGCATCCATCTTTTTGTGGTTGAATGTATGACTGACCTACATTTTATTTTGCTTATTAAACAGAATAGATGCATGCTCTGTGGGAAAAGTCTGAGCCATTACATTTTTCCTTGTTAGCCCCATTATATAAAGTTAGTTTATCAAGCAATATAACAAAGGATTAAACTGAAAACAGAAATAAGTAAAAATGAAAGTCTATTTACATAATTAGCTATTTGGCCTCTAAACAAATGTTGCAATGCCAATATGTTGAAGAGCCAAAAATACCACATTTAGAGCTGGAGAAGAATAGGTTAATTCTGTGCTCCCGAAGTATCAGTGATGAGCAGGAATCAGATATCCAGGAACGATCATTGTGGTTTGTCATGATGAAGAAGTGTGATACTCTGAAACGCATTGACTAATAAACCGTATTCCATGGATGGATATTTGATTCCTGCTCATTACTGATCATTCGGCTGCACAAAATTGATCCATTCTTCTCCAGCCTTAGGTGTTCTCCAAGTTGTGGGTCTGTAGCAGCCTGTTTTAAGCTCTTCAAGCGTTTGTGATCATACAACCCTACCAGGTGAGAACATTTGCCCACATTTTCTCACTTTTCATCCTGATAAGACCCTCTTGCACTTATTATCTTTCCAGCTTATTAGTCCTGAATTTATAACATTGTATGATGCAAAATTTGCTTTGCCCATGGGTTACAATAATAGATAATGGAGCAAATGAATTCATTTTTTTCTTATTAATCATTATGATTATTAGAAAACCTTGCTGACCTAAGGAAATAGAGAAATCTAAGTTAGATTTAGGAATTGTGACTTTTAATTTCATTTTGAAAAGTCACATGATAAATTCCGCCCAATATTTTTTACAGTGTTTTTTTCTATTTTTTTTTATTTCCAGATAGATGTTATCTGTAAATCAAAAAGATGTTACATGCATTGTCATTTTTTGTGCGTTCTAGAATCATTATAAAGACTTTTTGTGTTTTTTTTTGTCACAAAAGTTTTTCATTAAATATATTAGGTTGGTACATGAAAAATAACAGTGTGAATTTTGTTCCCTATGCAGAAACACAATGGTACGAATACATCAGGGAGTAAGTTATACCTACTAACAATGCATTTGAAACCAGATATGTTTGTGTCAGCTGAAAAAATTGATCCTGCAAAATATCATACCTCTCAACCAGCTGTATACAGCCCAATTTGGCAATATGTAACTCCTATCAGACCCTCTATTCACAGCCCCATCTGGCAGCATATCACTCCTTTCAGTGCCATTCTACAGTATATCACTCATTTTAGTCTTCCTATTTACAGCCCAATCCTGTAGCACATTGTGCTTAGTTGCTAGCACATAAGCACACCACTACCTCCTGGAATTAACTCTGCACTGTACTAAAATAGACTTTACCCCTTCCAATGAAATCACCCCTCACAGGAGCAACTCCATTTTAGACATGACCCAGAGCAGCGCTATGCTTTCAGGAAGCCAGACGAAAAAGACATTACTGCGCATGAGTGACCAGGAGCATTGGACCAACTGCAGGATGGTTCCAATGAGAACTGGAAGAAAAGTAGAGCTTAAGAGGGCATTCTTTGGGGGTGTAACATATGCAAAACAGAGCAAATTTAAAACAGTGATATTGACACAAATTAATATATGGGTACATTATTGTAAGATCACAGTGTGATTTCAGGAATAACCTTTTTCGATAATTATTTTTTAAAGATATATGCTTTATTTTGTAAAACAATCCATGGACATTGGGATGAAATTACAGCAAGTGCATATTTTATGAAAAAAATTGTAAACTTAGCTTTTATGCTAGATGTACAAAATTGGCCTTCTTACTTGCTGTTCAGAGGTGTATGGATTGTGTTACCTCTTGTATTTTGTTATACAGGTATTTTTTAAGAAGCACAAGAGCAAAAAAAAAATACCTAATAGATGGTGGATATTTAACCCTGACAAAGTCCTATACAATAACAACTATGTTTTGTATTTCTCACTTTTGCTGAGCCTGAAAAGCATGAATAAACCCACCAAATTTGTTCTGTATGAAAGGTTGTTATTGTGTCATCAGAAAATTACTGTTGTTCTATTCTATTTAGTAAGCAGTGATCTGCAGTATGCGATAACAGCAGCTACAATGTGAAAGAGCTGTGGTATTCCGATCAATACACTGTTTACATATGTTTGCCACCAGAGGTAATAACACCTGATCAGTGGGGGGTGTCGGGAGTCAGAAGATAACGGACATCTATACTTAGTAAGACATACAGAAAAAAATAACAGCAGTATGTGTTCTGAAATATAACTTGGAAACAAAATCTCACAGAGCATTATTGAAAAAATGAAATTACATTGTGACACATGAAATTATCTATATAGTGCCACTGAGCATTTGTGAAAAAATATCTGTCACATCTAGACAACAAAAATGAGAAAAAGAAATGGTTGAATGTGCATTTGAAATATCTTGGGCTAGTTAAAAGAAAGAGATGGAAAAATATGTAGACTCAATTTTCAAGTTTGTGTCACTTGTCAAAATGAGTTGGAACATGTAGACTGTACAAATTCAATTGAAAGAATTCAACTCTGTCAAAAACCAAATACCATAATGTTCTCTAGCATTTGAACATTCTTTATACATATTGTGCTTGAACATTTAAAAAGTATTCTTATTTTATCATAGTCTACTTTGTGCTTTATTGTATTAAATTGTATATTTTGTTCATTGTAATGTGCATATATATTTTCATATTTTTAAAACATTTGAAAATTATTTTCTGTTAATATTTGATCCATGAATACAATAACATAGCAACATAGTAAGTAAAAAATGTAGTTTAATTGTAAAATATTACAGAAAGAAATAGATTATCTGGTAGCATGAAAAATTAAAATTAATTTTCTTGTTAATAAATAAAAAGTGAAGTGATACACCTACACAGCAGTTATCATATTACTAAATATTAAATATAATAAACCTGGGGATAAAAAAACAAAATAATGGCCTGAGTATTTCATTTATCCCCTTTATGACCATTGACATATCTATACCTCATAGGTCACCTTCCTCCCTTTGAAGGGGCTCCGGCGCTGAGCCCGCACCTTTAAAGGCACATGAAAAGTCCCTAACAGTAGTGGGTGGAATCGCTATCCAACCGCAGCTGTTAACATGTTAAATGGTGCTGTCAATTTCTGACAGCGGCATTTAACAGGCATGCACTAACTCCGCCCATCACCGCCCCTGTCACATGATCGTGAGGCGCCAATGGGTTGGCATGACAACTCGGGATCTGCAGGAGACCCATGTGCTTGTCACTGCACATCTGCTATGAGCGTCGCCCCGTGGCAGTGTAAAAAAAAAAAGTTTTTAAAAATATGAAAAAATTATTAAAGTTAAAATGACCTTCCTTTTGCCCCATTCAAAATAAAACAATAAAAAAATAAAAGATACCTATATTTGGTATCGCTGCATTCAGAATTCCGATCTATCAAAATTTAAAAAGAATTATTTCAATTGATGAACAGCATAAAGAGAAAAAAAATTCAAACTTCAGAATTACATTTTTTTGGTCGCCACAACATTGCAATAAAATGCAAAAACGAGCGATCAAAACATTGTATCTAGCTCAAAATTGAATCAATAAAAACATCAGCTCGACGCACAAAAAATAAGCTCTAAACCAGCCCCAGATCCCAAAAAATGGAGACACTACGGGTCTCGGAAAATGGCGGCATTTTTTTTTTTTCCAAACTTTGGATTTTTTTTTCACCACTTCAATAAAAAAAGAACCTATACATGTTTGGTATTTGTGAACTCATATTGACCTGGATAATCATAATGCCAGGTCAGTGTTAACATTTAGTGAACATGGGGAAAAAAAATTGTGAAATTTTACTTTTTTTGCAATTTCACTGCACTTGTAACTTTTCTCCCATTTTCTAGCACATGATATGTTAAAATCAATGGTGTTGTTCAAAAGTGCAACTCGTCCTGCAAATAATCAAGCTATCACATGGCCATATTGATGGAGAAATAAAAAAGTTATGGTTCTGGGCAGAAAAAAACTAAAGCACAAAAAATGAAAATCCTTTGGTGGTGAAGGGGTTAAAACTCAGTTAAGCATCAGTACTCAATGTCAAACAACAGCTGTAAAAAATTAAATTTTGAGTTGTATTATTTCCTCTCCTCAAATTTTTATGAGACCAAGTTTGAAACATGTGCTCCACTTTGAAAAGAGAATATATTAGAAGGAATAATAGAGATTGGCAAACAGATTGATAAACTTTATGGATGATCTCTTTTACAATGAGAGACTAAAAAAAAGTCATAGTAGACATTTAAAAAGCGGCTATGTCCAGTCATAAATCACATAAAATAATATATAACTGAATTGTGAGAGGTTGAATTTCTTGGGAATGTGCCTTTTCAAGCAAATTCAGTTTATTAACCTAAATTTTCATTCCAAATGGTGCAATCGCAGATTGTTTTATACTGGTAAGAAACCATTCCGCTCTAACTCCAAAAAACAAAATTATATTAACCTTCATAACGTCATGTGGCAGAGAGTGAAAACTGGTCAGTCCAAACCCCTATGGGTGCATTTATACTGGCGAACATCATCTATTAAACTACATTTGTTCAGACAGGCTAAGCAATAATTCACCTAACAAATGAGCATTTTGCTTATTCGCCAGGTGATTGGAAGCCTGTTAAGAGAGGCCAATAATTGGGAACAAGCATTCATAGGCCAATGATAATGCAACCATGAGGTGCAAAGTCAGATTTTTTTTCAGGTTTTCTAAGGTAATGTTGAAACCAAAACCAAGTATGGATTTTAAATGGAAAAAAGTATAAAGGACAGATACTCTTTTTCCTCTTTTTTCAATAGACTTCAGGTTTTATCTACAATACCTGCATCATACAATTGAACAAAACATGAATGTGTGACCTCACACCTCTCACCTGACAAACAGTTATATTAGCTTTGGTGCAGAAGTACAGATGTAGCCTTTCTTAAACTAACAGGCAAGAAAGATATCACTCTTAACATTTAAAACAACATAAGTCATTGAATTTGTGTGGTTAGTTATATCTTTTTTCATTGTAATATCTTTCTCATCCTAAGGTTAGATTTAAGTGAGTCTTTAAAATCGTCCGATCTAAAGAAACTTGACAATTTTCATCCATATTGTCTTTTATATTCTATACGTATGTCATCCACGTGTCTTCTATATGTCCATTTTTTACAACCATTTGGGATCTGCATTACATCTGTTTTTATACATAAGCAGATAATAACATTTCCAAGACCTATTACAGATTCTTCTGTTAAACATGACCATGTTTTCATAAAAATAGGATGATCATTATGGAATCAGATTTTTTTCTGCCTTGAATAGGCAAGTTGCATCACAAATACGGAAGAGAATAGTGCATCCTGTAGTTTTCTTTTCCCATGGACACATGGTTCATTTGAAAGCCAGTCATCTGAATAGACTTATATGAAATAACATTGGTCAGTGTGCTGTCCATGTACAATCTGATTTTAACACTTTCAGCACCTCTATGTATAATTCGCTCATCTGTGTGAACCATAACAAAGACTACATCTGTAGTCCTAGACTAAAGATGTCAATTTTGCAGAGATAAATGTGACGCCTCTTCTCGGAAGCCCTTTTCTTTACCCTGGGAGATGGGGGACTCGGAGTCGGGTCCTGTGATGGAGAGATGGGGTGCAGCCGTGGCCCGGACCCGCTCCGTGCTCAGGGCCATCACAATTTAAAAAGTATGATCGTGTGGGCTTAACCGGGTTGAGTGGCTGATTACGACTACGCCACCTGTGGCACCTGGTGAAGGCCACCAGCGCTGCCGAAGTCCGCTGAGGCCTGGTGTTAGGGCAGCTGGCGTTGTTACTACTCCCCACAGGCGGAGCAAGGCCTCAGGCCAGAGAGACAGGATGGAGAGGGTAGTAGTAGAGGAGTACGGGTGCCGTGTCGAGCGGTGTAGCTCAGAATAAACAGTCTGGAGGCCATAGGGGTGAGCTTCCAAGGCTTTACTCACATTAGAGATGGCAGTAGGAAGGCGACACCCTGCTCCCCGTGGAGTCCTGCGGTCACCGGGGACGGGGATCCGACTGCCTCCGAGCAAGTCCAGCGTTCAATCAGGACCTCGCACCAGAGTGTTCCTGAAATACAGACCGTATCCTTCCCTGTCTGTGCGTGTAGATAGGCCAGGTCTCCCTCTGAACTCCTCTCAGAAAAAGGGCACGGGTGGCAGCTCCGCTCCTCCCGATACCCGGTGGGATCCTCAAGGCCTACCCGGCTTTCCCGACCAGGACATAGAGTAGCATGGTCGGGTGTCGGGGGCCGGTACCCCTCTTGCAGCCGGATTCCCTCTGAATATATCAGGTGGTGAGGACAGGTGGCGTACACCGCTCCGTCTGCATCCTCCCTGGGATCCATTTGCTGTGGAGCTACACTCTTAAGCTCTGGGCCTTCGTGGTCGTGGTCCTTGACCGGGTTGAGACATTCGTTGTCTACAACCAACCCCCTCAACCCAAGGCCAAGGTACGAGGGCTGTGTCTCCATCCGCTGCAGGCCCACACAGGATCCACGTTCAGGGTGGGAGATCACAGTAACTGACGGCCCAATAGACTTGACTAACAAGAACTAGGCTCAAAAGGACCTAGAACCAAAATGGCTTTTTATTAAATATGAATTATTAAGTGTCACTAAAATGTGAGTCCTCCACCCTCACCCACTAACTGGTTCCCCTAGCTCTTGGTTCCCCAGTCTCCCTGTAACCAGAAGGGCAGCACCTAGTGCATACTAGCCCCCTCTGGTGGAGAAATGTGGTGTTGGATGTAAGGGTTGGGTCCCGACCATCACGCTGTTCTTACCTCAGAGGAGGAACACTACACTCTATTAGAGAAGTGCAGCATCCCTGTGGCGGTCGAACCCTCAGGGGCGCCACATAAACATATGCAGATCAGTAAATAATTACCAATTAGTGGTCATTTAAAATTCTGTTAACACCAGAAGAACGTGATTCAGATGCACACTGAATGATGTGTAATAAATTGTTCAGTGTGCTTTGCCTGCCATTGTTCTGTTTACACAGTACAATGTGCTGCCGAGAATGATGATCTTTAGGTCAATCATTTCATCTAACTGGATAAAGTGAACTTTTTTTGCTGATACACACGAAAAGACTTGTGTTACCAATCTGAGCAAAGCAGCAGAAATTGGCTCTAAATATGACAAATTATAAACAGCCATTTCCTAAAAAAAATTCTTTACTATTGGAAATAAATAAAGCAGGTCTAACCTTTCTTACAATGTACCATTTATTTTATAATCAAATCATGTCAGCTGCACAATCCGTAAATGTTGCAAAATCCATATAAGGACAATAAAAATACTGTTTAATCATAAGTGTACTTTGAAAAGACAGCCCTCTCTTCTACTGCACAGACTACAAAATATGTGAGCTACAAGTTAATTTTAACATAATCTGCAATACAAATAATGGAACTGCCAAAAAGAATTCTAAAAATAACTGCAATTATACCTTAGAAAAATTTCCACTCCATGTTTTCAAAGAAAAGCATGAAATTTCAACAGCAAAAAGGCGTATTTACTTATATAATGCATAAAAATAGTATTGAATCCTGACAATGGAAATTAAACACTAAAATAAATAAGATAAAGTTAGCAACAGAGAACATGAGGGGTGTATGTATTATATGCCGTGGGATAAACAGCTGAACCATCACATAAGCCACTGCCACAAGAAGAATCCTTGACCTCTCACATTTACATTCTAAAAAATCATATTTTGCATTAAGACAAATGGTTTGTTTACTCTTAAATAAATCTCTCATTTTTATAGAAATATTAAAGAAATATATAAAATACTGTGCAAATTTTTTGGCTAGAATGGAAAAAAATGCTGCGACATAAGAACGATTTAAAAATGCAGTTTGGTAAGTAAGTGCCCATGATGCAGAAATGCTGCAGATTTTTTCTGCATCTCCATGGCGGAAAAAACACATGTGGATTTTACATGCATTTTCCTGCCAGGTAAAAGCATTTGTCAAGCGTTTTCGCATGCATTTCTGCATGCGGGTTATCAAGCACTTTTCCAGGCGATTTTATCATCACTTGGAAAAGTGCTTGACAACTTGGTCACATTATATAAATTCATGCAACCGGCATGGATTTACATAGTGTGACCAAGTTAAGAGTTAAAAAAAGAATAAAAATGGTAAAAAATAAAAAAAAAACATGATACTTACCTTCTGATGGCCCCGGATCTTCTCTCCGGTGCGTCTGGTCTCTTGTACGGCTCGCAGTGGTGTAAAAGGACCTTCCATGGCGTCATTTAGTCATGTGAAAGGTCACGTGACTGCCAGCGTCAGCGGTCGCGTGACCTGTCACATGACTAAATGACATCATGGAAGGTCCTTTTGCACCATCGCGAGCCACTGGGGAGCCAGGATGCACCATAGAGGAAACTGGGGGACATCAGAAGGTAAGTATAATGTATATTTTTTATATTAGATTCTTATTTTTAACAGGTACTATGGTACCCGGGTCTGGAGGAGAGTCTCCTCTTCTCCAGACCCGGGTACCATCCGCACATTGAATCGCTTAATATCCACATGTGCACATGTAGTCATGCGGATATTAAGCGATTCAATGCAACTTAATGGCGGCAATTACGCTGCGTGTCCGCAAAATTAATGGACATGCTGCGGATTTTTCCGCAATGATAATCTGCAGTTGAAATTTTCGCAGCATGTGTACAGCACATGCGGATTATCATTGGGGACCATGGAGCATGTATTACCAAGCATTTTTTAAGTGTTTTTGCTGCGGAAATTCCACGGCAAAAACGCTTGAAAAACGCATAGTGGATGCGTAGCCTAATAGTTTATTTTTTTATCAGTAAATTCAAAGAGAAATCTAACTCAAATCAATATTTGATTTGACCAACTGCACTAAGCCTTCAAAAAGCATTAATTTTCCTAGGTATACTTTCACAAAGTTAGGGATTTTGTAGGATCATAGTCTCGTGTGTGTAATACTTGCATACTTGCTGTCACGTGTTGACTAAACATGTTTGGTTTTTCTCAAGTAAAGTGAATTGAGTGAAGCCGACTGGAAAGAATAAGCGCATAATGACAAATTTACAAATAACATGCATCCAGTCAAGTGACTATCCACTCGCATCTGGAACTCTGGAATCATAATGGCATGAGCATGACAAACTGTCATAATTTGGCAGTCTGCAGTTACATACAGTTTATTTTTTTTCTACTTTTGTAGAACCCATTTAAGGTAATAAAAATGTTGCTGTTAGAAAATCTGCCCATTTAGGAGCACCAAGGAGTACTACGTCGAGCTTGACAAATGTCATTAATATGTTTAAGGATTTAGCAAAGCTATGTTTGTCCATACTGTGATTAACAGAAAATGTTTTGTTATAATGAATTATATTTGATTTTCCATAAAAACCTACAGTTATTTCATGAGAAATAGTCTCATATAGTCTTTTGAGTCAGCAAATTAGTGAATACATTACCTTGAATATCCTTGCTTTTGGTAAAAATGAGCAATACTTGTGAATTACATGTTATCCCATGAGATATCAATATAGCCACTCAGTATCTAATTAAGTGCCGGCGTCTAACCAGCTAAAACACTATGGTTGGCAATATTCGGTCATTTCAAAGCTATAATGGAAAGAACTCAAGCAGATCATAACGCTTCCTACTGTTTCCACAGAGGATTTTAACCAACTAATCTCAACAGGATCTGCCATTATAGATATTTGTATAGAATGTAAATCATTGGAATGTATTATTATTATATACTGCACATCATGTGTGTTAAGACAAAAAATAAAACTGTCAGACAATAACAGTGTTGTATAAGACATGGGTCGGCACCACCAAAGTGGAATGGAAATTTTAAAGTATTAATAAAGCATGTATGAAATGCAGACTACTACACTGGTCCTAGGTTGTCTTGTCCTTTTAAACTCTTTGGTGTTATTAATTGTATTTAAAACTGGCTTTGATATGTCCAATTCTATGTTTTTGCGTGGATAAAGTTGACTTTTTCTATACTTTCTGGATGTGCAGTTCTCTTTTGGCATGTAGCCTTTTTCTTTTTTTTTATGTAGAAAACAATAATACCTATATCATGCTAAATAGTATTCTGTTAAAAATGCCAAAAGTATTTCAAAAGAGATGACTTACCCCGCTAGAAAAATAACAATTGCATGGTTCTAAGGCATACCAGTCTCGATGTAAGAAAGATTTACAAAAGTAGCACCAAGAAGAAGCAGCCCATTTATAGATCCTCCACGAAGACATAACACAGAGGGTGGTGCATCATTAGCGTTACTTTCCAGAGATGGAATATGAAATGCTTGTTCAAGCTCAAATAAGAACCATGGAAAGCAACACTTTACAGTAAGGTGTTGAGCATGTCGACAACGGAAGTCAAGAGTAGGAGAAACAGAAGGGTATTAATTAAGCGCATTAAAATGTTTCTCATATTTGTTTTTGCCTGTGACAGCAATGGTTTTAAACAAAGTTTGGCCCTGGGGAAAAATTAAAAGTGGAGTCCCAAATGCTAACATATTGCACCATAGCGCAGAAACATGTAGGGTGCATTTACATGAGCATATTTGAGACTGTTAAACGAGAGCCTATCAACTATATATATTTTGTTCAATGCTTTTTTACTGGCCTCGTTAGACAGACTCACTAAGAATGATGGGGACAGAGCACTCACTATTATAATCGTTCTATCTCCATACAGTATCATGATGTCAGTAGCACAGGTCCTGTTTACACCGGCGATGAGCTGCCAAGAAAGATGATTTTTGTTCCCGCATAAATGTTTCAATCACCTGATGAATGACCATTTTGCTTGTTTTCTGGGTGATTACCAACATTTACACCTACAAACACTTGTCTGCAGTGCCCCTAACTGGGGATGCTAAGCAAACAATGCATGTTTAAATCACACCCCTTACTACACACAATACATGTTACACACACTGTATGTTACACACACTATATATTACATGCAAACTACATGTTGCACACTCTAGATGTTACACATGCACTCTGTGCTGCACACACTGTTTGCCATGCACACACTGTATGTCACTTACACCCATACACAAACTCTATGACACATATGCACTGCATGCTACACATACAAATACTCCATGTTACACACACATCAGCATTTTATACACATATCCTTATTCACTGTATGCAACACACTCCATGCTACACACACTGTGTGTTACATGCACATTCCATGCACTACACACACTACATGTCACAAACACATATATACTCCCACTGCATGTTATAGACACACTACATGCTGCACTTCATGCTGCACACACTATATGTTACACACACTGCCTGTTGAACACATTTCATGCTACACAAACTGTCAAGCTAAACACATACTGTACTTGCACATGCATAATCTATATTACACACTTTCTGCTACACACACTAGCTGAATGTTACACAGACACACACACCATGCTAAACACATGCTGTATTTACACACAATCTGTACCACAGACTCCATTCTATACATACAAACTGCAAGTTACACACACTGTAGACACACACACTGCATGTTGTATACAGATAGTATGTTACAAACACATATACACACAATACACACACAGTATAGGAGACATACTAGGCTCTCTCATCTTTTACAGTTCCTCCATATTTCATCAGTCTAAATGTCTTTCTACACTTCTAACTTCAGAAATTGCACTAATAATGTAGGACTCTCTTTATCATTACCTCGAAGTGCGGTCTTTTTCCCCTGTAGAAAATGCAGGATGTGTCATAGTTTTGGAAAACAAAAAACTGTTTTCACACAGCAGAAGGATTGTTTCCTAATAAGGATTATATAACTTGCCACAGTAAAGGAGTGATTTATTATATTAGATGCCCATGTCATTATTTATATGTGGGAAGAACCAAACGGGAATTACATATTAGGATGAAAGAGCATGCCTATAATATTAAAAGACAAAATATAGGACACCCATTAGTTAATCATTAGGCAAGTACACAAAGGTTGTGTAAATGGAAGTTACTTATGAGATATTGAGATCATTAAGTCAAGAGAAGAAAGCAGGCAGATCTCTCAATTAAATACTGTCAGACCCACCTTTCTTAATAGTGAGATAGAACTTTTTGCCTTTGAAAACAATTACACTACCAGGAGTCCTGATTAGGGGTAACCATAGGTCATTCATACTTAGCTATAAAAAACTGTAAACCGCTGGCCAACTATAACACCTGAGGAAGGAGGACCTCCGAAACACGTAGGCTGACAAACCACTTTTTTTTTGCCCACGGGGAGACCCGTAGCAAGCGTTTGCTGGAAGTGGCAGCCTTTTTTTATCCAGTGTGTCTCGAACCAGTGTAGCCAGCTGGAGCACCAGAGACACCAGAGCACCATGGACCTAGAAAGGTTACTTCTCATTCAGTGAATCCTCTTCATGCTCCCTTAAATCAAGGAAAGTTGCATCACTCGTCTATCTACAGGTATGTGCAGTGCATTTTATGTACACAGATACAGTGTGTCAATCACACTCTTATAGAGGATACCTGTTCTGTTTACTTATATAGCTTTGGGAATTTTGAGATTAATTAGGGCATTTAACTTGTATTTTATTACTTGTATGGCACATTTTAAGCAGATAGGTAGTTAGTGCGATGGTTTATGCAGCTTTCCACTCTCCAATTGGGAAAGAGATAGTGCTACTGCAATATTCCAAAATGCAAAAATCAATTGCAGAATGACATGATATTTTTTTATTTCACCCCATTTACATTTTTTTTTTCTCATTTTATAGTACATTGCTTTAAAAAACGGATGGTGTAATTTAAATGTACAAATAATTATGTTAAAAAACAAGACCTCATATGGCTATGTTGGTGGAAATTAAAATGTTATGATTTAGGAAGAAGGGGAAGAAAAAACGAAAGTCTAAAAATGAAATATTGCCCTGTCCATAAGGGGTTAACAGAAATCTACCAATAAAATGTGAAACAAAAAAAACTTAAAAAGCTAGAGTTAACAGAATATTTCCCCATTTAAAATCTGGAACGCACTTTAACCCCTTTACCCCCGAGGGTGGTTTGCACGTTAATGACCAGGCCAATTTTTACAATTCTGACCACTGTCAATTTATGAGGTAATTACTCTGGAACGCTTCAACGGATCCCCCTGATTCTGAGATTGTTTTTTCGTGACATATTGTACTTCATGATAGTGGTAAAATTTCTTCGATATCACTTGCATTTATTTGTGAAAAAATCGAAAATTTGGCAAAAATTTTGAAAATGTTTTCATTTTCAAAATTTAAATATTTATGCCCTTAAATCAAAGAGACATGTCAGACAAAATAGTTAATAAATAACATTTCCCACATGTCTACTTTACATCAGAACAAAATTTTTTTTTTAATAGGGAGCTATAAGGGTTAAAAGTTGACCAGCGATTTCTCATTTTAACAACAAAATTTACAAAACCATTTTTTTAGAGACCACATCACATTTGATGTGACTTTGAGGGGCCTTTATGACAGAAATACCCAAAAGTGACACCATTCTAAAAACTACACCCCTCAAGGTGCTCAAACCACATTCAAGAAGTTTATTAACCCTTCAGGTGCTTCACAGGAATTTTTGGAATGTGGAAGAAAAAAATGAACATTTTACTTTTTTCACAAAAATGTTAATTTAGACCCAAATTTTTTTATTTTCGCAGGGGTAACAGGAAAAAATGGACCCTAAAATTTTTTGTGCAATTTCCCTTGAGCACAGAGATACCCAATATGTGAGGAAAAACCACTGCTTGGGCGCACGGTAGGGTTTGGAAGGGAAGGAGCGCCATTTGACTTTTTGAATGTAAAATTAGCTTGAATAATTAGCAGACACCATGTTGCGTTTGGGTAGCCCCTGATGTGCCTAAACAGTGGAAAACCCCCACAAGTGACCCCATTTGGGAAACTAGACCCCTTAGGGAACTTATCTAGATGTGTGGTAAGCACCTTGAACCCCCAGGTGCTTCACATAAGTTTATTACATTGAGCCATAAAAATAAAATTTTCACATTTTTCCAACAAAAATGTTTTTCAGCCCCCAATTTTGCATTTTCATAAGGGTAACAGGAGATATTGCACCATGCAGTTTGTTGTGCAATTTCTCCTGAGTAAGTCAATACTAGAGATGAGCGGTGTTCGACTAGAACTGTTCGCCAATCTCAAATTCGAGCTGTTTTGGGCGGTGTTTGAGTTGATCGACGAACCCGAACGATTTGCAAAAAAATCGGCTGTTCGAGGTTATGTTCGATAACTGTTCGTGCACCAAAAGCGTGTCCTGCATGTCTGGTGCTATTTAGAGCACCAAACATGCAGGGATTGTCTGCCACTCACTGTAATGCCACAGCCATGGTGGTTGTGGCATTACAGTGATTGCCCAAATCGATGGGAACTGTGCTCACAGTGAAACACGAAAAGCCGGCAATTCAGCAGCGGCATACACCGGTACCCGACAATTTAGAACCGAAAGAATAGAGCTTCACACATAGATTAGATAGATATAAACATGTCAGCCACATATATACGAAGTACTGTGAAAGTGCTGCTTACTGTACTTGTCATTTAGCGTAAAGGATTTATCAAAAAAAATAATAGTGTTTTCATGCACCGTCTCTTTAAAAAAGCCGGCCGGCAATTCTGCAGCGGCATACACCGGTACCCGACAATTTAGAATAGAAGGAATAGAGAATCACACATAGATTAGATTGATAGAAACATGTCAGTCACATATATATGAAGTACAGTGACAGTGTTGATTACTGTACTTGTCATTTAGTGTAAAGGATTTATCAAAAAAAATAATAGTGTTTTCATGCACCGTCTCTTTAAAAAAGCCGGCCCGCAATTCAGCAGCGGTACCCAACAATTTAGAATAGAAGGAATAGAGAATCACACATAGATTAGATAGATAGAAACATGTCAGTCACATATATATGAAGTACAGTGACAGTGTTGCTTACTGTACTTGTCATTAAGTGTAAAGGATTTATTAAAAAAAATAATAGTGTTTTCATGCACCGTCTCTTTAAGAAAGCCGGCCGGCAATTCAGCATCTGTACCCGACAATTTATAACAGACAGAATAGAGCTTCACACATAGATTAGATAGATAGAAACATGTCAGTCACATATATATGAAGTACAGTGATAGTGTTGGTTACTGTACTTGTCATTTAGTATTAAAATAAAGGATTTATGATTAAAAAAATTGGCGCGGGGTTCCCCTTAATTTTAGTCTCTAGCGGAGGTTAAGCAGACAGCTGGGGCAGATGTTTGAAGCCTGGGAAGGGGGTAATACCCACGGAGCTTCCCAGGCTACTAATATCAGCCCCCAGCTGAATACATAGCATTTACTAGCTAATAAAATGGGGGACCCCCCCAAAAAAATGACGTGGGGTCCCCCCTAATTTAATAGCTAGCAAAGGCTAGGCAGACAGCTGGGGGCTGATATTAATAGCCCAGGAAGGGAGCCATGAATATTGGCCCCCTCCTAGGCTAGAAACACCAGCCGTCAGCCGCCCCAGAAATGGCGCATTCATAGGATGCGCCAATTCTGGCACTTAGCCTCGCTCTTCCACGCTGCCCTGGTGCGGTGGCAGGGGGTAATAGGGCTGGGGTTGATGTCAGCTTATAATGCCAGCTGACATCAAGCCCAGATTAGTAATGGAGAGGTGTCTATAAGACACCCCCATTACTAACCCCATAGTCAAAGTTAAAAAAAACACAAACACCCAGAATAAAGTCCTTTAATTGAAATAAAGACACAATTCTTTATTGTTCTAAATTAAACCATACTTACCGTCACGCCCATTCCAGCTGAAGCCAACGATCTCCTGTAATAAAAATAAAATAATAAAGCAACCTCATCCTTACCTTTCCATGGTTCCCACGACAGCTTCAGCTCTGCTACATCGAGATGACAGGCTGGACCGCAGCAGAACGCCGCCATCCAGCCTGTCATCCCGCAGACACTGAGAAGAGCAGGCTTGCTTGCGCTCCACATTGTCTCTCTGTGACGGCATAAAGATGAGCCGAGGTCATGTCCAATGAACTCGGCTCACCTCATGCACGTCACTTACAGCATGGGAGAATTCTCACGCTGAAGCGCTGAGTGCAGGAGAATTTTCCCACGCTGTCAGTGAGGTGCATGAGGTGAGCTGAGTTCATTGGACATGAGCTCACCTCATGCACGTCACTGACAGCGTGGGAGAATTCTCCTGCACTCAGCACTTCAGCGTGAGAATTTTCCCACGCTGTCAGTGACGTGCATAAGGTGAGCTCATGTCCAATGAACTCAGCTCACCTCCTGCACGTCACTGACAGCGTGGGAGAATTCTCCTGCACTCAGCGCTTCAGCGTGAGAATTCTCCCGCTGAAGCGCTGAGTGCAGGAGAATTTTCCCACGCTGTCAGTGACGTGCATAAGGTGAGCTCATGTCCAATGAACTCAGCTCACCTCCTGCACGTCACTGACAGCGTGGGAGAATTCTCCTGCACTCAGCGCTTCAGTGTGAGAATTCTCCCACGCTGAAGCACTGAGTGCAGGAGAATTTTCCCACGCTGTCAGTGACGTGCATGAGGTGAGTCGAGTTCATTGGACATTAACTCGGCTCATCTGGATGCCCTCACAGAGAGACACTGTGGAGCGCAAGCAAGCCTGCGCTTCTCAGTGTCTGCGGGATGAGAGGCTGGATGGCAGCGTTCTGCTGCGGTCCAGCCTGTCATCTCGATGTAGCAGAGCTGAAGCTGTCATGGGAACCATGGAAAGGTAAGGATGATGTTGCTTTATTATTTTTCTTTTATTTCAGGAGATCGTTGGCTTCAGCTGGAATGGGCGTGATGGTAAGTATGGTTTAATTTAGAACAATAAAGAATTGTGTGTTTATTTCAATTAAAGGACTTTTTTCTGGGTGTTGTGTTTTTTTTAAATACTTTACTAGAAATTCATGGTGGTCATGTCTAATATTGGCGTGACCCCATGAATTTCGGGCTTAGGGCCAGCTGATAATGCCAAGCTGGCCCTAACCCCTTTATTACCCAGTGAGCCACCGCATCAGGGCCCTGGATGAGTTGGGTACAGCGCCAGAAGATGGCGCTTCTATGAACGCGCCATTTTCCGGGGTGGCTGCGGACTGCAATTTGCAGCGGGGGTGGCCCAGAAAGCTTGGGCCTCCCTGCGCTGCGGATTCCAGCCCCCAGCTGCCTAGTTGTACCTGGCTGGACACAAAAACAGGGCGAAGCCCCACGTCAATTTTCTTTAAATTATTTCATGAAATAATTAAGAAAAAAAGGCCTTCCCTATATTGTTGTGTCCGGCCAGGTACAAATAGGCAGCTGGTGGTTGGGGGCAGCCCGTTCCTGCCTGCTGTACCTGGCTGGACACAAATATAGTGCGAAGCCCCACGTCAATTTTTTTTAAATTATTTCATGAATTTCCTGAAATAATTTAAAAAAATTGAAGTGGGGCTTCGCACTATATTTGTGTCCAGCCAGGTACAGCAGGCAGGAACGGGCTGCCCCCATCCACCAGCTGCCTATTTGTACCTGGCCGGACACAACAATATAGGGAAGCCCTTTTTTTCTTAATTATTTCATGAATTTCATGAAATAATTAAAAAAAAAGTACGTGGGGCTTCGCCCTATTTTTGTGTCCAGCCAGGTACAACTAGGCAGCTGGGGGCTGGAATCTGCAGCGCAGGGAGGCCCAAGCTTTCTGGGCCCCCCCCCGCTACAAAATGCAGTCCGCAGCCACCCCGGAAAATGGCGCGTTCATAGAAGCGCCATCTTCTGGCGCTGTACCCAACTCATCCAGGGCCCTGGTGCGGTGGCTCACTGGGTAATAAAGGGGTTAGGGCCAGCTTGGTATTATCAGCTGGCCCCAAGCCCAAAATTCATGGGGTCACGCCAGTATTAGACATGACCGCCATGAATTTCTAGTAAAGTATTTAAAAAAAACACAACACCCAGAATAAAGTCCTTTAATTGAAATAAAGACACAATTCTTTATTGTTCTAAATTAAACCATACTTACCATCACACCCATTCCAGCTGAAGCCAACGATCTCCTGCAATAAAAGAAAAATAATAAACCAACCTCATCCTTACCTTTCCATGGTTCCCACGACAGCTTCAGCTCTGCTACATCGAGATGACTGGCTGGACCGCAGCAGAACGCTGCCATCCAGTCTGTCATCCCGCAGACACTGAGAAGCGCAGGCATGCTTGCGCTACTCACTGTCTCGCTGTGACGGCATCCAGATGAGCCGAGGTCATGTCCAATGAACTCGGCTCACCTCATGCACGTCACTGACAGCGTGGGAAAATTCTCACGCTGAAGTGCTGAGTGCAGGAGAATTCTCCCACGCTGTCAGTGATGTGCATGAGGTGAGCTCATGTCCAATGAACTCAGCTCACCTCCTGCACGTCACTGACAGCGTGGGAAAATTCTCCTGCAATCAGCGCTTCAGCGTGAGAATTTTCCCACGCTGTCAGTGACGTGCATGAGGTGAGCCGAGTTCATTGGACATGAACTCGGCTCATCTGGATGTCGTCACAGAGAGACGCTGAGCAGCGCAAGCAAGCCTGCGCTTCTCAGTGTCTGCGGGATGACAGGCTGGATGGCAGCGTTCTGCTGCGGTCCAGCCTGTCATCTCGATGTAGCAGAGCTGAAGCTGTCGTGGGAACCATGGAAAGGTAAGGATGAGGTTGCTTTATTATTTTTCTTTTATTGCAGGAGATCGTTGGCTTCAGCTGGAATGGGCGTGATGGTAAGTATGGTTTAATTTAGAACAATAAAGGATTGTGTCTTTATTTCAATTAAAGGACTTTATTCTGGGTGTTTGTGTTTTTTTTAACTTTGACTATGGGGTTAGTAATGGGGGTGTCTTATAGACGCCTCTCCATTACTAACCTGGGCTTGATGTCAGCTGGCATTATAAGCTGACATCAACCCCAACCCTATTACCCCCTGCCACCGCACCAGGGCAGCGTGGAAGAGCGAGGCTAAGTGCCAGAATTGGCGCATCCTATGAATGCGCCATTTCTGGGGCGGCTGACGGCTGGTGTTTCTAGCCTGGGAGGGGGCCAATATTCATGGCTCCCTTCCTGGGCTATTAATATCAGCCCCCAGCTGTCTGCCTAGCCTTTGCTAGCTATTAAATTAGGGGGGACTCCACGTCATTTTTTTTGGGGGGTCCCCCATTTTAATAGCTAGTAAAGGCTATGTATTCAGCTGGGGGCTGATATTAGTAGCCTGGGAAGCTCCGTGGGTATTACCCCCTTCCCAGGCTTCAAACATCTGCCCCAGCCGTCTGCTTAACCTCCGCTAGAGCCTAAAATTAAGGGGAACCCCACGCCAATTTTTTTAATAATAAATCCTTTATTTTAATACTAAATGACAAGTACAGTAACCAACACTATCACTGTACTTCATATATATGTGACTGACATGTTTCTATCTATCTAATCTATGTGTGATGCTCTATCTTTCTGTTCTAAATTGTCGGGTACCGCTGCTGAATTGCCGGCCGGCTTTTTTAAAGAGACAGTGCATGAAAACACTATTATTTTTTTAAATAAATCCTTTACACTAAATGACAAGTACAGTAAGCAACACTATCACTGTACTTATTATATATGTGACTGACATGTTTCTATCTATCTAATCTATGTGTGAAGCTCTATTCTTTCTGTTCTAAATTGTCGGGTACAGATGCTGAATTGCCGGCCGGCTTTTTTAAAGAGACGGTGCATGAAAACACTAATATTTTTTTTAATAAATCCTTTACACTAAACGACAAGTGCAGTAACCAACACTGTCACTGTGCTTCTTATTTGTGTGACTGACATGTTTCTATCTATCTAATCTATGTGTGATGCTCTATTCCTTCTTGTCTAAATTGTCGGGTACCGGTGTATGCCGCTGCTGAATTTGCCGGCCGGCTTTTTTAAAGAGAGTGTCTTCTGAGCAGTTTGTCAGCTTTTGGACACCTTTGCAGGTGTTTTCTATGTGTTTCTATGTGTTTTTGTTTGCCTGCCATTGGTTTTAACGGTGTTCGACGGTGTTCTAAGGTGTTCGACGAACAGTTCCACGAACAGTTCCTCGAACATCCCGGTGTTCGAGGAACCGAACCGAACCCGAACACTACGGCAGGGTTCAGAATAGAAGGAGCGCCATTTGACATTTTGAATGTAAAATTTTCTTGAATAATTAGTGGACGCCATGTTGCTTTTGGGGAGCCACTGATGTGCCTAAACAGTGGAAACCCCCCACAAGTGACACCATTTTGGAAACTAGACCCCTTAGGGAACTTATCTAGATGTGTGGTGAGCACCCTGAACCCCCAGGTGTTTCACAGAAGTTTATAACATTGAACCGTAAAAATAACATTTTCACATTTTTTCAACAAAAATGTTTTTCAGCCCCCAAATTTTGCATTTTCACAAGGGTAACAGGTTGCGTTTGGGGAGTCCCTGATGTGCCTAAATAGTGTAAACCACCCCACCCTCCCCCTAGTGACTCCATTTTGGAAGCTACACCCCTCCAGGATTTTATCAAGGGGTATAGTCAACATTTTGAACCCAGAGGTACGACACAGAATTTAATAAAATTAGGTCATCATATTGAATAAGTTGTCATTAGTCTTGAGTGCAAGTGCTCGCTCTTTGAGTTTGCATCAGGTACTAGGGTATGCACCAAGTATCACAGGTGCTCAAGTGACATGCTCGAGTCCCTGCCCCGCATACTTTTTTGGCAGGCAATCCCCGCAAGGTTTTTTTGGCTGTATAACAGCTGCAAAATATTTGGGGAGGAGACTCGAGCATGTCACTCGAGCACCCGCCATACTCGGTGCATACCCAAGCACCCAATGAAAACTCAAGTAGCGAGTACTTGCGCTCACTAGTTGCCATATCGTCGTCATTTTTTTTCTTTACTTCTGAAAAAATCCCAACCCCAACCCGAACCTTAGCCCAACCCTAACCCTAGCCTAACCCTAACCTTAGCCTAACCCTAGCCTAACCCTAACCCTAGCCCAACCCTAACCCTAGCCCAACCGTAACCCTAGCCCAACCCTAGCCCAACCCTAACCCCAACCCTAGCCTAACCCTAACCCAACCCTAACCCCAACCCTAGCCCAACTCTAACCCTAGCCCAACGTTAACCCAAACCCTAGCACAACCATAGCACAACCCTAACCCTAACACAACCCTAACCCTAAAGTTTATTTTTTACGCCGTTCCTCGTGTGGTATAAGTGATTAGATGACGTTATTCTTCGGGTCGGTGCAATTACAGCGATGCCAGATTCATATCGGGTTTTTATGATTGACAGCTGTCACACACTAAAAGACGCATTTTTTTGCAAAGACTAGTTTTTGCATCGCCATATTTTGAGAGCTATAATTTTTCCATATTTCGGCCAACAGAGTCATGTGATGGCTTGTTTTTTGCGGGACAAGTTGATGTTTTTATCGGTATCATTTTTCGGGCAAATAACATTTTTTGATCGCTTTCTATTCCGATTTTTGGGAGGCAGAAAAAACAAAAGCCAACAATTCAGGAATTGATTTTTTTTTATGCCGTTCTGCGTGTGGTAAAATTGATAAGGTAGCTTTATTCTTTGAGTCAGTACGTTTACAACGGCATCACATTTTTTATTTTTTTTGTATATTTTGGCACTTTTACACAATAAAAACTACTTTAAAGAAAAAAGAATTGTTTTTGCATCGCTTTATTCTGAGAGCTATTAGTTTTTTATATTTCTGTTGTTGGAGCTGTATTGTGGCTTGTTTTTTGCGGGACAAGATGATGTTTTCATCGGTACCATTTTTATTTACATTCGTCTTTTTGATCTGTTTTTATTCCAATTTTTGTTTGGCGGTATGATGATAAAACTGTCACGCTGTCTCTGTATACTGGAGGTAGGGGGCCTAAGCTGACCCTAAGCTGGGGCCCTGACTAATCCCTCAACCTGGAGGTACTGTTAAAGGTACAGAGGTCCAGGCCGCCAGCGTAACCCCTACCTCCTGAGGATCCCTGCACCTAAGTAATCTAGTCCTGAGAAGGACCCCGATCACAACAAAAGAGGACAAGTAATAATATGCCCACACACTGTACTTAGACGAACGAGACAGTACAAGGGAAAAACCAAAACCACCTTGCATACAAAAACTACACAACTACAACAGAGGGAACACCAACGGGAAAGGAGATAAATGATAAAGCGAGGAAGGGAAAAAAGACTCCAAATACACTTATCTCAGAAACTCCAAATACCACGATCCGCTCTGTAAGTCTGTATGAAATGCTTTCACCGACACTTCCCAAACAGACCAGCAGGCATTTGAAGGAGACTCACTACAGCAGCATTGATTGCAGCTGGGCGAGGCTGGACCTCGTCTAGCACAGAGAGAGAGAGAATTAACTCCCTCACTGCCGAAAACACAAAGCACCAAAAAGTCAGCTGCGAGAAGTCAGGCTGTGTAATCGTGACGATCTTCGTGGCGACACACTCGTGACAGTACCCCCCCTTCTACGAGGGGCCTCCGGACCCTCAGGGCCAGGTTTATCCGGGTGAGTCGTGTGGAAGGCCCGAACTAATCGGTCTGCGTTAATATCCGACGCAGGAACCCACATCCTCTCCTCAGGACCATACCCTTTCCAATGAACCAGGTACTGAAGGGACCGGCGATTAAAACGTGAATCGATGACCCTTGATACCTGGAACTCCAAGTTACCATTGACCACCACTGGAGGGGGAGGTAAAGGTGACGGTACCACCGGCGCCACATACCTCTTAAGCAACGATCTGTGGAACACGTTGTGAATTTTAAACGTAGGGGGGAGGTCAAGACGGAATGCCACCGGATTAATAATAGAACTGATTCTGTACGGACCGATGAACCTGGGACCCAGTTTCCAGGAGGGAACCTTAAGTTTAATATTCCTGGTAGACAACCATACCCGATCGTTCACACTTAGGTCCGGACCAGACACTCTCCTCCTATCAGCCATACGTTTGTATCGGTTCCCCATAGTATTCAGATTCTTCAGCACCCCTCTCCATACTGAAGCGAGTGATGAGGAAAATCGTTCCTCCTCAGGAACCCCCGAAGAGCCCCCCCTACTGAAAGTACAAAACTGGGGGTGAAAACCATATGCCCCAAAAAACGGGGACTTACCAGTGGACTCGCTCCGCCTATTATTAAGAGCAAACTCTGCCAGAGGTAAGAAAGAAGCCCAGTCCTCCTGGTTCTCTGACACAAAACACCGGACATATGTCTCCAAGCTCTGGTTCAAACGTTCCGTCTGACCATTGGTCTGAGGGTGAAAAGCCGATGAGAATGACAAATGCATCCCCCGCCGTGCACAAAACGCCTTCCAGAACTTGGACACAAACTGAGACCCCGATCAGACACCACATCGGAGGGTACCCCGTGAAGCCTCACAATCTCCCCAATGAACACCTGCGCAAGAGTTTTAACATTAGGGAGAGCCGGAAGAGCGATAAAATGTGCCATCTTGCTGAACCTGTCCACTACAACGAGTATGACCGTTTTACCCGAAGACGGAGGGAGGTCCGTAATAAAGTCCATAGACAGATGAGTCCAAGGACGCTCCGGGATCTTCAAAGGTAAGAGGACCCCAGACGGACGGGTATGTGAGGTCTTAGAGCGCGCACAAACCCCACAGGACGCGACAAAAGTTTCCACCTCCTTATGTAAGTTAGGCCACCAAAACCGACGCGAGAGGAGATCCACAGTTGCTTTACTCCCCGGGTGTCCTGCCAAAACTGAGTTATGGTGTGCCTCGATCACCTTTTGTCGCAACTGATCTGGAACAAACAGTCTCCCCGGAGGTCCAACAGGGGCGTCCCCCTGAGCCTCCAATACCTCCTCCTCCAGCTCAGAGCATACTGCCGAAACCACCACCCCCTCCTGAAGGATAGGAATCGGGTCGTCCGTATTCCCGGCCCCAGGGAAACTGCGAGATAAGGCATCCGCCTTTACATTTTTTGACCCAGGACGATATGTAACGACAAAATTAAACCTGGTAAAAAACAATGACCACCTAGCTTGTCTGGGATTCAGACGTTTCACGGACTCCAGATATAGCAGGTTCTTGTGATCGGTGATGACGGTGACCGGATGGACTGCCCCCTCCAAAAAATGGCGCCACTCCTCAAAAGCTAACTTAATGGCCAAGAGTTCCCTATTGCCGACAACGTAATTCCTCTCAGCGGACGACAATTTTTTAGAGAAAAAGGCGCACGGATGCCACTTACCAGGGGACGAACCTTGTGACAATACTGCTCCCACCCCTACCTCGGAAGCGTCTACCTCTACAATGAATGGCTGTGACGCATCAGGTTGAATGAGTATGGGTGCCGAGGCAAAACATTTTTTCAAGCAGGAGAATGCTTGACAAGCCTTGTCAGACCACCTAGAAAAATCCGTCCCCTTTTTAGTCATGTCTGTGAGAGGCTTAACCATGGACGAGAAATTACGAATGAACTTCCGGTAATAATTAGCAAACCCCAGGAAACGTTGTAGTGCCTTAAGATTCTCTGGCCGATCCCACTCAAGAACTGCCCGCACTTTCCCAGGGTCCATACGAAAACCGGACGCTGAAACCAGGAAGCCTAAAAACTGGAGTTCCTGTACGGCGAACACACACTTTTCCCATTTGGCATACAGTTTATTATCCCGCAAGATCTGTAACACCTGCCTAACGTGCTCCTGATGAGACACCAGATCCGGCGAGTAAATTAAGATATCATCCAGATATATGACAACAAACTGTCCCACCAGGCGGCGAAAAATGTCATTAACAAAGTGTTGGAACACCGCCGGGGCATTAGTCAGACCGAATGGCATGACAAGGTTCTCATAATGCCCCTCCGGAGTGTTAAACGCCGTCTTCCACTCATCCTCCTCCTTCATCCTAATCAGATTGTACGCCCCCCTGAGATCCAACTTAGAGAACCATTTGGCGCCCACGATCTGATTAAAGAGATCGGGAATAAGTGGGAGCGGATACGGATCTCGGACCGTAATCCGATTAAGTTCACGGAAATCCAGGCAAGGGCGTAGGCCTCCATCTTTCTTCTTAACAAAAAAGAACCCCGCAGCCACCGGTGAAGATGAAGGTCTAATATGCCCCTTAGCCAGACTTTCTGAAATATAATCCTTCATGGCCTGCGTCTCAGGACCAGAAAGGTTATACAACCTAGCTTTAGGTAACTTGGCCTCAGGGAGCAATTTTACAGAACAGTCATACTCGCGATGAGGAGGTAGTTCCTGACACCCTTTCTCCGAGAATACATCCTCAAAGTCCACCAGAAATGGAGGTAAGACCCAAGGAGTAACCGCACCGATGACCGTGTTCATGCAGTTTTTATTACAGAATTTACTCCATTGGCTTATCTCTCTGGTTTGCCAATTAATAACCGGGTTATGCTTAGTTAACCAAGGAAGGCCCAACACTATAGGAGTGGGAAGACCCTCCAACACGTAGCAAGACAACAGTTCTTTATATATCGCCCCCACTTGAAGTTTTACGTCATGCACAGCTTGCAAAAAACTTCCCTGACCGAGAGGCCTGGCATCGATCGAGAATATGGGGATGGGTTTAGCCAACTCACTCAATCGCATACCTTGAACCCGGGCAAACCGAGCATCAACCAGATTAGCCCCGGCCCCACTATCCAGAAGAACAGATATCCTCTCAGTTCTCGTACCCACCACCACCTCCGCCGGTACGAGAAACTGAGACGAACCTAGGGACGAAATACCTACTCCCAGATTGCCGTCCACCACACAACCTGGGATCAACAGTTTTCCGACGACTCTTCACTCTGCAAGGGACGGGATGGACACCCCCCAATAAAATGTCCCTTTCTCCCGCAGAAGAAACACCTTCCTGTCTTATGGCACACCACCGGTCCCCTCCCCCGAAATGATGTCCCTCCTAATTGCATAGGCTCCTCTGGACTGACCAGGGGAACCACCATATGAGGGGACCTTGTAGGAGGTGGAGTCATCACAGGGGTCGAGTTATCCCGCACCTCTCCCGAAGCCGTCTGTCAACGCGAATAGCCAGGGCCATAGCGGCTTCCAGTGACGCGGGAGAGTCATACTGTGCCAACACATCCTGTAATTTGTCGGATAAACCTTGACAAAACTGGCTCCTAAGAGCCGGGTCATTCCACTGGGTGTCCGTGGCCCACCTACGGAACTCCGAACAGAATTCCTCCGCCGGACGATCTCCCTGCTGGATCCTACGTAACTTAGACTCAGCAAGGGAGATCCGATCTGGGTCATCATATACGAGTCCCAGAGCAGCGAAAAACCTATCCACTGACTGGAGAGCCGGGGAGCCCGGGGGAAGAGAGAACGCCCAAGATTGTGGGTCCCCTTGTAGGAGCGAGATGACAATTCCCACCCTTTGTTCTTCACTCCCCGATGACCGAGGCCGCAGCCGAAAGTACAATTTGCATGCCTCCCGGAAAACAAAAAACTTGTCCCGCCCCCCAGTGAACCTGTCAGGGAGAGCTACTTTAGGTTCTGGTCCGGCTTGCTCCTGAGGATGCAAAACCTTGGACCTAACGTCCGCCAGCTCCATGGACAAACTCTGCAACTGCCGAGCTAGACCGGCTACTGGATCCATGGTAGCTGGAGAAAAACTAAGTGGGTCGGTGAAAATGTCACGCTGTCTCTGTATACTGGAGGTAGGGGGCCTAAGGTGACCCTAAGCTGGGGCCCTGACTAATCCCTCAACCTGGAGGTACTGTTAAAGGTACAGAGGTCCAGGCCGCCAGCGTAACCCCTACCTCCTGAGGATCCCTGCACCTAAGTAATCTAGTCCTGAGAAGGACCCCGATCACAACAAAAGAGGACAAGTAATAATATGCCCACACACTGTACTTAGACGAACGAGACAGTACAAGGGAAAAACCAAAACCACCTTGCATACAAAAACTACACAACTACAACAGAGGGAACACCAACGGGAAAGGAGATAAATGATAAAGCGAGGAAGGGAAAAAAGACTCCAAATACACTTATCTCAGAAACTCCAAATACCACGATCCGCTCTGTAAGTCTGTATGAAATGCTTTCACCAACACTTCCCAAACAGACCAGCAGGCATTTGAAGGAGACTCACTACAGCAGCATTGATTGCAGCTGGGCGAGGCTGGACCTCGTCTAGCACAGAGAGAGAGAGAATTAACTCCCTCACTGCCGAAAACACAAAGCACCAAAAAGTCAGCTGCGAGAAGTCAGGCTGTGTAATCGTGACGATCTTCGTGGCGACACACCCGTGACAAAAACATCGTTTTATGTTTTTGTTTTTTTTTTGTTTTTTTTTACCGTGTTCACTAAAGGGGTTAACTAGTGGGACAGTTTTATAGGTCAGGTCGTTCCGGACGCGGCGATACCAAACATGTGAACTTTTATTGGTTTATTTTTTTTTTTCATAAGATTATTTATTTATGGGTACAATATATATATATTTTTTATTATTATTTTTTTTGTTTTTTTTTTATCAATATTTTTCAATTTTTTTTTTTCACTTTCTGACATTTTTATTGCTTGTTCACATTGTCCCACTATGGGACTTTCACTTTTTCCAGCCTGATCGCCTGCATGGCATAGAGAGTAGCAGTTCCCTATACCATGCAGCCTGTCAGCGCTGCACAGGGAGAAGTAACTTTGGTCGTGCACTGCGCATGACCAAAGCAACTTCCTGCCTCCTGGTGACCCGGATGTTGTCATGATGATGTCGGGTCGCCATGGCAACATCCGGGACCGGATTCAGGCGCCGCTGGACGCCGGCAGAGAAGGTAAGTATCGCGATTACCTCCTCTTGCCACCGGAATGCTGCAATCGATTTTGATCGCAGCATTTCAGAAGTTAATGTGCCGGGAGCGGTGCGGGACCGCTCCCTGCACATAGCACCGGGTGTCAACTGTAACAATCAGCTGACACCCGGGGGCGATCTCGCCCGCTCCGCTTGTGTGCGGGCGAAATCGCCAGGGCGTCTTAATACGTGTCAGGCCCATAAGGCCCAGGGCACAGATACGTACTAATACGCCCTGTGTCAGAAAGGGGTTAAGGGAAATGGCAGTTTTTCAATACTTTCTGAATCACAAGGCACTGCCACCAGCAATTCTGCAAACCAGTCTAGCTTTCTAACCCTCCTGGGACTTTTTCAAGCTCCCAAGATTGAAATATTGTTCATATTCATACTTTGAGTGTAGTGGGAATATGTATTCCATATCAAACACATCATATACTGTAGAATCAGTAATTTTTGTCACTTGGGGCTGCTGTTTCTGTACATCATGTCGACTAAATTGATATACTTAGTGTATAGGAGCCTCTTTTGTAGCTATCCTATGGTGTGATGGTTGTGTTTGTCCTTTTTAGTCTGCTAATTGTATTTTTTTTGGATGTGTACATTGCAGTGATGTTAGCAAGTAATGTTCCTAATATATACATTGTGATCCCATTGAAATTATTGTCTATCTGTATAGATCTGCATTGTCTATACAGTGGGTACTTTTGCACTTTTCTCTTTATCTACCATGTCCTTTAAAATTACTATACTTATGTCTAAATTGTACCAATTAAAGGTATCTTATTTGGAAAAAGGTATTATCGAAAAACAAAAATTCAATATTCTAATCAACTCCGTGTCGATGTTAAATTCCTCACAAAAATAATTTCATATATTCTAATTGCTTTTAGGGACACATCACAAATTTACTTCAAAACAGTGGATTCGGATGGCCTCAATTTACTGTTGCTGTTGGTCAGCTCAATAAATAAAACATAGAAACAACCCCTTAAAAACTATCTTTTATTAAATATGCATTAAACTTATAAACAAGGACCCAAGAACATGAAACCACACCAAAACCAGAACTATTTTCTGGCACTCTGCATCAAGCTGGTATACAGAGATCCCCCATATATTTTCAGGGAAAATTAACTATATGCTCAAAAAGAAAGGAAAGAGTCAGTACTACTATATCCCTCCAAGACTTGCTCAATCTCATACCTACCTACAAGTGGAGGTTGGCACCCTATTAGACCAATGATTATGGTGCCCAATGCTGGGCTCATCAACCTTATCAGAGATGTCAGCCTTCTGAGGAACCTTGACATGGGGAAACGCGTCAAGGTTTTACTTGAGTGACAGTAATGCTTGTGATCAAGCTAAGTATCCTCCATTTTTAATCAGAGTATTTTATATGACTGCCTTCAATAGATTTCCATTTCTTGGTTGCCATGATTATCAGGTGTAGCTAACCAAGGTAAATTAGTAGCACACTATTGTTATCCAGGATAGGGTGCCAGTATCTGCTGGATGATCAGTCTATGTTTGGATAGGATCAGATTAAGGCTGTTTTTTGGTTTATCATCAAGATTATTGAATAAATATAGGATTTCTTATGCTTGCTTATATTTTGCGCATAGTCACTTTCTATCTGCACTTTTTCACTTCATTTCTGATACTTGCGTTCAGACTGGGGTTTTAAAAAAATCTTTGAGCACACTGCCACCCTACCATAACATTAGGGACATCAAGGGTTATGGAGGAAAAGCCGCCAAGGAGCAGGGGCACCATTTTTGTTGGTCTAATAGGCTGCCAACCTCCGCTGGTAGGTAGGTACGAGATTGAGGCTGTCTTGGAGGTATATAGTAGTACTGACGCTTTCCTTTCTTTATGAGCATATAGTGGATTTTCCCTGAAAATATATGGGGGATCTCTGTATACCTGCTTGATGCAAAGTGTCAGAAAATAGTTATGGTTTTGGTGTGGTTTCATGTTCTTGGGTCCTTGTTTATATGTTTTAATGTATATTTAATAAATGATAGTTTTTAAGGGGTCAGCTTAATAAATAATCAATATACATTTAACTTTCAAAAGAACTAAACTCTGAAGGTGACTTAGGGTGCCATTGTAAAGATAAAATATTTATCAATCAACAACTTAATTGCAAAAATAATTGGATTCCTTAATAAATTAGGTAGACAATGCTACTTGTCAGATGGGTGTGCCCTACAAAACCTGGCATTGGTAGCACTGATTGGACAGTATAAGGGAGTACAGGAACTTACTCTCAAATGGCAACAGCTAGTTGTTGTTTTATTTACCATTTAATTTCAAGTAGGTATTAAAAAAGTATGGCAAAAAAAGTTCTGAGAAAATATGCTCCAGAATATTAAAAGTATGGGTATCGCTTGTGTTTACTAAAACAGGCATTTCAAGTGAGCTGTCATGTCGTTTTTGTTTCTCAGCATGTGTGTTAACAATATCCTAAGTTCTTCAGCTATTTTCATTATGCAGAAACACTCTTAGTTTAAGCCATAGAACATTCCATTTAAAGCCAGTGTACAATTTTAAAATGTTATACGTTGAAGCTCTAGTATTTATTCTGATCTTAGTTGTTTTGCTGCTTGGTAGGGCCACACAGTGAATAAGAATTTTCAGAATCACACAATGGTTGTAAAAAAAAGTAAAAAATAACAATCTATTGGTAATAAATTTAGTCTGGAACGGATTTGTAGAATTACCAGTAAGTGAGTGATACCCTAAAGATGTGAATTTATTTATCTTGCTTATTACCCAAAACTTTAAACTCTAGATAATTGTTTTCTGAGAATCAAACTGTCAGCCTATTTCAGTGATAAGTGTTTTGGGTAAAATAGTTGAAACAGCATTAACGGATCCGGGATATATATTTCTTGAATGCAGGTTGTCTACAGAAGGTAATTTGTGGCCAAATTGGAACAGCTGTTTTATTTTGTTCTTTGTGGAAATTGCAGGCAATAAACTTTTACAACTTCTCAAATACTGACAGTTGATCAATTGCAAAAAGTGTTTTTATTGGCATATTGTTCTCTCTTTTATAATTAACAAAAAATCAGTAAGTAAATTCAAGAGTTTGTGAGAAAAGGAGAACAATGAGGCTGAGTGCCTACGATGTGGATTTAATGCATTTCTGCAGCGGCATTTCCACCGCAGAAATGCATTAAAATCACTTGTTAAGATGTCTGCCATGTTTCCCATTGATAATGCACATGTGCTGTGCACATGCTGCGGAAATTTCCGCTGCGGATTATCATTGCAGAAAAATCCGCAGCAAAACCAATTTGGGCGCGATTTCTCAGCGAAATTGTGCCCATTAACATAGTAACATAGTTTTTAAGGTTGAAGAAAGACTAAGTCCATCTAGTCCAACCCATAGCCTAACTTGTTGATCCAGAGGAAGGCAAAAAAAAACCATGTGGCAAACACTAAGCTCCACATTGGGGAAAAAAATTCCTTCCCGACTCCATACGACAATCACACTAGTTCCCTGGATCAACGCCCTATCAAGGAATCTAGTATATATAACCTGTAATATTATACTTTTCAAGAAAGGCATCCATGACCTTCTTAAATTTTAACAGTGAATCACTCATTACAACATCATGCGGCAGAGAGTTCCATAGTCTCACTGCTCTTACAGTAAAGAATCCCCATCTGTGATTATGTTTAAACCTTCTTTCCTCCAGACGTAGAAGATGCCCCCTTGTCCCAGTCTCAGGCCTCAGAGTTAAAAGATCAGTAGAAAGGTCTTTGTACTGTCCCTTCATATACTTGTACATAGTAATAAGATCACCCCTAAGCCTTCTTTTTTCCACAGTAAATAACCCCAAGTGTAATAACCTGTCTTGGTATTGCAGACCCCCCAGTCCTCTAATAACCTTGGTCGCTCTTCTCTGCACCCGCTCTAGTTCAGCTATGTCTTTCTTATACACCGGAGACCGGAGACCAGAACTGTACACAGTATTCAAAGTGTGGTCGCACTAATGACTTGTATAGAGGTAAAATTATGTTCTCCTCATGAGCATCTATGCCTCTTTTAATGCATCCCATTATTTTATTTGCCTTTGCAGCAGCAGCCTGACACTGGCCACTAAACATGAGCTTGTCGTCCACCAATACACCCAGCTCTTTTTCAGTTACAGTTTTGCCCAGTGTTTTACAATTAAGCATATTATTATACATTTTATTTCCTCTGCCCATGTGCATTACCTTACATTTATCCCCATTAAAGCTCATTTGCCATTTATCAGCCCAAGCTTCTAGTTTACATAGATCCTCCTGTAATATAAATTTGTCCTCCTCTGTATTGATTACCCTGCAGAGTTTAGTGTCATCTGCAAATATTGAAATATTACTCTACTTGCATTGAACCGCATAAAATCCGCATGTATAGATTTATACATGCAGATTTTATGCGGTTCAATGCGTGGATGGTACCCGGGTCTGGAGAAGAGGAGACTCTCATCCGATTCAGGTACCATCGTACTCGCAAGTTAAAAATGAATTATAATGTAAAAAATAACAAAACTTATTCATACTCACCTCTCGAGCGGTCCCCGGTATCCTCCTGGTGGTGATCCTCTCTCCTCGGCGGCCCGCGGTGTACTGGCAGGATTTGCGGTGACATCATTTAATTAGCTGATGGGCATGCGACCATCACCTGACCACTGACGTCAGCAGTCAGTTGATGGTCGCGTGACCATCAGCTGATTAAATGATGTCACTGCAGGTCCTGCCAGTACACAGCGGGCCGCCGAGGAGAGAGGATCGCCGCCAGGAGACCGGGGCCGCCGGAGGGGTGATTATAAGCTTTTTTTTTCTTTTTACTTTTTAATTCTTTTTTTTTGCATAGATGCACCATTTGAAAGCAGAACTCTCCTCATAAGTAGGTCACACAATATAAATCCATGCCAGTTGTATGGATTTATATTGTGCGACCAACTTATATTGTCAAGCCCTTTTTCAAATGCATTTGAGTAAAGCTCAAAATCGCTTGGAAAACTGCTTGAAAAAATGCATGCATAAACGCATGTAAAAATGCTTAAAAAACGCATGTAAAATCCGCATGCGTTTTTCTGCCAGGGAGAGGAAAAAACGGTCAGGAAATTTCTGCTTCAAATCTGCATCATGGGCACATACCCTAAATAGATTGCCCCACCATTAAATATTACATCCTCTGTATAGATTCTAAAGTTTGAATAATGTGCGTCATTTATTTGCTGTTAAAAAAAATATATAATAATAACTACAATCCACTGAATACTTAAAAAAGAGCGAGTGCTTTGTTGCCAAACTGACTTTTTACTTTTTATCTGAACAAAATATCAAAAAATGACAGATAGTCAACATTTTTATAGGCACACTGCAAAACCAAGCTATGTAATAATATGATAATTGAAGGAAAGCAGCACAACTCAAAGGAACAAGAGGAGATCCCTTCAGAGAGCCTTGTACAGGTTCTTCCTCAAACTGAACATCAAACAAGACAGGACAGCACTTTATTAATACACTCTAAAAATAATCATTCATTAACTGTAATGTGATGTGTTAGCCTTATTCCATGAGGAATATATATGTAGATATATGTATCTATATATCTCCATATACAGTGGGGAAAATAAGTATTTGTTACACTGACGATTTTGCAAATTTTCCCACCTACAAAGCATGGATAGGTCTGTAATTTTTATGGTTAGTACACTTCAACTGTGAGAGACAGAATCTTAAAAATAATCCAGAAAAAATCACATTGTCTGATTTCCAAATAATAAAATTGCATTTTATTGCATGTAAGTATTTGATCACCTATCAATCAGCAAGAATTCTGGCTCTCATAGACGTGTTAGTTTTTCTTTAAGAAGCCCTCCTACTCTGCACTTATTACCTGTATTAATTGCACCTGTTCACCTGTTTGAAATTGTTACCTGTATAAAAGACACCTGTCCACACACTCAATCAATCACACTCCAACCTCTCCACCTTGGTCAAGACCTGTCTAAGGACACCAGGGTCAAAATTGTAGACCCGCACAAGGCTAAAATGGGCTACAGGACAATAGGCAAGCAGCTTGTTGAAAAGGCTACAACTGTTGATGCAATTATTAGAAAATGGAAGAAACACAAGATAACTGTCAATCTTCCTCAGTCTGGGGCTCCATGCAAGATCTTGCCTCATGGGGCAAGGATGATACTGAGAAAGGTCAGGAATTAGCCCAGAACTACACGGGAGGACCTGATTAATGACCTGAAGAGAGCTGGGACCACAATCTCAAATATTACCATTAGTAACACAATACGCCATCATGGATTAAAGTCCTGCAGAGCATGCAAGCTCCCCCTGCTTATGCCAGCACATGTCAGGGTGCATTTGAAGGTTGCCAATGACCACCTGGATGATGAAAAGGAGGAATGGGAGAAGGTTATGTGATGAGACCAAAATAGAACTTTTTGGTATCAACTCCACTCGCTGTGTTTGGAGGAAGAAGAAGGATGAGTACAACCCCAAAAACACCATCCCAACAGTGAAGCATGGTGGGGGAAACATCATATTTTGGGGTGTACTCTTCTGCAATGGGAACACAATGAATGCACCTTATTGAAGGGAGGATGGATGTTGTTACGTATTGAGAGATTTTGGCCAACAACCTCCTTAATAAGAGCATTGAAGATGTGTCGTGGCTGGGTCTTCCAGCATGACACTGACCAAAACAAAAAGCCAGGGTAACTAAATAGTTGTTCCATAAGAAGAATTTCAAAGTCCTGCAGTGGCATAGCCAGCCTCCAGACCTGAACCCAGTAGAAAATCTTTGGGGGGAGCTGAAACTCAATGTTGCCAAGTGATAGCCCTGAAACTTGAATTATCTGGAGAAGATCTGTATGAAGTAGTGGGCCAAAATCCCTGCTGCAGTGTGTGCAAACTTGGTCAAGAACTACAGGAAACATCTGACCTCTGTAATTGCAAACAATGGTTTCTTTTACCAAATACTAAGCTCTGTTTTTCTATTGTATCAAATACTTATTTCATGCAATTAAATGCAAGATAATTATGTAAAACCCATACAACGTAATTTTCTGTTTTTTTTGTAGATTCTGTCTTTTACAGTTGAAGTGTACCTACGATAAAAGTTACAGACCGCTCCATTCTTTGTAGAAGGGAAAACTTCCAAAATTGACAATGTATCAAATTCTTATTTTCCCCCCTGTATATATCTCTCTCTCTATATATATATATATATAGATAGATATACAGTGGGTATGGAACGTATTCAGACCCCTTTACATTTTTCACTCTTTCTTTCATTGCAGCCATTTGGTAAATTCTAAAAAGTTAATTTTTTTCACATTAAAGTACATTCTGCACCCCATCTTGATTGAAAAAAAACAGAAATGTAGAAATTTTTGCAAATTTATTAAAAAAGAAAAACTGAAATATCACAAGGTCATAAGTATTCAGACCCTTTGCTCAGACACTCATATTTAAGTCACATGCTGTCCATTTCCTTGTGATCCTCCTTGAGATGGTTCTACTCCTTCTTTGGAGTCCAGCTGTGTTTAATTAAACTGATAGGACTTGATTTGGAAAGGCACACACCTGTCTACATAAGACCTCACAGCTCACAGTGTATGTCAGAGCAATTGAGAATCATGAGCTCTAAGGAACTGCCCAAGGAGCTCAGAGACAGAATTGTGGCAAGGCACAGATCTGGCTAAGGTTACAAAAGAATTTCTGCATTACTCAAGGTTCCTAAGAGCACAGTGGCCTTCATAATCCTTAAATGGAAGAAGTTTGGGACCACCAGAAGTCTTCCTAGACCTGGCCATCCAGCCAAACTGAAGCATTGGTGAGAGAGGTAAAGTATAACCCCAAGAACCCTGTGCCTGAGCTCCAAAGATGCAGTAGGGAGATGGG
Source organism: Phyllobates terribilis (assembly GCF_046119375.1). Lineage (NCBI taxonomy): Eukaryota > Metazoa > Chordata > Amphibia > Anura > Dendrobatidae > Phyllobates > Phyllobates terribilis. The sequence goes on along the minus strand of NW_027362762.1, from coordinate 367,377,070 downwards.
AGAAAGTTCCACAAAGTCAACTATCACTGCAGCCCTCCACCAGTCGGGCCTTTATGGCAGAGTGGCCCCATGGAAGCCTCTCCTCAGTGCAAGACATATGCTAGCCCTCATAGAGTTTGCTCAAAAACACATGAATGACTCCCAGACTATGATAAATAAGATTCTCTGGTCTGATGAGACAAAGATAGAACTTTTTGGTGATAATTCTAAACGGTATGTGTGGAGAAAAGCAGGCACTGCTCATCACCTGCCCAAAACAATCCCAACAGTGAAACATCGTGGTGGCAGCATCATGCTATGCTTTTTTTTTTCAGCTGCAGGGACAGGACGACTGGTTGCAATTGAAGGAAACATGAATGCACCAAGTACAGAAATATTGTGGATGAAAACCTCTCCCAGAATGCTCCGGACCTCAGACTTGGCCGAAGGTTCACCTTCCAACAAGACAATGACCCTATGCACACAGCTAAAATAACAAAGGAGCCAAATCCAGGTGTGAAAAACTTGTTGCATCATTTCTAAGAAGACTCATGGCTGTACTAGCTCAAAAGCTTGCTTCTACTCAATACTGAGCAAAGGGTCTGAATACTTATGGCCATGTGATATTTCAGTTTTTCTTTTTTAATAAATTTGCAAAAATTTCTACATTTCTGTTTTTTTTCAGTCAAGATAGGGTGCAGAGTGTACTTTAATGAGAAAAAAAATAACTTTTTAGAATTTACCAAATGGCTGCAATGAAATAAAGAGTGAAAAATTTAAAGGGGTCTGAATACTTTCCGTACCCACTGAATATACATATATACATATAAATATAATTTATGTATGCATATAGCTCAGATTACTGATAAGAAAATAGTTGCATACTGTTAAGGGGACGGTTGCAAACAACTTTATTATAATGGAATGCAACCGAACCCGGGGTCCGCGATGCAGCCTGGTGGACTGCGGCCGAACACCTTCCGGGTGAGAAGGAAACAACCAACTTAAATATGAATCCCCTCCGTGTTACAGCACACCGGAACGGGAATAGGGATTCGCACTATCTCCGTTAACTGCACGAGAGATGTGTGATAAATAATATATCTGTAGTCCTGCTGCAGCACAGGGACTACACTGTTGGCACTAGGATGCGTGTGTGACTCACGCCGGTGAATACGTGCCCCCAGCCGGCATGCTACCGGACTGAGGAGTATCTCTCCACGTGGCTTACAGGTGGTACCGGGAATAGGGTGTCTGCAGACTGCTCGGGGTGTAAGGCAACCCCTTTGTCAGAGCCAGACTGTCAGATGAAGCTACCTGCCTATTTCATCTAGCCTGCCTGCTTCCACTAAACCTGCCTGCCAGAAACTAAAGCACACGTGGAGCCCAAGAGCCCAAGCATCCACACAACACCATCACAGCTCAAAGATCAGAGCGCGCCGCCATGTTTGTGGGCAGGCTTTTTAAAGATTAAGCCCTGCCCACTGTCACACCATTGGTGACGTCACCCGCGACCAATCAGGCGGTGCCAGGTCACCGGATCAGCTGACTCCCAAACCACCAATCACGGTCCACCATGTCACGGGCATGCTTAGTGCAGAGAATCCTGGACTTAGGCTGTAGCAGCCCTGTTTCCCTCTGCAACCTACGCTTCATGTTGCTAGGGATAAAGACCCAGGGAACAACTCGTCCATCTCGTGCACCAGCTAGGCGTTGGGACTGATGAAAATGCTGAGCAGCATCAGCCCTGGCTGGACCTGAATGGGAGACCACAAAATCACCTGATGGCTCTGAACCCATTACAAATCCAGCACAAGCCTGATGCCTAACACATTCACTTCACATTTTAAATTGATAATTACTAATGTAACATTTGCTAATATGACTCACCATGAAGCAGAAACAGGTAACTCAAAAACTACAATATCTTGACATGTGCAATGGCTCTTGGTGTGTTAAAGAGTAATTAAATATTACTGTTTTTTTTTCCTATTTCATTTCCCTTAGAGTTATAAGCAGATCTCTGTATCCCCACCGATCACTTAAACCCTCCCCGAAAAGTGCACATCTCAGGAGACAGAAATGCAAAGCTCCTGACTAAGTGGGCACACAATTGAGATATGGATTCATTAGAAAGTATAGGTGGTTTTGTAGCCCATGCTTTCTACTTTATTGAATGTATTCTCCAGACTGTGTGTCTGCAGGCAGAAGATAAGCATTCCTGTCTCCTTATTTCAGCACCTTTCAGAGGGTTTTGAGCAATTTGTTGGGGTTCTCAGGACCTGGACCACAAATGTGCTTGTATTTATAAGGATAGTGAAATAAAAGAGAACATAACAAATGTGCAGTTTATCTTTAAGTGTCCAGTTACCGCTTTCTGTATCAAGATTTTTTGCATTAAGGTACAGCCCTGCTCATCTATATTGGTACCCATGAAGTTTAAGTACATAATGTGAAATATCTATTGAAAAAAAGAGATTCAAGTGAAACAGTTTTTTTTGTATAGAGTACTCGTGTTAAATACAAAAGAGCAAAGGATAATCAATAATTTAAAACAGAATACAATAGGAGGGAAAAATAGGAAAACCTAAAGCTTGCCACTCGCCTGTGGTAAATCACAAAAAAGATTCACATGTGATTAATTGTCGTTGCCCATGGGACATGAATTAGCCAATCAATGATGACTTCAGTTTTTTAAAAAGCCACATGGTAGGCCTTGTTCCTTTGTCACAATGGTGAAGACAAATGAGCTGTCTGAGCACATCAGTACTGCTATTATTTGCAAAAACAAGACTTCCAAAGGATATAAGGCCATTTTAAAAGATCTTCGTATCCCAGTTTCAGCAGTGCGCAATGTTATTAAGAAGTTTGCCAAACATGGAGCCATCAAGAACCACCCTGGATGTGGGGGAAAGAGGAAAATTGACAAGCGATATCTTGGAAGGTTGGTGCGAATGGTAGAAAAAACACCAAGTCAAACATCCAAAGACCTGAAGGCTAACCTGGAACAGTCTGGGGTCATAGTTCCAACAAGTACCATATGCCACACACTAAACCAAGTAGAGCTTTATGGTCGAAGGTCAAGAAAGAAACCATTGCTGAAGAGAAGAAAAAGGAATGACTGATTTTTGCCAAAGAGTACCGTGAAAAAAACACAATCCTTGTGGGAAAATTTTCTGTGGACAAATGAAACAAAGGTAGAGTTTTTTTGGCAATGCAAAGCAAAAGTTTGCTTACAGACGGCGCAATGAAGCGTATAAGGAAATTAACACCTTACCAACAGTTAAGCATGGTGGAGGATACATAATGCTGTGGGGCTGCTTTGCTGCATCCGGTACTAGAGGTCACAGGAATCATGAAATCAGAGAATTATCAAGAGATTTTAGATCGAAATGTCCTACCCAGTGTAGGAAAACTTGGTTTAAGGCAATATTTTTTTTCCTATTTTTTCTGCGCTTTTGGATGTTTTTCCTTTGTTCATTGAAATATTTATCAAATCCATTCTTTGGTGCAAAACTTTGGCTAACAGGCTCACAGGATAAAGGACATCTAGCAACACACCATACATTTAATAGTGTGCCTATCATTGCACAACAATGAAAGGTGAGCATTTACAATTCACTTAATAATCTTTATTGTCAAAACTTATTTACCCTATGAGCGCTGTTTTTTTGTCCCACATAACATTCCCTGACTGTTGACTTTGCTCTACTGAAAAAGTAGAAATCTACTGACCAATGGAATAACATTAACCTGTTACTTTTAATGCAAAATTAACTTTTCAAATACAAAAGAAAAAAAGTGGATTTGCGTTTTTTTTCAGTTCCACCCTACATAGATTTTTTTTCTCTATTTTGTACAACATTATGATGAAATAAATGAAATAATTAAAATCTACTAGCCCTTATGCCTCTATGTTGATGGTAAAATTAAAAAAAGAAATGGCTCCTGGAAAATGATTAGGAAAAAACAAAAAAGAGAAAAAAAACTGTTAAATAGCATAATATAGTAATATTTATAACTATTATAATTAAGAGAAAATATTGCAAATAAATTATTTTTACAGTATGTACTATTCCAATCTATATATGTTTTTGTGGATGTATTACTTTCTATATCCATTAAAAATGATTTAGTCCTGATGCTGGTGAAAATTATATACAGAATCACTTCATTTGAAAAGTTATAAATGTGTTATGGCCAAAAAGTATCTAAAATTATAGTATTTTGTTCACTTTTCCTTCAAGTTCATTTCAAGAGTCTATTATTACTGTTTGCTGAGGAAAACAACTTAATGAGGTAAACCACTCTCTTAGATCATTAGAACTGTCGACCACTGAGCCGTGTCTGCATTTAATGTACTTATACCCGTGAGCAGCACTTAGCATTCCAGCACTTTCAACTACTTTCCGGTATCTTTATGCCTTTCACTATAAAGACTTTTGTGTTTTAAGATTTACGCATAATTTCCAGTCATTTTTGGAATTTATGGCAGTCTTCTTTAACTTCATGCAAGTGAATTAAGATACATGATGTCTGATATCCACAGAGACATGTCTAGGTTGCAATGTATGTTTAACTATTCAAGAATGCAACCAATGTTGTTTTTAAGATGCAAAATATTGTTTTTTTCTTTCGTTCTCTTGTTTTTTTGAGACAATATCTCACTTTTCCAGTCATACTGTGTTAAAGTGAATCAGTTACCTGAATATGCCACTCTATGTGTTAAGGGGACGCTTGCAAACAACTTTATTAAATAATGGAAAGCAACTGAACCCGGGGTCCGCGATGCAGCCTGGAGGACTGTGGCCGAACACCTTCCGGGTGAGAAGGTAAAACAACCAACTTAAATAACAATCCCTTCCATGTTACTGCACACTGGAACAAGAAAATGGATTTGCACTATCTCCGTTAACTGCATGAGAGATGTGCGATAAATAATGTATCTGTAGCCCTGTTTTCAGCACAGGGACTACACAACAGGTGCTAGGATGCGTGTGTGATACACGCTGGCGTATACAGTACAGACCAAAAGTTTGGACACACCTTCTCATTTAAAGATTTTTCTGTATTTTCATGACTATGAAAATTGTACATTCACACTGAAGGCATCAAAACTATGAATTAACACAAGTGGAATTATATACTTAACAAAAAAGTGTGAAACAACTGAAAATATGTCTTATATTCTAGGTTCTTCAAAGTAGCCACCTTTTGCTTTGATGACTGCTTTGCACACTCTTGGCATTCTCTTGATGAGCTTCAAGAGGTAGTCACAGGAAATGGTTTTCACTTCACAGGTGTACCCTGTCAGGTTTAATAAGTGGGATTTCTTGCCTTATAAATGGGGTTGGGACCATCAGTTGTGTTGTGCAGAAGTCTGGTGGATACACAGCTGATAGTCCTACTGAATAGACTGTTAGAATTAGTATTATGGCAAGAAAAAAGCAGCTAAGTAAAGAAAAACGAGTGGCCATCATTACTTTAAGAAATGAAGGTAAGTCAGTCCGAAAAATTGGGAAAACTTTGAAAGTGTCCCCAAGTGCAGTTGCAAAAACCATCAAGCGCTACAAAGAAACTGGCTCACATGAGGACCGCCCCAGGAAAGGAAGACCAAGAGTCACCTCTGCTTCAGAGGATAAGTTTATCCGAGTCACCAGCCTCAGAAAACGCAGGTTAACAGCAGCTCAGATTAGGGACCAGGCCAATGCCACACAGAGTTCTAGCAGCAGACACATCTCTTCAACAACTGTTAAGAGGAGACTTTGTGCAGCAGGCCTTCATGGTAAAATAGCTGCTAGGAAACCACTGCTAAATACAGGCAACAAGCAGAAGAGACTTGCTTGGGCTAAAGAACACAAGGAATGGACATTAGACCAGTAGAAATCTGTGCTTTGGTCTGTTGAGTCCAAATTTGAGATCTTTGGTTCCAACCACTGTGTCTTTGTGCGATGCAGAAAAGGTGAACGGATTGACTCTACATGCCTGGTTCCCACCGAGAAGCATGGAGGAGGAGGTGTGATGGTGTGGGAGTGCTTTGCTGGTGACACTTGGGGATTTATTCAAAATTGAAGGCATACTGAACCAGCATGGATACCACAGCATCTAGCAGCGGCATGCTATTCCATCTGGTTTGCGCTTAGTTGGACCATCATTTATTTTTCAACAGGAAAATGACCCCAAACACACCTCCAGGCTGTGTAAGGGCTGTTTGACCAAGAAGGAGAGTGATGGGGTGCTACGCCAGCTGACCTGGCCTCCACAGTCACCAGACCTGAACCCAATCGAGATGGTTTGGGGTGAGCTGGACCGCAGAGTGAAGGCAAAAGGGCCAACAAGTGCTAAGCATCTCTGGGAACTCCTTCAAGATTGTTGGAAGACCATTTCCGGTGACTACCTCTTGAAGCTCATCAAGAGAATGCCAAGAGTGTGCAAAGCAGTCATCAAATCAAAGGTTGGCTACTTTGAAGAACCTAGAATATAAGACATATTTTCAGTTGTTTCACACTATTTTGTTAAGTATATAATTCCACATGTGTTAATTCATAGTTTTGATGCCTTCAGTGTGAATGTACAATTTTCATAGTCATGAAAATACAGAAAATTCTTTAAATGAGAAAGTGTGTCCAAACTTTTGGTCTGTACTGTACGTGCTCCCAGCCGGCGTGCTACCGGACTAAGGAGTATCTCTCCACGTGGCTTACAGGCGGTGCCAGGAATACGGCATCTGCAGATGGCTCGGGGTGTATGGCGACCCCTTTGTCGGAGCCAGACTGCCAGACAAAGCTACCTGCCTCCCTCCATCTAAGGCTGCCTATCCCCTGCTAAACCTGCCTGACAGAAACTAAAGCACACATGGAGCCCAAACGACCAAGCGTCCACACAACACCATCACAGCTCAATGATCAGAGCGCGCCGCCATGTTTGTGGGCGGGCTATTTAAAGATTAAGCCTTGCCCACCGTCGCACTATTGGTGACGTCACCCACGACAAATCAGGCGGTGCCAGATCACCGGATCAGCTGACTCCCAAACCACAAATCACGGTCCGCCATGTCACGGGCATGCTCAGTGCAGTGAATCCTGGACTTAGGCTGTAGCAGCAGTTTCCCTCCGCAACCTACGCTTCATGTTGCTAGGAACAAAGACCTGAGCAACAGCTTGTACAACTCGTGCACCAGCTAGGCATTGGGACTGATGACAATGCAGAGCAGCATCAGCCCTGGCTGGACTAGAATGGGAGACCACAGAATCAAATGATAATTTTGATCCTGTTTCAAATCCAGCAAACGCCCGACACCTAACACTATGTAAGAATAATGTAGACAGTTCTACTCTCATGCTAGTGATTAAAGTGAACTCATAATTAGAGATGGGTGAATTTTTCTGCAGAGGATCCAGTTTGAATCAAATTTTCAGGAATTTGCAAAGTCATGCAAATTCGTACAATTTTTACTTTTACATTTTTTAGTACAGCTTGTCTCCCAAACTGTCCTGAAAATACATTTTAGGGGCATTATGTTTGACAGTATATATACTGTAGAAAGGCCAAATATACATAAATTAATGTATGTTTATGTGTTTAAACCAGGTTCCTAATAAATGTAATTATTTGAACTAAATCTAATCTTCAGCTCACATATACCAGAAACAAATTTTGTAAGTTTCGTCCATCCCTAGTTGATAAAAATTGAAAAATTAACATAATTAGCAATAATCATTTAATCTATAATCAGCGTCAATCCTATATAGAACACATACAATAAGTAATGAACAGTTACAAAGTCAGCTGTATTAATTTTTTACCTTATACAATCATTGTTAACAATGTTAAATGAAGCATCAGATGTCTCAATGTATTTTTCAGGAATTAACTGACACATATACGCAGACAAGTCTATGCTAAATTGCGATTTTCAATCACATTGTTTATGGCTGAGCAATTATAATTGAAGCTATATTGGAACAGATGTAGCAGAACTGAATTTGTCATTTAACTGCTGGGATCTATGTAGTGCCGGCGTCCCTGCCCTCTGCTAGGCAGGGACGCTGTTCCCCTCACCGCTCTGCTCCGTGCCCGGCGTCCCTCTCCCGCTCTGCTGGCAGCGCGCGCTCCTTCCCGGCCACTGTGCTTAGGGCGCGCGCGCGCGCCCTCCCTCTTAAAGGGGCCGCGTGCGCCGTCCTAAGGAGTCCCCGGCCAATGGCCGGAGGACTTTACCATATATAAGGCACCTCCTCCAAAATGGAGGTGCCCGAGCAATGTTGTTGCACCGTTCTACTCTGCTTCAGCCCTCAGGTCCCGTTGCCAGTTACCTGCCAGTTACCTGCCAGATTCCTGCCAGCTTGCTGTCCTAATCCTGCCTGATTTCCTGTTACCTGCCTGCCTGCCTGAGGTCCGACGGTCTGCCTTACAACTCCGGTCAGTCTGTCTAAGGACCAACTTGCCCGCTCACCTGGGAGCGCACATCAGCTACCTGCCTGCTTGCCTGAGGTCCGACGGTCTGCCTTACAACTCCGGTCAGTCTGTCTATGGACCAGCTTGCCCGCTCACCTGGGAGCGCTTCTCCGCTACCTGCCTGCTTGCCTGCCCGGAGGCTCCGCTGTCACGTGCTGTGACCACCAGCTATTCCAGACTCTTGCCCGCTCACCTGGGAGCGCTTCTCCGCTACCTGCCTGCTTGCCTGCCCGGGGCTTCTGCTGTCACGTGCTGGGACCACCAGCTATTCCAGAGACTCTTGCCCGCTCACCTGGGAGCGCTTCTCCGCTACCTGCCTGCTTGCCTACCTGGAGGCTCCGCCGTCACGTGCTGTGACCACCTGCTATTCCAGAGACTCTCGCTTGCTCACATGGGAGCACACATCCTCCATATGCCTTGCTAGCCTACCTGGAGGTTCAGCCATCACAGGTCGTACCTACCCTTTACCTAGAGACTGCCCCGGTCACTTGCCGTGACCTCCAGCCCGTTCTTCCAGAGACTGCCCCGGTCACTTGCCGTGACCTCCAGCCCGTTCTTCCAGAGACTGCCCTGATCACTTGCCGTGACCTCCTGCCCGTACACCCAGAGACTGTCCCGGTCACCTGCTGTGACTGCCTGCCTGGTCGCCACCCGCTCCCTTACAAGGACCG